>NW_026555247.1:30532500-31155000 GCF_021234165.1 Pteronotus mesoamericanus
TAAATATTTGCTACAGAGGAAACAAACAAGTGCCATGGGTTGGAAGGATAACGAGGGGAGGGAAATGTTAGTTAGGATGGTCAGAGAAGGCCTTTATGGGGAGCTGAAATCAAAAGAGCGAGGAAACAGAGGTGAAGGGGAATACCTTCCAGCGGAGTAGGTTAGGGAATGACCCATGAACACCTGTTGAAAGATTTTTATTTTAATTACCCTTAAATAATAAATACAGCTATGTTATACTAATGTAATGATGCCATCCATTTTCATAACATTTTACAGTTTATATTAACATATTTCTTTGGGAGAGTGTGTCAAACATACCTTTTTACGCTAGTGCTTCATTTCAGCCTGATCCACAGAAGGTGCCCAGTGAGTGTGCTGAATAAATAAATGATTACACTGATCCCCCGTGTAGGCAAGGCAGGTATTACCCACTTTAGGGACATTAAGTGACTTGTCCCTTGGCCTGATGGCTCACAAGGGAGCGGAAGTAGAACTAGAAGCCTGACTTTTTTTGACCTTTATTCCAGTTTTCTTTTCATTATTTCAATCTTAGGAAGTAAATTCTTATTCTTATGTTTATGGAAGTGCTCTTCAGTGTATTAGAATGTTTAGGTGAGATACTGGTGTCAATCCAAGGGAAATTATCCTCACCACCTGCACTCCACCCATAAAATTCTGGACAGGTTCCCACCTGACAGTTGCTGATTCTTGGGCATGTCTCACAAACCATGAATAGCTCCAGCATTTCGGTGCTTCTGTGAGTTGCTGTTAGAGAATGACTCCAAAGCTTCAGGAAGGATGGGGCGGCAGCGTCACACATACTGTAGAAAATCAGTATTTCTGGAGTGGGAGATGGATTTCTTTACATTCCCATCTATATTCAGTTTCTTTGTAGGGGGTGAAGTTCAGAGAGATCTCACATGGGTCTTATGTGTTGGTGGAATAAGTAGTTAACTAAAGAGATGCTTGAATAGAGTGATTCAAGGTTAAGATCTCTGGTCAAAAAGCATCTCTCATGGTGATCTGGGATGCCATCCTGTGGCCCTGATTCTTCACTTTCAGTAGCATATTTACCATGAAGTTTTTCTTTAAATATAAATATATTAGTCAATTACTGTGCTAGGTTCTGGGAGAGAAGCAAAGAAGAATATAGTTTTTCTTCCCAGAAAATCCATTCATTCATTCATTCATTCAACAAGTATTTCCTGAGCATACACTAAATGTCAGACACAGTACCAGGCTCTGAGTGAAGCAAACAGCTGACATATTTTGAATGCTCATTATGGGCAGTCACTGACTGTTCACAGTGCTTTTTATGTGTTAACTCATAGGCTCACAATCCCTGTTGGTAAATCAGAACCTGAGGTCCAGAAAGGTAAGGTGATTTGCCAGAGGTCACAGTGCAAAGGAATAGTAGTGAAAGGACTCGGACTTGGGCATTCTGGCTCCAGAACCTTAACCTTAACAGAGTCCCTGCCTTTGAGGAGCTCACAGCCTAGCTGGGGGGACCGAAATGTGAAGAGATGAACCAGAGTCCAACAGGGATGTGATCAAGGGGTACCCGAGGAGGACTCCCTGAGCTGACTGCTCGGAGGAGTGGGGAAGCAATCACCAGATACAAGACGCTGAGGCTGGATCCACAGCTTAGTCACAAACAACCTAAACACTGAAAAGTGCCTCTTTTCTCTTTACCAAGTTCTTTGCTCTGCTGTGAAGGTGTACCGTGCTGCTGTGGTTACCTTAATAATGCAATGTCGATTGTTTTTAAAGTAATATAAATGAATTACTGATTGAAGCAATGAATGCCGTTTGGGCTTGTAGGCTATGGCAGGTATACCACACACACAGAGTCTCACTTTATGCCCTTTTCTCTCTGAACCTGGTTTGTTTCCTGGGTTGGTTAAGGGGGTTGAGCCAGGGTGGAAATCTCCAGACACCAGTAGCTGACCCGATTACAACAACTAGAAACAGCATCAAAGGGAAAATGGGTGGATAAATTCAGCCACACCATCATGAGACTTGATCTGTTGGTTCCCTGCTTGCTCGTCATCGTTGTCAGGAACGTGCGTTTCCGGCTCCTTTCCCTGAAGCACAATGCCATTGCTGTGCCCGCCTCTCTGTTAGCCTTAAAGGGGAGCCCACAGCCCGCCTCTCCGGGCCCTTTCCACGGACTCCGGCTCCCTCCTGTCAGACTCCTGTGCTGCGTGGGACCTACATCTGTGCCAGTTATCTCACAATTAAACAGACGCGGTTTTGAACAGCTGGTATTTTCTTACTATGACTTCATATTCCCTATCTCTTCACACTGAACTCAGTACCCTTTTCCTCAAGCAGAGGCTTCCAGGTAGCGATACATCTAGGGTATGGTTCCCTTTTCAAGCAGAAGGACTCTTGAATGTGCACCTGTAAGTATCTCTCCTTTTAAGCTTGTAAGCAAGCCAGTTCTTCTGGTCCTATTTTGCTTCAAAATCAGTTCCCCTTGTGATTGACTGCTAACACTTTTGCATAAACATTATGTACATTTCAGTTTTTTAAATGGATATCAGCATGGTTGTTGCCCCGTTTGAGAATATATGCATTGTCCATGTTTTGTGTACCCTTTGAAATTATTTTTATCATAAAGTGCACATACTATATAATTCACCATCTTAACCATTTGTGTATCCTTTAAAAACCCCCAAGCTTTTGCACTAAATAATTGGAATACGTTTTTTTATTTTTATACCTCCAACATTTCATAAATGCATAGGGCTCCATATGTCATTCATTAAATGTATCCTTTTGGAACATTTTTGCCCCTTTTTTGCTGTCCTGTGATAAAAGGGAAAACACCTGATAAATAGATACATCAAGAATAGATTTACATAATAAAATCATTATATTTTAATGTTTGTTTTTATAATTAATTCTGGATCGTGAAAGGCTAGTTGGTAAGTTCCCAGTTACGGCTGCTGTGCTGTTTACCCACTCCCTTTCCTGGGTTTCAGGTGTCGTCACTACTCATAGCTGGAGGTGAATTACTTTTGACATTACATTGAATATTGTGATTTAAAATCTAAGTAATACTAGTAATATGGATACTTCTAGGAGATAATAATTATCAAGTGTACTTGCTATATTGCCAGGGGATATTCCAAATGATCTATGTAAATTGAGTTGTGCACACAAAACATTAATTCTAGTCAATTCCCGTGGAGTAACAACAGTTAATACCTTTGAATGAAGTTAGACCTATAATGGAGGCAGATGTCTCTTGTCTTTCCGTGAGTTTGTTCTTGGGCTCTGCAGCACAGATGTTAAAGCTCAGCAAGAGTTAGGTGAGTAGCCACTCAGACTAACTAGATTAAAGATCTCTTGAATTATTTATTTTTGATGCCCCAAGTGTTACTTGGCACATAAATGTTTGAGAAATAAGTTAATGAATATTACTTGATTAGAGCCCAGCAAAATAGAGCGTTGTGATTATCTTTGAAATGGCAGCAGAAACAGCTGGGCAGGGAGCTGAGTTTGCAGCTAGAACTTACCTGCTGTTAGGGAGGGAACTATTCCTGTCAAGGAAAATATTTAAAGTACATAATATTGGCTTTGTGCATGATTGCAAATGTCAAAATTCCATTAATTTGATTTTTAAAGTTTAAGGTATTCTGCCATTTGGTTACTAAGTATATGAATAGAATGACATTTATTCGGCTTGGCTCTCTGTGAGCTACACATGCACATTTGTTTGAAGGGTATCATTTATCCCTTTAATGAGAATTTTGGGAGCACACCATGTTGGGCTAAATAGGATGTGTGATCTAAAGGAAAAGAACATACTCTGAAATTTAGACTCTCATGGAAGACAGACCTTAAGTTATCATGAAAAACAGTGTGGGATTAGGTAGCAGTGAATGATACAGACAAGGCTATATTGTAGAGCTCGAAGGAGGGAAAGAATGGTCAGCCAAGACCTGAGGAGGGAGGTAAGATTCTGTTTAGACTTCGACTGGGGGGGTGGGGGGGGGGAGAAGGAGGGGCCTTTAGGAGTGGAGGTATATTGTGTCCCTAAGCAGGAATAAATAAGGCCTGTTTTCTGAGAAAAGGTAATGGTTTTTTTCCTGACTGGAATGAGGAGGTTTTTTTAAAGGTTATTTAATGAGTACTTACTATATGCCAGGCATTGGGCCAAATACGAAGGTGTATCATTAACTTAATCCATAAAATAGCCCCATGAGGTGGCTATTATTAACTCCATTTCCATACGAGGAAACTAAGGCTAAGAGAGATCAAGTCACTTGCCCAAGGTCCTACAGCCAGTCAGTGATAGAGTAGACACTGGATCTCAAGTCTCCCCTCACAAAATTTTTTGCACTAACCTATCTGTTCCCATCTCAGTTTGTCCAAACTTAGATATAACCTAAGTGTTTATCTTTCTCTTCAAGACTTCCTTTCCATTAGCATATTTAGGGAAAGGTGGGTTTTCCTCATATTTCCCCTGAGTTAATTCTCTGTGGCCCGTATTCTTGTCCGTTACTCTCAGCTTGGGGCGGGAGCTCCGTTTGTTTTATAATCAGTCAGTGGCTGGACACCACAGCCGTCGTCCTCATGACATGACGCTGCCACTGCCTGCTGTACGGCGGGCTTCAGCGGACCGGTGACACGGAGAAGGACCCAGTTGTTCACTGCTCTGCTGCTTAATTCTTTACCATGCCACCAATGTGGGACGTTACTGAAGGAATAAACTGGAGGTTATCTTAGTTTGGATGCAGGTTTAGTTGTAGAAACAGAGGCCCAACCTTAACGATGGCTTCGCTGTGAGGGGAGTTTGTATCTCTGCCATATAAAAGCCTGAGCTGTTATGGCGACTCTCCTTCATGACAGCAGCCGGAGCCCAGACTTCTCCCTTGTTGCTGTGCCATTAAGAGGTGGCTGCACGTAAGGGCCAGGGATGCACCAGCATGTTTATACCCCAGGAGGGTCTCTCAGAGGAGAGCCTGGAAGTCACACACATCACTTCCACACCGTCCTTTTGGCCAAAACTTAGTCACATGTTGCTACTAGCTGCCAGGGAGGCTGGGAATGCAGTCCGCCGTCTGGGTGGCCAGGTAGCCAGCTTAAACTCAGAGGTGTGTTACTATGGAAAGAGGAGAATGCATATCGAGGGATCATCAGCACTCTCTGCCTTAGAGGGAGTTCTGAAGAAGGGGCAAATGGTAAAACTTAGATGATAAATGTGGCTGTTCCCAGAGTCCAACAGAAGAGGCTAAACTATGAAAATCTCTTTGGAAGGAAGGCTGTCCCCCAGCAGTTACATACAGTCTTTGCTTTTGAATTTCACGTGTGCCTTCTTCTATCACAGGAGGCTGTGTACTGCCTTCCACAGAAGTCGTTCCCACCCGCGGTGCCTCCTCCAGCACATCCTGAGATGCAACAACCTGCAGCTGTATCTTTGCTAAATTCAGAGTTGTTTTATCTACATTTGCTGCAAGTGACATGAGCAGAGAACCCCAGGGTCAGCTTTGGTTGAGGTGAAGTTAGCCTCTTCATTCTCCTGGAGATCATAGTGATATATGTGTGTGTGCACTCACTCACACACACAAATACATGCTCACATCCCACTCACAGGGACAAAAATTATTCTTAGATTCAATTCAGTCTAAGTCCAAGTTAATGAAGAGAAATGCATCTTAAGAGCCATGTCTGTGCAGACCCCGCAGCCTGCAGCATCGAGCGAGCCTGCACTTTACGTGGAGCAGCGTGAGCCTCCCCTTGCTCAGAGACTCGCTGCTCTTTTCAGACAGCAGGGCCTGAGGACTCCTGTCCAGCTATGCAAGGAAGCTTTGAAATTACACATTTTTTTCCCCTTTTAGGTCAGATAAAAGTTTTGCCCAAGGTGTACTTCAGTCTCCCCAAACTAATCCACAAAGGTCATAATAAAACAAAATATTCACCTATGATTTCCTGTTTTCAGAGTAAACCCTAGGGCTCGAGTGGGTGTGGTAGCAAGAGCTGTATTTCTCCTTCTCTCTGCTTCGATGTTCTCTGATAATTTGAGACCTTTCCGAGCCTCTAACGAGCCCTTGGCACTTCTGCCGGCTTTACCACGTTAGACCGCAGCACATTGCTGACAGAGAGCGTGCTGCATCCTCCCTGTTACCTGCTCAATAGTTACTTGCCTTGGCTTGCCTTTCCCCAACAGCTCTGTTCCTCAGAAGTTCCACTCTAGAATCAGAGTGTGACTATCTAAGATAGAAATAGTCAGAAATATAAAACTTATATGTTGTTAAGGTGAATAGCTTGTCGTCTTTTTCCTTTCTCCTCCCTCCTTACATATTTCTTTCCAAGCAGATGAGACATTGAACTACAATGATGTTTTCAGATTTTATGTATAATTTGGGTCTATAAGATTGTGTTATTAAAGTGAACAGACATAATTGACGAGTGTTACAAATGCTGTTAAAGTGGGTTTTTGTTGTTTTTGTTGCTTTTTTTCTTCTTCACAGCACCCCTGTTTGCTTTTTAGAAGCAAAGCAGGAGCGGATGTTGCCCCTGCCCAGGCCACGGCCGCAGGTTCTGCGTTTTCCCCCCAGGAGCTCCCCAGCATGGCTGCCCAGGGGAGCTCCTGGGGGGACATTTAAAAATGCCTGTGCCCAGCTCTCATTCCCAGGGCTTCTGAGTTAATTGGTCTTGAACGCGGCCTGAGCCTCAGGATTTAATAGGTTAGATTTTAGTTTGCAGCCATCTTTGGAAATCTGCTCTCAACCTTTTCACAGATATATTCCTAATGGATGCAAATCTGAGTTCGTGACTTAAAACTTGCCCTGAAAACACTTGCACCAGGCAATCCTGTGTCTGGAGGCACAGGATTAGTGTTGCTTCAGCCTCTCCACAAAGGTGGTTTTTCCCTTGGCAAACTTTTATTTGCTATTTTCCTGCATCTACTTGCTCTTCAATAATTGGTAAGATCTATGGACGTCCAGAGAAAATAATATTAAAGAATTATGTTTTGGCTTATATTACATTTCCGCCTTATAAGAGTCTTTTTTAATACATAATTTGTCCCTCAAGTGGGATGCAACATTGAGTTTGACCTGTCTCCAGATTGTCCTGTTGGCCACTGGAAGCAATAGTGTGTAAAGCGTACACTTGCTTTGGAGCCTTGTAGTTAAGGGCTCAAATTATTTTCTTTGAAAAAATTACTTAAGGTCTCTGAGCCTCAGTCTCTCTTTTGTAAAATGGAGATAATATAGTCTCTATTTTGTAGCATTGTCTTTTTATTGCTGTTGTAAAAAAATATTAATGGTATTTTTTTTAAAAATGTGTTTTACTAAGCTGGAATAATTCAAGCAGCAAAATAAAATAATATTGGATTATAACTCAAAGCATAAAATAAATATTAATACTGACAAAAATACATGATTAATTCATAAATAAATGGAGGGAGTCTAATCAAATCTTTGCAGAAGAATCACAAGTAATTCCAAAGTCCAATCCATTTTTCAATCCCAACTCAAAGCAACTGTTTAATAGTAAATAAAAGAAACATGAATTTAAAAAAGAACCCAGGATGTTTTGAGGAAATCTTTAACATTTAATCTAATGATCACAGGTTAACATTGGAGAGGTTAGGACTGTTGGAGGGAGACATTCTGTCTTCAAAAAGCTGTTAGGCTCTGGCTTGGTGGCTCGGTTGGTCAGAGCATTGCCCCAGCACCAAAGAGGCTGTCAGTTTGATCCCTGGTCAGGGCACGTACCTAGGTTGCAGGTTGGACCCCTGGTCAGGGTGCATATGGGAGGCAACCCATTAATGTTTCTCTCTCTCCCCCTCCCACTCTTCTTCCCTCCCTCCCTCCCTCCCTCCTCCCTTTCCCCACCCCCTTCCTCTCTCTCTGAAATCAATATAACATATCCTCGGATGAGAATTTAAAAAAATCTATTAAAACAATGTGCATAACTTTCTGCCTTAGAAAAAGGGTGGCCTTTAAGTTCTTTCCCCTTTACTTAAAATGATTTTTTAGTCTTGTAATCCTATAATATGCAGTATTTGGCAAATCCCTAATGTCCTTTTATTTTTCCCTCTCACTTAGAAAAGTGAGGCTGGAGTAGTTGGGTTTAGCTTTGCCAATTTTATTTTTCCTCTTCCTCTCTATCCTTACTTACCATTCTCCCTGAATATTATTCTATGGACATGCAGAAACTATTCCTTTAGCTAAAGGACAAATATTTTTGGAAAAATTAAAAATACGTATAATTTATTCCCCAAAGGCCATCTCTGTTTCCCTTTTGGCAAGCCTAGAAAAGATGGGTATATTTGAAGCTGTGAAAAGGATCAGGAGAGGATCTGGGAGAAAGTTCTGGGTGTGTCAGGGATTTGTACTCTGTTAAGCCAGGCCTGAGCCATCTTCACCTCTTCCTTACCTGCTTCCCTCCCAGAAGATGTGTGTTCATCCTGAAGCTTTGCGCCCTGCCTGCTGGGCCTGTTCTTAATGCACGCTTTCAACTCTGCTCACCTTCATAGTTCCAGGGATCCAGTCTTGTTAAATCTTGTTTTGAGTGAAATAGTTTAGCGTCAATGCCTTACTAATTTCCAAGACTAGGAGCAAAAGTAGTGTGGCAGGATAAATTATTAGCTGGTTGTTTTATCCTGTTATCTCCCCTCCTTCTCTCTTTGAAGAATATAGCCTGCTCTAGTTTTTTTATTATTATTTTCTTCCTCAGAGATATTTGTGGGATGGAAAGGAGAAACAGCCTGCCATTTGCTCTTTCCTTCCCTCCTTCCCTCTTTCCCTCCCTCCTTTCCTTCCCCCCTTCCTTCCCTCCCTTTTTTCTTACTTTCTGTCCTTGGAAAAGACTTGATGATTTAACCATTAATGGAAATGTTCTATGAAGAAAGGAGAAATAGATAAGGCCTTTGAGGACTTGCAGAAATTGAGGTGGAAGATTCTCCCCACATTGATAAGAAAGAAGTTTAAGGTCTCAGGGAAGTGAAAATAAATGCATTGTGTCAGGCCTTGTCTGAGGAAGTGGGAAGGCCCCAGACAAATGACACCTAGATTGAGAGAAACCTTGGGCGGGACAACTGCCAGTCCAGGAGAAGGTCTCTAATGTTCGTTGACAGCAAAGGGACCAGCGTGTGGAGAACGAGCGTGTTCACCTAAAGCTCTTCCTGCCTTCTCTGCACGTGGCCCATCCGTTCCGGCTCAGCATGGGGGTGGAAGGGACACGTGTAGTGACTGGGATGAAAATGCAGGCTTGGTGCCACATTAAGTGGATTAAGAAGCAATAAAACAGCAGTAGTTCTTAAACACCTGAGCTTGTGGACTGAGATTCATAGCTGCTGCTCTAGAATAAATTCATGGCTAATTGATTTGAGGGGAGAATATTGATCTTTCACACCAAAGGCACATGTTTGAGTAAGCCCCAGCAAAAGCAGAAACTGCATGTTGCTTCCTTCATGAAGGAGGAAGAAAATAAAAGTGTCAGTATATATATGTAAATATATATATAAAATCATATATATGTGTGTGTGTGTGTGTGTGTGTGTGTGTGTGTGTATATATATATATATATATGATTTTGTTTTTCTATATAACATCAGGGTTCAAAAACCTGAACCGAAGGTTCTTTTAGAGAATACACATATCTTGAAATTCTAGGAGTTTAAAAATCATTTTGGGCAAAGCTTTGGGTATGAGTGGAGAGGGAGTCATTCATTGGCTTTACTTTCCAGTTGTCCTTATGTTCCATATCCAACTAACACATTTTCTCTTCTGTGGAAAGATTTCTGGGAAGGGAATCAGGGCCTGGATTCTGAACCTCAGCCTTGGATAAGCCATTTTACTCCTGAATACGTAAGCCAAGGGACTGGGCCTACCTGAGAGTCCCCTGCCCAGAATGAGAGTGCATCCTTTTATTTTTAAAATTTGAGGATGCAGAGCTAGTTGTGGGGAATGAGTATGAAGAAGACTGAGCTTGCTCTGAGAACCAAGACTCATTTGGCTTTTTTTTTTTATGTTCAACATTTTTTTTATTTATCTATTTTTTTATTGTTGTTCAATTACAGTTATCCCAATTTTTTTCCCCATCGCTCTCCCCTGCCCTGCCCCACCTCTGCTCCCTCAGTCAGCCGCCACCCTGCTGTCCATGCCCATGAGTCCTTTATACATGTTCCTTGACTAGACCCTTCCCCTCCTTTACCCTATTATCCACCCCTTGCCCCCCCGCAATTCTGGTCACTGTCAGTCTGTTCCATGTTTTTATGCCTCTGGTTCTGTTTTATTCGTTTGTTTGTTTTGTTCATTCGGTTCCTCTTATAGGCGAGATCATATGATATTTGTCTATGGCCACTTGACTTATTTCACATAGCTTACTACTCTCCAGTTCCATCCATGTGGTTACAAAGGGTAGGAGTTCCTTCTTTCTTTCTGCTGTGTAGTATTCCATTGTGTAAATGTACCACAGTTTTTTGATCCACTCCCTTGTTGATGGGCACTTAGGCTGTTTCCAGCACTTGGCAATTGTAAATAACGCTGCTATAAACATTGAGGGGGCATAGGTTCTTCTGAACTGGTGTTTCGGGATTTTTAAGGAATATTCCCACCGGTGGGATCACTGGATCAAAAGGCATTTCAATCTGGAGTTTTTTGAGGAAATTCCACACTTTCCCCAGTGGCTGCCCCAGTCTGCCTTCCCACCAGCAGTGCACCAGGGCTCCCCTTTCCCCACAGCCTCGCCAGCACCTGTTGTCCTACAGGGAAACATGGGCAGTACAATGTCAGGTATCACACAAAGCAGTATCTTTGCTGATACAGCTCCTAGGACAAGGGATATAAAGGAAAGAATGAACAGATGGGGCTACATTAAATTAAAAAGCTTCTGCATGGCTAAAGAGAACATCATCAAAATGAAAAGGGAATCAACTATATGGGAAAACATATTTGCCAGTGATACTTTGGACGGGGTTTGACCTCCAAAATATATAAAGAACTCATGTGACTCAACACCAGGAAGAAAAACATTCCAATTAAAAAATAGCAAAGGCCCTGAACAGACACTTCTCCAAGGAGGAGATGCAGAGGGCGCACAGGCACATGAGAGGATGCTCAGCATCACTAGCCATCCGAGAGATGCAGATCAAAATCCAGTGAGATTCCACTTCACACTGGTCAGAATGGCCATCAGTAACAAATCATTTGACTTTGACTACTTCCTAGCTTTTACGATTTTTGGCAAGTTATTTAGTTTTTCTCAATTCCAGTGTCCTAAACTGGAAAATATTGTTTTTGTTTTTGAGGACAAGATGCAGTGATAGATGTGGGAGAGCTTTGTAAGTTAAGAAGTATTACAAAAATTTACGGCCTTATTAGCAATCAGTAACCAGAGGTGTTTCAGTGCTTGCGTCTGGAGGAGAGACACAGCGGAGCCCAGCATGACATCAGGTCTCAGTGAACTTTCAGTTGAGATCAGGACCAGACTAGTAACACACATGAAACAGAGGACACTTAGCAAATGGGAACTTTTTAAAAAAGTTTATTGGGGTAGCATAAAGGGCTGGGGCCAGATTTTTACATGTTATAAAACAAATTATGCAATTAAAGAAAAACCAATTTTTCACCAAGTCTCAAGTCTACCAAAACCAACTCAGACCCATGTTTCATTTTTTTAATTTTAATTTTTTATGGGACTTTATATACCATAGTGTAGCAAACAATTTCTATCCTAACTGGAGAATGCAGATAAGCTGCTCTGGGTGAGAATCTCCATTCTGTTAAATCCCAGACCAGTAAAGATCCTTACCTTTTTGATTTCTTGAAAGTGGCTTGTTAACCTGTGTATTCCTCACAACAGACTTGTGAGTTAGGTGCCCCTATTATCACCAGTAATCCTGTTTTATAGACAGGAAGCTGAGCCGCAGAGAAATTAAATACCAGCAGCTGGGCCTGAACTTGAATTTGGGTAGCCTGACTTCAGGGCTTTGCACTTAACCAGTATTCTATGTTGCCACCAAAACAAAGAATCATTTCTGAATTCTTAACCTTTGCTAACAATGAAATTATACACTGTACAGTGTAGAATACCCAGAGTTCTCAAGGACAATTTCATTGGGAAACATTGTTTTATATCATTCAAAGTGAGAACATCAATGACAATCTGTTAACAATGTTGGAGCAATGAGTAAAGACAATACCCTTTGTGCTAAGCATTCTCCAAAGTGACATTACTGGAATCTTGAGTCACGTAGAAGTGACAGTTGGAAGAGGGGGGAAAAAAGAACAGAAAAGAAAATGGAAATGACAGAATGAGGTCTTGAAAATACATAATGGAAAAACAACATATGTCAAAATTATTTTACTATAAGTCACTTGAATTCAGTGCATATCGCGAACAGTTTTTACTAAGGTATTTGAATTTCCAGAGAAGTTTTTTTCTATTAGAGCATCCTTTCATTTTTTTTCTATTTATTTTTAAATTACATTTATTGGGGGTGACATCGGTTAGAAAGATTATACAGGTTTCAGGTGCACATGTCTGTGGTACGTGATCTGCGTATTGCTTGTGTGTCCGCTGCCCACTGTCACGTTTTTTTCTGTCACCCTATATTTGACCCACTTCACCCTTTACTCACCCACCTACACCCGCCCCTGTGGAAACAACCATGTTATGTCTATGAGTTTTTATTTGTTTCTCTTCTTTGTTCATTTCTTACTTTAAGTTTTATATCCCACATATGAGTGAAATCATATGGTTCTTAACTTTTTCCAGCTTATTTTGCTTGGCTTGATATTCTCAAGATTCATTGTGTTGTTGCAAATGGCAGTATTTCATCTTTTCTTATCCTTTCACTTAAGAAATTTTATGTCAGGTATTTGCATGTCCAGATACTGATGTGTAGGGCAGAAGTTTATATCTATGTAAGTCATTTGTATAGCAAACATATTGAACTAAAAATGTTAGGTCTTTGGGCAGAGGATCCTATTCATGATTAATTTCTACACTAAACAAATTCATATGTAATGTTTAGAGAACTGTATATTATAGAGAGAACTATATAGAGAACTGTAGTTAAGTTATTTTGAAATATATGTAGAGAACTGGAGTAAAGCTATTACATGAGCAACAATAATAAAATATTACAGTTGTGATGTTGGTTGTTTATCTCCCATTAAGCCCTACACACCTTCAAGCGTTTAAGGCACCTTTTGAGGAATGAGGAAACTGGGGAGCATCCCATGGTAATTTGTGTTAAATCATCAACACCTATTTGATTGTAAGACTGAAAAAAACATTACGATACAAGGTGGCAAGTTTAGATGGAGCAGCTGGAGTTTGCTGAAGGAGAGCTGTATGGACTTTCAGAAAATTTGAGGTCTGGCAATAAAAATTCCCATTGTGTAATTGCTTCTTAAATACACACATAAAAAACCAGTTTTATCTCCTCCCGTCCCCCCCACCCCCCGGTCACCTGCCTCTCTCCCTTCCTTTTTCCCTTTATTCCTTCCTTTCTTTAGCATGTATTTACTGAGTGTCTACTGTATTCCAGTCCTTGTTTCAGTAACTCAGAGTGCAGTAGGACAGATGGGATCAAGATAGTATGTCTCCAATGCACTTCCTATTTTCTTCATTTTCACTGCCATTTCTCATAATAAATGTGGGCTCTTGGAACTAGACTTCTAACTGCTTTCCTGGCCTTTAGCTTTCTCCCTCTATTCTGTTTTGCATAGGGCTACCAAATAAATTCTCTGTACAGCGAAGGCCATAACACTACCTACCCCATAGAGTTAAATGAAACTTGCGGGCAAAGACTTAGCACAGGAATTTCCCATTCAGTATTGGTTCATGTCGTTATATCAGGGCCTACAAGTGGCTTCTCCCTGTCCACTTGGGAAAGGTTAGCCTCTCATCCGTCACTTGTGCTCCCCCAAGGTTTTGTTTAGGGCTTGACATATATTAGCGTACTTCTGTTTGGCTTAGGGTTTATGGTATAGTTAGGGTCAGTTTAGGTTTATAATACACTCTTGTGATACAGACACATATTCAGTCCTCAAGGAGATGATTCTTCATGGATAACAGGGAGATAGTATGGGTCTAGAGCACCGTTTAGTATTTCAGATTCTGCTCTGACAATCTATGCTCAGTCTGTCCATCTATGGGACAGTGTTACTTCTACTAAGTTATGTTGATACAACACTAAGTCTCAGGGAAAGTGAGAGGGTTGAAGTGACTTTCCTGAAGACTGTAAATAGCTAAACTTGGATTCACCCTGGAAAATGAACAACAACAACAAACAAATAAACACCAGACCTGTCCCTACTCCTGAGAGATTCTAATTCAAGAAGTAGGGTCTGGGGGTGAGGGGTGGTCCTGAATTTTTAATGAACTTCCCAGGAGATTCTGATGTGTGAGCCACTCTTTGAGAAATGCTGACCAATGAGAATGACCTTGTGAACATGAAGACATGAGCTCAAGGACACAGTGCTGCTGGGTGTTGCTTGGTATTTCAGATACATTGAAAGGGGGACAATAAAATTCAATTAATTGGGCTCACAGAAGAGTAGTTTAGTGCAACGCCAGGGGCAAGCTTCTCAAAGGGGTGGATATGGGATAGCTTACAATGGAGAGAGGTTTTGAAATGATTATGATGTCATGCCCTGAGCTGAACACCAGTGGATTTAACTGGATTACCTAAATGTGTCAGGATTCCATGTTCCTGTCGAGAGAGAATCTAGTGTCGGCTCAGATCCCATCTGGAAGAAGTCTAGGGGAGACCATTTCCCCTGTCCACAGATGAAAATATAGCACATACAGTGAGAAATCATTGTTATCAGTTTAAAAACACAATAGCCCACCTTGGTCCTAAATAAGCAGTAGGAGGTATTTGAGTGTGATTTCTGGAAGAGGCAAACTGTCACAAAAGTAAATTACAGCTAATGATCCAAAATGAGCTTTGAGCAAATTCATAATGAGAAGCTGAGTGTTTTCTGTCCGTTGTAACAAGGGTTTGAATACAGGACCGAAACACCCTAGTACAGAACTGAGTCACAGAATGAGAAAACACTTTCAGAACCCAGGAAAGGAGAGCCATAATGCCCAAGAGCAAAGATGCTGTCTTGGTTATTTCTCACCAGGAACTACACCCTTCAAGTCATTTTCATAGTATGTATGCTGAGTATAAATTTACTGCATTGTAAATATATATATTTAACATTCTAGGGTAGAGTATGTTCTGATTATTTTTATATAATTCATTTGTGGTCTTTATAAAACTCAGAGTTTGAGTCCCTCCAGGTATTATGAGGGAGAAATAGATTGAGTGGGTCTAAACATTAAAAATATTATACTAGAAAAAATATAAAACATGAAAATGCCTTATTAGTAATTACTTTTTTCATTTAAAAAGGTGCAAAGAGAAAAAGAATGGCTGAAAGTAGACATTGCTTATTTCAAATAATGAAAACAGAAAACCTGGAAGGGTAACATAAAATACAAAAGCAAGCTTCAAAGTTTACCTATAGCAATAATGTAAATTGCATCTTAAATAATACTTCCCTCTTTACAAACAGTATATATCTGCGAGTTCTAAAGTGAATGTTACCTATTCCAAGTTATAAAATATGCATTCAGCTTATTTAAAACAAAGGGAGGATGACAGATTCTACACATGAGAATTTTTGGAAATGCCACCGACTTCTAACTGTTTTTTGCACACCAGGGAATTTTTTTTTTTTTTGGCAACATTGAGCACCATGAAACAGGAGCATATTAAGGAATTCATCTAAAAACTGACTGCAGTCTTGTAAATGCCAAATGCTTACTTAAGGTATTTGGTATTTCACAGAGCTGGTGAAAGAATTGGCTTTCTTTCTTTCTGTAGTTTCTTTCTTTCTCTTTGTGCACTAGGCCAGTGCCTCAGAAATCAAACCCTGCCAGGCAATATCTTTTATTTGTCTCAATTTCTATAAATGTTTTTCCTGCATTAATAGTTAATGCTTTTTTTTTAATAGAAGGCAGATAAATATTCATTTGAAGAATGAATCAGAGTAATTGCAAAACTGTAAAGATATTTTATTTTATTCCATTAGATTGGTTGAAGTGATACTTGTTCTTGAAAGGTAATATATGTGTTCTACCAAGCCCAGGGCTTTGCAAAGTGTGGACACTCACTAAATGGTAGTAATTTTAAAAAATCTCTTTTAAAATTTATTGCCAGAAAAATATTTGATTCCTCTAATAAACTTATTTTCTTTCAAACAAAATGAGTAATGAGAACTATACATGGTGGGGTAAAAGTAGGCTTACAGTCTTTTGTATGGAAAATAATACAATAATTAATAAATAATATAAGACTAAATTGTGTTTTGCATACTTAAAACTGTAAACCGACTTTTGCCCCACACTGATACTCTTACTTTACTTCTTTTATATAACTGATAGTACCTCAAAACTAAATGTAGTGCTTCAATAACTACCATATTCTAGATATTTAACATGCCTCTTTCTAGTCATTTACAATTGTAAAAAATTAGCTGTCTTATTTGGGTATTAACGGACTGATCAGCTTCTATTGGTTTTTCACAGATGAAGACAAAACAATATGGTTTTTCACAGATGAAGACAAAACAATAGCAAGAAAGAATGCTGTAAGGCCTTCAGGTACTAAGATTTTTCATCGACATTAGGGCACATCCAAACAAAATATAGAATGTTTATGTATTACAAATAAAATCACTCTATATGCCAAAAACAAAATTGATTCTTTTACTCTAGTGTTGAATGTTTAAAATATTTATACTATCATTAGAGAAACAGTCTGCATAGCTGATTTATACGCCACTTAAAAAACAAAACAAAACAAGACCCAGCATTTTACAAGGGTAGGAACATTTTTATTTTGTAAAGAGAATTCTAAGAGAAGCAAAAATATGAATTTATGCTGTTATGTAACACTTCACAGCACCATGCTCTATACACGAGTACACGGACAGAACCCGACACACCTGCACTCTAATCCTGGGACGCGGCTTCCTGCTGGCTGATCTTTGCAGAATTAATCAGCTCCTCCGTGCCTCTTTCCCTATTTGTAAAAGTTTAAAACACAACTTCTTGTATTCCTAGTTGTAAGGATTTATAATAATTTATGAAGCCAGCTTAAGAGAGAGCCTGGTACCGATTAAATATTCAATAATTGGTGGCTGTTGACTTAATAACAAAACCAACAGCACATGCCCCTGCCAGCCTGGAAGTGTGCAGAATATGAGCCCTCACGGGACCTTCAATAGATTGAGCTGGGCAAGCAGAGTAGCACCAGCAGCGGAACAAGCTGTTTCTCCTAGGGTGATTCTGGCTTGGCTGGCTTTCTCTGCTTGATGATGCTAGGTGTGAAGGTGGAGATTTGACCCTATTTTTAATAGCAAGAGTTATTAAATATTAGTTTTTGCAACACTAAGAAATCAACATTGTATTACTGACATAGTTACACTTCACTATTTTTCTGTGAGGAAGAGGAAAAAAATACTTTAATTACTTATAATAATCATGATGGACATGTTTTTCAGGCCATGCGGCTGTTGTCTGTAACACCCTGGAATAATTGTTTGCTTTTGCCCCAAATCTGCCCTTGGTTAATTGCACATATTTTCTGTTGATTACATCAGAGATGTGCTAACATTATGCCCATAACATAATATACAAATTGAATGTGGGAATTGGGCCTGTGGCCTTCTTCAGGAGTAGGACTTCGAGCCTTAAAATCAGTCAAGTTCCAGAGGAAGTTGGACCAGTCAGTCACCCTAATGGTGACATACCAAGCTGTGAAAAGCTTGGTTAATGGAGCCACTTTGAATAGTACTAGTATAGGAAGTGGAAAATCAACTTGATTTACATAAAAGAGCAACAACCATGCTCTTTACCATATGATCTGTGATTGCTTTAAGCCTTAGGAATATTTTTCACTGTTCTTCCCTGCCTGGTATTTGAAACATACAACAGTGAATGATAACTACCAACCAAGGGTTTATGGACCAACTCAGCAATGTAAAAGCAAAAGCTGAATTAATCCTGTAAGGATTTATAAACCATTTTCTCGGATTTGCAGTGACTCTGTAGGAAATAGGAAACTGGATGGGCTGAAAGAAAGGGAGGTATAATCCACTGCAAAGAATCTTCTTCATTTGGACTGGCTCTTCTCTTGTGCAGTTGTCTTCAGGAGCCGAAGAAACATAAGGAAAAGAGCGAGGGGCTCTGTCGTCAGGGGGGATTGGGAAGGAATCCTGCCTCCAGGACTTCTTGCCTATGTAGCCTTCATCAAGTTACTCGGCCCCTCTGAGCTTCTGCGGCCTCATGTCTGAAATGAGAAGTCTTTAGCTTAGATCATTCCTTTGTGTAATTCTCTGATTACACTCTCAGAGAATTATAGTCGATTCCATTTGAGCACAGAGCTCAGTGGGGATTATTTGCTCACTGTCAGTCTCCCTGAGAAGGGCCATCTCTCTTTTCATTTTAACTGTGTTGCTTTCATGGGCACTCAGTCACTTTCTGTTGAATGGAGACATGAGGGAGTTTTTGTGAGGATCGCATGAGATCATTTACATGTAAGGTTCTTGGAGGCTCCTTTTCTTCCTCTCTCTCCCACAAGTCAAACTTACCCAATGCTTAACTTTTCACCTTTGCCTCTATATTTGTGGAATAGGGCTTAGTTAATATTAGATATTTTGCAAATATGTAGAGAAACCGAAAATCCAAAGATCAGATGGTATATCTGAATATTCATCAAATTCATGTATTTTGCAAAATGCCAATTCCCATCCTATCTATTTGAGGCCAAGGAATTGTGGCTATGGAGAACTGGTGGTTGATTTTGTTGTGCTGAGCGTGGTTCCTATTTCCATGGTGAGCATGAACTGATTACCAACAATTTAGATGGATTGCATAGATTTTCAAAATATTTGTTTATGCCAATTTTGAGTCCAGTTACTGCGCCCTAGACAAGAATAGCGTCTGAGCAGGCAGTGGAAGGGGGAGACTGGCAGGAAGTTTATTCATTTTATCTAATCGGCTCAATATTTCAGCTGTATGTGATTTTCTGTCCAAATTATGTGGTTGATTGCTTCAAGCTTTTACTTCCTTCTGCATGTCTAGACACTTTATTAGAATCGACAAAGAAGATGAGAGAATTGAAGGGGCTTGCCAGTCTCTATTGCCCAGGACCTTATGCGGAGGATAATCTTAGAACTTAGTCCTCTCTAAAACAATTCATACAAAACAGGCCAGACTCCTTATTTTTACAAGGAACATAGTTCCTTGTACAGCTCACCAATGAGTTAATGTGGGACAGATCAGAGAAATAAAGTTATAGCCTGTTTTTATGGTGGACTTAAGGAAAATTCCAATGTCCTTTCAAGGAGTCCTTTACTTTCGTGTGTGTGTTTTAAAGAGTTATCTAGATATAACAGTTCAAAAATTATGTTGTTCTCTGAAATGATTTCTCAAAATCCACAGTGGATGCGATGCTCACCATTGTTCTCTAGAATAGTATTAGTTTGGCCTCACGAAATATCCTGTTCTTCCTGAATATGTTACTCTTAGATATACTTTCTTCAATGTTGCAAGTAAGGGGAGGGAGAATCTCTTCCTCTCTCCATCTTAGGTTCTCCAACTGGAGCCCTGTAAATTAGACTGGCCAAAGGCAGAGTAATAAGAGAAAAGCAAACAGGTGTTTATTAACATGGGCATGTGCATGTATCACATGGGAGTACCAGAGATGAGAAACTCAAAGGTTCGGTCAGCATTTTAGCAAAGGAACAATACATGTTTCCTACTCTATGAAATGTCAAGGTGATATTTTATGTTGGCTAAGATTTAAACATTTCTTTCTTCCGATCTTTAGGTCTGAATGTTTACATGTCGACTCAAGGGAAGCCAGGCAAGCCAGGCTGCTAATCCTGCCAGGGGCGCGTGGGTGGGTGTAGGTTCCAGGGAAGGGGCCTGGGTGGCATTTTGGGTGTGTCATCCACAGTAGCCAGAAAAGGATGCAGCAAAACGACAAGGACAAAATCAAGGAAGAAGCAGACATCCAGATCAGAACTAGATATGCCACATAGGTCATCAGTGAGGGAAGGGTGGAGTGATGGCGGGGGACGGGAATAGCAGGACTTTTCCAGAGTTTTGTAGCTAGAAGGAAAAGCCTAAAGCAGAAATGAGATGAGAGAGGTCAAGGCGTTGGTCAAAAAATGGGGATGGGTGCCTGGAACTTTCATTAAGTGTTGATTGCATGATGCGTAACTTGGGGCAGAAAGCACAGGATTTAAGGGTCTGAATACTAGATTGAAGGCATGTACTCAATCTCATACCCTCAGAGTAATTGAAGTTACTCATACTAATCTAGAGATGAAGTCATTGCCTTCTCTATTTCTTGCTTTTGAAAACTTTCCAGACAGGATATGATTTCTTCTTTTCTTAAAAAGAGGAATCCTCTCTTAAATGTTTAAATCCATTTGTTATAATAGAAGGAACAGACTAGAAATGGGAAAGAGAGCTAGAAGAAAAGGGGACATATAAGTTATAAATATTTAAAATATGTGCATTATGAAATGTATTATAGAAATATAAAGTGTATTGGAAGAATATCAGCCAGATAACTAAAGTGATTACAGTATCTTACATTTGTAGTCCTTCTGGGACCAACAGTAAAGGAATTATAAACCTACTTCTCTAATCAGGAGGAAGAACTTGAAAATATCCAGGGCCTTCCAAGATCTGTAAAATTTTAAAGTTTAAAAGCTATAAAGATTTAAAAGAAAAAAAAATTTCTTCCACAGTTACTTTTGACTTTAGTTCAACAGGCATGAATAGGATGAATGCTTACAGTTTTACCTGACACCACCCTGGGCTTTGTCTTTTTCCTGGTGCAAAAGGATGAAGATGAAGCTGTAGGGAAATATCTGCTCTTGTACCAGGAGACTTGGCACCCTCAAAAAGGCTGCATTGCAGCTAGTGCTTATTTTTGAGCGATGTGTCCATACCGCCTTTCTCAGAATTGAGCAATGCATGGACACTTTTTAATGAAAAAAAATCTCATAACCTTTGAATGTTGAAAATATTTTTATTATGTTACTTGAAATGTACAAATATAACATTACTTACATACTTCTTATACTCTTAGCTATTAAGCAAATACAAACCAAAATTAATCTATACATTTAGTATAAAGTATACTTTAAAACCAACAAAATTCAAATCAACATGACTAATGTAATGTGATGGACGATGCTAGACTATATAAACTAAATTGCCTTTGCAAGGAGGGCTCTCAGGCCCCAGGCACACACGTTGCAGCGGAGGAGCTCCCTGCAGTAGTGCAGGAGCGGCCCCCTTCCTGCCACGCGGAGGAGGAGTGTGGTGCTGCAGATGCCATGTGGGGTTTAGGGGCAGTCAAACCTCAGTTTGAATGCCTTGTCTGATTTTTTGTTGTTGTTAAGTAGTGTGACCTTGGATAAGTTAGTTTAACTTCTTAGGCTGCATTTTTCTCATCTGTGGAATGGGGTGTGTGGGTGGATAATACCCATCTTTCAGGTGTGTTTGAGGACTTAATCAGATCATTTAGGATGCCTGGCTCACAGAAAATATTTAATAATTATTAGTTCCTTCTCTTCCCCTAATTAATCTAGGGTTTGTTTTTTTTTTAAAGTTCCTCACAAGTTTGGATTTCCAAAAAAAGTTACAGCCTATCAGACTGTATTAAAAATCAAAGAACTAAGAATTAATTTTTGGAATCACAAAAAAATCAAAACTCTCCCTCTCCTATTATTTTCTCTGTGGTTGCTTCTGTTTTCTCCCTCCCTCCATCCATAATCTCCTTCCAGACATTACCACGTGTCCAAATCCAGCTCAGACTTTAAGTTCCAGATCAAGTGCACTGCATTGCAGACAGCTCTTCTAAATTTGTTGCTGGAGCGATCACTCTTTTCTTCTAACACCCAGAGCACTTTATCTGTACCTCTCTGTGTTGGACATGACTTACCCAATGGTAGAGCCTTGAGTAGGAGCTTGGAGAGCAGCCTTTCCCTAACCTGACCCAGCCAAGGACTCCTGGGAAACAGTTGCAGGCAGACCACCCAGGGGAGCAGCCCCAGGGAGGCTCCTGGGTGCGCGGGGTAAGTGAACTGAGAAAGGGGCTTCGGTTCGGAGGATTACTGGCCTCCCGTCAGCCTTTTCTGCCAGTCACGTGTGCCTCTACAGAGAGCCGTCCAGTCAGTCCCTACCCTCAAGGAGACCACAGCTATTTAGCTATTTGTACCTTAGGATATTGCTTTGGTCAGTCTTATATACTTGGAAATATTTTCCTAGTGTTTTTAATTTCTCTTTTTCTCTGATTAGATGGGGTAAAATCCTTGACGTTTACATAAATTTCACAGTGTACCTTCTGATTTGAAAAGAGATTAAAAACTTGCCTCTCACTTGGATCAAACAGGAGTAGGAAGCTTTGGCTACTGCTGGTACTTACACACATGGTTACATCATATCAGATACTCAAGCTCAATCTGGGTTGATTGGCTAGACCATTCATTCATTTCATCAAACATCAATTGAGCATCCTAAAGGTTTCTAGGTGTTAGATATGTATCCTTAAGTCAAACATGACTCTTAACTCTGAGAAAGCTGATAACCTAGTAGAGAAGACAGGTAAATAAAACCCTAATTCTAGTGTAATATGTAAGGTGATAAATGTTACGATATCAGAATGCACAGAATGCTCTGAGAACACAGAGTAAGGAAATCTCTAATGAGATGGGATATTCAAGGAATGCACCTGAACCATTTTGAAAGTTTAGTAGATATTTAGTAGGCATGGAAGGGCATTCAGTACAGTAGGAACAGTATGAGGGAAGGTGCAGACACAGTGTACGTTGAAACATTTGGGAAATATGCAGTAGTTTTGTTTGTCTGAATCAAAGAGTGTTAAAGAGTGGCAAGAGGGAAGCTAGAGGTGATGCTGGTGTCAAGATAAAGTGGGTCCTCCATGGGCTAAGTTAAGAATATTGAATTTTACCTTTAAAATTTTGGGGGGAGGGGAGGAGAGGAGTGGAATTGCAAAGGAAACAGTGGGGACTTACAGGGTGTTTTTTGGGGGGATAATTTTACACTTAGATACGCAAATTGAGTTTCCACGTGCCCTTTAACCTGCTTTTGCTTATGTTAACACCTAACCTAATCATAGAACATGTATCTAAACTAAGAAATTAACCTTGGTACAATACTTCTGATTAAAGAACAGAACCTTATACAACTTCACCAGTTTTTCTACTCATGTTCCTTGTCTGCTCTAGAGTCCTCTCTGGGATCCCTCCATTATCTTTGTTGTTATATTACCTTAATCTGTTATAGTTCCTTTTCTCCTATGACCTCGACACTTTGGAGGAATGCTGCTCATTCATTTTGTAGTGTGTTTCTTAGTTTGGACTTGTCCGTTGTTTTCTTGTGGTTAGATTGAGATTATGTGTAACTGGGAAGGGTAACTCAGGAATGACATGCCCTTTGCAGTGTACCCTATCAGGATGTACATTAATTTTTTAATTAATATTTGGTGGTGTTAACTTCGGTCACTTGGCTAAGGCAGTGCCTGCTAGGATTCTCCACCATAACTTTACATTTTTGCCTTTGTAATTACTAATTATTTTGGAAGTGTGAACTAAAAATGTGGAAGAGCTTTGTGGAGATTTGGACACATCTAAGAAAGGATATCGTTGTTATTATTTTTAATATATACTGTGCTTTCTGAGCTGGTTGTCTCTGTCGCATTAAAGGTCCTAGCATTCTTGACAAACAGATTAATAATAATTCAGACATTATTGCTCAATGAATACTAAACCAACCTGATAGATGTTGTGCCATAGTGCACACGCTTTTACTCCACATAGCGAAGTTTCCTGGGTCTTTAATTCTGCCCCTCCCCCAAATACCCCTTTCTGCTTGGCATACACATTTTCTTAAGTCTCTTTCATATTAAAAAATAATAAACAAAAACCTCTCAAAAACCTCCTCTGACCCTTGGACTATCTCCTTAACCACCACCCTTTCTACATACTTCCTTCATAGTCAAGCTTCCAAAATATATATGAGTATGTAATTTAAACCCTATGTCAACTTTCTGTAATTAGCTCAAACTATGGCATTCAGGCTTTGCTCCATCAAACAATTAACATCACTCTTACTGGAATCATCAATCCTTTTATTGGACACTTTTCAGTAATTATCTCACTTTATTTCCTGTGGCATTTTTGACTTTGATGACCATCCTTTCATTCCTGAAATCCTTTTGTCTGTCTTGCCTACATGGACAATATTCTTGCTGGGTTTTCTTTTTTTCTCTCTGGTTGCTCTTTCTTTATTTTTGTCTAGGTTATTATAAATCTGCCTGCTTCTGAATAATGAAAGAATCACACTTCAAAAGACTAAAGGGTAAAATAGTAAATTTACAGTGAAGAACTTACCAAGTACTACCTTAGCCTTAAGGTTAATATCCCTAGTGATGTCATGTGGTAGCAGGTACCTGGTATGGAGATTGTGGCCAAATCTCCAAGATGCTGTGATGAGAAGGGTGCTTTTGCTCTGTGATTTTTTTTTTTTCAAAAAACCCATAACCCGAGGACAGAGAGGTTGGCAAAGATGGCGACACAGGAGGCTCCTGAGCGCCCCTCCTCCCAGAGATAAGCCGATGTGCAGCCACAGATGGATAGGTTCCCTCTGTAAAGAGATCCAGAAACTAGCAAAGTGACTCTGCACAGCAGACAAATGAGGCAATGTGCTCACCAAAACAGGTAGCAAAGGCTGAGGTGAGCCAAAAACCCACCCCTGACACAGCACCAGGTAATTGGGAGGGAACCCCCCACTCTAGCTTTCCCTTGAGAAGTGGATCTACTGTACTAACATTTATTTAAGATCCCATGAGAGGGACCGGCTCCCAGACACTTGGCTATGAAAGTTAGGGCTTGTGCCCATGAGACCCACAGACTGTAGCAAACCTAGAAGTGATACTTGAGGAGTGAGCGAGCGCTGGCCAGGTCTGTCCCCCCAGGGCCCCGTGCCCAGGGGGCAGGCAAAATGGCCCTTCTCTCAGTCTTTCCTTGAATGAGGTTTATCTGAATACTTTAAAAGCTGCTGCCTAAGGGCCAACCTCTTAATTCCTTCATAGAGACCAGGGAAGCTGGAGGACACGTCTCGCCCCCCCTGCTCCTCCCAGCCTGCTCCAAGTCAGCAGTTTGTCCCGGGAAGGCACCGATACACGTACCTGTGCCCCAGGTTTTATGGCTGCTCTGGAAAGGACAGGCCAGATTACCTGCCTCTGAGCCAGAAAGGCTTGCATTCATGGGCTGAAAATAAGCAAAAGAAGACAAATGTAACTGCTAGGAAAGTCTTTGGGGTGTTCGTGGCAAGATTTCGACTGGTAGGTGACAGTAGTAGGCTTAGCGGGTCAGAAGTAAATGGTGGTGTTTAGTTTGCAAAGCGTGTTTTGCAGTGTATGATCAGTTCTTTAGTTAAGCTTTGCAGTATAATAAGACCTGTGAGGTCTTATTAATACATAATATTCCCATTTTACACACAAGTAAGCTGAGGTAAACAGCTTGTGCAGGGTCACATCAAGGGCCAGAGTCTGTGCTCAGAATGTTGCTATTTTCAGCTGTGCTAATTACTGAAAGAAAATTTTTCATTGTTTTACTAAAAATAAGCCCTCTCTGACTTGTATAGGGGATATTTATCCTTTCACTCTTTTAAATGTTTTGACTTCCCTTCACTTTTATGTTGTCTTTGTTTAACCTTGTAGGTTTGACTACACCAGGCTGTGTGACAGAAAAGGCCGCTGGGTTTGGCTCTGAACTTGTGCTTTGGTGAGGCAGTGCCGGTGGGATGCGACTGAGCTGACTGGCCTCCTGGAGTCCCGGGAGACCTGCAGGGAGGTAGGGAGTGGCGGCGGGCGTCCATTGCGGTGAGCCCCGCGATACAGCTTGGACTTGTTGAAGTGTCTCTTGGAAATTTCAGATAGTCCAGAGGACCAAGTTTCTTTTAAGTACTTTAGACTAGAACTGTCAGCTCTCCAGGTAATGTATTTCTTCATAAACAAGATGTTGTTTAGGGGGTTAAAACTTTTTGAGCTTGTTAAATCCATTATAAATCTTTCTGATAAGTATTTAGTTCTTTTTAATAATTTTGTTAACTTACATAGCAGACTTTTATAGCCTGATTCTATAATGCAAAGTTTTCTACTTTTCTGAATTTAGGCAGTATTAATTTGGTTGACTTTTTACCACTGCAGGTGTTTTTGGTCTCTTGCAAATGACAGGTAGATACGCAGTAATGGTCCCTGTTGCCAGGCCAATTTGAGAGACAAAAATATAGGGAAAAAATACGAAACAATATAGATTACATGTCTGATGACAGGCACTGTTAGCAAGAATAATGGAAATTTAGAGAAGGGATAGCTCAGTATGCAGTAAGAGTAGTCAGGAGAAAGGTATCAGGGGAAAAAAGAGTTAAGCAGAGACAGTGATTAAAGGGGTATTGGAAGCAGCCTAAGTGGAGGACTAAGTAAGATAGTTGGAGGAACGAATAATTCAACTCTGTGTTGATGGAAAGCATGAGTACCTCATGAATTAATGATCCATCTTCCAGGAAGAGACATTCTTGAAAAAGATTGTTCTCAAAGGTGTAGGGGAACATACACACGGACTGCCTGTGGGAAACCCTTTGAGATCTCTGTGGTCCATCCTGGGTCGTCCAGTGAATAGCCACGCTCTGTGGTTCATGATCTGTCTGTCTTTTAACGAAATTTTTTTATTATGATTTTTCAGTCCTTACCTAAGGACATTTTTTGAGAGAGAGAGAGAGAGAGAAGGAGGAAGGGAGGGAGGGGGAGAGAGAGAGGTGTATAGTCTGCTTCTCTCACATGCCCCAGTGGGAGATCGAACCCACAGTCTGGCCATGCGCACTGACCAGGAATCCTACCTGCACCCTGTCATCTGTGGGGTGACGCTCCAACCAGCTGAGCCACACTGACCAGCCAGGGCTGAGGTTCATGATCTCTTATACCAGATTTTCAAGAATTTGCTTCTCAGGCCCAGTTGAGGAAAGCCTTTTAAATTGTGAGAGACCCAGACAGGCTACCAGGAAAGATGTTCTTTTTAATCTGCAGTGAGATCCTTGAACTTTTAACAGTGGTTCACACAGGTGTGGTATAAATTGTTCTTTGAGCCAGTAAACTGAGAGTATTATACAATGTAATTCCTCATTTGCTTTCTGTTCATTGCCAAAGGGCTTTATTGCTTTTCGAAAATGGAGTGATTTTTCAGAGGATATAGAATTATCCTAACTTACAGGGACCAAGAAGTTTCTGATTTATGGCCAACTGCTGATGAATGCCCATCTTTTTCATGGTCCAATATAAACAAAAACTGATTCTTCAGATAGTCATTGCTCAGAGTATAGCTTCTTTTCCATTATCCAGGAATTTAGAGTCTGTTTTGAGGGTCCCAGACTCGTGGTGTTGGTGTTCTTTTATTTTGAGGAATCTAAAGGTTTTTATTTTGTATAGTTTTGATAAATATTTTATTAGAATATAAAATATTCATATTTTGTTTGATAATAAAAATTAGAATTTTACCAAATATGCAATAAAAAATTTTAAACTGTTTTAGTAATGATCTTGAAAGGTAAATTTGACCATGTATCAAGTGAGGTCAATAGATATGCTTTCCTATCTTCCCTTCAAATTAACTGAGTCAGCCCAGGTTTTATGATGTTCGACCAGTTAGATACGAGAATTCCAAGGATATAAACAGCAAAAAGATAGTAAGAGTATACATATCATTCATAATTAAGAAATGTTTGAAGTAACTTTTCAGGTAACCGGTTTAACTTGTTATGGAGGTAAATTAAGTTGGATGCATGTAGTTTTAGGCTCCAGATCTCAGAACACTTCAGACATTATTTTACCAAAATTTTTGGTTAATTATCTTAGCTTTTCTTAGCCAAAGAAAATCCATGTAAATTGAAGTGCATTAAGTAATAGAACCATTGCAAAAGACATAGTACTCAAAAAAATGTAAAATTAAAATATGAGCAATGTATTGAAAATATATTCAATGGGCAAATTTATTGGAAAAATAGTATTTTTATTTTTCCCAGAATTTGTTGAGGTTCAGATAAATAACAGAATAAAAGTCTTTTCTTGGGAAGAAATGACACTCACATATTATGAAAATTAAAATGCCAAGGTCCCATTATACACTTTCATTTATAGTGCATTTTTCTTTATTTAAAATTTTAAAAATATTTAAATAAAATTTGCATATTTAAGGTGTACAATATAAAGTTTTGATATACAAATAAATAGTGAGTTGATTGCTGTAGTTAAGCTCATTAACACATTCATCTCCTCACATAGTTACCATTTTCTGTGTGTGTGAAAGTACCTGATAGCTACTCCCAGCAAATTTCCAGTACACAATATAGTATTCACTACAGTCACCAGGCTGTGCATTTATACCTCTTGAATTTACTCATAGCACGTAACTGCAGTTTTGTACCTTTTCGTGAACATCCCTCCATCTTCCCCACTTACCTGCTCCTGGTAACCACCATTATACTTTGCGCTTCTATGAATTTGACTTTTTTAGATTCCACATATTAAATGAGATGATACAGTGTCTTTCTTTGTGTCTGGCTTATTTTACGTAACATGATATCCTCGAGGTTCATACGTGGTTGCAAATGGCAGGATTTTCTTTAATATGGCTGAATAATATTCCATTGCATGTATACACTGCATTGTCTTTATTCACTTACCTTCATTCACAGAAGGGTGCCTGGCTTGTTTCCATATCTTGGCTATTGTGCATAATGGTGCAGTGAACATCAGGTCACAGGTAACTCTTTGAGGTCACAATTTTCTTATAGCATTTAGTACAGTTACTGTTAAACATTTGTGTGTGTGTGCTTTTGCTGTGTTCTAATCTTCGTGAGAGAAAAGACAGAATCTTGGTCCTTTACTTAGTTTCTAAGACTCAGCATGGTAGCTGACTGATTGGGGCACAGCAAATAGTCATTTCAGGAGTAATGATGCAAATAAAATGAAAAACTGAACCCACAGAGAAAGTTAACAGAGGATGTTTGGTTGTTTTAGTCCTTAGTCAAGGATTTTGTGGAGGTAAACAAAGACCAGCCTGTGAGTACAAACAGAGGCTCTTCATTCGGAACTCACTAGAGCAAGGGTATTAGCCAACGTCACTTGTGTCTGTCTAAGACTCAGAGGAACCAGGGGGGTGGGGAAGCTTTACGTAAGTGGAAAAAGCAGAAGGCTTCAGGTATGTCCTGATCGAAGGCTGTTGGCATGGGGAAGTCAAGGGGCTGACTAACAGCAGGTCACCTTATGTAGCTTGTTTGTGGACCGTATTTGGCCTTCACTGGTTGTTTTGAGTGGAGAAAGGGGGCACATGTTAGGGAAGCTGCCAGTCATTGCCCAAGCTCTGACCATTCTAGGGCGATTGTGTGTTGGCTGAACTGGGTAGCTGTTGCCAGAGGTTATGGGTCAGAGTTAATTGCTATGTATGGTTTGGCCATGGTCCGCTTGTACGTTAAACCTCTCAATTTAGTGTTCCTCAGGTAAGTGATAGCTTGAGAGCCTCATTTGATTTTTCTTCCTAAATTGTATCTCCAGTGCCAGATATATATATGGTGGGTGCTAAAGAAATATTTGTAGGGATGGTGAGGAATGGGAAGGGAAGAGGAGAGGGCTGAATTCCCTTCCCTGCTGCATTGCAGGATTGCGCTGGACTATGCACGCAATAGCCACTAACCACACAAAGCTGGCCAACACCCGAGAGGCAGCTCGTCTGAACTGAGATGTGGTGCAATACACACTGAATGTCCAAGACTTCATGTGCATGGAAGAACGCAGACTATCTTACCAACAATTTTTAAAATATCTACTAAATGTTCAAATGATAAAATATCTCCTAAGTGTTCAGATGTTCAAATGTTTGGATAAATTAAATAAATATATCATTTAAATTAATCACACTCTTTTTCTTTTTTTAAAACATGGCCACTAGAAAAATCTAAGGTTACATATGTGGCTTGTATTATATTTCTACTGGATAGCACTGACCCAAGGTAAATGTTTTGTGTCTAAGTTTTCAATAAAATAAGGCAAATAATTTCTATAGCATGTTCCTTTTTTTATTGCCTCAATATAAAGGTGTTTGAAAAGGCTAGAAACAAATTGTGCATTTATGTTTTTCATTTATTAAAGAAGTGTTTTGTGTTTACTCTGTTCCAGACCATAAGCTAGAGTTGCTAACTCTTGAATAATTTCCAATCCTTGCCTTTGCCAATCTGCAGAGAGAGAGAGAGAGAGAGACTTAAATGTTGATTTGTTTGGTAGGCACACAGAACCACTTAGACCCAAGAAAATTTCATGGGAAAATGCCATTGCTATCGCAGCCTAATTCTCACAGTTATGTATCAATGATGTTATAATTTACTTGTCTGAAAAAAGGCAAATCAACACCAAAAATATCTGAAAATTCACCTCAGAAAGATGTTTCTTTCATATTTTCATGAACCAAGACCTACTTCAGCTCTGTTTTTTCCCCCCACTTATCAGCTCTGTGACCTTGATAAGCATTGAACCCTGTGGGAATCATAATGTCCTTCTCCATAAATCGGGCTTACCTCAGGAGATTGCTCTGAGTCTCAACCAAGATAATATGTGTGAAAAACCAATATAAATATGAAGGCTAATTATGGTTATTCTTAGAACAATTATGGCCATTAGGTTAAATGAGGGTACTGAGAAAAGAGCTGGTCGGGGACCCACAAAATAACTTTTAGCTTATAGATTCTAATAGAACTCAAAGGAGCCAAATAAAGAAGCATGAAGATGCACAGCATCATCCCATCATCCATGATATTAATATCTAACCCTTCACAGGCTTCTAAATACTTTTTAAAACTGCCTTCAGTGGAACCAGTGAATGACAGAGAGCCCTCGGGGAGAAGCTGCTGCAGGGCTGCATTTTTGATGAAGGGTAATAGCCCAAGGCTTTGTGTTTTGTAGGAGTCAAATGAAAAAGAGGAAATTAATGCTCCCTGTTAACTCTGGTGGCCTTTTGATAAATTTTGATAGTTTCTATTTGCCTAGCCGTATAAAGATAATAAGTAAGACGTTAAAACAATTTTAAAGGTCATTTGACAAGTTAGGTATTTACAGCCAATGTTACAATTGGTTGCTGGATTAGATACAAAACTGGTTAATGACCAGTGGGTACATGAACTATAAACTTTCATCTTTTATACCAGACTGGAAGTTATTTGCATCTTTACCAGACAAAAATGTTCATCCTCTGCTTCTACAAAATATTAAAATAGTTTATACAATAGAGAAGCAAATCCTGGGACTGCATGAAAAGAACACTCAGAAATCTTTTGCCTATTTCCAAATGTTGGATAATTTTCTGATCCAAGTAACTAAATAAAATATATAGTATTTTGCATAGTGATAATTACTTGAGAGAAAAACAAAGCAGATAAGCAGGTGAGGGGCATATTGTGTATGTGTTTGTGGGCTCAGTTTTAAAGCAGGTCAGAGACATTGACCTTTGAATAAATATCTCAAGGAAGTGAGAAAGTAATAAGTATATCTCATGGAAAACAATACTATGGTAGATGGAACAGTGAATGCCAAATCCCTGAGATGGAGGTGAGATCGGCATGATCTTGGAACATCGAGAAGGGCAAGGTGGATGGAATGGGGTGAGTCTGAGAAAGGTACAATGTAAGAGCTGATGTCAGAATTTACAGTAGGTTGTGGGCCAGATTCCATGAGCCTTGTAAACCATTATAGGGACTTAGTTGCTCTTTGGGGGAGATGGGGAAACAGTTGGAGCCCTTGAGCAGGAATGATATGGTATATGATTTCCATATTAATGAAATGACTCTGGCTGTGTGATTGAAAATAGACCGAAGGGAGGTAAGAGTGAAAGCAGGAAAGCCAATGAGAAATGATGGTGTCCTGGAATGTGGTGGGAGAATGGGGGCTGTGAGAAGAGAGACTGAATTTTAGATGTATTTTGAAAAAAAAAAAAAGCCAAGAAAGATTTGCTGGTGGATCACATAGGGGGAGTAATTGAAAGTGAAGAGTCAATGGTGACATCGAGGGGGATCGAGTTGCCAGGAACTGAGGTAGGAGTAATGTCCTCAGCTGAGAGTTGTATAAAGATTCTGAGAAAATAACTAACTGGTGACTTTTTTTTTTTCTTTTTCTTTTTCTATCTAAGGGATACCAAGTAGATGAACAAACTTTGTTAAACCAAAGTTTCAAAGAGGATTTTTGGTTGTTGCTTCCCTCATTCTGTTTTGTTTTGTTTTGCCTAGTCATCTTTCAATAGCCAGCATGAACAAAGGTCAAATACCGAAGAGGTGGTGCCCCATAGGCCAGGAGAAGAAGGGCGAAAGGACAGGAAGGAAGAGTCAAATTCTAGTTGCTCACGTAACATATTATAAAACAGCATATACTCATTATTTGGGGTTGCCCAAAAAGTTCATTTGTTTTTTTCCATAAGATAGCTCCAGTAGTGCTTAGTCGTCTTTAACTTCATTTGAAACAATTTTGTTAGACTGTATTGTGACAGCTGTCATATCAGCATACATTAAAAATAATTATCAAAACTGGTGAATTCTTGTGTAGCTATTTTAATATTGAAGATGGAAGAAAATACATGACATTTTGGAATATTATGCTTTATTATTTCAAAGTAAAAACGCAACTGAAACAAAAAATTTTGTGCAGTGTATGGAGAAGGTGCTGTGACTGATTGTGTCAAAAGTGGTTTGCAGTTTCATGCTGGAGATTTCTCACTGGACGATGCTCCATGGTCAGCTGGGTAGACCCGTTGAGGTTGACAGTGACCAAATGGAGACATTAATGGAGAACAATCAATATTATTCCACGCGGGAGATAACCGACATACTGAAAATATCCAAACCAATCCAGTTATTGGTGAAAATGAAAAAATGTGTCTTTTATTTTACAGAAAAAACTAAAAGGACTTTTTGGCCAACCCAATACATAGCAAAAGAATGCAAAGGTGGATTAAAAAAATATAAATAAAGACAGTCTCCCCCACTCCCACCCTGTTGAGTAAACTGTTAATCATCTGCTGTGTATTCTTTTATACCTGTCTTCATGCTTGTGAATATGCTTATGTAAAATTTTCAAACATATACACACTTGAAAATGGAATAATATTCTAGATTCTAAGAAGAATAACATTGTGCCATTTTCACTTAATGTGCTGTGGACACACTTCCCAGGCCGCATGCAGGACTGCATGGTCATCGCACGCCTACAGCTAGTGCAGAGCCAGACCCACCTCCCACTGGCTCATGAGAGCTGACTTTCACCATGTCTTTCCCAATGGTTCTGTCACATCACAGTGGTGTGAATATTTACACTCCATAAATTGTCAAAGTTACAAATCAGGCCCCCTCTCGCTAGAGCCAGTTGTTAAACACACCATCCACCTGACCACGGTGACCTTAACATTCCCCTCAGCTGACTATACGTTAGACAAACTTCCTGACTCTAGGTCCCTGACTTCCTTTTTATCTGAGCATTTACTTTCAAAAATTTTCAACTTTAAATACTTTCTCTGCTCCTCTGAGATGTTTTCCCAGCCTCTTGCTAGTTGTACAACCAAGGACTGTCTTTCTCAAGGACTTGGGAGCTACCTCTATAAAATGTCATCAGGGAAGCTGAACACTCCTACCTCCCAGTCTCTGTGGGAGGGTAGGAGCTTAACTTCAATTTCAGCCAACTTGCAGACACAGATGGCCTCATCACATCGACCGATCTCCCCCCACTTCTGCAGGGATCTAGCCCTATGCACCTCCTTGGGTTTTCACTCTGAAACCCTTGAGGCCATTGGAACCCAAGGTGATGCCTTCAATGGAAGCTGTGGTTCAATGCCAGTTTTCCATCTTCGTCTAGAGTCTCTCCCCATTCTGCTGCCCCCAATCTATATATCATTTCTTGGTGTTCTGTGGTGGGAGGGGTTTTCTGAGATCAATGTAAGTACAAAAGGATGCTGTCTTTTTATTGTGTAGAACTAATATTCTAGTAATTTCTGTCTTTACATTTAACTTTGCAATTGAGCTGATATATTTTTGCGTATGGTGTGAGGTAAAAACTAATTTGACTTATTTTTCAGGCAGTTATCTATTGAAATAGAGCCATATAAAATTCTCTGTTTGCCATACTCTATATATACTTAGGTCTATTCCTGGACTTCATTCTGCTCTATTAAATCTATCTCTATTTGGGAGCAAGTAACACTGAAAATATTTTCCAAATTATGGCTTCATAATACTTTTATTACCTGCTAAATAAAAAATTTAAAACTTTAATGCTCTCCTCATTGATTTATTCCGCCAGATACATCTTAGATTTCTGAAATATATATTAAATTATAAATTAATTTTGAAATATTAATATCTTTATAATATTTACTCTTAGGACTCTATTCAAGCATATAAAATATTTAAGCTAAGGAATTATTTTAGAAATGTACTTCTTAGATGGTTTAACCCAAAGTAACCAGGGTGGTAGAGACATTTTAAAAGGATATATGACAGTGGGTTTTCTCTCTGCTGGAGAAGTGTTACTTTGGTGTAGCATAAAGATTACAGAGGGACTGAGAAGAGAAAGAGGGAGGAAGAGCAGGGAAGGAAGTAGTGTGATATGTCAGAATTGATTGATAGCTTTTAAATTCCACTTTGAGTATCAATTTCAAATTTTAGTTCCCTTGAATTCTGATGAAAACAACTTACAAGTAATACATTTGACTCACATGAGAATTGCCATCTCTTCCTTTCTTGCTCTTTCTTTGTGGGGGAGGGGGACTGTGGAGTGTCTGAGCAGCCATCCATCTGGCTAACTGACCCTGGAATAGTCATGAATTCACTGAAGACTGCTAGGATTTTAGTATCCAGTGCAATGGACTGGTGGTAGTTCTGTAGTAGCCCACCCATAGCAGCGGTCTTCATAAGGAGTCCAAACTTTTACTGTAATGATTTAATTATAAATTCGATATTGATAACCTGTGGGGGACTTTTAATAGTCATTAATATGGTGTAAGTTATTTTTTGGAAAAGGATTGCGTAGCTGGTTCAGATTTTTAACTCCTGAATGAGGTTCGTGGTAGCTTATCGTCCACGCCAGGCTCTATCCAGGCACTTTCACTAGCACCAGACATACACTCCGCTTGTTGCATTACTCTCAGACCATAACCATGAGGCTGCACTCCCCCACCCCATCCCAGAAGTGCAGCCGGTGGATGCTGAACCCCTCTGTTCTCACAGTGGAGGTTCTTTTAGGGTCCTTGCTATGTTTGACGTTAAGGGGACTATATACTGCTCTATTAATTGTATGGTATAAGAGAGATGGAAGGTTTCCTGAGTCGTATTCCCCTCTGGCCCTGCCCTGGTAACTCCTACTTCTTTGTATGTAGGTAGCAAGACCCTTAAGGAAAGAAAACATTGTCTTCCTATTGTTCCAGTGAATAAGAGGAAAAACCCAAGCATCAGCTTGGATGTCCTCTTTTGTCTTTCTAGATCCTGATGGTTCTTTGAATCCCCCTTCTGCAGTCCTCCCCACTCCCCCACCTTTTCCTGGCCACTCCACTCCCTGTGTCTTCTCTCCCGGGACCCTTACAGTCATAGCTCTGTGGCTTGATCAGAAGCAAGGACTACAACAGAGCCTCACTGTTCTTGGTTTTCACGTTTGTAAGTTTACCTACTTGTTAAAACTTGCTGGTGACTCCAAATCGGCACTTACAGCACTTTTGCAGTCATTTGTGGCCACGAGCCAAGTGGTGACAATTTGAAAAATTGGAGTTTCTTGACATGTATATTTATAGCGGAGATCAAAGTGTCTCCCTAGACACTTTGCCTTGTTGATTCATCTGTCATACTGTTGAGCATACTTCTCATGGTCTTTTTATTGCCACACTCTTTTTTGCATTTTTGTGCTTTATGTTGGTGATTATGGTGTCTGAAATGGCCCCTAAGCGTAGTGCTGAAGTGCTGTCTAGCATTCATAAGCTCAAAAAGGCTGCCGTGTGCCTTGTGGAGAAAAATACCTGTGTTAGATAAGCTTTGTTTAGTCATAGTTACAGTGCTGTTGGCCATGAGTTCAGTGTTAATGAGCCAACAGTATATGTTAAGATGTCTTTAAACAAAACCACGTAAAACAAGGTTCTGTGTTGATCAGTTGATGAAAATGTTGTGATCACAGGCTTGCAGAAACCTAACTCTTTATGTCTTCTGGGAGCAGTAGTTCAGTATTTGCTAATTCAGTTTGCAGTTATGTTATGGAACATAATTACTGTGAATAACAAGAATTGACTGTGTGCCATTTTTATATCTCTTGGGTGAAGAATGGAAGTCTCAATGTCCATTTAGTGGAATGGTCTGTACACCCTAAATAGAAAAGCCAGGTCAAGGGAATTTAGGTATGTGGGACAAGGTGCAGAACCGGGAAGGGCTCTGATGGGCGGCAGCCTGGGGATCTTGTCCGTTGCACAAGGGATTCGCCACATGTGGGGAAGCCCCCGCACAACTGGCCAGTCAGTCGTCCCCAGTGAGGCAAGGAACCAGCCACGGACACAGCGAGGACCCCGGTAGGAAGGTGGAAATGGCTCTGGAACAACGCGGCCAGGATCCTTGCTGGGCTTTGCTACTATTTAAATGTGTAACTTAGGGAAAATGATTTCACCTCTCCACATGTCAGTTTTCTTACATGCAAAATGAGGCAACTGGGCTGGGTTACGGTTTGAAGTCCCAGTGAACTTAGAATGTGAAAGGAGGGAGTTGGCACTTCTTGGGATGCAGCTCAAGCTTGAACCCCACATCCTATTTTTTCCATGATGCCTAAATGCAGAAGTACAAATAACCACAGACGTTTCAGTGTATGGATTCTGCCTTCAGCTGAGTGCCCTCTTGTCCAGGCCGTCCCACCGGCAGTTCCTGCAGAACATGTGTTCGGATCACACCTTTGGACACAAGGAAGGACGGCGGCAGCAGACCGCCAGGCAAGGCCTGCGCTTTCAGTCGCGTTCTGCTTGAAGTTTGTAGCTCAGGTCAAATGAAATATTTCCAAAGCTCAGTATGTATTCCCCAAACAGCAATAAATCACTCAGAAAGTTATGTGCTCATTTGCACATGGCTTCAAATTACTGATTTAGCCAGCTGAGGGCACACATTATGGTTTTTCAGCATATGATTTTTTTATTTCTGGTGTTCTGATCATTCAGTAATTAGTGGATACAGATGAAATTACAAGCTGCTGCCATTGCCTCAGATGGTCAGGTTTTCAGGATGCCAACTCCCAGCTCCTCTGGAGTTGACATAAATATTATGGAAGCAAAAAATTATAGTCATTTGCAGGGAAATCATGTGGTTAATTGCCAAGTGAAGCAGAGGAAAAATAGCAGAAGCACACATCATGTATCAGTTAATGTGAGCTCATTATTGCATGTTGCAAAGGGGTCTAAGAGGACTTTTCAATAGCAAAGTGAAAACAAAACTATTCTAAAAAATGCCATCTGTGAAGCCTCCAGATATGTCTGACTGGCTCATTTCCTCTCAAAAATAGCCCCTGCATTCCAAAAGCTGTTAATAATGAATGGGAATAACCACAGAGGAAAAATGGACCATGGCTGACGGAGTGGGACTTAATGTAAGGAGCTGCTATTGAAATAAACACAGAGAGGATATTCCAAAGACACAGTTTGTGCAGATATTTCAGTGTTTGCTGCAGATGGCACTTTAACACAGCGTAAGGCTCCCTGGATCCCACACACAGGCAGGTTATTTTGATAATTAATTTCAAACTCAGAATTTACTTTTAAAATTTTATTTCTTTTTAAAAAATATTTATTTTCAGAGTGAGGGTAAGGGAGGGAGAAAGAGAGAGAGGGAAACATCAATGTGTTCTTGCCTCTTGAACGTCCCCAACTGGGGGTCTGTCCCCCAACCCAGGCGTGTGCCGTGATTGGGAATTAAACCGGCGACACTTCGGTTCACTACCCGGCACTCAATCCACTGAGCCACACGAGCCAGGGCTAAAATTTTATTTCTAAATAAATAATTATCTATTAAAAATGTATTGAGTTCCCCCCCCCCCACCACCATTTTCCCTTTTTGTTATTTGGTAGACTTGTCATCATGGAAAAGAGAATTGATAACCTTCTAAGGTTTTATAGGAGGCCAAAAATTAATCTAACTTGGAAGGACTGTTATTAGATTTCTGTATCAGTAGACCACCAATCACCATAGAAAACTTTAACCTAATAATATTTCACATGTTTTATTCTTCTTTTTAAATTTCCCATAAAATTGAACGTTCCATCTGTTACTCTAAAAGCAAAGGTAAAGTTCTTTTGGGTTTTTCCACATCAAGTGATTAGTACGGTATAGTGGTCAAGGTCATGAGCTCTGGAGTCAGATTCTCTGGTTTTGATTTCTATTCTGCCACTTACCAACATGTGACCTTGGGCAAGTTCTACATTTATATATACCCCAGTATCTTCATCTGTAAAACAGTGATAGTACCAGTACCTGTTTCACAGGTATTGAGAATTATATGAGACACTATACATGAAACAGATAGTCTGATCTCTGGCATATATGAAGTGCTCAAGAAATGTAAATTCTCACTATTATAGTAATATATAGCCAGAAGCTAAATGGTGACCTCCTCTGGTATAAAACAATTTTTAGATAAGATGGTAAAAAGAGCTGTTTTATAATGAAGGTCTGTTTCTGTCCTAAGCCCCTTATTTTATCTTATTTAATCTCCACAATAAATCTAGGATGTAGGAATCATCATTGCATTTTGTAGATGAGGAAACTGAGGTTCATTGAGGCTAATAATCTTGCTTTTTGAAACAAATTAACTAGTGCTTATTGAGGAATGGCTATGAGCCAGGCATTGTTCAAGCACTTTAAATTGAGGTCTTTCTCAATCCTCATGACACTCTAGGAGGAAAGTATTCTTAATATAAATATTTGCATGTGAGGGAACATAGGCACAAGGAGATTAAGTAATTTGTACAGAAACACATAATTAATAAATGACAGAAGTAGAATTTTTTTATATCACTTTGACTTATGAATTTTTGTTCTCAACTATCATGCTGAAATAAAAAAAGACAATAGATCACAGCCATGTAAAAAGAGTTACATATAATACATAATAAAAGAAATAAGTGACAGAAGGGTGGGCAAAGCATAAAACCAGAAAATTTACAGTGGAAAAAATAACAAATGGCCAATATCCATCTGATATTGCTATTGCCAAGTTCTTTAAACAAGACACAAATTAAAATTACAGTAAGATATAATTTTTCACCTATCAGATTTGCAGAATATCAAAACATCAATAGTGTTGTTGATACAAACTCTGTAGAGGTCAGTTTGGTGAGAACTATTAAAAAATGGGAAATGCACATATCCTTTGACCTGGCAATTCAACTTATAGACATTTACTTAAGAAAAGAGTCATATAACTGTATCTGAATATTTATACAAAGGTGTCCATTGTATCATTATTTGTAATAGTAAAAAAAATTGAAAACAACCAAAGCACATCAGCAGGATAATGCTTTGGTATGCTGTAGTTTCTCCATACTGTTGTATGCTTAAACTTCCACCTGTGGGCCAATGACTCCCAGATTTGTACCTCAGAGTCACCTTCTTTTGAACTACAGACTTACTTATCCCACCCCCTTACTCAGTATCTCTGTTCGTATGGCCAGCAGAGATTTTAAATTCAACACATTCCAAAAAGGATGTCCCAGGATTATGGGATCTGGAAATACAAAAGGTTAGTCTTGGCAGGACTTCACAGGCTGGCAGAGACCATAGCGACAGCAAGCACTGTGAGGAGCAGGTTGTGTGAGTGGTCAAACCAGGCTGCCTTTTTATAGTAGCTTGGTGACGGGCTGAACAAGGGAGGAAGGATGATGAGTGAATTCCTAGTGGGAATGTCAGATATGCTTAAACTGCCTCAAGGGGAAAAAGCAGTTAGTACCACATGTCTATAGGAATATAAGTTCCTTTGTACCAATTACTATTTACGACATTGGAGGTGATTTTCTTCATGTAATAAGGAATTATGGTGGCTTCCTTGGTACTATGTGGCATACAATAGGACAATCTCATGGACTGTTTTGAATGCTTTACCTGTGTTTGTTACGTGGTACTTGTACCATGAAGTAGGAACTATTATCCCATTTTACAGATGAGGAACCTGAGGCACAGAGGCTGAATTCACTGCCCTGAAAAAAATCTCTTGTTGAAAGTCAAGGATCTAATAGGCAAGGAGTGGGACTCTTGGACTTGGGGTGGGTTTATCTGAGGATGTAAGACTTACCCCCAACCCCAGGTTTTCCTGGATCTCCTGGGTTGGCTTGCTTTAGGAAGCAGCCTTTCAGGGCGATGCCTTTCCTCCTCAAGATCAGCTCCCACCTCCTCATTGCTTTTGGAAATGAGGTCAAGTCTCAGCATAGGCCGGCTGACAACTGTTTTCCCTGTATGGGAGGAAAAGAATTATTCACCAAAGAGCTGTGAGGCCTGGCTTATAGGTACCAGCAGAACCGGGAGAACATGCCTGGGAATGGAACCTGAGGGTGCTTGACCAGGGAGGGCAGGCTGTAAGGCTGGAAATCATTGTTATGGGACACTTTCTAATGACTCAGGATTTAATATCTTGTCAAGGACGCCTGGAGCCAGCCCTAATACCCTGCTGGAATGTCTCCTTGAGAACATTGAGGCATGATGGTGACTTTATAAATTTGTTCCCTGAGCCTAGTAGTATGCCATTAAAAATGATGCCGTACATTCCTTTATTAGCATAAAAAAGAAAGATAGACAAGATTGAGTACAATCTAAATGTTCATTAACAGCCCTGGCTGGTTTGGCTCTGGATTGAGTGCCAGCCTGCAAACCAAAGGGTCACCAGTTCGATTCCTAGTCAGGGCACATGCCTGAGTTTCGGGCCAGGTCCCCAGTTAGGGGCATGCTAGAGGCAACCACACATCAATGTTTCTCTCTCTCCCTCTCTCCCTCTGTTCCCCATTCTCTCAAAATAAATTAAAAAAAAATATTCATCAACAGAGAAATAGCTTAATAAAATAGGTTACAATGGAACATTGTGCAGTACTCTACAAGAATGAGACAGTTTATTGGAACAGTATTGGAAAACTGCCTGTGTTATATTGTAAGTAAAACATGGAAGCTGTTGCTGGTCCTCTTTGTCTTTCTCTCCCTGGACTCATGAGCATAAGCACATGTTTGGAAGGATATCTGTGAAAGTGTTGTCAGTAGTTATTAAAGGTAAGAAATAAAACTAGAAAAGAAGAACTTTAAATTTCTGTCAAGTTAACAAAAGAAAGAAAGGCAAAGAAATTTAGTGGGATCATTTTTTTTTTTACCACTTCCAAATTTTGTATAATGAATATGTATTCTTTTTATAATGAAAGTTAAAAAGAAACAGAACTGATATGTTGAGATCAATGCTTTTGCATTTCAAATGCTCTTAGTATAATTGCAATATGTGATGCCTTCTTGAGGGCAATTTGGCATTACTATCAAGATAAAAATATTGATACGATGACTCAGCAAATCCCTTTTGTAGGCAATTTAACCTATTAAAATTTTCAGGCATGTTTCCCAAGGTATATGATTAACTGATTTGCATTCCACTATTGCTTATAACAGTAAATATGAAGGAAGACTCAACCGTCTACCACAAGGTGATTGGTGAAGTAATATTCCAGCAGATTGGAATACTATGAGGCCACTAGAAAGAGTGAGGTAGATTTATGTCATAGGAAATGGTTCTAGCTCTGTTAGTAAGAGACATAAGTCATCCTCAGCATACTGAGGTTGTATCATCCTAATTTTGCAAAAATGTCCAGGGGAATCTGTGCTAAATTATAAATATATTACTTCAGAGATTGGGATCTGGGCAAGGTAATCACCTTCTGGATTTTAAAATTTTATATTTGAAATCTTTGCAACTGGCATGCTTTTCTATTATAATGGAAGAAAAAACAAGAAAAAATTAAAAGATTAGGGAGAACTAATAAAGGAGTATACAAGTTTCTAGGAATTTGAAGAGAATTATCTAAAAAGCTCTAGGAACAAATGAGGCAAGATGAGTGAACTGACAAGGAGCAATACCTGGGATAGCAGAAAGACAATAGTAATAGTAATGGCAACATCTATTCATTACTTTCTAGCATCATGCATTTGCTAAGTAGTTTTCATGAATTGGCACATACAATGATGAAAACAAACACTATGAAACAGATATTGTTATCCACATTTTACTGATAAACCTACAGCTTGGGACATCCAGAAATTCTCAAGCAACATAAAGAGGAATCCATACCTACATACATTATAGTGAAACTATCAAAATTAAAAAATGAATCATAAATGCAGCCAGAGAAAAAAGATGGCAAAATAACAACATTAAAGAGAATCTGAAACAGAGGATCAGTCACCCACAGGCCCTAAAGAATGTCAGGAGAAAAGTTATCTCAGAGACAAAGTTAGAGGTGCGAGAAGGAATGGAAAACGAAGAAAATGGTAAATATATAGGCAAATGTAAGTAAACAATGATTGTGTAAACCAGCGGCATTAAGACACAACCCGACAAGACAGAATGAAAATACCAGAAGACAATAGTATGTATCTCAGGAGGAGGTGAAGTGGAATTAACTGGTTTAAATATTCTTGCTTTTTCTTGCAGAAGGGTAAAGGTTTGAATAAGCCAGACTTTGATAAATTGTAAATTAGAAGATAAATATAAAATTTTTAAATTTGTGTAGAGCAAAAGTTGGAGTAATGAAAGTTATTGACTTGATTATGTGTATATAAAACTTCAAAGGAAACCAAGAAAATAACTACGTAAAAATTAGAATGATGGTTGCTTCTGAAGGTTTAGAGTTATGGAGAGATCCTTCTGCCTGCATTTTTGCTTTGACCTCCAACCGTCTCACCCTCTAACCTTGAGTAGTAGTAATTCAGGAAATTGTACCGGGGTAAGGAGTTGGTGGCTTCCAGAGAGAATATATATAAAGACCAAAGTCTGTATGATATTTTCCCCTTTAATGCTGTACTTGATCATCATTTGAATCCACCTTTAGTTATGTAACTGCTGGAGAACAGTTTACTAAAGAAGAAACCCAAAACTTAACAGGTATATGAAGAGATATTCAAAATCATGAGTAATCAGAGAAAAAAGACAAATTAAAACAGTAAGTTAATCTTTGCACTGGAGATTCCCAGGTCTGGTTTTTGCATGAGAATCATCTGGGAAGGTTTTGAAACTCAGCTCTCAGTCCTTACCCCACAAGATTCACATCCAAATACTCTGGGTCAAGTTTGGGCATTGGTTGTATTTAAAAGTTCCCAACGTGTTTCTCCAGGTGTTTCACAGCCAGAACTGAAGGCCTAGCACACTGGCAGAAAGTGCAGAGCCGGGTAGGTGCTGGCAGGTGTGGCAGTAATTCTAGAGAGAACTTGGCACTACTTAGTCAAACCAAGGGCAGAAATCTATGTCTCAGCAATTCTGCTCCTAGATATACTTGTATATGTACCAAAGACAGTTTTCCTTGGCTCCCTCAAGGGACTTGTGCCAGGCGTTGGTTGCAATGTCATTGGTAGTGACCCGGACATCCACCTGGGAGGGTGGTTGGGTTGGTGGCGGTGGCAGCACAAACAGCAGTGGGATTAATGGACTGAGTGCATCATCCGTGGGTCTTAAAAGCAGAATGAAAGCAACAAGAGTCTAGAACAATCATGCTTGGTTTGCAAAACCACTCATAGAAAACGTTAAAATCTCTGTGAGGTGGAAGAGAATGGGAGCAGGTTGTGGAGACAAAGTGAATAAAATGCAAGGACCAGTGATGATAGTGTGCTATGAACTGAGAGTTTGCCCAGCCCTCTGCACCTACATTAGAAGAAAGGAAATAAATATGTGGCGACAGCAGTGAGTAGCAGAGAGAGCAGCAGAGTGAGAAGGGGGCACACGAGGAGATCTGACTGCAAGATGGCCAGTGGGTGACTAACTGCGGTGTGCACCCTGGAAGGAGACCAGCAGCAGGAGTGAGAAGCTCAAACCAGACCTTACTTGTGCATAATTGAAAGCTCTGACCCAGGCTCGGGGGGGAATGCAGGTCGAAGGAAACTCACAGAAGCTGAGGCTTTGGGAGTCTCCATACACAGGCCTTCACCGATGGGTCAGTTTTGAGTAGATGGAAAAGGAAGGAATCCCCCAGCAGTGCAGAAGAACAGCGTGAGGGAAGGGACCAAGAAGAGGGTGGTCTTCGCTGTGCACTGAGGAGATGGCTGGCCTTGGCTGAAGGCCAAGTGTTACAGGAGAGGGGTCATGAGGGACGCAGTTGAACAAAGGAGAAGGGACTGGTGGGAACTCGGGTGAGTGCTCAGTCCACCGAATGGCAAAAACTGTTGCTGAAGGGAGGACCATGAGGAAGACTGCGTGTGAGGAAGTTGGGTTAGGAAGCAGTGTATGAGCTGAGTGGGGCTAAGAGGCTTTCATCGGGAGGCCCTGGGGACTGCTGCAGGAAACCCCGAATGAGGTGAATTCCAGAGCGAGGGTGCAGGCAGGGGGTGATGGCAGGAAAGGGCCAATTTTTAAGACCTAGCAAACTGGCTAGAGGTAAAGAATCAGTAGAATTGTCAGTTTCTGGAATTTAGGACATTATTTTAATATGAAAACACACTGTTCTAAACTATGAGGCAGCATAATACAGCGGTTAAAAGAATGGACTCCGCAGCAAGACCGTTTGGGTGTGTACAGTGTCCGGCACAAATAACGCCCCTCTTTATTACAAAATCTTTACAAAATCATAAGCATGTAATTCTGTAATAATATCACTCAAGCACACCATGTGATATATTAGGTAAAATGTTCAAATTAAACTATAAATTATTACACCCATATTGTTACCCTACCAACCACACCCAAGCAGGTGTTACTTCCGCCGGACCCTGCACTTTGGCTCACCCACTTCCTAGCTGTGCTGCCTGGCCAGCTGGTTTACTCTCTGTGCTTTAGAAGTGGGGCCTTACCTGTAAAATTGGGAAACTGTCTCCTAGGAATGTTCTGAGAGTTAAATGAGCAAATATTTCTAAAGAACTTAGAACATTTGCCTAGCACTTAGTAAATACTCTTAAGTGTTTGTTAAGTAAATATACTTAAGCAACTCTTCTTTGATTTTGGATACAGATACCTTTTCTTCCCACTTACAAATGGTGCTGGAGGGCTCCTACAGAAATGCGGGGTGTCCAAGCACCTTGAGAGAGGGTGTGGCTTTGATGTCCCCATTTTGGATCTAGGGCCTGGTAACCACTAAGAGACTGACTAATTTCTAGGACCTACAGCCCAAACACCCAAACCTGTGATAATTTTGATGTTCTGGATTTTCTTCTCTCTGCAGCTCCTCCCTTAATCCCTGGAGCGAGCTCTTTTTGTGAGGCTGACCTGGATTTTACGGGCTGGTGCACAAATCTGGGGAAAACGTGCGGCTCCGCCCTCTGATACACAGCTGTCTATGGTCAGCAGGGACTGGGAGGTCCCAGATGCCTCAGCTTGGCCCTGAGGTGGCCTGGGTTTTGGGCGAGGCAGCATCTGCTCCGTGCCTGACACTCTGAGAGGAAGCAACAGCATGACCTGAGGTCATTCAGCACTGCCTGGTGAGGCACACTTTCCTTTCTAATTCCAGTTGTTTTAATTTTCACACATTATTTAAGTCTGAATTATGATTATCAAACATAGGGGAGGGAGGGGGAGAGAGAGAGAGAGAGGAAAAAAATACTTTCCCCATTACATTCCTGGCCTTGTGGAGAATAAATGTTCACACTTTCTTTATACCTTAGTTTACTAAGTTTTTTAGCTAAGAAATAATGGTAAAAAAAAAAAAAAAATCTCCACCATTTCTTTCCTTGAGGAGCTCAGATTTTGGAAACAAAAAGAGGTGTGTGTAATGATCACAGATCACTGCTAAGAGAGCCACTTAGAGGCGAGCTGGAGGGTGATGGGAGGGGCTGTTTGAGGCTCCCTGAAGGCTGTGCCTAAGGGCCGGCCCACCTGCCAGGTTTTGAAAGAAGAGTAGAATTTTGCTGTGAGGAAAACTGAGGCCAAGTTACTTACTGGTTGTATGACCTTGAGCAAGTTACTTACACTTCAGAAATCTCAGTTTTCTTATGAGTGAAATCCAGTCACTGGTTTGCCTAATTGTTAATGGAGTGGGAAGATGAGTGGGAAGATGAAATGAGGAAATGCTTATGGAGAACAACCAGACTGTTTTCTGGCATCTCCCTCACAACACAGTTATTTTCCTCCCATTCTACTTTTCTCTCAAAGGCTCTCTTCATTTACGATGCCTGCCTTCATTTTCTTTTGCCAACTTCCAATATGATTGGAGGCCTGGCACAGAGTAAAGGCCAGCGAGTGTTTATTGAGTGCAAGCATGTAAATGATTGACTGAACGAGTGTGCACAGGTCCACAGTCGTGAAAGGTCATGGCAGAGCTGGCACTACAGGGCCATTGCCTAATGGTTGTCTATTTTAATTGACTTTTACCCAGTACTCTTAATTTAAAAATATAAATGATGAACAACCCCTGACATTTATCCCTTCACTTGAAGGTAAAAATGAAAGAGTGCTAAGAATCTTTATTGCTCTGCCTTCTAATCCTTTTTTATTCTATGAATAAGCATTGGGATTTTGCCTTGATTGGTTCTGGTGTGGGTTTGGGTGCTGTAGTCCCAGAGTTTCAGTCAATTCTGGAAGACAGTGAGTGCTCACTGTAGACCTCCTAGTTTCTATAAAGATATGAGCTTTCAGGATGGTGTTATTAATTGAGAGAGAATAACTGTCAGTATTTCCCTCAACAGTTCTGCTAAGAAATGGATCATGAATGACCAAGAGACAGACCTGTGCCTCAGGATCAAATCACTGGTGTTGAAGTTCAAAATCTGCAATTTAGTTGCTGTGTACCTTTGGTAAATTATTGAACCTTTCTGAACCTCAGTTGTTGGTGTTTTTTGTTTTTTGGTTTTTTTTAACCTGGAAAATGCATTGCAGGGTTGTGGAATTCTTTGTGTTTATCCTGTAAATACATGTTGAGGGCCCGCCATGTGCAAAACACCGTGTCAGATGCTGAGGATGTAATGATAAAAACTGCCAAGTCCCCATCCTTGTGGAAATTCAAGTCCCAAAGGAATGATAGATATTAAACAAGTAATCATGAAAATGAATACATAAGTACCAACTATGATGAGTACCACAAAAGAACTCAGAGAATGAGATTTAAGCTGAGACCTGAAGGATGGTATATTTTTATGGCTGCTACGAGAAATACCAAAGACTTACTGGCTTAAAACAACACAAGTTATCTTACAGTTCTGAAGGTTAGAAGTCCAAACTGGGTCTCAGTGGGATAAAATCAAGATATTGGCAGGCTTTGTTCCTTCTAGGGAACCTGCGTTTTTTTCTTTATCCATCTTCTAGAATCTTCCCACATGGCTTGGCTTGGGGTCCCTTTCCTCCTTCTTCAAAGCCAGTGAAATTGCATCTTTCTGACCATTTTTTTCCCCCATAGTAACACTCTTTCTTTGACTAACTTCTGTCTCCCTCTTCCACTTTTAAAGGACCCTATGATTATATTGGGTCCAATTGGATAATCCAGGATAATCTCCCTAGTTTAAGGTCAGCTGATTAGCCATCTCAGCTTCACCTGTGACCTTAATTCCCCTGTGGGGAATGTGGGTCTCTTTGGTAGGTCATCATTTTGACTGGCACAGGTGGGTAAGAGCAGTTGGTGAGTGGGGCCAAGGGTGGAGGGTGAATTTCCAAGGAGAAGCACACAGGTGGACACACCTTGACATGGATTTCTGTTGAGTTAGTGAATAAGAAGAATGTGTTTGAAGGTGAATGAGGGAAATAGTGATGTAAACAAAAGTTTCAGAGGTGGACTAGATTTTTCATGGCCTTTTTTGACTTTGTTCAAGTGTTGTGATTTATTCCTACATGCACTGGGAGTCATTTAGAGAACTGAGTAGGGCATGGCATCGTGTAATTGGCATTTAAGGATTACTCTAGATCCTTGGAGGAGAGTAGACTGGGGAGTCCAGCCGTGAGACTGCTGTGGTTACCACATGGGGCAGTTTAAAAGAATATTTATTACAGGGCCTGACAATTAGTAGAGGGTGTCATGTCTATAGTTCTCCACAACCAGGCTTTTTTTCTGGCATTTCCCTCACAACATGGTTATTTTTCCCCATTCTGCTTCTCTCTCAAAGGCTCTCTTCATTTATGATGTCTGCCTTCACTTTCTTTTGCCAACTTTGAATCTGATTTAAGATCTGGCTCAAGATTCATGCCTCTAAGAAGTATTCAGTGACTGACTTGATTCCACATCAGTCACTGCCTTTGCTTGGTGCATATTTTGAACAGCATCACTCTCCACATATTTACTTTTAGCTTCACCGCCTTCCTCTTAATTAAATATGCTCTAGCGTCTCACTCAAGCACTTCCTTCCTGCCTCAGTTTCAGAGACACCATAACTGAGACAAACCAGAGAGTTAAATCTCCAATTTTGAACATTAGAAGGCCAAGGTCTAACATCATCTACCATGTCCTGATATCAAATATTGCAGCCTTGAGATGAGATATAATTTCCCACTGCTGACCACTTGGAGCACTGTTTGATTTTGCGTTAGACTAGGTTTTGCTGCAATAACAAATAGCATGGGTATTGCAATGGCTTATGACAAGAGAGGCTTAATTCTTGATCACACTACTTGCCTATTACTGGCCACGTATGGGCTCTGCTCCATTTATCATTGTCCTCATTCTGGGACTGAGACTAATGGAACCTGGCCCCTTTGTGGAACATTAGCACTGACCATGGTTTATGAGCTGTCTCAGCATTAAATGCTCTGGCCTCAAAGTCATGCACCTCTCTTCTATCTGCAACTCTGGCCAGAATAAAGATGACTTAAATGAGGCCAAAGAGGAGCAGGACAGAAGTACAGTTCTACCATGTATTGGAAGGACTTGAGCTAGAACATTTGACAGACAGCACGAATGACAAGTATTTTCATTGTGGTCTCGGGGGAGGTCAGTGCTTAGTGGTTCCTGAGATCTGATAACCAAATTATAGTACTAGAGTTTACAAGTCCAAGTCCACTCTCTATGAATTGTTCTGTAGGCCTGAGATCCTCCTGGTCTCCCCTCTGAGGTCCTGTTCTAATTAATAATCAACTTGTTTCCCCCAGTCACTGATAATGTTGGAAGCCTTGTTGTCTTCTATTTTAGTCCTCATCCTTAAGGACTGGGGTTTCCATGTGTTAGAGCTCTGCTACCTTCAGGCAAATCATGACATAGATAACAATGAATGCTCAAACTCCTGACCATTTTTCCAATTGAATTGCACGTGTTAGGAAGCCTTGCTTTTTGTTTTGTTTTGTTTTGTTTTGTTTTGTTTGGATTCTCTCATGTAGATCCTTTGCCTGAACAGAGAGAGATTCAGTCTGCAAACTACTATATCTTGACTTCTGCCCAGGAATTTCTAAGCGTGTGCTGTAACTTGGGTCTGAATTCCAGCATCCTCTCCCTAGTGGTCATGTCTGCTCCAGTCGTTAGCACCACTCCTTTTCTTGCTGCCAGTAAACAACCAAGCATGTTACCAGAGTCTATGGGTGTTTTTTGATTTTGTTCCCTTCATAATAAATTAAATTTCTAAATATCTTTTCCTTCTTCCATCCCTCATTTTTTTTTTTTTTCCTCTCAGAATCTAATGTGATGTGACACAGTGAATATAGTATTTAATAACCACTCCTTGGGTGAATGAATGGGGAGACACAAACTTATCATGGGACTCATTCAGTGTCACTAAATGCTTTGGTATTTCATGAGGGAAATAGGGTACTAATACTTAATTCAGGAAGGTATTAGGAGGATTAGATATGATCACTGTGGTACGCACTGGAATAGACACCCCTTCACAAGAAATGTCAATAATATTAATGACACGATGTGCCTGAGTCAGAGGCCGCCAGATGCAGAGTAGCGCCCTTTAGTGTGCCCCAGTGAGGGGTGAAACTTTTGTTTTCTTACCTCTCACCTACCACTGAGCTGCCTGCCTGCAGCCTTCCCCTGATTTGTAAGGAAAATGGCCCCTTAATTTATTTAAATTTTTGTTGTTGTTATTGGGAGGGTCAAACAAGGTGGATTCTTGAACAAATATGCAGATAAGTTTTTTCACTCTTCCACTTTGATATTTTTTTGCATAGTCATTGCATTGGTTTGATTTTGATCTGACACTTCAAAACTTCTTTTATAACTTCCTTGCATCATGAAAGATGATCAAGTTTAAATGAATAGAAAATGCAAATTGAAATATGGTACTGAAGCCTTTGAAATCTGGTATCTGTTTGGTTATCATTTTAATCACTCAACACAACATGATGAACTGTAATAATGTTCCGGCCTAAAAAAGTTTCTAAAGATGAGAGACCTGGACCTGTCATATTGTTTTGTCATCGCACTGAACAACCAAAGTAGAAATACAATGATGTTTTTATTAGTATCAGCTCTTGGTGAAATTTCAGTTAGTAAAGTGTTTGAAGTGAGTAACTTGACCAATAAATTAATTTTGTTGTAATCTTTAGACTACGGTGTAGTTCATTTTATAAGGTGACATGTTAACAGGTTTTGCATTCTTTTGGCTAAAAAAATTACCAGTTGTTAAAAGGCTATCAACCACTCTGAATTAATAGAGAGTTTCAGATTCTTTTGGCTTAACCTACTGCACATTTCAGAGAGATTTCCTAGGAGATATTCAGCACAGCGATGAGAGTTATCCGTATTGCTCTGCATGTCATAATAGTCCAGGTGCAGTCTACTTGAGCTGTTGGCTAGTGATGGAGTAAAGGCACAAAAATAGTCTTTCGAAAAAAAAAAGAAAGTGAAAATTTTATACTGAAAATCTAAATACACAGTAATTTACTTCTTCATTCTTACTTTGATTCTTGCAATAGTTAATAAATTAATGCTAGTGAGGATAGGACTTTGATATTATTTTTTCAGTGACTAAATGATACACATTGTAAAATTTCATGTACTCAATGGTTATGAAACCTCAGTGCAAAATTTAAGTGTATCTAGTACCACAATGCCATAATTGATTTTTAAAAAAGTCTCAAGTAAAATATATTTCTCGTTCAATTGAAATATGTGTTTGCTGTAGATATTAAGTTGATTTTTAAATTCATTGGCTTATCCAGTTAGGTCATGGTTAGTACCAGTGAATCTTCTAACTTACGAAGGTTCCTTATAGTTAAGCGACCGCATGTCCTTGTTTGCATGGGATAATGTTGTCTTTGTGAAGATGATACTTCTTTCTTTTGTTCATGGAAGTATATGGGTTTGGAGTGATAAATTATATTGTCGCCCTACTTAGTCCCAGCCATCACAGTGTTACTGGCTTAGTTTCAGCATAGAATGGTAAAACACTCTTACTGCTTTACAAATTCCTTCCATATATTTTTCATGCCTTTTATGTTTGTGGACTCTAGGGACATTTTACTTCGCTTCCAGCTGGTAATGGAATGCCAGTGGAAACCTCTAGCTAAAGAGTGAATTAATAAGAGAACTTTAGAAATGACCAAAAATGTACATAATCAATACATGTTTTACTATACTATAGGAGGGCAGGAATTTTGACTCTTTTATTCGCCTTTGAATACTTAGTACCTTGCACAATGCTTGAGTGTAGTAGAGATTCAATAGTGCTGGTTGAACAAATAAGCAATTTAAAAACTTACCCATTATTTTTAATTTAAGAAAATTGAGATTTCTTCACATACACAAGTTTCTTCCTAAAGATATGAAGACACTCCATGACCTCCACTGGAATCATTGTTTATTAAAGTATTTCTCAAACATTGTTTGAATAAGGATCGCTTGACATTTGGCCAAAAATTCAAACTCTCAGATCCTGCCCGTGAGAGTCTGGCTCAGTAAGTCTCGAATGGCTCCAGGATATATAATGGACATCCACATCTAGCTAGTTCGATGTCTCCACATCTGAAATTTTTGTTTCACTTTGTTTTCAAAAAGACATTTGCTTGACTTCCTACTGGGCTTCCCGTCTTTCTACAAAGTCACTAATTATGGAGAGAATATCAGACTGAAAGGAAACTGGGTCCCATGACACAACTAATTTTATCACTTCCCCTCTCTGGACCACAAATTTCCTCCATCTTAAATCAACAAGCCCGGACTAGAAGATCTTTCAGACTTCCTGCAACTCTATTATCAGGTAATTCTTATCTTTGAAACTTGACAGATATCTGGTCAGATAAAAAATGCTGCATGAGACATTTTTAACAAAAAAGTGTAAGTATCTTGTCTTTGTTGCTTCATTTGCCAGTAAAACTATCTATGGATTAATTACTACTGAAAAGATAACTTTCTGCACCAATTTTATTTGGGATTCCCTGGACACGCGTTGGGAGCTGATTGATAACTTTTCATTTGAGGTAAAAAGTTATTTCCAATTGTCTTTTAGATCCTGCTAAAGCTATTCCTACAGATAATAAAAAAAAAAAATCCCTTTGTTTTTTAGTAAAATACATAAAAGTTAGAAAAGCTTCACCTACCCATGTGTTCTGTTACTAAATTCTAAGCAGGGTCATAAGTAATCTTCTGCAAACTACGCCGAATAGATCCCACATGGAGGGAAGAGAAATGGACCCTGGTGAATACCTTCACAGAGACTTGTTCATCAGATTAGCTACCTGTATTTTGGCGCTTCAGGAAGTAAGCCGGGTTAGACTAATTTTTTTCTAGAAGCAGAGAGAATGAATTGAAAAAGTTTTAGAGCTGGGGAGGAACCCAAGAAGTCAGGACTTGATGCACTCTGAGTCATGAGTGCCTAAAAGTCACTGCCAGTAAGAGGGGAAAGATGTTGGCATCTGGTTAGTAAAGGAGCAACAGCAACATTGGCTTATTTCAGAATATGTCTTGGGCTATTGCTGATGTTGGAAGGAAGGGTTCTGTGAAGTGATGTGATGGGAGGGAGAGGGAAGAGTTGTATGCTGGCAGTTTCTTTCTGCTAGACAGGCTGCCCCACGGAATAGTCCTGAGAGCTTACTCTCAGAGGTGGGATTGATTCTCTTGTGTTCTTAGGTATTTGCTTAACACCCTACTTCTTCCTTAAGGTGGATCCCATATAAAGAATAATTATTTATTATTTTGTCTAATCCATACACCGATGTCTCATAGTGGACTTAATATTAGTCAACACAATTATTTCTCAAGGTTACAGCTATAAAGAGCAATGAATAAGCTGAAAAATGTTTCTGGGGTTGAGTTGGTGATATTGGCTGCTGAAAAATGGAAAGAAAATGTGGGAAATATGTAGTGAACATTGACCACTCTGAAAACCAGCCGGTGAGTATTGGTGGCATCGCTGTGGGGTGTTCTGATAGCTCAGCCTTCTTTTCAATATTTATAGAACTCTAATATTTTATATTAGAACATGGTTATTTCCCAAAAAGAATTCTTAATCAAAATTTGATATGGAAACCAATTTTCAGCTATTATTACTTATTAATTAGAATATTTGTATTTTTTCCTGCATAGCAGTGTATGCATAATTGGGACATTTATTTTAGCACTCACTCACTAAGATATCAGCAATTTTTGGGTAACAATTTAATAGTCTGTTGAAATAATTCTCTACAGCTATCATAATTCAGACATAAGCCAACACTCTGCATTTGATCACATTAACAAATTATGTTTTTAAAATGTGATATATAGATTTTCATGTTAACTGCTTAGTTTTTTAGTGTAATGTGTAGATTTGCCAGAACTCAAATATTTCTACGTATTTTGAAAGTCAGAAGATAATCTTGTAAGTAAAGTTTAGACCTAGGAATCAAAGTATCTAGCAAATTCTTTAGACTGGTCTCTACTTAACTATTTACGAATTTCTTTTCTTGGTAAAGAATTGTATTAAGGTGAATGTTAGAGTTCAGTTATATACAGTATTATTTGAATATAAAAGAAAAAAAATTAGTACTCTGTATTTTGGGATTGACTTTAATGTAACTGTGTGTGCCTAACTAGAGTCCTTGATAATTAGAAATAGAAATAGAAATGTGCTGAATGAAATCAGTATAAATTTGAATGGACGATTAGATTGTGTGATGAAAAATATTTCTGTCCTGTGTGCAAACATGGAATTACAGGGCAGAGATTGTTCTCTTGATTCTGGGTAAGTCCCTCCTCCCCTGAAGATGTTCTTCACAGCCACCCTTGCCTTGCAACTCTGTCGCTGTGTCTTCACAGTGTCAAGACACTCAAATGAAAAGGTCCCTTTAGGAAGAAATAAGTCGTCCTAAAGATTTCCTAGACAATGCTGAGAGTTTTCACATAAAGGACACAGATTTCGATGACTGACCATTTCACTTTACATCTGGATATTCGGACATACACTGAGGGCCACTTTTAATCCATTTTCACCAGTTGATTAAAATAGCAGGTGAAGGTCACATAAAAAAAGGATAATTTAGGAGCTTGTTTTTCTCTTTTAGAAAACACAAAATGGTAAATTAATCTCTTTTCAGTTATGAGCAAAGAATTAAAAATTATATTCCATGAACATAGCTAATGCATCTTAGATATATATACTGTAGATTATTGGCTTTTACCAAGAGCTAATTAACTATAATTCATAGATCTCCAACTGCTCAAAACTTAAACTTTGAGTCATTCACTTGTATTAAGATAGAGGGGAAACTAAGGCACTGAGGGTTATTCTGCCCCCAGAGCTGCAGTATCGTGGCTCCCCGCTCTCAGTGTAGACACCCACCATCTTTCTTCATTCAACTCTGGCAAGCTGGTATGGCCAGTAAGCTTTTATTTAATTACAAAAGTTCAAAAAACATTCAAGTTTATCAGCCACGAGCAAACTGAATAGATGAATAATAGCTATAGCAAAAATATGTAGAAATACAAAACTTTTATAAAATATAAATCTTTACAGTTTTCTCAAAGTTACCTATTTAAAAACCAACAGAAATTTGTTAAAGTGCCTGTGTGTATCACACCTTCTCTTAGTCACTGCAGAGCTGTTCTCTTTATCTCTCTGACCTGACATTGTACTTCCTGAAAAATAGACACTGACTAATTCTTTAGGCCCAAGTATATTCCTTCTTCACTGTATTTAATTCCAGTTATACCCCTTTTTATTCTTAGTTATAAAGCTGCTCAGTGACCGGTGTCCATACACATATTTAGTCTGATTGTTTTAATAGAACTTAGAGACTGAGCTAGCTATGTCAGTAGCCTTTTTAATAACCATTTAGGATTGGATATCTAATCAATATAATCAAGAGAGATTACATTTAAATAATGTTCCTATTGTCCTATGAGGGAAAAAAGTCTAGATAATTCTATAATATTTTTAATTATAACATATTTATATGTAACAATCAACACTCCCATGAGTATATAACACAGATTATTCTTCTTTTTCTTAAAATTGCATTTGTGTTACTTTTCTATTAACCTCACTTCAAAAAAAACCTAATTTCTCAAACCTTATTTAAATCCACCCTTTTAAGTCATTTACTTTTTAAAATTTGGAAATGTATTGAAAAGTTTTAAAGAATAATAGGCATCATGTACCAAACACCAAGTTTAAAAAATAAGGCATTACAGATACAGTTGAAGTCTTTTGTTTGTATCTTCCCAACATCATTCCATTTCTCCTTTGTGCTACCCATCCATAAAGACTACGGTGAATATGGCTGTACCCAAATGTCTTCCAGCTTCTGATTCTTATTGTATTTCTCTTGTCAAATTCACACAACTCTGTTAACAACCAATGAAGTATAGGATCTGTAAGAGCAGAAAATTTAAATAGAAACTAGAAGATGCATGTTGAGAGATGGCCACATTATTTGTTTCATGGACTGCCTAGTTCTGTTGAAAGGAGATGGTTTAATAATATTAAGGCCACAAGACCCATGTGGTGAAAAATATTAACTGTTTTGAATGTTAAAGTAACTTGCATTCCCAGGGTAGACCTCACTGGTCATGACTTTTTAACCCTTACATATTTGGAGGGTTAATTTGCCATCTTTTTGTTTATAATGTTTGTTTCAAAGTCAACTTTTTAGCTTCCTATGCCAGGCAGCCTCAAAGTCTGACACATGCCCTTAGTGGGGAACCAACCATCACTAACTACCTGTGTGAATTCTTAAAACATTCTCAACTTCCCAGACCACCTTTCCGCTAGCAGAATTTTATCTCCTAATCACTGTGACGCTGCTGGAGTCTTTACTCTGACTTCCCATTCTAGGCCTCCAGCCTCCTAAGCCTGTCTAGAACATTACAAAGGCCTCGTAATTGGGGCTCCTCTGTTTTCCAGTCATCCATGCCAGCGACGCACGGACACCAAAAGCTTTGCTCGCTTCTCTTGGTTGGCGGAACCTCAGCCCATACACAGGATCAACAAATGCCCCCCAAAGAGAAAATGGCTTAGGACTGCTAGACCGCTTCAGTACAGCTCTTTCAAGCTCTTTTAAACTTGAAATAATGTAATTCTCATTTCTTTCAAAACTCTTCAGTTCTTTTTATTGATTGATTGATTGCAGTGAGTGAAGTGGCCAATTGTAATTTACTATATATCCAGAATCTCCCTTCAACTCTTTAGATCTTAGTTTTTTTCATTTTGAGCATGACCCAAAAAAGTTGTTCTTGATAAGCTTTAAGGTCTCTGGAATTTTCACTGTGAGATGTTTTTCTTATATAATCTCCTTGTATCAGCTGGCCACGTAATAATATTTACCAAATTGCATTAAATATTATGAGGATAAATGATAATGTTTATTCCTGGACTTTACCATCCATAATTATATAAAATAATTAACTGTGCCTTATGATTACCTAGATTTCCTTGTTTTAAGAAGAAATATTATGAATGTATTCATTTATTCTTTCAGTCAGGCTTCAAATGAATTTATGTGATCAAGTGTGTCATAATAGATCACAATCTGGTTTGTATTTATCAGAATTATATTACTTTAGCCATCAAATATAATAGCTCCCACTTTTTCCGCATTCTTTTCTCTGTATAGCCACGTTTGTATACAAAAAATCACGAAGCTCACAGTTCAGCATGTTGGTTCCCAGCATCAACTGATGTAACTGGTGATGTTGATACCAATTTAACTACTGTCTGCACCAATATAGGGACCCTTGGGCCCTCAGAATTTCCAAGCAGAGAATTACAACATTGTCAGGTAATGTTTGGGACAACATCGTTTCTCTGGGTTATGCTGTAAGTCATGTGGAAATATTCTTGATGGGATATTTTAGAGGAAAACCATTCAATCAGTTAAAGATAACATTGTCCTTTGAAAATCCGCAGCATTCTTTAAACACGTCAGGTCACTGAGAGGGAATGCCAAGAGACATAGATTTATGGGACTCTTCCTTTAAAGAGTCAATGATTGTGATAGATGGGCAAAAATATATGCAATTTGGAGAAAATATATAAGGATCAAAGAAAATAAAGTTTTGGGCTCCCCTTTATTTTTGAGGCAGCAGGGTTTTTTTGCTGAGTAGGTGATGATAGCAAGTGCATTGTCAGTGAAATGACATTGTAGCCCTTGTTCAGGTGGGCAGTCATGTGTTAAGGCCTCAGGGCCCCAGGCTGTGGGTGATCTTCTGCCTCACTGTCCTTCCTTTTCTGCCTCCGAGACAACTGTGGGCCTTCTGTTAGACTTCCTAGTTCTGACTCTGAGTGTTTTCAACTTGACTTAGAAACTGGCATTATTGGTTTGTTATCCAGAAGCAGATTTCCCATATTCATGACCCTTTTTCTGGTTATTCTGTTTTCTTCACCTTAAGGTCTGATCTGTGAGTCTTCCCCCCACCACACACATACCCCGCAAGGTGAAAACTTGACTCATTGATGATGATGCTTGGCAGTTTAGTTTAATGCTTCTAGCTATGGACTCCACCCCTCCTCTGGTTAATCCCACTGTAGAGACAATTTGGAGAGACTCTGATAAAATAAAAGAGGATAAACTCTATATGTCAAGAGACTTTGTGGAAGAATGCTTTTGGTAGATAGGAATTATTTAGTGAACATGTCTCTGATGACCTCAAACAAAGCAGGCCAATCAGAGAGCCGAACATTATTTTAGATGCCTTTTACTTAGATGAAAAAAAGTGTAGTCTAGGAAGTTTAGAATGTTTTAACAATTATACAGCTAGTTAGTGGCAGTAATAGCACTGATCACAGGTCTCAGGTCAGGTTAACATGAGTTTCTATTAATCTTGCTCCTCTTTTTAAAGATTCAAACCAAAAATGAAGGTAATTTCCTCCCTTTTATGAGATGTGAGTATGGTCCTTCCTCTATTTCCCCTTTGACTTCCTTTCTAAGTAAGACAGGATGCCATGGGGCGGGAGGTACCATTTGTCTTTGGGCTCTCTCAGTTGGTGTCCTGAGTCCCCTTCTTCATACCCATTGCCCTTGGACTGCTTCTGATTCCCTAGTGGGTGCTCCTCTCAACACCCAAACTGAGGTTTACTCAGCGTTTCAAATTCTGCAACATTTAAGAGCTATTCTACATGCTCCAAAGACCTCTGCTCCGTGTTTCTTTTCTTTAGTAATCTGTTTTTCAGTTATTAAAAAAGGGATAATAATGAACTAATTAGTGAACTCAGTTTTTTGTTGAATACTTAGTAAGTGTAGGGAAACATTACCACCATTTTTAAAATTTTTTTCTATTTTTTTTTTTTTTTTTTTTTTTTTACAATTTACAGGAACCCTATGCAATAGGTGTTATTATCCACATGAAGGAATCATGGCTTTGCAAGATAATGAAAATTTCTAAATATCCTCCAGGTAGTAGAAGGTGGAGTTAAAATTTAAACTTAAATCTGTTAGTTCCATGCCTATGCTCCTAATTACTACAATGAATTGCCTTCTGCAATAATTTAATTATGGAGGACATTTCTGATTTTAATGTTCTCCACAACACTTTGAGGTAGATATAGTTATCCCTCCTTTTGATATAAGGCAAGTTGAGAGTTAGACAAGTTAAGAAACTTGCTCAGAATATTAATGGTATGGGATTTGAATTTAAGACTCTCTGAATCTGTTTTACACTATGCAGTGTTTCTTCTACAATGTCAAATTCTATATATATGTAAATATATAAATTATATATAGATCACATGTATTTATATATAACTTGTTATATGTAGTATTTTAGAACTTAAAAAGTAATTTTACTGCCATTAATCCTTATTCTTATCTTGTCATATACATTTTTATGGATGAAAGAATAGGATCAAAGAGGTGAGCATCTTACCCAGTGGACCTAGCTGGTTTCAATGGAAGCAGGATTTAAGCAGATATTTTCAGACTCTGAATTCCATCTTGCCAAATACTAACCTGTATGAAAAGTTAGCTAGAAAGTTTCATAAGCCACTTAAAAAGAGAAGTGCCAAAGAAGCTAAATTCCTGATAGCTGACAAATCAGAAGGGGAGGAAAATTTAATCAGATGATCTTTTGGGTCACTCAAATAACTGTATGTGGCAGTCACCCACACATGTATAAATACTTCTTTTGATAGTGAGGGGAATAAAGAATTTCTACGAAGAAATCCATTACTTTTTTTTTTATTTTTAGTTTGAGATACAGGTATATGAAAAGAAAGCATGAGAGGTCAGTGGAAATTTCTTTGTTCCTATATTAAAGACGGACAAGGACCAAGTCTTTCTTAAGTGAAGTCATAAATTTGAGTCAATCTTTATTATTAGATACTATTAATAGTGTTCTTTGTGTATACTGTCTTTCAATTCAACATATATGGATTATCAATGGCATTAAATTTTTTGAAACATTTGGCTTATCTTCAGTAATTTTACATAAAACCTTTCCAGGTGACACGAAATTTCTTTAGTGACTGGTCTCTGTGGAAAATCTTCCTGGCTTGTCTCTTAGCCTGTGCGATAACAACAGCAATTGGAGTACTCATAGTGTGCTTGGTATATAACGGAAAAAATAATAATGCCTCCATTGTTATCCATTTTCCTTCAAACCATGAGACAACCTCTTCTGCAACTGAAACTACTTCTGAGCCTGCAGTTCCTACTGTAACAGATTTTACCACACCATCCACTTCAACTACCATGACTATAGCCACTGGTTACACCTCAACAGAACCCACCAGTAGAGCAACCATTGCTCGAACAGAAACTACAATAGCAGAAGGCACCACTTTATCTGAAACAAGTACAACAATGACTGCAGGCACTGCAACTGAGGCTACAACCATGATAGCCAGCACAACTGCTCCTGCTGAAACTACAACCACAGCAGCAGCCAAGACTCCCACTGTAGAAACTACCACAGCAGTTTCCAGCAGTACCAATGAAGTGATAACAGCAGCCACCACATCAACTAAACTGACTACCGCAACAACTGCCAGCACTACCACTGAGGCTACAACCACCAAGGGCACCGCAACTATTTCTATTGAACCAACAACTAATACCAGAGCCAATGAGTCAACAGAACAAATTGCCACAAGTGACAGTACTACCAATGAAGCTACAACCACAATGGCCACCACTACCTCTTCTAACAAAACCACAACCACAGTTACAGCCACCACCTCAACTGAATCTACAACCACCACAGCAGACATCACTATAACTGCACCAAACACAATAATTGTCAGCACTACCACTGAGGCTCCAACCACAACAGGCACCACTACTGCTTCTACTGTACCTATAACCGCTAAGGCAACCACAATTACAACTGAAGTTACAACCACAGAAGCTACCACACCTTCCACTAAACCAACTACAATGACTGCTAACACTACAATTGAGGCTAAAACCACAGTGACCAACACTACTGCTTCTACGGAACCTACAAACACAATAGCTTCTACCACATCCACTGAACCAACTACCACAACAGTAGCCACCACTACAATAGAACCTATTACCACAACTACTGTCAGCATTACCACTGAGGCTACAACAACGACGGCTACCACTATGACTTCTACTGAATCTGCAACCACCACAGCAACCACCACTTCAAGTGAACCAACTGTCACAACAACTTCCAACACTACTACTGAGGCTACAAGCACAGGGGACACCATTACTACTTCTACTGAACCTATAACCACTACAGCAAGAGATACCACTTCAACTGAACCTACAAACACAACAACCACAGCAGCCACCACTTCAAATAAAACAACTACAATAACCAGCAGCACTACCGCTGAGACTAACACAACTATGTCAGACACCACTACTACCAAACCTACAACCACCACAGCAGGTACCGCTTCAAATGAACCAAGAACCACAACTACTGCCAGTACTACCATTCAGGTTAACACCACAAAAACCAGCACTACCACTTCTACGGAGCCTGCCACAACCACCACAGCAACGAATTCAACAGAACCAACTACCACAAACATTAACAGCGCTACTACAGAGGCTAGAACAAGAACTAGCACTACTACTACTATTGAATCTACAACCACCACAGCAGCAGAACCCATTTCAACTGAATATCCAACGACCACATCAGCCAACATTTTCACAGTACCACATACCACAAATGCTGCCAGCACTGCCACTGAGGCTACAAGCACAAGATCCTCCACTGGAACTTCTACTAGACCTCCCACCACCACGGCAGCTACCACTTCTACAGAACCCACAGCCACATCCGCTACTAGTCCTACCACTGAAGCTACAAGCCCAGGAACCACCAGTGGAACTTCTACTCGACCTGCAACCACGACGGCAGCCTCCACTTATAGCGAATCCACAGCCACAACTGCCTCCAGCCCTACCACTGAGGCGACAAGCCCAGGTGTCACCACTAGAACTTATACTCGACCTGCCACCACCACGACAGCCACCACTTCAGGTGAATCCTCACCCACAAGCAACTCGAGCCCTACCACTGAGGGGACGAGCCCAGGCGCCACCAGTGGAACTTCAACTTTACCTGCAACTACCACGGCAGCCACCACTTCTGGTGAATCCACACCCACAACCGACTCCAGCCCTACCACTGAGGCGACAAGCCCAGGAGCCAAAACCGGAACTTCTACTAGACCTCCCACTACCTCGGCAGCCACCACTTCTACAGAACCCACAGCCACAACCGCTTCTAGTCCTACCACTGAAGCTACAAGCCCAGGAGCCACCAGTGGAACTTCTAATCGACCTGCAACCACCACGGCAGCCTCCCCTTCTAGCGAATCCACAGCCCCAACCACTTCGAGCCCTACCACTGAGGTGACAAGCCCAGGAGCTGTGACCAGAACATCTACTGGACCTGCCTCCACTACGGCAGCCTCCACTTCTGGGAAATCCACAGCCACCACCATCTCCAGCCCAACCACTGAGGCGCCAAGCCCAGGAGCCACCACTGGGTCTTCTACTGGAACTACAACCACTTCGGCAGCCACCACTTCTGGTGAATCCACACCTATAACCGCCTCCAGCCCTACCACTGAGGTGACAAGCCCAGGAGATATGACCAAAACATCTACTGGACCTGCCTCCACTACGGCAGCCTCCACTTCTGGGAAATCCACAGCCACCACCGTCTCCAGCCCTAACACTGAGGCGCCAAGCCCTGGCGCCACCACTGGGTCTTCTACTGGAACTACAACCACTTCGGCAGCCACCACTTCCGGTGAATCCACACCTATAACCGCCTCCAGCCCTACCACTGAGGGGAAAACCTCAGGCGCCACCAGTGGAACTTCAACTTTACCTGCAACCACCATGGCAGCCACCACTTCTGGCAAATCCACAGCAACCACTGCCTCCAGCCCTACCACTGAGGCGACAAGCCCTGGCGCCACCATTGGAACTTCTGCTGGACCTGCAACCACCACGGCAGCCACCACTTCCGGTGAATCCTCACCCACAAGCAACTTGAGCCCTACCACTGTGGGGACAAGCCCAGGCGCCACCAGTAGAACTTCTGCTGTACCTGCCACCACCACGGTAGCCGCCACTTCTACAAAACCCACAGCCACAACCGCTTCTAGTCCTACCACTGAAGCTACAAGCCCAGGAGCCACCAGTGGAACTTCTCCTGTACCTGCAACCACCACGGCAGCCTCCCCTTCTAGCGAATCCACAGCCCCAACCACTTCGAGCCCTACCACTGAGGTGACAAGCCCAGGAGCTGTGACCAGAACATCTACTGGACCTGCCAGCACTACGGCAGCCTCCACTTCTGGGAAATCCACAGCCACCACCGTCTCCAGCCCAACCACTGAGTCGACAAGCCCAGGAGCCACCACTGGGTCTTCTACTGGAACTACAAGCACTTCGGCAGCCACCACTTCTGGTGAATCCACACCTATAACCGCCTCCAGCCCTACCACTGAGGTGAAAACCTCAGGCGCCACCAGTGGAACTTCAACTTTACCTGCAACCACCACGGCAGCCACCACTTCTGGTGAATCCTCACCCACAAGCAACTCGAGCCCTACCACTGCAGGGACAAGCCCAGGCCCCACCAGTAGAACTTCTGCTGTACCTGCCACCACCACGGTAGCCGCCACTTCTACAAAACCCACAGCCACAACCGCTTCTAGTCCTACCACTGAAGCTACAAGCCCTGGAGCCACCAGTGGAATTTCTACTCGACCTGCAACCACCACGGCGGCCTCCACTTCTGGCGAATCCACAGCCACAACCACTTCCAGCCCTACCACTGAGGTGACAAGCCCAGGAGATATGACCAAAACATCTACTGGACCTGCCTCCACTACGGCAGCCTCCACTTCTGGGAAATCCACAGCCACCACCGTCTCCAGCCCAACCACTGAGGCGCCAAGCCCAGGAGCCACCACTGGGTCTTCTACTGGAACTACAACCACTTCGGCAGCCACCACTTCCGGTGAATCCACACCTATAACCGCCTCCAGCCCTACCACTGAGGGGAAAACCTCAGGCGCCACCAGTGGAACTTCAACTTTACCTGCAACCACCATGGCAGCCACCACTTCTGGCAAATCCACAGCAACCACTGCCTCCAGCCCTACCACTGAGGCGACAAGCCCTGGCGCCACCATTGGAACTTCTGCTGGACCTGCAACCACCACGGCAGCCACCACTTCCGGTGAATCCTCACCCACAAGCAACTTGAGCCCTACCACTGTGGGGACAAGCCCAGGCGCCACCAGTAGAACTTCTGCTGTACCTGCCACCACCACGGTAGCCGCCACTTCTACAAAACCCACAGCCACAACCGCTTCTAGTCCTACCACTGAAGCTACAAGCCCAGGAGCCACCAGTGGAACTTCTCCTGTACCTGCAACCACCACGACAGCCTCCCCTTCTAGCGAATCCACAGCCCCAACCACTTCGAGCCCTACCACTGAGGTGACAAGCCCAGGAGCTGTGACCAGAACATCTACTGGACCTGCCAGCACTACGGCAGCCTCCACTTCTGGGAAATCCACAGCCACCACCGTCTCCAGCCCAACCAGTGAGTCGACAAGCCCAGGAGCCACCACTGGGTCTTCTATTGGAACTACAAGCACTTCGGCAGCCTCCACTTCTGGTGAATCCACACCTATAACCGCCTCCAGCCCTACCACTGAGGTGAAAACCTCAGGCGCCACCAGTGGAACTTCAACTTTACCTGCAACCACCACGGCAGCCACCACTTCTGGTGAATCCTCACCCACAAGCAACTTGAGCCCTACCACTGTGGGGACGAGCCCAGGCGCCACCAGTAGAACTTCTGCTGTACCTGCCACCACCACGGTAGCCGCCACTTCTACAAAACCCACAGCCACAACCGCTTCTAGTCCTACCACTGAAGCTACAAGCCCAGGAGCCACCAGTGGAACTTCTCCTGTACCTGCAACCACCACGACGGCCTCCCCTTCTAGCGAATCCACAGCCCCAACCACTTCGAGCCCTACCACTGAGGTGACAAGCCCAGGAACTGTGACCAGAACATCTACTGGACCTGCCTCCACTACGGCAGCCTCCACTTCTGGGAAATCCACAGCCACCACCGTCTCCAGCCCAACCAGTGAGTCGACAAGCCCAGGAGCCACCACTGGGTCTTCTACTGGAACTACAAGCACTTCGGCAGCCACCACTTCTGGTGAATCCACACCTATAACCGCCTCCAGCCCTACCACTGAGGGGAAAACCTCAGGCGCCACCAGTGGAACTTCAACTTTACCTGCAACCACCACGGCAGCCACCACTTCTGGTGGATCCTCACCCACAAGCAACTCGAGCCCTACCACTGCAGGGACAAGCCCAGGCCCCACCAGTAGAACTTCTGCTGTACTTGCCACCACCACGGTAGCCGCCACTTCTACAAAACCCACAGCCACAACCGCTTCTAGTCCTACCACTGAAGCTACAAGCCCTGGAGCCACCAGTGGAATTTCTACTCGACCTGCAACCACCACGGCGGCCTCCACTTCTGGCGAATCCACAGCCACAACCACTTCCAGCCCTACCACTGAGGCGACAAGCCCAGGAGCCACCAGTGGAACTTCTAATCGACCTGCAACCACCACGGCGGCCTCCACTTCTGGCAAATCCACAGCCACCACCGCCTCCAGCCCAACCACTGAGGCGACAAGCCCAGGAGCCACCACTGGGTCTTCTAATGGACCTACAACCACTTCGGCGGCCACCACTTCTGGCGAATCCACACCCACAACCGCCTCCAGCCCTACCACTGAGGGGAAAACCTCAGGCGCCACCAGTGGAACTTCAACTTTACCTGCAACCACCACGGCAGCCTCCACTTCTGGCGAATCCACAGCCACAACCACCTCCAGCCCTACCACTGAGGCGACAAGCCCAGGCGCCACCAGTGGAACTTCTAATGGACCTGCAACCACCACGGCGGCCTCCACTTCTGGCGAATCCACAGCCACAACCACTTCCAGCCCTACCACTGAGGCGACAAGCCCAGGCGCCACCAGTGGAACTTCTAATCGACCTGCAACCACCACGGCGGCCTCCACTTCTGGCGAATCCACAGCCACAACCACTTCCAGCCCTACCACTGAGGCGACAAGCCCAGGCGCCACCAGTGGAACTTCTACTCGACCTGCAACCACCACGGCGGCCTCCACTTCTGGCGAATCCACAGCCACAACCACTTCCAGCCCTACCACTGAGGCGACAAGCCCAGGGGCCATGACCGGAACATCTACTGGACCTGTCACTACCACGGCAGCCACCTCTTCTGGCAAATCCACAGCCACCACCACCTCCACCCTTACCACTGTGGCGACAAGCCCAGGAGCCACCAGTGGAACTTCTACTGGACCTACAACCTCTTCGGCAGCCACCACTTCTGGTGAATCCAAGGCCACAACCACTTCCAGCCCTACCACTGAGGCGTCAAGCCCAGGAGCCGCGACCGGAACTTCTGCTGTACCTGCAACCACCACGGCAGCCTCCCCTTCTAGTGAATCTACAGCGCCAACCACGCCCACTCCTACCACTGAGTCGACAAGCCCAGGAGCCATGCCTGGAACTTCTGCTGTACCTGCAACCACCACAGTAGCCACCACTTCGGGCGAATCCACAGCCAAAACCGACTCCAGCCTTACCACTGAGTCGACAAGCCCAGGAGCCATGACCGGAACTTCTGCTGTACCTGCAACCACCACGGCAGCCTCCCCTTCTAGCAAATCTACAGCCCCAACCACTTCCAGTCCTACCACTGAGGCGACAAGCCCAGGAGCCAGAACCAGAACTTCTAGACCTGCAGCCACCACCGCAGCCACCATCTCTACACAACCCACAGCCACAACTGTCTCCAGACGACTCACAACCTCTTAGAGAGCCCTCACCCATACAACTCCAGTGCCACTACTCTGAATACATCTACACTGTACACCATTAATACTGCTCCTGTATCTGTGATATCTATGGTAACAGTTACCACTTCTACTGATGCCACAGCCACAACATTTGCCTCTACTTCAACTGAAATGACTTCCACAGCTGCTGCCAGCACTACCACTGAGGCCCTAGCTATAACAGCCTCCACTACTGCTTCTACCAAATATACTAGTTCCACAGGGGCAGAAACCACTTTAACTGAAGCAACTAATACTTCCAGTGCCTGAAGTACCACCCAAGGTACAACCATAGTTATTACTACCTCTTTACTTAACCTATAACCACAGTAGTCATCTCCACATACACTGAAACAACTACCGCAACAGCTGCCAGCAGTACCACTCAAACTACCACCACTGCAACTACTGCTACTCCCTTTATTGAATCTCTAAGCTGATTCAATATAACTTTAAGTATAACTTTAACTGATACTATTATGAGATTACAATACCAGTTCACCTTTTTCTCATCCAGTGTCAGAACCCCTGTCACTTCAGCTTAAGGTACACCTAAAATTCATTCAGCAATTTCAACTCAAATTGGAAAAATTTCTATTTCAAATGACCTGTAATTGGCATCTGTTTAACAGATTCTCTAGACACTGATATTTGTTCTTCAACTGAATATACATAACTCGCAGTCTATATGTGAATCTAGTGACTGAATTAGTGAATGAATCTAATCTGTCTTCTTACTCAACTAAAACATCATCTTCAACTTCCACTGCCGCCACCTCAACTAAAAATAAAATCAAAACAGATGCTACCAATCAACCTACTTTACAATCACAACAGCATACTGACTTCAGCTGAATTCATAATCTCCAAGCCAGTATTACCTGTTAATGGAAAATGATCATCACCTTCCAAGTACTCTATCATAATACAGTTAGCAATTCTACTTCCCCTTCAAATGAGTGCATAGCCACATCATTATTTTAAGAAAATACGCTAGCACCATAACTTCTGATATTTCACAGTAGGGACTACCGCATTGACCGGTCATACAGTCTTACTACCATTTCTAGGCATCATCATTTCTACTGTACTTACTATTACAACAGATACAACTTCACTAAACCCTTCAATACTTTATCCCCTGAATCTGTAAGGACTGTAACTTCTGCTGACATGTTATTGAAAGCCATCCGTTCTTATTTGTCTGAACCAAATGCTGCCTCTGTTAATACTAAGTCCAGTAAGTCACTTCATCACTCCCACTTGACAAAAATGGCAAATTCATGACCTCTCCCACTGCAACTGTAGTTAGGATGCCTGCAGTCAAGTCCTGACACCCGCTATCATCACTCCCACGCCAGAGCCTTTGCCTGCTATTGGCAACCACAGCCACCAACTGCCAGCATGTAACTGTAACAGCTACCAAAATAACCACTCTAAAACGAGATTTACTTAATGACCAGTTCAGCTGTCTTCATAGCGATAATGAATTTCACCCCTAAAACAGCATTTAGATTTTACAAGGACATTAATTCGACCTGACCATTTAATATGAAGATTCTGTATTTTTTTTGAAGTTTTAAATAATATAATTCTCATACGAAGTAAACCCAGTCTGTTTATTTATGTTGGAAACTTTTTATGTTTCAATAAAATGTTACCAAGTATGAATATAGTCATTTACTATTCCCAAGTTTTAGTCTTTAATATACAAATTAAGTTTGTAATAGGAAATGTATATTCTATATGGTGAGGCTGTGTTAAATACATTAATGTATTACCACATTTTAGATTGTGTCAAGTGATTTTTATTTGATTTTCTCTTTAAATTATTTTGATTTTAAATATTTATAAATGTGTTATTTTCAATTTAATAAATTTGTTTTCTATTTTGTTGCAGTAATCTTATAAACCTACTCAATTAAATACATTTAGTAAGTATTTACTTGTTCCTGCTATCTGCTGAAATACCAGAGAATATTCAGAAAAAGAAAATAGCAGTGTAGATGGTAATACACCTACCAATTTGGAATCTGTTAGAATTGTTGGTAAGTAACAGGTTTGTGTTAGTGCCATGGCACTTGCATTCCACTGCAGTTCCACTGAATCAGAATTAGCGAGGATGAACCATAAATTAGGACTTTCCAAAAAGTATGCAGACAGGACTGATAAACACTAGTTGAGGCAGTAAACTCAGACGTGCATTGTGATTGTTACATATTTTGGGTGGAATTAATGAGGTTGATAAAAATCAGGAAATATATTTTTTTAAGCATTAATAAAAGCCAGTTGCCATGCGTTGATATTAATCGAATCTGTAAACAAAGGATGGCTGTATGGTGTGTAGACAAATGAGCACGTGGTTGGGAACTGGCAGAAAGTGCCCTTGTGCCCAAAGGAAAAATGTGTTTTCAGCTCATTAAAACAAGTGTTTTAATGGTCATTATAATAATTAGGAATAACTTTTAAGTCTTCTTTCAAGTCAGTTCTACAGAGGTACTTATCTCCTATTTTGCTAGCCTACGTACTATAATTACATGCAACTAATGCAATAAAACTTTATCAAAACCCTTTCATTTTAATTCCTTCATTTTTTTCAATTGGCAATCTTTGTGTAATTTATTGACTGCTTGACTGACTGAACTCTTCTCTTTTTGTTAGAGAAGGCATAACTTTTACCATTTTCAAGTTTTAAATCTCTGTAGGGATCTGGCTTCTGTATAACCAGTGTGTGTACCTGGCAACTAGGAGATGAAAAATATTTGTTCAGTAAGTGAAAATAGCAACAATTATAAGAATTTATTACCAAATAAAATTTTAGGAATTGGAATTATACTGTTAAATTATCTTTTAATATACTTTTTATTTTAACACATTCTAATTAGTATTTTTCTAAAAAAATTTTATTTGAGTACAACATATGTAAAGAAAGTGCACCAATCATAAGTTACAGCTCAGTAAATTATCACCAAGTGTACACTCTCAGACCCAAATAAAAAAAAGTGGAGCCTTACCAGCACTTCAGAATTCCCTGTGTCCACACTCGATCACCGTCTCTGTTTTTCTTCCTCCGAAGTGAACACTATCCTGATTTCTAACACCATGGATTACTCTATTTTGAACATCGCAGAAATGGAATGGTACTCTTTTGTGTCAAATATCTTTAGATCAGACTTCTATTTTTTATAGTCATGTATATTTTTGCTTCTACTAATGGCTGCTTCACTATCTTTGTAATATACTAATTCATTTCATTACTGTGCCATGATTTATTTATCCATTGTTTTGTTGGTAGACATTTAGGTTACTATATGTTGCTGTGTATAGTGCACATCCTTATTTTTGCCTCAAAAATTTGAGCAAAAAATGGTAAAATACGGTATTTCTGGTTTTGTATATTGCTAAAAGTCTTGCTCTGTGAGACATTGTTTTATGTATATTTTGGTATGCTTATCACACTTTGGGCTTTTACTAGAAAATAATAGCTGAGTTACAGAGTAACAAAGTGTTCAATATTAGGAAGTACTTCCATTCTTTCAAAAGGATTGCAAACTATCTACCCTTTCACGGGCATTATATGAGCATTCTGGTTGCCACACATTCTCACCAACATGATTTTGGCAGACTTTTTAGCTTCAATTTTTCCGGTGGAGGTGCAGCAGTGCGTACTCAGGTGTTCACACCCATCCAGGAGGCTGATGTGACATTTTGTAACAATAGATGGTGCTATGGTGCTATTATTTTTGTTTTTAGCCTGACCTGTTAAAAATAATATATTGGAAGGTGGCTATGCTCACCTCTATGCCACCAATGGTGCATGGTGTGGGGATGGCCTGAGGGAGTGGGGGATTGGCTGGAGGGGGGCAAAGGGGGAAGACTGGGACAGCGGGAAGAGCATAAACAATAAAATACAATTTTAATTAAAAATATGAAGATGAGTTTTCCAGAAAATACAATGATTAGACTTAGGTAGTCAAATAACTAACTTTTGTATTTTAAGAAGTGAATTTTTAAGAACCTTAAATAATGAGGAACATGATTGTGGTGGCAAAATAAGGCTTACTATGTGTGAGGATTTGATTTATTTTGTATATTTCTCTAGAAAACAGAATCAGGTTAAAGTTACTAAGAGGAAAACTTTGAATCAACATAGAGAATGGTCTTGTAGGAGAGTCCACCAAGGCAGGAATGTTGGACCCTAGAAAGTGGGTGAGCTCTCATTCGCTGCAAGTGGCGTGCACAGGCTGTAGTGAGGGTTCATTTCCATTTATTGGAGTTTGACCTCAGTAAATGTGTAGGGTCTTTTGAGCATGAACATAATTATATCTATTTATAAAAACAGAGTATTATCCACAATAAAACACGATTATTACTTAAATGAAGTTTGCAATGTATAATCAAAAGTCAAATATTACATGTATTACAAATTGTAATAAGATTAGAATATAAACTCCAATAAAACAAGTGCTTGTCTGTTTTATGTATTGTATAAATCCCCATTGCCCAGAAAAATATCTGGCATGTACTGTATTCTCCGTAAACATTTGCTCAATGAATTAAAAAAAAATATTCTACCAATAAAAGCACATTTGACATTTTTAAGTAGACTTAGAATGGAATCTAGTGTAATTTGGAATTAGAAAAATATCACCAATATGAATCAAACAATTGCTTTTTTCCATTTTGAGTTTTAATGTTGCTCCAAAATGTTATCTAAATAAACTTTAATTAATTCTAAATATTCTTGAATTTTAATAATCCTTTATTAATTTTATTTTTGAAATGACATTCTGTTGTAGATACTAGGAACTGAATTGAGTAAAAAAGAACCACACTTTTATGACAATTACAAGAGAATGTGTGAAATTTTTCCTTTGTTTAAACTTCTATACCTAATAATTATATGCATTAATTATACCAATTCTGATGGGGCTTTAACATTTTTTGCACCCTCTGTGTATTTTTAATGATTTTTTCATACATATAAATTAATTGAACCATATTAGAAACATAAATATTATTTAAAAATTATATTTTTAAACCTCTCCTCTGGCTCGTTAGTTGCTATGTCAATCAAACAATAAAAATGATGAACTAAACTATCTGTGCCTAGACTCACGGGCACGGACAACAGTGTGGTGAATGCTGGGGCATAAGGAGTATAAGGGCACTAAATGGTAATGGAAAAAATACAATAAAGATAAAGATATAAATAAAATACCTTTGCCTAAGAATTGCCAAAATCAGAGAATATGAATGGACATAAAGGCAAAAATTAACAGTAATGCATTAATAGTTGGACTTTACTATTCCACGTAACTCAAAGGGTAGACCAGACAGGAAATCAACCAGGAAATAATGACCTTAAATGTCACATTAAATCATTTTGACTTAATAGACATTTACAGAGCATTTCATCCAAAAACTGCAGATTACACTTTTTTTTTCATCTGCACATGGAACAGTTTCCAGGGTATGAAAAGCATACTAGGCCACACAACAAGCCTTAATACATTGAAGAAGGTTGAAATTACGTCAAGCATATAATTCTTTGACCATAATGGCATGAAACTAGAAATCAACTACAGGAAGAAAATGGAAAAAATACAAATATGTCGAGACTAAACAGCATTCTTCTAAATAACCAGTGGATCAAAGAGGATATCAAACAGGAAATTAAAACCTTCCTTGAGACAAATGAACATGAAAGCACAACTTTACAAAATTTATGGCATTCAGCAATAGCAGTTATAGGAGGATAGTTCATAGCTATAAATGCCTATCTCAAGAAGCAGGAAAAGTCCCTAATAATCTAAATTTACATGTAAAGGAACTAGAAAAAGAACAAACAAAGCCCTTAGTAAGTAGAAGGAAGGAAATAAACAGCAGAAATAATAAAATAGGTAATAGAAAAACAATAGAAAAGATCAACAGAAGTTAAGAGCTGGTTCTTGGAAAGGATAAAGAAAATGGACAAGCCTGTAGCAAGACTCATCAAGAAATGATGTCACTTATATGTGGAATATATTGAACAAAAGTAAAAAAATAGAAATGGGCTGGGAGGCTGGGTGAAATAGGTGAAAGGATAAAGAAAAAAAAGACACAGACAACAGTGTGGTGATTAATTACCAGAGGGAAAGGAGGTTGTGGGAAAGGGGAAGAGGGTAAAGGCGGGATACATAGTGACAGGAGCAGACTAGTCTTTGGGGGGCGAACACAATGTAACATACAGATGATGTGTTACATAACTGTATACTTGAAGCCTATAAAATTTTATTAACCAATATAACCACAATAAATTTAATAAAAAAGAACACAAAATCAGGAATGAAAACAAGAGATTACAACTGACACCACAGAAATACAAAGGGTCATTAAAGAATACTATAAACAATTGTATCCCAACATGTTGGACAACCTGGAAGACAAGGATAAATTTCTAGAAACATGCAATCTTCTAAGGCTAAACCAGGAAGAAGGAATCTGAACAGAATGCTTACTAACCATGACATTGAAACAGTAATCATTTAATCTTTATGTAAATGAAATCATGCAGTTTGTATTATTTTGTGTCCGATTTCTTTACCTTGGCATTATGTCTGTGAATCGTGTGGGTGTCACAGTTATTTCTGGGCCCTAAGAGACTAAATGACCATGAAACACCAAGTATCGATATGACCTTAGCTTTCTGTTAGGAACGATGTACCACGGCACGAGGCTGGACGTGTGCGTTAGTACACACCTTCAAGAGGAGATACTGGAGCTGGCCCAGCGTCAGTGAACGTGGGTGTGTCATGTAGGCCTACGATCCGGCAGATCCAGTAGAGATCCAGGAGACTGTGGAAAACTGAGATGTGGACTCTAACCTCTGGTAACCTGCAATGGGAGAACCCGCGTTTTGTACAATAGCATGTCCTCGTCTACAGATGACCAGTCTCCACTGGGAACAGCTGCAGTTCTTTCTCTTGAAAGTGTGCACTGATTCACTTGCCCAATTCAGTGACTTGGTGGACGAGGTAACATGCACTCAATCTAACAGCCTAATGGGTTCCTACGTGAGTCAGGGAAACACATTAAAAAATACTATGTGTTGCCTCCAAAATTTAAAAGTCTCACCCAGCAATAAGCCACTGACATAGTGGACATAATAGATAAAGCCATGTGCCTTTCACTTGAGAATGTTGTCTCTTGGGCACTTCCCCAGCCTACAGAGGACAGAATCCACAGAGCTTTCCAGAGACCACGCTGCTGCCTTCACGGATCCTATTTTTCACTGCAGGACCGAGGATCCTATTTTTCACTGCAGGACCAAAGGCTTGTCATCCAGATTCTATCACGGGATGGGTAAGAAACACGTGACAAACTGAGTCTTAAGCTTTTGGATTTTTTCATTTGTTTTTTATATTCTATCAAAGACTGTAATCAGCTCCATTAAACTGTCCTGGTTTTATGCAACCAAATGAGTAAACTACTAGTGCTGCTCCAAGCCCCTCAAGCAAGCATGTTGAATGCGGAACGTTGAGTGGGTGTACCTGTATTGCTACATTTGCCCAATGGTGTAATCCTCTCTCTCTGGGCCATCACCCTCAGAATATATTCATATGCATATTTCTTGTCCTCTGTCAAGATCCCTCTTTCTGTGTAATCTTTCTTAGCTGTGTGACCCCTCTTGGAATTGGTCACTGGAAAAATACCTTGAAATATAGATAACTCCTCCCAGTATTACTCATAATTTAAGACATACAACTTAATAGGTTAGCTCAACTAATTCACACCTGGCCTAATTTCACACTTGACATTGACATTAAATGTGTTATTTTTAAAAAAGATTTTAAATCACTGGGGCAAGTGCATATGCTAAAATGTTAAATGAAAAAGAAGCTACTATATGTGTGTATAGCATAATGTGATCAAAATTCAAAAAATTTTGAATGACAAAAGATAGCTTTCTAATTTTTGTAGCTTGAATAGAGCCTATTATGCAGCTCTGAGTCTCTATATTTATTTCTAAAATCCATACAAAGAAAAAAGTAAACAAAACAAAGATTCCCACAAGAAAACATCTATTGTGAAACACAGAAAACAAAGAAGCCTATAAACTCCAGCTTACATGTGAGCAAGGTGAAGAGAAGTCAAAGCCAGGAGAATATTTTTGCACCATACATGCTAGAGAAATAAACAATTTAACAACACTAAGTGTTGGTACTTATGAAAAGTGGGACTACTCTTATGAGAGTGAATAATTATGCAACCTTGGAAAAAAATTTGGGGATAAATCATAAAGTTGAAAAAACACACCTGATGATCCAGGAATTTTACTCTTGACTAAACATGTAGAAACATTTTAATAAATGCTTCCAAGAAGGCATATACTAGAACATTCATAACATCAACTTCTATCAACAAAATAGATTAATAATTGCAATGTGTTCAATTATAAAACAATAAAAATGAATAAAATAGAGTTATAGCTGTCAGTGTAGTTGAATTTTATAAAGGTAATATGGGCCCCCCAAAATTTGTATTATGGAAAAATACCATAGAATGGTTTTATTTTTTTTATTGTTGTTCATTTACAGTTGTCCTGCCTTTTTCCCTGTTGTTCTCCCCTGTCCTGTACCCCCCTACTCCCGCAGTCATTCCCCATGTCCATGACCATGAGTCCTCTATTCTAGTTTTTTAAAAAAAGTTTAAAACATGCAAATAATATTGTCTATTTTTTGGAATGTATTAAACCAAAAGTCTATGGTAAATATAAGCATCAGATTATAGAGAGTGGAACGGAGGGAGGGGAAAGTGGTTAGGAATAAGGACAGAAGTGGATTTATTATGTGTAAAATATCTTACCTCTGTGACATCATAGATAGTTGGTCTTTGTCTCCAGTTCCTGACCTGGAGCACCTAAATCCCTAGTAGTTGCCTGAGTGAGACCTGTGAGAGAAATGTCTTGCTTTAATAAGGAGATTCTTGGCATGTTACTCCATAACCTCAGGATGGAGGCTGGTCCTCAGAAAGACCAAACCTTGGTCAGAAGCCTGCAACATTCAGCCCCACGCCCCAAGCTCTGGGAAGGTGAGAGGTGCTGGAGTTTGAATTAATAGTTGATCACATGCATGTGATGAAACCTCCACAAAGCTGCTAGACAGTGGGGTGTAGATAGCTTTTGAGTCGGTGACCATATCCCATGTGGTGGGAGAGTGGCACACCCCAGCTCCATGGGGACAAACTCCTGTTCTCATGACACTTCTGGACCTTGCCCCATGTCCCTCTTCATCTGGCTGTCCATCTCTATTTTTTTAGATATCCTTTTAATAAACTGGTAAATGTTAGGTGTATTCCTGAGGTGTGTGAGCCATTCTAGCAAATTATCAAACCCGAGGAGGGGAATGTCTGATTTACAACTGGTTGGTCACAAGTACAGGTGATATGGGACATGAGATTGGTGTTTCATGTTGGGGCAGTTTTATGGGACTGAGACCTATAACCCGTGGGATCTGATGTTAACTTCTGGTAGACAGTGTCAGAATTGCATTGAATTTGTAGGATACCAGCTGGTATCTGAAAAAGCAGGAGAGCTGTTTGGTATGGAAAACACCCACATATTTGACTTCCAAAGTGTTAGGAGTAAAGACAACCCTGACTCTCAGGCTGGCTAGGAGTGGGAATTTGGCTATTTACCAGTTTATTATTTATACCTTTTGTATATCTGAAATATTTCTTCAAATGTGGCTGGGACATGGCATATGATGTCTGAAAGCGCAGAATGAGATTCAGAGGTGAGCACAGTCCAGCAAGTTCAGAGGCTTGTTGGCAATGGGAAGGATCTGGGATTTTGCGGGAAGCCATTCAGGGTTTTTGAAGAGGTCAGTGATATAAGCAGACTGACAGTTTTGCGAAGAGCATTCTAGCCACCTTGTGACGGGGCATTGGAGGGGGCCACACATGGAAGTTGGGACATCACTTATGTATGGTCTTCCTCAGGGGAGACAATGGGATCGTTATCCAGGTTTCAGCATCCAGTGCAGGGGACAGGACATAAAGGGCAGCCACCAGTATGAATTACAGTATTATAACTGGAATTAACTCAGGGAGAGTCATGAAATCTCCTTTTTTTCTAGTGGCTATAACATTAATTATTCCAAATAAAATTTTCATGTGTTTCCTTACACGAAATCCTGTTGTTTTGTTCCGTCTCAATTCACGTTTTAAAGTTCACATCCTGACATTTACCTTTCCCCTTTGTTTGATCTAGCGTCCTTCCGTTTCCATTATAACTTCACTCTGCATCCAGATCGCTCTTCGTAATTCCCCCCAACGCCTTGCCTGCCTCTGTGTGTGTTTCAGCTGCTGTCTTCTGCGATTTCTCCTTCCTCCTCTCTATGCATCCAGGTGTGTGAGGACCTTTAAAATCGGGATCAGAACTTGCCTCTTGCAAACCTTGACCAGCTTCATCCGTCGAAGATCGCTGCCTTGGCTTTCGTGGTATTTCGAATATTACCCCCGGTGGGTTTATTCTCAGCCACGCCTCAGGACCCTGCCTCGCTGCCCTCTTCCCAGCTACCCCTCAAGCTGACTTTACTGCAGCCTCCCCCAGCCCTGCCCCCGTTGCTGTCATTGTCCCAGATCCACACCCTCCGCACCGGACTCCAGGCAATCCTATGAGCTGCTTCGGCCTCGATAGCTCTCATCTTTCAGCCCCCACCCCCACCCCAAATGAAGTTGTTGAAGTGAGCAAAGCCTTGCCTTTGGAATCCGGGGCTGCTGGGTCCTGCACTGTCCAGTGTACCCCAAGCAGGGCTACAGTGTCTCACCACTGAGCACATGGGTCTTATTCTAATCCCAGGTTTAGGGTTGACCCCAGTTCCCCATGAGACCCCATTTCTGATAACCTACTTACGGTTCTGGACTTCACAAGCCCTGGTTTCTCCTTGCCCCACCTTGCAGATCTGAGGTTTTCTTACGTTTCCATTCTGAGTTCCCATTCTATAACCAGTCTCTTTGCGGCAATTGCTTAAAGAGGCCTGGAGCCTTTATTCTTTTTGTGCCTATTCTTGCGGACTGTGGTCCCTTCAGTGAACCTCAGCTCCCATGTCCGGGGTGTGCTGTCCCCACAGAGCGAGAGACGGTCTGTATGGCTGATTGCTGACCCACGCCGACGCTCTGTGACCCTCCAGATGCTCCTGTTGACCATTCGTCTGATGCATGGACAGAGGTGCAAAGTCAGCATGGATGAAGAGCCCATCTCCACCCCGGGAGCTGCCAGGTCCTTGCTCCTATTTGGAGCCTGATTTCCGGCAGTCTCTCTACCCCTGTGGGCCGATCTAACTGTAGGTGGGAGCACCACCCAGCCTTGCCGAAGGATTAGAAAGGAAAAGTTATGCGAGATTTTCAGAGTTCTTTACCTTTCCGCAGAGTTGATGGTGGTGTCACAGTACCACTCACCGGCAGTATGGGTTTTCTTGTGCCTTTCTGTAGTTAATTTTTCTCATTCTCTAAGGTGGATCCTCTTTTAGTGAGTAATGCTTTATTATTTTGTTTAATCCACACCTGCACTGATGCATCAGAGTTGATTTTTCATCAGTCATTTTAATTATTTTTTAGGGTTGCAGTTACAAAGGGCAATGCAGGTATTGAACACTATTCTTGGAGTTAAGCTTGTAGTATCGCAAGCTCAAGAATGGACAGGAAACATGGAAAATACATAGTGAATATTGAACACGCTGAGAAACAGCCAGTAAGTATTGTTGCTCTATTTAAATATTTTGCTTATATGACAGTCTTGTTTTCAACATTTAAAACCAATCATTTCTTCACTGCTAGGTAGTCAATGTTGTGATTTTGCATTCTTCTCTAAAAGGATGAGTCACCATGTATTATATTTTTGCTTCAATTTTTCATGCTATAGTCTGCTATTTTATACTGTAGAAATTATTTTATATGCTTACTGATATAAAGCATGAGAAACATTTCTATCACCACATGATATATGAATAAATCCAATTAACTTTCTTTATTCACCATCTTCATTCATCAACTTTGGTTTAGCTTTGAACTATATTTTTACAACTTGATTCTTTGATTTATGTATAATTTCTAAACCTGTCAGAACTCAGATTCATAAATGTGCTGGAAATCCTGATATTAATCCTGGATATTGTCTTTAGGTCTAAGAAAAAAAAATCCTCTAAACATTTCTACATTGTATAAAAACATGATCTTTTGTCTGTTTTAAAATGTTTTCTACCAAGGATCCAGCCTGTGCTATGTAGTTATTAAGTGCTTTTCATGTATCTGGTTTATGTCTGAACTAATAATCTTTGATATCAGAACAAAGGATGAAAATGTGCTAAAAGTTAAAATGGTAAGTTAAAATTCACTGCATGAAGAATAAATGAAATATTTTGTCTTTGCCCTTTGGAGCTGTGGCTATCAGCCTGTATTAATCTCCTGCAATACAAGCCAAAGATGAAAGTCCTGTGGCTCAGTGTGAGTTGAAGAAAAGGATTCCATAGACAGTTCCTAGTTCACTAAAAGAGAAGGGGCTTGTCATATGTTTCCTTTTGTCACTTCTGAGTTTGAGACACTAAAATTGGATCTTCAGGATGCTGAAACTTGCAAATGCGAAAAAAAATCCCTTTAGCTAAATATTCATCATTTTTATAGTTTCTCTGGATAGCAACAAACTTGAAGATGTTTACAAATATTTTAAGTTGTTTTTACAGCATGTATCTGGAGAGCTAACTGAAGATTTCACTTTTTTATGGACATATAGGGCATAGTTATGAACATATTTTTCTCGGAAGACCACATTTAATAATGAACTTTAAGAATTATTGGAAGATTACAAACCAGAAGAAAATAAATTTTGGTGTTTTGTTTTTCTGTTGGGATATATGAGATCTTAAGTTAAATCTTACAAAGTTATAGGAAAAACCTACGGAACTTTCTTTGTAACTACAGCTAATGTACTTCAGTTGCCTGTGGCCATTATTAGCTAAGGGTTCATATTGGATTAAATATTATTCACAGTTCTCCAACTCTTCCAATTTTGTATAGAGTCTCTACCTGTGCTAAAAATCAGAGCAACCTAACAGTAAAAAAACCACTACCTGCGCGGCAATATTACTCACAAGCTGAGTCTAGATCATAGGTTAAACACTGCTAATATAGACCCCACTTACCATCTTTCTTATTTGAAAGGGCTGGGATTCCAACAGGGCCAGAAAATTCTGGAAAAATGACCTGGTTAGTATTACTTTGTTTACTAGTAAGTATGTTAAAATATCATCAGCCTCAGGCAAACTGGGTAACAAAATAACAGAATAACTAAAGCAACAGAATCAGCACTTAAGAAAATAAGCAAGGTTGTTATTAAAGGTAAGTCCAACTTTGCTGAATTTACCTAGTTAATAACGTGGACTTGGTTAAATCTTACTCAATAAAACATATAACTTTTTTCTTTATTTCTTTGATATAACATTAGGAAAATCTAGCTTAGCAAACTCTTTACTGCCAAGAGTATTCCATTTTATCTATATTGAATAACAGTCTTTTTTTTTTGTATTGTTAATGTTAGTTCCTAATGGACAAATGACCACATACAACTCTAGTTTGATAATTTTATGAAACTTATTGGCTGATGGACCAACAATTATATAGCTATACAGTAATAGGTTATTAAATCAAAATGATCAAAGACAACTAGTAGCCATAACAGTGGGAATAAAAACATGAATAGCAATACTAACAACAGTGTTAACTACCATTTATTGAGTGCATACTCTATGCCTGACTTTGTTCTAACTCTTCGGCAGTTACTTATTCATAAATCCCCACAGCAAATCTACAAGTGAGTGGGTTTAGTGTCCCCCTTGTGAAGATGAGCAAGGAGTGGCAAAGATGCCCTTAACTCACAGCTAGAAAGTAAGTGTAATTATCCCATGAGCTGAAGAGTGCCAGATAATTCTATGTTATTTTTGAGATGTAACACGCTTTGACTAAGATCCATAAACTCCTGAACCAATCCCTTTCATTTTCACTTTATCTTGCTCTTCTGCCTCTCTTAACATACATCTTCCCCCAAATATTTCCCACTAAACTCACCCATGTTCAATCTGCATCAAGCCACTTTCTCAACATTTTGCAACTGTTGTATTATTTGTTAATTATGCATGGGTTTGTTTTACCTCCCTGTTATATTAGCATATAAACTCTCTGAGTAGAGACCTTTTATTTTATTGCTGAGAACTGGTTCTACCCTGCTGTATGCCCAAGAGGAACCCAGCAAAGACAAATCACAAATGGGACCAATGATTTGTCTTCTGTGTCCCTGTCATGGGCTTGCAAGTTCCATTGCATAGAGTGTGGTATGGATTAACAGAATTATGAGAATTCTTTTTTAGTGTAGTGTAGTAAAGCATACACTATTTGAACATACTACCACAGTTTAGCATACCAATATGCTATGTACAGTGTAGTGGAATGGAAAGTACTCCAGCCTTAACACTGGGAAGCCTGGAGTCCATTGTTTCCAGACTTCCAATGTAGGTAAAAGCGGCTACACCCACTGAGAGCTGTGCTCTATATGGGGATGCATTCGTTCTCTTCTTTCTCAGGAAATGTATTCAATCATTTAATTCACCTGCATTCATTTTAAGCCTTTGCTGTATTATCTGTTAAAATTATAAATCACTGTGAAGCAAGTCATAAGAAGGAGAATATTTTATAGTCTCTGTTTTCAAAGAGCTAATGTTCTAGTTGGCGACTGAGTTATTCACATAAATAGAGAACATATGTGAAATTAAAAGGAATAAATGTAAAGTACAAACACAAGGTTGGGGAGGGCAGGAGAGCACATGTGTTGGCAATGTGAGGTTTAACCCAATAATTAGACTCTGATGGGAGATAGGGTTACATTTAAAGCTTCAGGGGTCCTACTCTATGGATGATCACTTACTTTTCTTACATTGTTTCAGCTTCTGAACAATGTCTGTGGCACTTTCTGTCTCCTGGTTCTGACCTCTTGTATGTATGACCTTGATATAGACCCTGGCTGTGTTCTACAGATTTTCTCCTCTAGCGTTGGAGACTAGATGAGCTCTCCATGGTTCCTGACCTTATCTATTGGCTGAGTTAACCTTACCTCAGTACTACTGTATCTCTACATTTTCAGGGCTGGCTTAGAAACTTTACCTTGACTATAAATTGCTTATTCTGCTTAGAAGTTTGGTTGGGTTCGCCTGACTCTAAAATTCCTCCCTTCTGTTTAATCTTGCTGTAGATGTTCAGATGAAAGAATCTGAGGCTTGCTCTTTGATTCTGGATAAAAAATATAAACTCTTTATATTGTTGCTGGGGCAATGTGAAAGAATGAATGAGCACCACAGGGTTAGAAAATGTGCAGGGATAAAGTAACTTAGAGCATTCATAGAATTGAAAGACATCTTAGATAACGTCTGGGCTGGTAGTTCTTATCCTTTGCTGCATATTAGGATCACCTAGGGATCGCTTATGGAGTATCGATGGCTGAGCTCCTTCCCAGACCAATCAAATCAGAAACTCTGGGGGTGGGGTCCATGCATCAATATTTTTTAAATGCAACCAGTGGTGAGAATAACTGATCTGGTGCCATTCTGTCATTTAAAAAATCAGGGAAAATATGGCCTATGAAATCTAAGAGATTTGCCAGAATTCACATACCATGGGTTTTTTTTTTTTTTCCAGAAGTAACCAAAACAGGAGAACTTAAGTGTTCTCTGGTTATGTACACTTTATTTCATGAAGCTGCTCTCCTATACTTTCTTTTAAAGGCAGGATTATAGACTTCTCTCAGATGTACATAAGCCTTTTTGATGCTTCATTTTCTTGAGACTCCATTATAGTGCCTTCTTTGGTCAAGGTAAAGAAGGTACTTTTTCTACCTTCTTAGAACTTCATGGTCCTCATTGCCCTGGCCTTGGTGACCCATGCCTTCATTCTGCTCCTACTGCTTTGGGGCTACCACCCTGTGCACAAAACCCAACAAATACCATGGCCCATAGTTTGTAATATTTGAGATCTCCTCCAGTCTGTCTATAAGGCATGAGTGTTGCATCCCATTTCTTGAGGGTTTTGATCTCATCCAAATAACGAAATAATTGCTCACATTGGACAATTGAAAGTTTACATATCTGACACTATGCCAGGCACTTTATAAACATTGTCTTATTTTCTCTTGTCTTTCGTATTAAGTAGGTATCATTATCATTATGAGGAAACTGAGGCTTAGAAAGGTAAAGTTGACCAGTGCTATGCAGCTAATAAGTGGTGGAGCTAAAATTCAACTCCCAAATTTTCTGGATTCCAAAGCTCTGGATCTTAATCTCTATGCTATCCTGAGTCGAAAATAATAATACTTTTGAGAACCAGTGAGATAGATATTTTTAACCCTGTGTTTCAAGATAAAAATCCATTCAGTGATGGCATTCATATATTTATACTGATTCTGCTCAGTCCAGGTGCTTGACTTACCTGAACGTGTGGCCACTCAAGGGCAGGTTGAGAGAAAGCAGATAGCCATTCGTTTGCCAGCTGGAAGAAATGAGAAGAGGAATTCGTAAGAGGTGTTGGGGAATTAGTAAGTTTTATTGAAATAATGGACCATAGACCCAAAGGTGGATAAGGAAGGATATGAGTGAAGCAAGGGCTGCTGGGCCAAAGATTTTAATAAAATTAAAGAAAGGTTGTTATTGCAATCAATTGAACAAACAAGATGGAAGGAGAGGAGATGGTGATCAGAGCACAGGGTTCTTGAGGAAATGATTTTGGAAGTGGAGCAGTTGGGATAATGACAATTTCTATTGGAGGACCAGGTGTGTGACAGAGAATTTACCATTAAAATGCCATGCTGTCTACATGATAAGATTAAGAAACCCCTACGTGTCATTGGAAAATAGAAAAAGAAGATATGAGTTATTGGCAGATTTTGATTTCTTCTAAAGTTAGAGAAAGCATGCAATTACTTCCACTGGGATAAAAACTTGGATTTTAGCCTAAATTGCTTTAGAGACTGTAGGGATTCAAATGATTTTAATGCACTACATTGTAAATAACACAAAGGAAATGGTAAATCACAACTCTTTGTTTTTCTTTACTGATATTTTCATTGACACTCTTAGGTGAAAGGAAATTGCTGTAGTTATTGGTCTCTGTGAAACATCTTTTTTGCTTGTCTCTTAGCCTGCGTGATAACAACAGCAACTGGAGTACTCATAATATGCCTGGTGAATAATAGAGGAAACAACAACTCTTCTCTTGTTATCACCCTGTCCACAGACATTGGGGACCCTATAGTTATTATTCATGGAAAAACCTCTGCTGCTTCTCAACCTGCAGTGACCTGTTGAACCTACAACTGAACCGTCAGCTGAACCTAAAACTACAGCCACTTCAACAGACTCTGCAACCATTTCAGCACCCACTGAACCCTCAGCCCAATAGCCACAACCATCACTTCAACTGAACCCACAACCTCCACACATTCAACTGAACTTACAACCACAACACCCATTGTTCCTACGTCAAGTAAAACCACAGATGGCCCCCACTTCAAAGGAGTCTACAACAGTTACAATTTCAATGACATCAAATGTTAATGAACCTTAATTTTAGCTGATGACCAAAACAATCACCACTGCCACCATCTCTTTTAATGTACAACTACATTCACTTCAACAGAATCTACAACCGCTACCACTCAACCTACAACCACTGTAATTTCCACTTAGCCTACAATAACAATGGTCATCAGTTTCCTTCAACAATCTAACACCTACTACTATTTGTCTGAAACTGCAACTAAAAATGCCATATCATCACTTTATCTAATAGACTATCAGCCATCCAAATGTTCTCTTTTATAGAAAGTTAACCTTTAGTTATCATTACAGACTAACCTACAACTATCCTCCCCCACTAGCTCTTCTCCAAAACTGTAACTAAGTCCTTTACAATAGCTGAGTCTGTATCTACTGCTATTGCAATATTATACCTACTACAGCTACCATGATGCCACTGGAAGAACAGTAATTTAGACAATGAGTAATGGAATAATTACTTAAATTTTCACTAAATCAACACTGAGGACTTCTAAATGTATAAAGCTGTTTTTAAAGAACTGAACATTTGAACTATAAAGAATCTGCTCTTGGTATTATCATCCAAAATAATATAATTTCATCTAAAAAAGTAACCCAACTTGTTCATTTAGGAAATCTTAAAGAAGTTTTATAAAAACATTATCATGAAATTAGCCATTTAACTGTTAATATGTATTGTTTTCAGTTCAAAACATTGCATACCTCTGTACAAAAATTTCATGCATAATAAACAGAAATTTTATAGGAGGGAGATTTAAACAAATTTATGTAGAGAATATTTTAGAATTTATAATAATTCTTTATGAAGTTGTTTCTTCAATTTCTCTTTAGATTGCAATTACCTTTTAAACAATCACTTTCTGTTTGCATTTTATTGAACATGCATTTGAATCTCTCTTTAAAAATTACATAATTAATATTTTGCAGTCTTGTAAGCCAATCAATTAAAGGACATGTCTTAATTCCCAACTATGTGCTTCAGACAGAAGTCATGGAAGAAAATAGCAATGCAAGCTGAGCAGTAAGTTAATTAATTTAAGACTCTTAATTTTTGAATTCTTAATAATTCTAGGAGATTTAAATTACAACTGATAATACCCCAGACTTACTAAACCAGGATCTTTAGATTGGAACTAAAAATCTATACTTTAAAAAACTTCACAAATGTTGGTAATGTCTGGGCAGACTTGAGACTCACTGGTTAAACGTCATACCCTGAGAATGACATTAGTTATAGTGATATAAGTTCTAATTAAACATATTAGAAATCAGAACCATGTTCTAGGTATGCAAGAAAAAGAATTATGGACTAGCTATGTACAAAATAAACCTACTTAACAGATTATATATATTATCAAGATGGGAATGTTTCACTTACCAAATAGCATAAAATATTTCAAGAAAAACATTAAGAAGAAGAAGGGGAAGGGTCAAATCAAGGAACATGTATAAATGACCCATGGACACAGCCAAAGCAGGGAAGGATTGAGGGTGGGAGGTGGGGGGTGGGTGGGGCAGGGGCAAGTGGTGGTGGGAAAATGGAGACAACTGCACTTAAACAACAATTAAAAAATAAGGGAAACAAGTGTATTTGAACAATTAGGAAAAAGAAAACCTACCTTGATATGAGCTTATGAGTAGGCTCTATCCTGCAAAAATAAAACAAAACTAATAAAATAAAATAAAAGCTTCAAAAGAAATTATAAATCATTTAAAATCTCTTAAAGTTGAACCTAAATGCTCTTTGTTAATTTTCACTAGCTGTGTTATTTTAATTATATTTAATGACATTTTAGTATGTACTTAGTAGTAACGACATTTTAGTAAATACATTAATTTACATTTCTAATAATGCACATTGGCCTTCACTTCCCTCCTTGATGTTTTTGTTAAGAATATTTTATGAGGTATTTAAAACATCACTGATTAGACCATTACATTTCTGCTTTAGAGTTATCATTTTCCAATTCTTTTACAGATCTGCTAATTGTCAGATAAATGGTCTGAAGTTTACCCATATTTGTAAATAAATACATGTACAGCTTATTTTGTAAGATTTCCTCAGCCTGTAGCAAAACTGGTCCTTAAAAAATACACATTGAGTAAATGAGTAAATGGTAGCTGACTTGTATATGTAAGATCCATGAGAATAGAACCTCTGTATTACCTATTATTATACCCCCTACATATAATAGACCCCAATAAATATTATTTCAAACTTTAAATATTTGTATTTGAAAGATAATTTTTAAGGCATTATGCTGTAAGAACATTTAGCTCTTGTGTCAGTATTAATAAAAACACTTCAGCTCATTTTTGCTTAAATTGAATGATTTTAATTCTTTTAATTTTTATAAGACCTATTTTCCACCTTTTAATAATGTACTTGATTATTTTCTGAATGCTCACCGTTTCTATAAATGTGGTGTTCCTAAGCTCTCATAGTACCAAGTGAAGGCTTCAGGTCATTGTCGATCGTTCAAACAGGAGGTTTAGTGGTGGCAGGTGGTGAAACTACCTACTACTTTTTAATCAGCTCTCATCAGTTCCTTAACTAAGCACACATCTGCAATGTTCTTCTTTCATTCTTTACATATACCTGCTAAAACTTTATACACCTTATTTGCTTCCTATATTTCCTGTTTCTTTGTCACTTATTTTCAGTTCTCAGCTTATGCTACTTTGAAACTTTATAGTATGTTTTTCCTTCCTAAGAATATTACCAGAAATGAAAACTTTTTTTGTGGGAGCATCACAGACAACACCTAGTTTCATTGTGGCTAGCTTTCAGGCATCTCTTCTGAATACAACTGCTTTAGGGAAGATAGAGCACTGCTGCCCAGGTGAATGGCACATAGATATCTAACATTAAAAAACCTGTGGCCAAACACCCTGTACTTAACTTTGTTTCAAGACCACACTTGGTAGACTTTGATCTTTTAGCTCCAGTTTCCCTGGCTGCTGCTCCTAACTCTTTTTCTTTGGCTGCCTTGGCATGGTTTTCTGTTTTTCTCATCTGGGTTAGTATTTTTGGCAACTGTCTTTGATATTCTTGGAGTATCCTTTTTTTTTGTTTTCCTTTTAGATTTGCAATGACTTCTACCGCTTAATCTTGGCCAACACAGTGCGTGCAAGTCCTTTCTATTTACTAATCTAAGATGACTTCTCAGCCATTTGACTGAGAAGGGGCAGAATAACATCAGAACTTGACAATCTAGGGTTCTGTTTTGATTAGCACTTGTGTTCCCTCCCTAGGGTAAAAGGTGAGGTGACTATTAAGCTAAAGATATAATACTGTTTATTTGGGATTGTCATTGCTTGAGTCATAGCAACTTCATCTACGTTGGGACAAAAGATTGCGCAACAGCTACTATGACTTTCTTAAAGCTAACATTAAAAGCCTATTTTCAGTAAATTGATGTTGCAAATAATTGCAAGTAAAGACACAGTCACTTCCTGGGTCATGGTCAAGGCTGGCTGATGTGTGGATGCTTTGAAACAGCTTGGTGCAGCCCAGGGGTTCTTTTCAAAAGGCTCCGGTTTCGCCCCAGTAAAAATATAACAGCTCTTATGGCTCTTTTGGGATATATTTTCATCAAGTCAACATTGTGTTTGGATTAAGTCACTTTAAGAGGACCACAAAAGGCTCTAGTAACTCTGACTTTCCTTTTGAGGAAACTAGATTTTTGAATAATTCACCTGTTTGTGCAATAAGTAGCAGCAGTGGGTCCAACTCTGAGCTTCAGTCACTGAAAGCTCTATGTCTTTTGGAGAACTCTTCTCCAAGGAACAGAGTTGTCCTACTATAGCTGTGATTCCTTGGAATTTGAGGGACAACCCATAATCTTCAGAGTAGGCTGAGATACACTCTCTTCCCTGAAGAGAAAATAATTATAAAAGCTTAAAGATAATTATACTATCAGAATATCACTGAGCTCTCTTCAATTACATGTATAAATGATAGTAGCAAAAAATATGAAGAAACAGAATAATAACTCAGGAACAGACAATCTTTGACATAAATAATTTAAAATAACAAATACCTTTGTTTTCCTTAGTTTGTACAGGGAATAAAATCCACTCAGTTGTGGTGAGCATGAAGTGAAATAAGCAATCTTGTATTTGGCTGATGATACTCTTATTGAATTATGGGATGTTTTTTATTGTATGTTTGAGAGATTGTATTGAGGGAAAAAAAACTTGGCAAGCTGTACTGATAGCTTTAAAATGCCATCCGCTTTGTCAGAGTAAGTCTGATTATTGGAACATGTGCTAAGGAAATACCTGATATATGGTACAAATAAGATCTTCGTAGTTTCAGAAGTGCAAAATATTGCAAAAACAATTGTTTGGAAAGCATAAGGGCTACATGATGAAATATAATGTAGTCATGATATTTTTAAATGTCTTGATAAAAAGGTTGTGAAAAAGCAGAATATAAAATAAACAATGCAATTTCAAGGTAAAAAGAAAGAAAAATATACTAAAAAGGCATTAAACAAAGTAAAAAATACTTCTAGAGCTGAGATTGTGATACTGGTTGTCATGGAATGGAAGGAAAATACAAGACAAGCCTGCAGATGTTGAACAACTTGATATCCAGTGAGGGCAGAAATATTTTTAACTCTTGCATTTAACTTACAATTTGAGCTCTCCACCTGCCATGAAATATCTAACTTTCTATTGGTAAATCCATGTGTTTTGCAACAGTGTTTGTTTCACCTATATTAAGATTAAAATAGGCACAATTTCATAAAAGCTTTTCTCATATACATACCTCTCATTGCATGACCAAATGGTAATCATTTAGATAGAGAATTCAACTGCTTTTAAATTTCAGCCACTTGAGAAATCAGTTTCTGCAGATCCAGGTTCAATGACACTTTCCCACAATATTAACTACGCAAACCTAGGCAGGTAGAAGATAGAAAACATGATTTCAGAGAACAATTTCTGCATGACTCTTCAGGACTTAACTAAGGTCTTAGGTCATAGTCTGAAATTAAACATAGCATTTGTAGCCTAAAGGGAAAACTTAGTAAGAAACAATGGGTCTATTATCAGTTTATTACAACTAGTGCTACATGCAATATATACTCTAAAAGACGACTGCTTTCTCTGGAAGATTTTCTTCTGCAGAAGTAGCAGAGTGGCTTTGTACTTGCAGTTCCTACATAAACCACTCAGGAAAGATCAAAGAGTTGACGTGGAAATAGTCTTATTCTCTAGGAGTTGAAATAAGATGGTGTGGAAAAAAAACAGTTCACTCGATGTCTTAGCAATGGATCCTTCTTTCTCTGGACCCTTTTCTCCAGCCTGCTCATGAGAGATAGACTCCTGACAGGGCAGAGAGATGCTGACCCTCTGAGGGTTTTGTTTTTCGTTTTTTTAAATGAGATACTTTAAAATCTGTTTTTCAAAGCGTTAACCCCTGGGCAAATTAAATAACCTCTAAAGATTGGGACTAAAACCAAACTTAAGAATTAGCAATGGCATTTACTGAACATGTTAGGACTCTGTATAAACTAATTCTGCCTACAGTTCTAAAATCAAGCTGTACAAATGTTTAATCCTCAGGCTTTAGTCCTGTGCCAAGCTCCTAGGACATGGTTTTGAAATGTTTGCTAAAAGCGTTGGATCAGACCTTGACTCTTTGTGTCAGCGTCTCACAGTTTGGAACCCGGAGACATCAGGCCTTGGCTTGTGTTGCACTGAAACTGCTTGAACCAAAATGCCCTGTGGACCAGGGAGAGCTGCAGATCCCGCCTGGCCTGTGGCTCCCGTGGAGATAACCCCTTCTTGTCACCAGTCCTCGACGTGGCTTTTGTCCCCACCTGGCTCTCGGATTCCTCTTTTCCCACTCACCTTTCAATTCTTTCCCTTCCTCCTAAACTCTCCCACCCATGCCCTACAAAATACCTGTTACAAAGTCAACAAACTCTCCTACCTTTTCAGCCTCTTCCAACACTGATTCCACCATCTTTTTTGCTTAAAGAATGATGTTTTTTTCCTTTTCTTTTCACCCTTAGGATAACCTTTCCCTTTAATGACTCATTACTGGGTATTATTTGTAGCATGTTTTGGCAAAAATTGGTGGTGGCTATGGGGAATGATGGGAAGGCGAACATTCTTGTTGCCCATCATTGTTGGCAAACAGTTACTTATCTTTTCTCACTAAAATACATGTTATTTGAGGCTCTTGCCATTTGGCTATCCTACCCGCCACACTCCCCTTGACCGTCATTTTTCAGATCCTGATCACTTTTATTTGACATCTGTTCAGTCCTTTGCTCAATTCCTGCCACCTCATAATTCTTCGCTTTAATCCCAGTGACCATCACTTTATGTAATTAGTGGTCAATCAGCCTCCAATAAACCAGAGGGCCTGTCCTTTGCAAGAACAACTCCTCCACTAAAAGTTTAAATGTCAATTTTATACTTGGACCACAAATGCCTTCTTTTCTGGATATCTCATTTTCTGATTTTCATTATACTTCACATGGTCTTGGAACTTCCTTGGAAGCACTAATGGCTTTGTTTTCCCCAATAACTCAGCACCCTTTTGGCATCATTACTCCCCGGCCTATCTATTTTGGACCAGCACCCTCACTTTAAGTATAACTGGATCCCTCCTTTTCTTCCATTGGTCTTCTAGAAAACCACAGGTTAGGTCACACAATCTGTCTTCTGTACTCTGCCCTGCGATGAGTGTTCCTGGAGAAAAGCACATGACCGTGCATACTGAGATTGCCAAGCTCATGAGTAGATCTGCCCGATCCAGATCTACCCAGTGCCTGTGGAGGTGTCTTTGGGATATGCAAGAGAAGATGTCTAATAGAGGCCAGATGTATGGATTCCAGAGAAAGGTCTGGGCAGGAGTAATGATTTTGGAATTACATTCTCCTCTAGTTTGTCTCCTCCACTGCTTTCTTCTCCTTAGTGAACAGTGCTAACTCTGCTAGGTCTCCTGGCCACTATGCATCTCCTGCCTCCTGCTGTAAGGAAATATAAATGGCCAATAAACATCTCATCGTAAGATACTGAGCCTCATGAATTCACAGGGAAATCCACATTGAAGCCACACTGAGAGTTTATATTCACTAGGTTGGAAAACATTTTTTTACAGTCTGAAAATCTTAAGCATTGACAGTGATAGAAAAAATGCTCACTCTCATACACTGTGGGCAGGGATGCAGATTAGTACAAACACTTAGGAAAATATTTTAGCATTTTCCAATAAATCTGAAATATACATGACCTGTAATATGGTAACTTCTCTTTCTATTTCAATAGATATAGATATACATGCCTATATCTTTCTATCTCTATCTCTACCTATGTATGTCTATATCTCTATTTCTATCGCTATCCATATACAGTTGACCCTTGAACAACACAGGTTTGAACTGCATGAGTAACTTATATGCAGATTTGTTTTCCAATAAATACTACAAATGTATTTTATCTCCCTTATGATTTTCTTAATAACGTTTTCTTTTCTCAAGCTTATTTTAGTGTAAAACTCAGTATATAATACATATAACATACAAAATATGTATTAATTGACTATGTTATCAGTAAGGCTTCCAGTCAATGGTAGGCCATTAATACTTAAGTTTGAGGGGGAATAAAAAGTTATACCTGGATTTTCGAGTGCACAGGAGTTCGGTGCCCCTAACAATTCCCATTGTTCAAAGACTAGCTGTATATCCCTAAAGAAGTGCCAGGAAACATGGATGAGATGTTCATAGTAGCCATGTTTGAGGTAGAAATTTCAAAATAGAAATAAAATAAAGAAATAATGCAAGCCCAGAAGCATACAGTTTAATACCTTTACAACTTATGTTTCTAAAGCTACAGGGACATGGAGTCTAGCTATAAAGAAAAATGAGGGAGCAATAACCACATAATTTAGAGTTCTGGCTATTTCTGGGGATAGAGGTCATTATGGGGAAGTATATAATGGGCTTCAATTGCATTAGTGACTCCTATGTGTTATCATGGGCAGTAGATACATAAGTAGGCATCTGTATTAGCATCCTTTATGCTTTTTATTGTTAAATTTTTTTTTTGATGAATGTCTGGAAATACCTCACAATGTTAATAAATATAATCACTCTTCTACTTCTCCCAACTTGTGCCACTGTATCAAAATGGGCTACTTGAATCCCTCTGGAGGGGGTGGTTTTGGGAGGTAGTTTTAACAATGCCCACAAAGGCTCTAGGCTTCCTTTCAATGCAGATTTAGTCTCCATTTTCTGCTGATCAGCAAAAAGCAAGAGAAATACTGAGATATAGCCATCCATGAGGACAGACGAAAAGGTTCTGTTAAGCTGGCTGAAATGAGAACTTGGAAACTTTCATTGTAATGAAACATTTTTTGTAGAGTAATGGAATTCTCAGACAAGAAAAGTGACAGCCAATACTTGGGTGTACGAATTAACTCATGTTCTCCAAGTCTGTTGGGTGTCATGTATTCACAAATGAGAGATTCTTTTAGTAATTATTTTAAACTAGTTATTTACAGAAGTTTGTAACCCCAACCAGTAATTTATCCATTAGTCACCCAGTATTGATTAAGTTCTTGTAAATTGTGCTTTTGGATACTAACCACTCAGGAAATACATTTCAAAAACTGGTCTGGTCCCTGCCCTCTTAGGAACTGTGATTGTATATATTTAAGTACAATAGGTTATGCTCAGTGCCATAGTAGAGCTTACTTGGGACTATATGCAGCGAGAAAATTATAGTCACAGGATTAAAATAAAGAAATACATAAGGTAATTAAAAGGAGGACATGATTTCAGAAAAAGGCATTGTCAAAAGAGAGAAAATGCGTCAGATGTCAATTGTCCATATTGGTGAGAATTAGGAAAGTGACTGCGGCTAACAGACAGTGGGGGATCACTGAATATCAACTAGATATATAACCAAATATTAATAAACATTATAACATATTTAGGCCAATTTCATAAAATGCCAATAAAGAAAAAAGTGTGGCTATTCCTGTCATATTTGTCAAAAAATGCCGAAAGTTGACATTTCTGGGATTTAAAATTGGCGCCATACCTGTGACATATGGATAAACTTCTCATTTCAGAGAGATTTACAACTAAACACAGAACCATAATCTCTTCAGTTCTTCTAAGGATTCTGAACAATTACCTCTTTTTGTGCATGTTTGCATCTGTGCATTTTTCTTGGGAACATACCAGTAGTGGAATTGCTAGATCATAGTATAGGAATATCTTCAAATTTACTAGATAATGTCAAGTGTTTTCTAAATGGTCTTACCAATTTATACTACTGCCAGCAGTATATTTATTTGGGACTTCATTAATGATTTATTTTAAAAAGTTTCATAATTTTTCCAGTAAAAGCATTGCATGCCTATTGGAATATCTCTTTTAAGTTTGAGTTTTATGAATATTTGTTGTTGACATAGGAATATTATTGATTTTGTATCTACTAATTTGGCTAAACTCACACTCATTCTAATAGTTTGCTAGTGGGTTCTTTGGATTTCTATGTTTATACTCATACGTAAATAGGAACAGTTTAGCATCTTCATATCATCAAATTTTTATCTTATGGCCCTGGATAGGAACTTCAGTACAGTATCGAGGAGCGGGCGTCATAGCGACATTCTTATCTTGCCATCTTTCCTTTTACATCTCAACCCTTTCAACTGTGATTCTTTCCTTTTGCTTTTTTGCATTTCTTTTTGTGTCTGTTGATAGCTTTCAAAATCTTATTTAAATTTTTTATTGATATATATATTTTCTTGCTGAGCATAGAATTCTAGTTTGGAGTAATTGCTTTTTCAACATTGAAGAATATTTTCACCTCCTTCTGACTTTTTCACTTTTGCTTTACAGAAGTCATGTCTTTCTGATAAAATGTAGTGAGCCATAATGAAAACAAGGTAGGAAGCCAGGTTCCTAATGCTAACTTTTTAAGGTACTTTTCATCATTATTTGCTACTGAAACATTTATACTACCACTGAATATTGTAGAATTATTATTTGAAGATTTTAATTATCCCATCATTACAGAAGAATGGGCTCAGGTACCATCAGAAGCACACTGGATTAATGAGACAGGATTTGTTTTGGCCACAAGGGAAAAAAAGAAAGGAAGGAAGGAAGGAAGGAAGGAAGGAAGGAAGGAAGGAAGGAAGGAAGGAAGGAAGAAGTTAGCAATTAACAGTGAGTTAGAGCATATTTATTATTGCTTAGTATGGAGGTTTGGAATTCAGTTACATAACATTTCACGAACACACCTATTACACACAAGAAGACATGTTTGCTCTTAAATTAGAATATATGTAAGTCTATTGATATTTTGGAAGTTCTTGTCACTAAACACCCCCCAACCAAAGTTGTTGGCCTATGGGAAATGTGTGACTAAGAAGAAAAAGTCATATTTTCCCCTCTCTATTTTATACTGCCTGCCACTTTATCAAAGGGTCAGATAGGATCAGCTCTCAGGGTGACTGGAAACACCGCCTTAATTTTGCATGCTGTGTCATGTACACCTCTCTTTGTGAGAAGTGGAAAAGAACTAAAGACATTCTTTCTTTTCCAGTTCCTGATCACTTAAAAGGAGTAATTAGAAACAGTGGCAATTATTACATAACCTAAATCAAGAGAGAATGTGCTAAAAAGCAGACAAGGCTTACTGTGGATAATCCTTGATTTATATGATCAAGAGCTACTGAAACATACTTACACTTTATTTTTATTTTTCACTCCACCTAAAGCCATTGTAATTTATTTTTCCTTGTTTAACTCAATTTAGCTACTGACTGAAACAGTGCAGTAGATTTTAATCACCATTCATCTAAGTTTATCACGATCCAGTAATCTCAGTATTGTCTTATTTTTGGACAGTTTTGATATTAGTCATCACCATAATCCCTCTGAGTAGTCACAGAATTCTGCAATATTTATAATTAAGGAGTGGCTTTGTGGGCTTTTTTTATAAGCAAAAACTAAGTTCCTAACCTGTTAGAAATCAAGTTTCTGGGATTTTAAATAAGTTTTGTGAAATAAAGAAGGCAAGGGTTTATATCTGTTCAGAATCCTAGAGTCATTCTTACAGTTGAGATACTTTTCTGCATGACATTTTTGAAGGGAGCAAACTTTTCTGTTTGTTTCTCCCCAACTAGCATAAATTTGTCCTTTGGGGTTGAATATGGAAATTTTTTTCAGGGAATAGAAGCCAATTAGTTTACATAATCCAGACTGAATAAATACACAGTTATTTAACATAAATTCAGTATTTCCTAACTTCTAATCCACAGAGCGAGTACAGACTCTCTAGAACTGCCTTTGTGATACCAGCACCCTGAGAATGGATGGAAAGCAACTGCAGCGTGCTACGGATATGGAACAAAACACAGCTGAGCTGGTGAGTGTTGTGAATACTCTTCAATCCTTTCATGTAGAGCATTCCTGCTTTTGGCCTTTAACATTTAACCCTTCAACAAAATTAATTGCATTTTTTGATGTTTGCTATTATAGGATGAGTAGAATCTGAGATTTTATTATCAGTAATCATAAGTGCTTAGGGAGTCATTTAATATGCCAACCAGTGCTTTCATGTCATTGGGGAATTTTTGCATTAGACTTTTTGCCTAAATTTTGATATTTATATCAGAAACCTATAATAAGGTATCAGTAGAAAAAATTTGAGATGATTTGAAATGTGTGTTTATAGCAAATATTCACAATATTATATATATTTATGCATATTTTGACCCAATGAAGATATTTATTCTCTTTGACCTACTTGTATTTAAATGATAATTTATGAAAAATGTCTTATGGCAGAGGAATTTAGCCTTAAAATGTGTTATTCTAGTAATGTAAAAATTCTATTTCTTAGAACATATAAAGGGTCTCATTCACCATTCAAACAAATCCTGTTATTTTACAAATGAGGAAATTGAAATATTAGAAGTCTAACTAGCCAGTGGCAGAACCAGCAATTAAACTCAAGTTTCTCACATACAATCTTTTCATTATAAGAAATTACTTTTCAAAAACCTTGATGACTATGTTCCTAACAAAGAAAAATAAATTTTGTAATTAACCTGAAGTTGCAGAGCCAAGTGACAAGTCAAACAAAATAAATACAAAGATAGGATTTAACATTGGAATTGTTTTGGAACTTGAAGGTTGTATTTGTGATCAGCTCGGAGATTCATTGACCATCCCCCCATAACATTAATTCATAGCATGCCTCATGTGTCCAGGAAGCTGAAAAATGTCATTTTTTTAAGTATCTTCAATACATCACTTTGTTTCCTTTTCATAATATAGTATATATGAGTTATGGTATGTTCCCATATGCAGAAAACATTTATGCAATTTATTCCATTAAGTCAAATAATTAGTTAATTGTCCTAAAAAACACACACAAACAGTAAAATCAACTTCTAGGACTCAGAAAAGGAATAACTAGAATTTTCCATTTTTAGTAATCTGATGATAATCTCTTAGATTCCCCCAAATCAAGGGATAGAAGATACTTTTTTACAATTATTCTATGACTTCATTTTAGAACTTTAGAAAATGTAGGAAATTACAAAGAAAAATAGTCACCCATGATTCACCCCAGAGAAAATTAATACTAATATTTTGCTTCTTTTCTCCTCTCACCCCAATCTAACATAATTTATTATTTTAGTTGATCCACTTTGCCATATGAAATTGTTGTCACTTAACTTATTTTTCTCCCTCTAAAATTTTCCATAAAGCTCTTAATTAAAATTCAGGGAATTGAGAGCTTATGGTACTGAAAACTTTCACAAGAGGACATTAAGTTGTGTTTTTGTCTTTCAGTGAAGTTTCATGGTTTTCTTTACATAAGTCCCATGGCATTTTATATGCTTTATTACTACTGTGAATAGCAGTTGTTAGTACACACACATACACACACACAAATGCTGTTACATATAATTTTCATATTTTTACAATCAACTGAGTTATTGTTTTTGGTAGATTACGTGGGATTCAGTTTGTACACAATCATATCATGCGCAAACAATGTTAGTTTTATCTTCACATTTCCGTTATCAATACATATTGATGAGAACATCTGAAAAATCACTTAATATTGGTGGTAGGAGACAGTTTTCACTTCTGGCTTTAATGGAAGGTGCCTGATGTTTCCCTGTTAACTATAATGTTGGTGATTGCTTTGAAGTCAATATTTCTTGTCATAATTGGAAATTATTCTTTTTATTGCTCTGAGATTTGTATTGTTTGTCTGCTTGTGTCAGGGCTGAATATGGAAATTTGTTGAATGATCCTTGGGCATCTACTGAAATGATCATGTATTTTTCTTCTTTGATCATTTGATGTGAAAAATGTATTTTTATAATTTATATCATGAAACCATTTTTAGCGTTTCCGATTCTCCTAGAATTGGTTAGTTCTTGATTTAACACATGTTAGAGTCACATAATTTTTAACATACTTCATATGTTTATGTTTCTGGATAAAATAAACTTTCTATTGCCTTAAAAACCAGGGTTGTTTGTTTTAAATTCTTTCTCTGCAGTTACCCAGAAATCCCTACTGCTCCAACGAGGGAACACACTGTGGCTGTAGACTGCCTCATGTGACCTTCCAGCCGCAATGGGTAAGGTTCGAAAACTGGGGCGGGGCGGGGCAGGCTGCGGAGTGTTAAGTAGCCCTCTGGGACATTGGAAAAATGGGACAGGCGGGCCCTGGCTTATATAGCCCCTCTTCAGGGCTGTGCTCTCCTTTAACCCTTCACTTGCTGCTCATCTGCTGGCTACACTTCTTCCCAGCTGCCCCCTCCACAATCTCTGGGCAAAACCTCGAACCCGCAGCTCCCAGCCATTTATCACTGCTGTGTTCTGTTCCTTTAAGATTCCCTCCATACCAGAGATTTTCTGTTTTGATGTCCTTCCAAGCTCAGTGAAAGTCCTTTTATTTATGTTTAATGGATAAAAATGTACTTAATAAAGAATTTTCTAATTATGAACTCTCAGTACATAAAGTTAAAACAGGAAATAATGGTAGACAAAGTAATACCTGCACTTTTTCGTCACCCAAAGATAACCAATCCAAACGTTTTGATATCTCTGTTGATAATTTTTTCTACTCATAAGGACTAATTAGGTAATTTAATTTATAGTGTGACGTCAGTAGCCAGTAATAACTTAATGATTATATCCCTGAGGCAAGCTTCTTGCATTTGTGATGACACTTTATTGCTTTAGTATTAAAGGGTAACTGGGAGGAGGCATTCTGTTCTCACGGAATGTGGGCATGAGGTGTGGATGTACATGTGTATGTGGGTGTGCCTGTTTGAAAGAGAGAGACAGAGAGAGAGAAACAGAAACAGAGAGAGAGAGAGAGAGAGAGACAGACAGACAGAGTGGGGAGTTGATATATTGTGCTTTAAATTACGGCATTTGAAGTAATGGAAAAGGTTAGCTTTATTCTAGTTGCAACCATTTCCCTAATTTACCGCTATGTAATTTGCTGAAATATCTGCTTATTTTAATACTTTGCAGGTTGCAGCAAAACCATGGTCACTCTGGAAAACATTTCTGGTGTGTCTGCTGGCCTGTCTGATTGCTACGACTCTTGTTGTTCTGGTCGTATATTTTGTGCACTTTAGCAAGCCAACCGTCATCATTCATGCAGACGGGAAGTCTAGTCACGTGGCCTGCACTCCTGGCTCTAGCTCATCTCCTGCCTCATTTCTTACCCCATGTCCTGTCCCATCTCCCGCCCCATCGCCCGCCCCATCTCCCGCCCCATCTACCCTGCATGAATCTCAGAGAACCCTGCCTTCTACCACTGCGACCAACCGAAGCTCTTCGACCCCGGTGCCTCCACCTCCCATGATGACCACAGTGGAACACGAAGTCATCATTGAAGATACAGAATAGCAATTTGAGCCTGCGGCCCTCCTCAAACCAGGTCTTTCCCTGAAGGAGGCACATCTAAGCTGTTCTGTCCTCCACCCCAAGAGATTCCAAACTGTTTGATGTCATGAGATCTTGTTCCTCTTGCTCAATCATTGGCTGGATTTCCATATGGTGATGACTCAGTCTTAGGCCAGTCAATGTTTGAATGATCAGAAAAGGAAAATTTCAGCCCCGCCTGGTTGACTCATCTAGATGGGGGTCCAGAGTTTTCTATTCACCCCCCTTGTACAACCCAACTGGTTTATTACCCATGAAAATTTCAACTGCTGAAGAAGCTGCCACGTGGAACCTGCTCTTAGCTCCCTGCATGCTGGTTCTTAAGCTAGTATTTGACACCTGTTATCAATTATTTCCTAATCCATTTTCAGCATTTGTATCCCAACTGAGAAAGAGAGAAATGTTCAAGCAGAGTGGTTATTGCTCACAGATTATTAAATACCTATGGAGCAGTACATAAGTATTCCTCTTATTGGGGAACTGAGAAAAGAGGGGGAGATCAGTGAGGATGGGAATAATCAAAGAGGATTTTAGAGAAGGACTGAAAGTTGAAAAAGGGTGGAAGTTTGCATTTAGGTAGGGATGATTAAAATGGAAAATGAGAGGGCAAAGGTGGTTTAATAGATTTAAAATGAAATGCACACTTAGAAACACTTTAAATGTACTTTTTCACTGGTATTGTCAATATCATTTTTCATATTTGATATTCTGCTTAATCTCTAAACCACTACAAACTACTACTTATAAAATTTGGACATTTAAATTGCTTTATACTTTGTACGGTAGGTAACTTTTGAGGGCACATGCTTATAATTTGCTATGAAATGCAGACTCTTGTCCAATATTACTTATATTCTATGTGTGTAGTGCTTAGTAAAAGCATGAACATTTCAATCTGGAAAAGACTTCAGAGTAAAGCAATCTGCCCATTCCACCCCCATCCTCCAAACTCCAGAAAGGTAGTTAAGTGTGAATGAATTTTTTCCCAGTATAGTAGTAAATCAATGTATTTCTATTATAATTTTGTTTTAATTGCTTGTGAAGAAGAAAGATTCAATTCATGAGGTTAAAATGTGCTTCCTTCCTTAGACAATTTAAACTTTATTTTCTGATTTAAAAGAAGAGCTTTCAATAAAAAGATTAATGTACTGCTAAATTTTTAAAAAAAATTTTGTATTCCAGAAGCCATTCTAAGTAGCGAGATGTTTAGTAAAGGCTGCTGTTTTCTTCCTTTACTTTTAGATAGTACAGAAGGCAGTGAGGTGGTACGGGAAGGGTAATTTCTTTGTGTTTAAGGAGAACCTTCTCTTAGCAATGAAATTCCTACATTGACTATTGGTTGGAGGACATTGTAACTGAGGTCATTAAGGTTCTGTGCTTTGTAAAATCGAGATGTGAACGAGCTCACGGATTCTTTTTTGCTTTAGACTTTTATGGTTTAATAAAATAGTAAAAATAGTAAACAGCTGTGGAAAATATCTTCACAAGTTAAAATATGTAACGAGAATTTTACAAAGTACTGTGAAAATATTGTGACGTATGCATGTTCAATAAATAAACACCCAGTTTTAATGATTTATTTAGCAAATACAAGAGCCATGCATGTTCTAATATTATTGTTTTAACAATGCATTCACCATACTGAAATGACAGTGATATATTTTACATCAGGAAGCTTCTCTATTTAAAATGTCTTCTGCAAGCACTTTTATGAGTCCACCATTTTGCTCTTAAACACAAATTCATGCAGGATTAAAATGTCAAGTTTTCAGATACACTTTACCAAATAAGTGTGTAAGTCACTTCTTTAGGTGCTTTTTTTAGTAAAGTACCCAAAGAAGTAAATTTATCTATACAGATACAGGTTCCATTTATCTGTACAGAAAATATGCTGTAATAGGTAGCCTTGCTCCATGATGGTGTTCACAAGTATTTTTGGGAACCCTTTCAGAAGGCATCCTATTTAAGCCACTCACTTTGATTTTATGTACTTTCAAAGCTTTTTGAACTTTGGCAGCATCTTTTTAAAAGTGATTTGTGAATTTCTACTCTTGGTTTAAGTTCCTCAGTAACCTCCTCTGCTTCTTGTTACAATGCCATCGGAACGGTAGGCTTTGGTATCAGCGTGGTGATCAAGTCAAACACATTTCTAGCTTGTCCCTTATCTAGCTGACTGTTGCAATGGCATCATGAGAGCATTTTTGAAGTTTTGTAAAAATCTTTGTCCTACCATCAAACATTTTTTTTTTCTAAAAGAAAATGCAACATTCATCATTTTTTTCCCCACTAGGATTTTAATTTTATAATATTAGTCTTTCTAGTTACATTGACTTCATATGAGGCTTCCTCCTCTTATTTTTTTACACTTACCAGACAGGATGAGTTTTAAAATATCCGTAATGTACCTCCAGGCAAACACAAACAAAACAAACACATGGTAGATTAACAACAAAAAGGAGAAAGAAAACCATAATTGTGCACAGGGGCAGGACATCCCCAAGATGACAGCGCATGAGACAGCAGCCTCTGTGCCGCCGCCCATCCCCCAACCCCCTGCCTCCATCAACAATGAGACAGTAACTCGGAGCGAAGCAACTCTGGGAGAGCTCTGGAGGCCACTTAAGACACTTCAGCAACACGGCAGAACATACACACCCCTCCCCCACCCCTCTCCGAAAAATCACAAATAAAGAGAAGGAAGACCGCTTCATTGTCTGAATCATCCCATCTCCCACGCAGGCATTGTTCAGCACCATGAGGGACTGTCTCAGCCAGAAAGAAATCCGCTTGCCAGGAAAAGATGAGCGGGCTGAGCAACCAGCCTGCCCAGCCTTCAGGGCATCCTCTGAAGATTCCCGCTTTGGTTGTGCCCCACCCAGACTGGCAAAGCTGAGGCACGTAGGGATGGCGCCGAACAGTGCGGAAGAGCAGTGGCTACCAGTGGCGGCCCTGCAGCGAGAGTCGTCTGGTTCCCAGGCACCTGTTCTGCAGATAAATCCAGCGGCTTTTGCCACTGAAGAGGGAGCCAATGGCCAGCACCACTGCAGAGGATCACCTACAGATTTCACCAGCTTTTGTTCCTCCCAAGTATTTGTGTTTGCTGACACCAGCTGCCCATAGTCCCTCCTGATTTCCTCCCATCTCTGGCCCCACTGGAGCCTGGTAACCGCACGGGCATCCAATCCAAAACCCCTGGGCTGCAGAGTGTGAGATACCAGCACAGGCCCTCACTCCGATGCCCACCATGGTGTGCGTGCGTGGGGATAGCCACCCCAGCTGTGCCCCTGAGGCCGCCACAGGCCTCCACTGCTGTGTTCGTATCTGGGGGAGGCTGTGCAGCCACGAGAGAGCACGGTGACAGCCAAGGGTCCACTGCTGCTTGTGGGCTAAGGTCAGGTCCTGTCTCTGTCACCGGCCCGCATCCCTCTGCTTCCCCCTAGCTGGCCACTCAGCTGTGCACTGCAGGCCCCCAGCCCAACCCGTCCCTGGCCTCCACTGCCGTGGACTTGTAGTGAACTGCAGCGGCCTGAGTGGTGCACACCGCCAATCGGGACCTCCGCAGCTGCCCACGTGACTGAAGTTAGCTGCAGCCCCAGCCACCTTCCCTGGCCCCCAGCACGGAGTGATGTGAGTGTCGGCGACAGGCTCCGGCCACTGCACAGGTGCCAGAAGCCAGCCCCGCACCCAAGTGCGTACACACCACTATCATTGGCACGGCTGCTACCTGCGGTGGCCCCGGGTCACTGGACCTGGAGGTGCTGCTGAGGACCCCAGCAGTTCTTAAAGCCACCTCACTGTGCTTGTCCAGGACCTCATGGTTGTCAACGATGGGGACTCCTTATGTCCCCTTGGACCCATTCCAACACTTGTGCCCTACACCACTAGACTGGGCTCTCAAGGTGCAGCAACATGTCTGCACCCACACAGGAGAGTACTTCGTGTGAGGCAGTTCACGAAGTCTGGAGAGAAGACTCCTTCTTCCGATGTGCAGACTCCTACGTGAGGCTCCAAAATCATGGAGGATCAGAGAAGTGTTCATCCACCAAAGGAATGCAGTAAACTTCCAGCAGCTGGTATAAAATAAATGGATTTCCAGGAATTACCCCATAAAAACTTCCAAATAACTGTTCTGAAGATTCTCAGAAAGCTACAAGTGAACATACATAAACAATTTAAAAATATCAGGAAAACAAGACATGAGAAGTTCCACAAAGTGACAGAAAACATGAAATAAGAACCAAACAGAAATCTTGGAGATGAAGAATTCAATGACTGAACTAAAGAATTCAATAGAAAGTTTTACAATAGGGAAATGCAACCATAGGCCAATATTCCTAATTAGACTTGGTCAAGCAGAACACAGAATTGGGAGCCCTTAAAACAGATGAATTGATATTATCCAACAAGAGAAAAAATGAAAAAAGAACGTGAAAAAAACTCCATGTAACCTACAGGATACATCAAAACAATCAATTCAAAAATTACTAGAATTACAGAAAGAGGAGAGAGGAAAAAGAAGACAGAAGATTTATTTAAAGAAAGAATGGCTGAGAACTTCCCATATTTAGGAAGATATTTGGGCATCAAACTTCACAAAACTAAAAGGTCACTAATGAAACTGAAATAAAAAAGATCCCCTCCAAGACACCCTAATATTAAAATGTCAAAAAAAGATAAAAAGTCTTAATCTTTTCATTTCAGCTTAAAGACAGCATTTCCGGCAAGGTGAGCCTACTGGTGATGAACTCACTTGGCTTTTGACTGTCAGAGGAAGTCTTTATATCTCCTTTTACAAGGCCAGAATTATGCCAATACCAAAGCCAGATAAGGACACTATAAGGAAACACAATCATAGGCCAATATTTCTATTTAATAGATATGCAAAAATTCTGACCAAAATATTAGCAAACCGAATTCAACAGCACATTAAAAAGATCACATACTATGGTCAAACTTAGAAGTTTCTGTACAGCAAAGGAAACCATCAACAAAATGAAAAGGCAACCTACAGAATGGGAGAAAATATTCACAAATCATGTATCTGATGAAGGATTAATATCCAAAATATATAAAGAACTCACACAATAGCAAAAAAGTCTGATTAAAACAGGCAGAGAAACTGAATAAACATTTTTTTCCCAAAAAAGACACACGAATGGCCAACAGGTCCATGAAATGTACTCAACATCAGGGAAATACAAACCAAAAGCACAAGGAGATGTCACCTCACACCTGTAAGAATGGCTATTTTCAAAAAGACAAGAGATAAATGTTGGTGAGGATGTGAAGAAAAGGAAATCCTTGTACACAATTGGTGGAAACATAAATTGGTGCAGCCACTATGGAAAGCAGTATATAGGAGCGGTTCGCAACCTTTTTGGCACTAGGGACCGGTTTCATGGAGGACAATTTTCCCATTGACCAGGGATGGTGGGGGAGACAGGAGGCAGAGCTCAGGTGGTGACGCGAGTACAGCCTGCCCACTACTCACCTTCTGCTGTGTGGCCCAGTTCATAACAGGCCATCAGCTGGTACTGGTCCATGTCCTGGGAGTTGGGGACCCCAGTTTATAGGATCCTCAAGGTATTAAAAATGTGATAGAGCAATCACACTTCTGGGTCTATATTGGAAAGAGAGATGATAACAGAAATATCTGGAAGAAATATCTGCACCCCCATGTTCATTGCAGTGTTATTCACAGTAGCCAAGGTATGAAAACAACCTAAGTGTCTGTCAAAGATGAATGGCTAAAGAAGATATTATATATATATATATTATTATATATACACATAGCTGTCCAGAAGGTATCTGGTCATGTAATATGAAAAATAGAGTCATTTACTGAGGAAGATACAAGGGACATTGTACATAGGACAATGACACCTCAGTGCCTCTCAAAGTAGGCACCTTGGGACCTCACACAGTTCTCCCAGTCACCATCAGCTACCCTGTCATAGTCTCCTGAATCTCATTAATGGTCTGAAATCTCTCCCCTTTCAAAGGTTATTTTAGTTTTGGGAAAAGTGAGAAATCACAGGATGCCAAACCTGGGGTGAGTTAGGTGGGCTGGGTGACCTGATGTTTTGCCAACAATCTCTGCACGTAATGTGATGCATGAGCAGGCGTGTTGTTGTGGTGAAGCTGCACCACAGCTGCAGCCTTCTGAATCATCTAAATAGTTTCTGTGGAGAAATGTTCAGCTTAATGCAAAATATGATGCAGATTCATTGCTCTACTCAGTCATTTGAGTGTGAAGACCGCACAATACACATGCTCATTCAACTGCGTCTACCACCCCCACTGATTAGTACAGTGAAGCTGTCATTGTTCACACATGCACATTCCTCCACTCTCCTTGGCTGCCAGGTTACATTGATGTCACGGAAACTGTTCTCATTATATTAGCAATGACTGGACTTTTTCCAGACAGGCTTATATAATATATGCTATATACTCATACATACATACATACCTACAGGGTGGGGCAAACGTTGGCATACAGTTGATCCTATGGAAAATAATATAACCATTAATAAATAACAATATAAGATTAAACTGTTTTGTGTACTCACAGCTGTAAACCCACTTTTGTGACATTTGTGACAACATGAATGGAACGTAAAGGCATTACGCTAGGGTGAAGTAACGCAGACAGAGACAGGCCGATACTCTATGATATCACTTATATGTGAGAGGCGAAAAAAGCCAAAATCATAATAACAGAATTGAATGGTGGTTACCAAGGGCAGAGGGGTGTGGCGGGGGAAATGGAGAGATGCTTGTCAGAGAGCACAAGTTATAAGATTAGGAAGTTCTGGGGATACAATATATGACATGGTAATTATAGTTAACAATGCTGTATTACATACTTGGAAGTTGCTAAGAAGAAAGTAAATCTTAAATGTTCTCACCCAAGAGGAAGTAGTAATTATGTGACTGGATACAGGTGTTAGTTACCACAATAGCTTAACTAACACCTATTGTGGTAATCATTTTGCAACATGTAAGTGTATCAAATCAACACATCGTAAACGTTAAACTTACACAATGTTATATGTCAGTTGTGCCTTAATAAAGCTGGAAAAATTAATAACATGAAGTAATCATGCACAGCCACTACTGTTACCTTTTCCAGCAGCAGTTTGGATGTGTTTGCTCCAAGTGTAGTTTGGTTTTTAAGAAACACTGTAAGCACCAATGCTTCTGTATCAGTCGTATTTGTTTCGACATTTGCAGTTGTCCTAAAAGAAGACATGGGCTTATCTTACAGATAAAACAAGAAATCCCAAATCACTACCACTTACCAAACCAAGGACCCCTCTATTAGTTAAGATAAAATTCAGCTCTATGTGACAGATGTTCCTAAATTATGGTGAAGTTGTAGAAGTTATAGAAGAATAATATGTAGAAGTTTCTCTCACATATGGGTAAGAAACTGAAGGTAGTTGGTCCAGAGATGGAAAAAGTAATTTCATGGCCAACAGAGACCTAGACCCCTTTATCTCGCTGCTCCATCTACCTACCAAGCATTTGGCTTCTATTTCATGGTTCAAAATGGCTGCATAAGCACCAGTCATTTTATCTGCATTCCAGCCAGAAGAAAGGAAGAAAGATGGATGTTTTTTGCTAAGCATATTTCTCAGAAGTTGTACACAACAATTTTATTATATTCCATTGCCAGAAATTAGTCATACAGCCACACCTAGCTGTAAGGAAGGCTGAGGAAAGTAAGGATTATTCTGGATGTTTGTGTGACCGACTGTTAAACTGAGAGTTCTAAGGAAACAAAGAGAATGGATATTCTGAAACAGCCCAGCATCTCTGTCACTACAATTAAATACAATATTTTTTAAAGGAAGAAATAAGCATTTCACTTCAAATTCTTAATCTTTCTATGAACCCCAGGTACTCCTTCTTAAGCATTCTGAGAGTTACAAAATTATAACAGTGTCTAATAATCATGAGTCAGATGTGGTCAATTACAGAGGCAGAGAGCTGACCTCAGGTGCCAACTGCACCGGCTGAGGATTGCAGTCTCCAGGAGTTTCACCTGGCACAGGTGAGTATCCAGCGCCCCTCCCTGAAGGAGGGGGTTCATGCCTTATGCTTTTGTGTCTCCCCACAGAACCTGTGCCTGGACTGGGGATGCAAAGCAGGCAGCTCCGGCACTGGCCACAGCCCAGCAGCGTCAAGCAGGAAGAGACCACGGAGATATCTAATCCACACTCTTCACCTTTGAGATAAAGATCCTGAGCTGGAATGAAGTGGTTTAGCGGTAAGTGCTGACACAGAGCAAAGGACTGGAACCTGCTATCTTTCCCGACAGTGTGTCAGTGGTCACGCCGAAAGGACGTGACTCAGATCTTGGGCTTTGCACTAACATGAAACCTTTTCACTTTACATTTCCTGACTTCCATTTTGACTTTCTTCCTGCATGTATTGATGGGTTTAATTCACATTGTATTAATACCTCAGTGTTAACTTTATTGTATTGCATTTTTGCCTTTACCATTTATCCCTGTTACACCTCCCTCCCAACCCTGCCATCACCCCACTGTCGTCCATGGGTCCTTTTTCCTTTTTGCTTGGCCCCTCCACCCTCTAAGCCTGGCCCCCTGCAGAGCTGTCATCCTGCCCTCCGTCGGTGAGTCTGTCTCTGTTTTGCTTGTTTGGTCAGTTTGTTCATTAGAGTCCACGTGTGAGTGAAATCATATGGTATTTGTCTTTCTCCAATTGGCTTATTTCACTTAGCCTGAGGCTCTCCAGGTTCATCCCTGCTGTTGCAAAGGATAAAACGTTCTTTTCTTATAACTGAGTAGCATTCCGTTTTGTAAATGGAAAAGTCCCATAGTCCTTTTATCCTTTCATCTACTGATGGACACGGGCCGCTTCCATATCTTGGCAGTTATGTATAAATCAAGTGCAGTGAACATAGGGGCGCTTATGTTCTTTTGAATTAGTATTTTGTGTTTCTTCGGATATATTCCTAGAAGTGGGATCACTGGGTCAAAAAGAAGAACCATTTTTAATTTTTTTAGCTATGTCCATACTGCTTTCCTCAGTGGCTATACCAATTTGCATTCCCACCAACAAAGCAAAAGGATTCTCCTTTATCCTCATTCTCACCAGCACTTGTTTGTTGATTTACTGATGATGGCCACTCTGACAGGTGTAAGGTGATAGCTCATGGTGGCTTTAATTTGGATTTCTCTGGTTAGTGACGAGCATATTTTCATATAGAAGAGCATCAACAAAATAAAAAGACAACCTATGGAATGGGAGGATGTATTTGCCAATACATCTGGTGAAGGGTTAATATCCAAAATTGAAAATGAGCTTATAAAACTCAGCACCAAAAAACAATTCAACTAAAAGATGAACAAAGGATCTGAATAGACACCCAAAAAGGACATCCAATGGCCAATAGACATGTTAATATGTCAATTTTATGTATTTTATTTCCAGTTGGAAGAAAGAAAATCATATACTTCAATGAAATTTTAGTCTTTATATTTTTTCATCATATCTTTAATTTTACTTTTCATTTTCCCTAAGAATCACGTTTTCTTCTTTTCAGGTCTCAAAGGGTTTTATGTTTGTCTCTAAATATAACAAGCAGAGTAGTTAAAGTATACAAAGTCTAAACTTTCCTGCTTACTGAGTGACCTTTGGCAAATTACCTGACTTCTCTGTGCCTGTTTCCTCATCTAGAGGGTAGAGTTAAAAAAAGACCACTTATTTCATTCATCTATTGTGAAGGATGAATAAATAAATATGTGAAGCACTTAGCCTGGCACCTGGAAAATCTTCAATAGATGTTTTCTAATGAAACTGGTGAATTCTTAAGTCAAGGACAGTATTACCTTTGCTACCTAGCATATTTCTGGCCATTAGTCTTCCTTTAATTAATAATTTATATATATATATATTTAGAAAATTGATACTGACATTCAGCTAAGAAAAAATGTCACAACATTGTTGAAGCTTCTGAAAAGGTATTACTATATGGTTATCTAAAACTGAATAGAGGCTTGGGGTTGGGTGGAATAAAATTAAAGAGCGCCTGCAATGACTGGAGGTGAAGGTCAAGTGGGAGATGGGGGGGTTCCCCTTCCGTCCTGCAAGGGCAGCAGGGTGAATGTGCTGATAGCTGGCTGAGCCACATGCAGACAATTACACTACACATGTCTCCTCAAAGTAAAAAAAAATAGTTTTAAAACATATTTAGCTATTCTTTAAAAATTGAGAACCAGTTAGGACCACCTTAGTACCAAAAATTAAGATTTAAATTTAAAAAATAAAGGGTAACGGGGGTCCAATATATGGTGACAGAAGGAGGTTTGACTTTGGGTGGTGACACACATCATAGACTTCCGCACTTGAAATCTACATAATCTTATTAACCAATGTCACCCCGATACATTTAATTAAAATACGTTAGTGAATGAAATATATTTTGTATATTTTAGTTTATATGGTGCTTCAGAGTCTCAACGACCCCTTTCCCCAAGGCCATCTTAATAACATGTATGCACTTAAACCAATTGCTCTTGACCAACGAACCAGATTATCCTGGTCTTGGGGGTGATCCAGGGCCGGAGGGGAAGTTCAATTACTTCCACAGGTCTCTCTTCTCTCCGGGAAAGGGCTCTCATCATGCCAGGATTCCTCAGGAGGAAACGGGGGCGTCTCGCAAAGAGCATGGCCCCAGAATGGCGTGATGGGCACAGAGCCCCACTAAGGCAGGAGGGAGGCCTTGCTTCTGCCCCTCACCAGCTGGCTGTGGGCCCTTGGCAGGCTTTTTCTCACTTAAGGGAAATCAGCTTCTCCGTCTATAAAAGAGGGACAATCAGACTTGTCTTAAGGCTGTTTTGAAGGTAATGTGACATCCTGAGCATGAAAGCACTTTGCAGCTATAAGAGATCATACCAATAAAGAGTGGTAGTATTATTTTTATTCCTCTTTGGGGATGAAGAACTGCTTGATTTTCAACTTTAGGTGTGGCATGGCTCTATTCTTCCAGACAAATGAGGCGGTGATCCAATGTGGTTCCTAACAGGGACTTTCTCAGCAGAGAGACTTGGGTTTGAACATCAGTTCTCTGTGTAAGTTGCATAGGCCTTTACCCTACCCAAATCTTGGAGTTGGAGAGAGCTGTGTATAACGTAGAGTTGGCAAGATTAAATGAAATAGTATTTTTCAGTAGGATAATTGTACCTTCTATTTAAGTGCTTACCATGGGTCAGTATTAGTGAAATATTCTTATGATTTCCATTTTAAATGCCTGGGTTATTCCTGATTTCCTTCAGGACTTCTCCTAAACTGCTGAGCAGGTGATGCTTGTTTTCAGGGACACATCACCCTCCCCTGGAATTTCTTTTCCATCTATATCGACACAATGTCCTGCCTTCAACCTGGTTTGTTCTCTGTGGGCAGCAGGTGATACTCTACACTATGTCCACCCCTCAATACCAACATCAGGGTGACCCTCTATTCGGGCTGTTTCCTCTGGGAACAGACTTATGAGCAGACTGGGAGCAGCCCAATATATTTGCATTTGAAAGTGGCCTTCAGAGTGGCTCAAAGTAGCTGCAGATGCTGGAGATACTGTGAATTTTTTCTTTCTAGCATTTAGCACACTTAGTGATTTTATGTGAGTTTGCATGACAATTACTTAAAGTAATGCACTGCTTAGCTTCTCTGTGTCATGATGACCACTTGTCCTCAGGGCCTATCAGAGGGACTGGAACATAGGGAGCTGTCAAGTGTTTGTGGGAAGGGAGAATGAATCAATACATAACAACAGACAGCATTTAATGAGGGCTAATAATGTGCCAGGCTGTGTTCTAATAGCTGTAGTGTGTATTAATTTAATTTATTTTCATGTAACAACGCAGGAATGAGGGTTCTTTTTATTACTATTGTCCTCATTTTGCAGATAAAGATGCTGAGGTATAAATAATTTCAATAGCACATCTTCTGACTAGTTATGTGGAAGACTGGCCATTCAAACCTAGACAATTCAACTCCAGGGACAACACTCTTTTTAAAACAATTTCAGCTTTATTGATATTTAACTGACACATACAACTATAAGATATTTAAAGTGTACATCATGGTGATTTGATATACATATACATTGTGAAAGGATTCCCCCCATCTAGTTAATTAACATATCCATCACCTCACTTTATTTACCTTTTTTTTCTGATGTGAACATTTAAGTTCTACTTTGTTAGCAAATTGCAACAATACAACATCATTTCAAAACAGTCACTGTTTTCCCTATTATCTTCAGATCTATTTCATCTTATAGCTGGAAGTTTGTGTCATTTTTCCAAATTTTCTCCATTTTATTCTCCCCCAAGCCCCTGGCAAACACTTTTCCAGTCTGTTTCTATGAGTTTGGTACCACGGTTTACATATTTTTACCTTATGTATCCATTAACAAATTATTATAATTATATGTACTTTAGTACATTTTTCTTTTAACTTAACACTAGTTTTATAAGGGATTTATCCACCATCAATATAACATAAGAGTATTCTGAATTTAACTATATATTTACCCTTACCAGTGAGATATATACTTTCATATGTTTTCCAGTTATTAAGTTAGTATCTTTTCACTTTAGTTTGAAGTACCCTTAACATGTCTTCTATGTTCAGTCTAGTGTTGATGAACTTCTCCAATTTTTGTTTGTTTGGAAAACTCTATCCTTTCTTAAATTCTGAAGGACAGAATATGCTGGGTAGATTACTTATTCTTGGCCCTCAGTTTTTTTCCCTTCTTGGTACTTTGGATATATCATGGCACTTTTCTTGGCCTGCAAAGTTTCTGCTAAAAAAATCTGTTGGTTGCCTTATAGGTATTCCCTTTTGTGTAAAAAGTTGTTTTGTCTTGCTGCTTTTTAAATTATCTCTTGTTTTATCCTTTGATAATTTAATTATAATGTGTCTCATTATGGATCCCTTTAGATTTCTCTTATTTAGAACTGCCTGGGCTTCCTGGATCTGGATGTCTGTGTCTTTCCCAGGTTAGGGAAATTTAGCCATTATTATTATAATTATTTAATAAGCCTTTGGTCTCTCTCCCCCACCCCCTTCCTTCTAGGACCCTATAATGTGAACATTGGTCTGCTTGATGGTGTTCCATGAGCAGGAACAATGCTTTTAACCTCTCTACCATGTGACTTTTTCTCTGTATTTGGACAAATTCCCTGGTAGGTTTCCACATTAGCGGGGACTAAAGAAAAGAGTCATGTTGCAAGGACACATGGACTAATGCTATATGTTTGTGGCACACTGATATTCTTTTAGTGCCACCTTGTTTTCTTGAGTCGGGGGTTAGTGGAGTTTAATACAAAGATTTCAGACCAATGAGGCTGCCCTTAGATTTTTTCCTTCTAGGTAGCCATTATATCTTTCTGTGTTTTCTTGGACATATCTTTCCCCCAAGTAGAATAAAGGAGGAGACATAGTCAGAGTAATAAATGCATCCATACATTCAATATTTATTTAATACACGTTATACATAAGGAATATGCTGGACACTTTGTGTGAAGTTAGAGTGTAGACATAGAACTAATTAGATATAGTGCTTTCCCTTAAAAAACTTACAGCCTTCAGGGATGGAAAGTTATAGAAATGACCAATTGCACCAGAGCAGGATTAATTCCAGTGATCACATTTAACCCCACTCAGTGCTTCCCAACCTGGGGCAGCTTTGCCCCCTGGGGGACATTAGGCAAAACCTGGAGACAGGTTTTGGTTATCATGATGGGCAGACAGTACTATTGGCATCTAGGGGGCAGAGGCCAAGGATGGTATTAAACATTTTATAATGCAGCCCCCCCAACAAAAATTACCCTCAAATGTCAATAGTGCCAAAGTTGAGACACTGTGACCTACAGATAAAGTGCCTGAGAGCACCCAGGAGGGAGAAGTTAGCTGCTAGGCAGATCCAAGAGGTTACATGGCAAAATGAGTAATTGAATTTGGTCCCTAGAGTTGAGTAGAGTTTTTACAGGTAGAGATTTGGGTTTGGGATTTCCAGGTGAAACAAACAAACAAACAAACAAACATGATTACCATAGCATATTTTGTATTTGGGGACTAAGGGAATGATGGGCTGATTATTAGAGAGCACCTTCCAGATAATTGCAAGTCAACAGGGTTGATTGTCTCATCCTACAAGGTAGGTCTAATGTCAAGCCCCATGCTGGGTTGAAAAGGAACCATCTGACGGAGTACACAGGCTTCCACCAAGGCAGGTGAATTGGCTTCTCTCAGCACCTGAGCTGAGCTTGGTTGCTTCCCAGCCCAAGGGGCATTTTCTTCTGAAAGTGAAAAGATTTCTGGGTGAGGAAGTAGAGTACTGTCTTTGGGTGTGCGGCTTACAGTGCTTCGGGGCAGATGCTCCCAGCTGGAGGGCTGGCTGCAGGGGGAAGGTTTGCTCTCGCAGCTAAGCCATCTTCTGCCTGCTTTTCTGCCTTGCACGATGGTTCTAGATATTTATGGCCCAGAATTGGAACATTAATTATTTTGACTTGTCACTATTGAATAATTTCACAGATAAACACTATGCACGCTTACAAAAACATGTCAGCTCTTCTTTCTTAGGATCCTTTCCCCAGCTGGCTTAAAGATCAGTAAGCAACTCCACACAATAGCCTCATAATTACGTTAAACCCAGTAGAGCCAAAGATGAAGTGAACTCATCACTTGCCATTGCTCGTGTCTCTGCTTTTTCCAGGCTCAAGTCTGAATTTTCACTCTAAATTGTTTGTGAAGAGGCACTGTATGAGTTTCCTACTGACACTGTAAAAATTACCAGAAACTTAGTAGCTTAAATAACCAGAATTTATTCTCTTACAATTCTGGAGGCCAGAAGCTCAAAATACAACAAAAATAGTCTGTCAAGCTAAAAAAATCGAGGTGTGGGCACGACTGCCCCTTCTGGAGGCTCTAGGGGGACTCTGCTCCTTCCTTGCCTTTTCCAGCTTGTAAAGGCCACCAGCATGTGGCCGCATCTCTCCTACCTCTGCCTCCGTTGTCACGTTACTGTCTCCCCGCTCACCTCCTGTTCCCTTTTATAAGGACCAGGGCGAAGACATCAGCCCACCCCTGTAATGCAGGATTATCTCCCTATCACAAGATCCTAAACTCGTCATACCTACGGTCCTTTGTACCATGTTAGGGAACATAGTCACAGATTGGGGGAGGGGATTAGGAAGTAGACATCATTCGGGGGCTCTTATTCAGTCTCTCACAGCCCCAAAGAGAGCTTTGTACTCTAAACTATAATCCAGTCTGAAGGATGCTTTCTTTCGGGCTCTTGCAGGAGGCTACCATACAGTTTACTATGGTCATACATGAGGATGGGGAACGATTTCTGACAATGCCCCCTTGGGTTATTTTTGCATTTCGCTTTCCTTCCATTCTGGTTGACAGATACACAGACAAGTATTAGAGTTAGCAAAGACCTGAAGTTACATACTTGAGAGATACGTGAGTGTATGTGTGTGTATCTGTGCGTGTTTCATCCCTGACCCAGCACTCTCCTGTCTTGGGCTCCACCTACTTCCATTCCCACCCTCAAAACTGGGCCAGTCGCATCCCGTTTGCCTAAGGAGTTCAGGGTCATGTTGTGGAGGCATTGGGCCATGCACTGGCACTGAATGTGGGCAAGGTTGCTTTTTGCTCACTTCGATACAAACTCTTGGAGGGTTTCCTCAGCCCAATATTCACTCAGAGCAGCAGAGAGGGAAGAAAAGGCAAGGGAAAGAAATAGAAAAAAGAATAATGAACTTCTCATTATAGTGAATGCTGAGAAGACCCATCCACTCAAACACCTTGTACCATGAACACTCTACTCTCCAGTGCAGGAATTAAGGGGAGGTGAGGACCAGAGAAGTTTTATTCCTTTATTTGCCCAACAGGTAGGTCACGATCTGGAATTTATATAAACTCTATAGGGTTAATTCCAAACATTCTAAATTTACTCAACACGGGCATTTTAATGGTAATAAGTTGTCAGTGATACCAACAAAAATAAAGTCTGAATACACAGATAAAATCTCTTTCCTATAATTTCTCATAGTTAAAAAAAGGATAGGAAGTCTCTGTAAAATAATGAAAATAAGGATTTTTGAGAAAACAATATGGAGGGATAGATTGTTTCTTTGAATTTTGGCATTGCATCTTTTTAAAAAGACCAAAGAGGACAGAGGAAACCGTTTGACTGATGCCGGGCTGAAATGTTTAGACAATGTTAAAACAACACATGTACTGAGCTGACAGCGACCCAGCTTTGAAGACTGGTCGCCAGGGGAACGCTTGCCGCAGAGGCGCCAGGTGTCAGCCAGTGTGCGGTCCGCTCCGCTGTCCCCAGTCGCTTGCTTCAGAGCTTTTGCTTCATCCAAAGTCCAGTGGCCCCTCCCCCTGCCCAGAGACCTTCGTGAAACACGAAGAGTACCAGTGTGTGAAAAGCTCCTGAAGAAAAAGGATCATCTCTCTGAACGTGGAGAAACGGCGGCCTAGGGGCGGGCCGACCTGCGAGGTCGGTGCTGCAGCCTTCGTAAGGTACCCACCCACACGCGGACGTGGCAGGCAGGTTCCTTCGCGGCTCTCTCCACTTTCAATCATGTGTGCGGAGCTGCTGTGAGGATGCAAGGAAATGCAACTTGCAAAAAGGGGTACCAGTGTTCTAGATATTATATTAGAGGGTTTGGGATGGTGTGGAGTATACTGGAATTCCATTTTTCTTTTCCGAGTGTGATTCTAAGGAAAACCCCTCCAGGGAATTAAGAAGCGGGGAGGAAAAAGGGAGATTCAAGGTTAAGAAAAAGAACACCCGTGGCTCTTTTCCTCTTCCACTTCCCTGTTTTGAACAAGAAGCTGATCTGACCGCATCTTAAAAGGCCTTTGGCCTGTGTGTTTCACGACAGAGGCACTTCTGCAACGGCTGAACAAGCACCACCCTCAACTGAACAGCGGAGTTTTCTCGTCTCCCTTAAGGCTCTCCTCTCTGCTCCTTCATCTGCTTGTGCAGCTCTTTCATAAATGGGGCTTGTTTTGTTTTTATCGACCACCTGCCCTACCAAGTGATAGAGGAGGTTTTAAAAATATGTATTTAACACTTCATATTTATAAAATTTGGCAATATTGGAAAGAGCTTGCCCTTGAGACACTTTGGAAATATTTAACAAGCTCTCATAAAAAGGTAGGCTTATATTTCAGTTATAAGGAAGTTCATCCTTATTCCATCGGAACAAATTGGTTCATTTGGTGGATTCTTTAAATCAGTTTTGCGTATTTAAGGTACACATTACCTCCATGTGTAATGATATTTTCCTAAAAAAAAAAAGTATTTTTCTGTTACTGGTATAGTCCTCCCCGCCCCGCCCCCTGCCCGGATGGAGGAGATGTTGACATTAAGCCATTGCCAGTAATGTTAGGTACTAATTCTAAAAGAAGCATTTTCATGTTTATTTTTTAAAGAGATGAGCTATATCCCGAAAAACAAATTCTATGAGGAAATATTTCAAGTTTTACTTTACCGGTAGATACTTGCAAGCCCCACGGCCTTCCTGAAAAGAACACCTGAGCGGAGAAGGGGAGGCCTCTGGCGGACATCAGCTGGAGAGAACACAGAAGTTGCCTGATACAAGGACCTGGGGGGGGAGGTTTCATTGCTATTTTTTATGCCTTCGTAAGACAATAATGAGTACCTAAAAAAGACAGAAGGAAAGCACATTAAAGCTCTTCATGCTTACTGCTTTGCCTTTGTTAGCAACAGTTAAAATTATTTTAAATGACTGAATGTTTTAAAATTTAGATTTTTTTCCTCCCCTGTAGTTAGCAAGCAAAGTCCTCTAAAATTTTAATACACCACATTTAGCCCTGCTGCAGCCATTAATACATTTTGGGGGGAAATAAAAACAATTATGAGCTATCCAAGGTTATGAGAAGTAAGTTTCCTCATAATCTGTTCTTTTGTATAGCTATTAGCAGTCTCTATCAAAGTTTAAAATGCACACAGAGAGAGCTTTCTACTTTTATAAAAACATGCCACTCACACATTGGCAAAAGTACACAAAGATACAAGTTAAGTCATATTCATTCAGCATTGTTTGCAGACATCAAAAACCCAGAAACAACCTGGACTTCCATTGTAGGGGAGTGCTTAAATAAATTAGAGGATATCAGTATAATGAAGCATAACAGCTACAAAGAATGAAACAGATCTATCTTATCATTAAGCTATTTGCTGAATGTATTTTGGTACTAAATCATTTATGTAAAATGTGTGTATGTTAATATTTATTTAGAAGTTCTCAGAATACATATTTTGACTGAATGCTGAAGGATCAAATGTTAAATCCATACTCAACTAACGCTGAGGCCAAATCCAACCATCCCCATTAAGGAATGTGGGATAAAAGAAAAATCTGATAGTTGTTTAAATATAATAATGATTAAAAATTTTATTATTAAAACTTTAGTAGGAAAATATTAGAAGTTTAATATAATAGTAAAGATGAAGTAAGTTCTCAGCATTTGACATAACTAAGTTGTTCTTAGGGTCTCTTTGTTGCACGTTTGTGACACTAAGAAGATATTAATTTCCAAATGGCACTTTTGATAATGTCATTTAACTTTTGTAAAGCAGAATCTAATTTGGGATAAAGCACATTAATTAATCCATTCTTTAGATGGATCATTGTATCTGGGTGTTATAACTAAAAGTCACATTAATTATTTTGACAAAATTTTTGCATAAATTTTAGATGCTATAGACTCAAAATTATAAGGTTTTACTAAACTTCTTTTCATGGAGTCTGTTGTTTTGAAATTTGGAGTGAGACCAACAAATTAAAGCTTTGGAGTTCTCATTTTTCTTTATAATGTTTGATTATTTTGTAGACTTTTTGATATCTTCTGTTGCATTTTGATTGAAGATGATTCATTAAGTGTGATGTTTGTGATATTGGAGTTGTCAAGAAATTTTGAAGCCACAAAATTGATATATTCCTTTTAATTCATTTCTCAAAGTATTATCACATAGAATTTTATCTTGAAAGATTTATAGTCTAACTTAAATTAATAGCTAGAAATTAAAGAATATGATTATAATAAATAGATAATGCATATACTGCTGTACTATCATGGACTATTATGGTGTACATACATATATTAGACTGCTGTGCTTATAAGGAGAGAGATTGGGGCACACAGAGGCCCGCCTATGCAGAGGGATGACCATGTGCAGGGGCAGCAAGAGGCAACTGTAAGCAAGCCGGGGAGAGAGGGGTCAGAGGAAACCGGTGACCTTGACACCTTGATCTTGAACTCCCAGACTACAGAAATGTGAGACAATAAATGTCTGTGGTTTAAGCCACCAAGTCTCCGAGACTTTGTTGTGACAACTGCAGCAAACTAATCTGGGTCCTTCCTGAATGTCTTGGTTCTTCAAATGCAGCATGACGCTCTCTCTCTCCAAGTGCACTCAGCCCCCCCGCCCCCAGCCCTCGTCCCTGCCAATGGCCCCTGGTCCCAGTGCTTCACCTTCCTAGTTCCTGCTCATCCTGCCGAACATGAGAAACTTAGGAAAGTTACTTGTAACTTTCTCTAGGAAGTCTTACTTGACCTGCCAAATGGACGTTTTCTTTTTCCCTTTTGCTCCTCTAGCACCTCGTATCTCCCTTCTTCTATGGTATTTATTATCTGTGTTGTTTTTTTTCCATTTCATTTTCTACATCCTCCTCTCCTCTGCTTTGCTGGGGCTTTGCAGAAACCACACAATTATGAACAACATATATTTGTCGTGTAGTTTTATTTTACTCAACAATCTTGTGTTATATTTCTATAACTTCACCCGTTTTATTCTTTAGCTTCATTGGCATATAAGGGGCTTGATTTTACTCCCTAGTCCTTATTATTCAGAAAGTACCAAATGTCTTGGCTTTTACCTGACAGGCCCGTTGGTAATTAGACTTCCGACTCTTACAGATCTATATCTATGAAGCGACACATATTTAGGGTTTTTTCCATCAGCAGAGATCATTTTTATCTGGTTTCCCCTTCTTTTTTTTCAAGCACTTAGAACTTAGTATTGATGTAATAAATATTTGAGAATGAAACTAATGCATTCAATTGCATACATTTCATAAGAATTGTACATGTTTCATAAGCAATGGTGCAAAAAAAAGAACCTATAATGTAGAATAAATATTATTCAGAAAATTTTTAATTTTAGTCACCCTGGTTATAGGTTTTGGCCTTGCCCTTTGGGTTCAATTTTTTGGAAACACTCTATTTTATGACTTCTGAACTTCATACTCTGTAATGCACAATGCAGACTATTGAAATACTTCCATGCAGAATTATGTTTGCAGTAATAAATAGCCAAACATTTAATGCTTACTTTGTATTGATTACACTTATTTGAAAAATTATGATAATATTATTCAGTCCCATAACATTGCAATTTGAAATCACACAATATTATATTCAGCCTTGTTCTAATTATCTGTTCCTATTCCACCTGGCAAGCTATGTTCATGCTTTGTGGCCTGACTCAAATTTCAACTCTTCTTTGAAGTCATCCTCTGTTTCCTTTATGAGCTCACATGGCACTCATAGGGATCTTTATTATAAAATGGCTCATAGCACACTGTTACTAGTTATTTACATATATATTTTCCTGCGGGGTTGTAAGCTCTTCTGGGAAGAGGCCTATTGATGTTGAAAAACAGGCACTTATTGGATGAGTGAATAAAAGAAAATACTTTTCCTTATGTTGATCCAAAATTTTTCAGAAAAAACAGGTAGGCTGTGTTTCCCAGCATCCTTTGCAGCTGACTGGAGCAAGAGGAACCGATGAGTTCCCTGTGCAGGCTGGGCTCCTGGAAATCCCCCATGCGCTCTCCTTGGTGATCTTGTCCCTTGTGGCTGGTTAGGCTGTCAGCTCCCGCTGGAGGCTTGGAAGCCACGTGTGATGGCTGAGCTGTGGAGTCAGTCTCTCTGCCCCCTCCCCCACCCCCACAGACTTAGAACTACCTCCTACTGTTTCATGACTGAGGAATAAACTTGTGTTGTGCTAAGACAAGATACTCTGTGCCTATGTATTAGTGTGGCCTTGCCGACCCTAATACACTGGTCATAGAGGGAATCGACCTAGTGTAAAAGATCTAGTCCTCTTTCCTAATTCAGTCCAAGTTAGAGGTGAATGTCCAGGGATCTCTCCATTCATTCATTTAGCCAGTGCCAGCTGAGCACTCACCATCTGCTACATTCTCTGCTGTATGCAGAAGGTACAACAGCCAAATAGGGAAGCATGGATCCTGCCTTCATGAGCCACAAAGAAAAGCGGGTAACACAGAAGATAGACAAACAGCAAAACATAAACTAACAAAATTAAAATATTTTCAAGATGTGATAAGTGCTGTGAAGGAAACAGCTTCTGAAGATAGAAATAAAAGGCATGCATGTGGAGGATTTTATGAGTGGAGGTTCAGCAGAGAGCTCCCTGAGAAGGTGATATTCAAGATAAGACCCAAAGGATGAGAAGGACCCACCTATAGGAGGACTGGTGTTAAAATCACTCCAGGAACAGGGTGCTTCCTGCAAAGGTGGTAGCAAAGGAAGTAACTTGGCAAGTTTGAGCGCTAAAAAAGGCCAGTCGGGCACATGAGAGATGAGTTAAGCAAAGCTAAGTTCCAGAGCAGTTTTCATCCAGGTAAATGCGCCAACATTCTGGCTCCGCATTCATAAGTCTGTTGGATTTAGCTGAGGACAAGGATACTCACATCTTCTGTTTGCTTTACCAATTATTTTGTCCCATGTGGACAGATGTCACCGAGGGGGAAAACAGGGCCAAAAGCCAAAATGGCCCAATGTATTTGACTCTATGTTTTTAAAAAAAACCAAGGGCCACTTAGGTTATAAATGAATTTTATAAAACAAAAAAGAAGTTCTAGTCTATGAAAAATATTTTTTACTCTGTTTTTTGCATAGTCGTATGCATAAACTACAAATTAGAGTTAATCATTAAAAATATAAATAAACATGTTGTCTCATGAGTTAGCTCATTCAACAATATATCATTATAATCTATTGATAGAAAATTATCACTCAGTTTAATTACTTTACTGTTACTATTACTTGATTACCCAAAGATAACATCATACAGCTAAGATACTGAGGTTTTATTCTTCTCTTAACTGTGCCCATAATTTCCCATTTCCATTTCTACAGCATCCATTCAATGATTTTCTTAATAACCACGTCCAACCTCAGGTTAGCCTCAGTGCTACTGTGACAAATTGTCTTGCCAGTAGCTCCTTATGTAATTATCTCCATAGGCTTCTCACAGTTTTGTGCACAATGGGTGGCCTAAAGGACTCCGCTGAATGCCATGAGTCAAGGACACCCAATCTAAAGCCATGGGATATCATTTAAACAGCTTTATGTAGACAGAAAATACAATTTTGCATCTCAGAGATGGACCTCCGGCTTTTTTCTCTCCCTTAACCTTACTCATGGACAAGGATAGTGTGAAAAAGCATTTAGCAGGCCCTGGGAAAACTTAGGATACAGAGCATCTGGCCCAACCCCTGAAGGACTGGTGTGCTGACTGCCTCAGGTGATTCCACTGCAGCTTGTCCTGACATCACCGCGTGCAAGAAAACCACGACCTTGGCCTCCACGCATGGTTTCCCTGCAGTTTTGCTCAGGTCATGGCTTATCCTTGGGTTTTAGAGCTACACAAACTTGATGAGACATCTCCAAGCTGTGATATCCCAGGAAAAGAGGCATGCTGGGCTTCATTTATTTTTAATCCCGTGGTGTGCAAACAACTGAAGTAAATCAGGGATATGTTTTTTTTTTTTTTTTTTTGAATTGTCAGAAAATCCAGGCTTCTACTTTGAAAGCAAGTGAGATAATATCATGTGCTCCGTATGAAATGTTTAGCCCTATATCAGGCACTCGGTGGCTGTGTGATCAATGGCAGCTGCCATTGTCATCATTGTTGTTATTATCAGCTCTTACAGAAAACTTTGTTTAGAGACTGATTGTTTGAACTTCAAACTTCAATCAATCAAATTAACAGATGTTTATTGAGAGCAGAGCACGACTAAATCCTGAGTCAGAAAGAGTTACAGTAGCTCAGAGAGGGACAGTTCACAATGAAGTAGATAATAAGATTTTACACATACACATACACACAGCATTTAAGCCAGGATTTAAAGGATATTTAGATTTTCCACCTACAGCAAGTGTGTCCCCATTTCATCGCTTCCCCGAATTATATTGTTAAAAAAAAAAATGAACAAACCTGCAAGGAATAGAAAAAAGCAACAGCTATATATTCTTAACCTTGATTTCCCCAGTGTCATTGTTTTATTATGTTTGCTTTATCTTCAGGCTTTTGTTTTGGTTGAACCATTTGAAAAGAAAATGCAGATATCCTGACGCTTCACCCTTGATACTGCATATGCCTCTCCAAAGAGAGAATCACAATATCATTATTTTAACCAAGAATATGACAAATACTGCCATAATGCAATCCATCTTCAAATTTCCCCAATTGTCACAAAACTGGATTCCATAGCTCTCATTTTTGTCCCAGGAAGCAATCAATAAACAATCAGTTGGTTGACAGTGGAATCGTATCTCCAGCCCAATTTGATTCCCCTGAAGGCAGGGCCTCTTCGTATCATTTTCTCCACATGAAGAATGGGCGCTCCATCAAGCCTTAAATCAGCCACTTTGGGAAGGAAAATCTTCATAACGGAATTCTCATTTGATAGGACTTTCTAGAAAAATAGAGCAGAATATTAAAACAATTACTCATATAGTTCACTTTTTAAAAGAAAAATATATTTCCTGCTAATTTTCTGATATTTGGAGGGATATAGAGAAAAGGGGGGGGACAAATTATTGTTTTCCCTTTAATTAGCTGCATAATTGCTTTCATCCTCCAAGATGCTTTGACGCTGATGATGTAGACTTAGCATTACATTGGGAATACAGGTGGCCCATAGGTAAATATTGTTTTTGTACATTCGGTGGTTAATTTGGAATAGTTAGGAACATAAACACCTATTTCTTTGCTCTGCGTGCATTTCTGTTTGTAGCACATAGATCACATCTCCTTGGAAATAATTAGATTAAGTAATAACGCTCCACAGCTGCTGAGTTATTAGCCAAATGCTCGCCAAATGGGATCGCTCATTAGGACTTGTGAACAGGTAATCTTTTTTGATAAATGAACTTATAATTTTCATATTCATTTATATAATATGCAGATATCTTCTTTTATATTGATTTCTAATGTCCTAGAACAGAAGATGCTATATTTGATTTCCCCTTTTAAAGAATATAAAATCATTACTGGCAGTAGATTAAACTCATTTTCGGCGGCGCAAGGATCCATTAGGAATTAGGCCCTATGGAGAGCGCTACTTCATGCATTAAGACTCAAATGTTTTTTTCCAATTTTCACCTCACAGGAAAGCCCCATCTTCTGATAAATAGTCTATCTTCACAATAAAGCAAACTCAAAGGATAATTGCTATTCACATGATAGCAAAAATAGTTGTCCTGCCCTTGTTTAACCAAAACTGCTGCATAGAAGTTAAAATTAAATTACAAATAAAAACAGGTGAAAGTGTTCATTTTTCTGCTGCATCTGAGCCAGATTGTTTCAAGATCTAAACTGCTCCCTGATAGCAATTGAGGAACTTCAGTATGGTGCGATTTTTTTCTTGATGAACTCAGAGAATTCCAATATCTTCTCTCCTTTTAAGTAGAAAAAGCTCACCTCATTTACAGCAGTTAATAAATACACCTGCAGCATCTCTATTGTTTTCTTCCTTAAAAGACAGTGTTGAAATTGGAACATTTTTATAGTGCTAGTGGGAATGGGAAATGATGCAGATACTCCGGAAATCAGTCTAGAAGTTCCTCCAAAGGTTAAATAAAAGGTTACCATATGATCCAATATTTTACTCCTAGGTATATACCCTAGAGAAATGAAAACATATGTCCACACAAAAACCTGCACACATAGTTCAAAGCAGCATTATTCATAATAGCCCCAAATGGAAACGACCCAAATGTCCATCAACTGATGAGTGGAAAAATAAAATCTGAAATAGCTATACAATGAAGTGTTATTTGATGATAGAAAGAAGCAAAGTAATGCTCCATCATAGATGAACCGTGAAACCATTATGCTCAGTGAAAGAAGTCGCTATAAGAGAATAATATTTTATGATGCTATTTATATTAAATGTCCAGAATAGGCCATTATATAAAGGCAGAAAGTAGATTAATTGTTCCTTAGGGCTGGTAGGGTTGGGAGGGAAAACCATAGAGACTACTAATGAGCACAGAGCTTCTTTTTAGGGTGGCACCTACCACCAGGAATTGTCACCCAGGGAAAATACAATTATCCCACAGATAATTTTTGCAGCCTCTCTCTCTGCTAGGCAAGAATCCTTTTGACTGGATAAAAACCCATGTTGTTTCCTTGCCCCCAAAAGAAGATGTCCTGGTCTAAAAATAATCCTTTCTTTTCTTTTATTAATAGCTCTCTTTTCCCTTTCTTGCTATAAAAACCTTCAATTTTGTACAACCCCTTGGAGCACCCTTTTGGTTCCTAGATGAGGTGCTGCTCAATTCATGAATTGCTTAATAAAGCCAATTAGATCTTCAAATTTTGTTGGCTGAATCCTGATTTTTTAACAGAACTAACTGGAAGGAAAAATTTCTATAATGATTGTAGCAGATCCTTTCTAATTGCTTTACCTGAGTTAATTCAAATCATAAAGCTTTATGAGTTAAGTGCTATTTTTATCACAATTTTATAAGTAAGAGAACAGACTGATTGAGGCTGGAAATATACATATATAAATAAATGATAATACATGTAAATATATGCATACAAATTTTTAAAGAATGTTCACCAAAATATTAACAATTAATCACTGGCAAGTAGGATTATGAATGATAGTTATATCCTTCTTTGTATTTTTAAGTGCTTCCTCCCAAATTTCTGCTACAAATAAATATATATTTTTGTATATTAATTATGTAGAAAAATACATTAAATTTTAAAGTTAAAATTTGAATCTAAATTCAAAACACACCATTTACCCTGTAATCATTTTTTTCTATTTGCAATGCAAGTGGGAGAATTTAATGGAAGTCACCACATTCTTAGGAATTTTATTTAGAATTGATAAAGCAGATAGAGAAGCAGAGAAAGACGTAATGACTACCAGTAAAGTCTTGGAGGGAAGAGCCACTTTCGCCTGGTTCGCTGCTGTGTCCCCAGGAATTAACCCAGTGCCTAGTGACAATGACCTGCCAAGAAACCACGTGGCCTTTACGTCCCCATGCCCTCAGGGGCTCAGTTGCAAAGGAGAACTGCAGTGCATGGGACACGAGGCGGTACAAGGTGGAAGTGGCAGAGGTGCCTGGGAGACCCGCAAGGTTCCCAGCAGGGATGGGGTGAACTTAGAGGAGAAACAAAAGGACATAGAGAAGTATGGTTATTGTACCAGCGACAGGCCTTTGGGATCCTCATAAATCCTTTAGGTCATGGGATGTCCAGCCTTGTGGCATCTCTGGGCCACGCTGGAAGAAGAGGAATTACCTTGGGCCCCACAGTAAATACACAAACAGTAACGAAAACTGATGAGCAACAAAAAGGTTTTAACTAAATTTACCATTTTGTGTTGGGCTGCATTCACAGCCATCCTGGGCCGCATGTGGCCCACAGGCTGTGGGTTGGACACCTCTGTAGGAGGAGGCCTCATTTCAGGGAGCTAAAGCCCTGTACAAACAACTGGCAAAGTAAAGTGCATCAAAGTTATTACTGTTGAATGTTATCCCATATTTATACAACAGAATGGGGCAAGATGGTTAAATTATAGTGCCTTCAAAGCCAACAGAATTTGACTAGGCATTTTGTGGCTTAATATAGATCAGCACCGATATGAGAGTGGAATTCTACAGTATGACACATATCTTCAAATTTGCAAATCTAAATCTCTGAGCTTTCATCTAAAGCTTTAACTTTGTATAGATTTGTTATAGTATTTCTAATTTTGAGAACTGAGTTATAATTCAGTTACAAGTGAGTTATAAGCTAAATTCCTAAGGAAAAGATTAATCTAAATAAGATATCCTAAAGAAGTGAAAGTGTTTTTATATTTACTCCCCAGCCCTTGGTCTAGAGTAATTATCATTACCAGTCAAAATTATATGGAAATTGTTGCTTCTGGAATTCTCATTCATTATTCTTTTGTTACTATTGTTTAGTGAACTCTATTTCCTTAGAAGCACTGAGAACATTTAGGCCTTTTTTGGATAGTGGGAACCTGGTGGAATTCAAATGAGCGCAATTTAATCCCAAGAATCATTTACTGTATTTTTCCATGTGTAATGTGCACCTTTTACCCCAAATTTTTGAGGGAAAAATAATATAATGTAAACATTATACATGGTTATAATGATTACATACCATGGGTATAATAACGGGCATATCATAATTGCATGTATAATGAGCACAAGAAATTGAGTGCACGTTATACACAGCAAAATACAGTACATTTTACCATTTGTGTTAAACTGCTCATAGCTAGTTAGTCTGTACAGTAGTTCCCCCTTCTCTGCTGTTTCATTTGCCCATGGTCAACCGTAGTCTGAAAATATGAAAAGGGAATTTCCAGAAATAAATACTTCATACATTTTAATAAGTGTGTGCGGTCTGAGTAGCGTGATGAAATCTCGCAAGGCCGAGGAGGTTCTCATCCCTTTGCCGGCATCTCCACGCTGTGGCTGCAGCTGCTCTCCTCCAAGTAGCCACTTAGTAGCCATCTTGCTTATCAGATCAAATTTGCTGTCCCTCAGGGCTTGTGTTTAGGGAACCCTTATTTTACTTGCTAACGGCCCCAAAAGACAAAAGTAGTGATGCTGGTGAGTCAGATATGCCAAAGAGAAGCCAACAAGTGATTTCTTTAAGTGACCAGGTAGGTGAAAGTTCTCAATTTAAGGAAAGAAAAAAAAAGTCATATGCTGAGGTTGCTAAGATCTACAGTCAGAACAATTCTCTCCATGAAATTGTGAAGAGGGAAAAAGAAATTTGTGCTAGCTTTGCTGACGCACCTTAGCCTGCAAATGAATCTCATCACATAGGCATTATATCTCCTCACATCATCACAAGGAAGGTGAGTACAGTATAATAAGGTATTTTGAGAGAGAGATGACATTCATATAACTTTTATTATCATGTTCGGTTCTACTTTAGTATTAGTTACTGTTGTTAATTTCTTACTGTGCATAATTTATAAATTAAATTTTATCATAGGTATGAATGTAGTATAGGAACAAACATAATACAGTATATCTCCACAGTTTCAGGCATCCACAGGGGTCTTGGAACATACCCCGACAGATACATTAAATTAAATGACCGTCATGAATAATATCTCTTGAGTAAATAGCTCCCAGTTGTAATTTAAATATAACCTTTATGTGCAGTTTGTGAACTTTGAGACAAAGGCTGTCTGTCTGAAACAACTGTTCCATCAATCATTAGGATTCTTGGTTTATTTTCTTGACCTGGATATGTCATTGTTAGAAAAATTTTGGCAGTTGTTTAGTGCCATCTAGTGGCAAATTTGTTGTGAACAAAAACTCAAAACATCTTGTTCAACGAAAAAGATTGTTGCATTTTATTGTTTATTATATAATACTACTGAATGCATATAATCATAATTTCAAGTTTTATAAATTAGGATATAAATTGGGATATAGCCATCAAATTTTAAAACTCTTTACTATTGCATTAAATAACCATTTTTATTAGCTGATAAATATACTTAATATTGCCCAAATAGCTTATTAAAATTAAATTTAAAAATAAATAAAATAAAACTTAAAGAATTTAAAGCTCCACACCCATATTTCTAATTAATCAAAAATTTTAAATTATGCTATTCCGAAGTGAGTCAATGGTGTTAATAAGTGTACAAGTGTTAGTGTACAAGAATGCAATTTCTTGCAAAATTACTTAGTTTGGAGAGCATATGATTTCCTACAAATAAATATTTTAGTGAAATAACCTGCATCACATTCATGATGTAAAATTTTGCTTTCCGTTGGGTTCAGGAACCGTGTGCTTGTGTTCTGTCATGATTAAGTAAAATTCCTTTTAAAATGGTCTTTTTGTGTAGATCAACACAGACTATATGTGTATGCTTGCTGCTCACCATCATTTATTGAATATCACTTCAACATCATGTGTTAAATAGAAGGAACTGTGGGTGGAAAAGGTATTTTTGTGAAGGACATTAGTGCATGGGCAGAGGCGAAAAAATACGGAAGGATGCAGGGGGCTGGAGTCCACATGCATTGCCAATCTGGTTCTCTCTCAGCTGAGCTCAGCAACAGTGGAATGCACTGCCTTGTGAGATACTGATTTTTCACTGGATGTGCTCACACGGTAGGTGGATCACGGTCGCGATGATGTGGGTAACGGGTGTGATGGCTGTGGTTATGACAATGTCATAACACCGTAAGGTGAACAATATTAAATGCTTATGTACCAAGAAATGTCATTGATTTTCATGAATTATACAAAAAAGTACAGGGTAGTTAAGTAACCTGTTGGAGGTCATATAATTAGGAGGAGCTCTTGGAAGGATTGGAACCCAAGTCTGTTGATATCCAGAATCCACACTCTTAATTTTTGCTAATTATAACAATTATACAATTGCATTCCACTCAATTATAAATGAGCTTCTGGACAAACATATTAAAAGTTTGAAAGCATTCAGTCAAACAAAATCATAGGTCATTGTGGAACAAAATTAACCATTTTTAATCATGGTGACAACGAAATATGTTGCAAGCAAGTATGGAAAGTTAAATAGTTGTAAGAAAAATTTCCTCTTTAATATTAAGAAGACTCAGTTTATTTAAGCAATTAGACAAAATGATAGCCCTGATCGGTGTGGCTTGGTTGGTTAGATGACATTCTGAAAAGCAAATCTTTAAGACATCAATGTAGAATTCCACTGTGGATAAGAATTGGCATAACACTTGAGCATAGCCTTAGAGTTGACATGCTCTTTATCTAGGTGTTCAGGAAGCTGAACCCCTTTTCTAACCCTGGAGACGTTCTTTGTGTAACTCTAGGCTCCTGTCACCCAACCAGGTCCTAGCAAATGACCAGTGCTCACCAGTTAGAAACTTCACCTGGGACTCGGAGTCATGGAAAAACAATAAAAGCAGGAAGAGGCCACTTCATCCACAATGGTGGCGATGCCTGGAGACAGTTGCCAGAGCAGACTAGTCCCACTTAGAGTTGAAGTCTTTCTGCTCCTTGGCCCTCATGTTTTACCAGCGTGGTTCAGCAGCCGCTCATCAATTCTGTGAGCCCCTCGTATGCTTCCAGTAAATCCTATTTCTGCCTAGAAAAATCACAGTTTTGTTGCTTATAGCTAAAACCCTTGACTGACACCCACTTTTAACACCAACACTGTGATTGCTACAGCTGCTGGATAGTTTCTGACATCAAAGCAATTATTTGGGTGCTGTCTTCAATAAATCAGGTTAAAAGATATAATTGATCATGACTTTCCACTGTAATAGGAAGAAGTTTCATGAGAAATGTCCTGACCTGACATATCAGACTAGTGATGTTACCACAACTATACCATGATTTTTCAATGCATCTCAGGGTAGGTATGATAATTTTCCTTCACCTACACAATGATTATTGTTTTTAAATCTATGACAGGGTGTGAAATTCAGATTATGCAAGTGAAATGCAAGATGATCTTCTCTCTGGGATAGTAGACTTTGCATTTATGAGAATGCAGTTGTTTGCATTACTACATTTTATGGATTTTTTTTAATGCAGATATGAGAGGCAGTATAATATGATGGTAATACAGCATAAATACAGAGTCCACACTCTGGAGCCAGACAGCCTAGATTTTAATGAATCTCTGCTCTAATTACCATGTGCAATCTTAGGCATATTACTTTATCTTCTCTGTGCCTCCATTTCCCCAATATTGAAATGGCAATAATCACAGAGACTATAAAGCAACTTATAGAGTTGAAATCCTCATAATTTTCCATCAACACCTGGGATAAAGAAAAATGAATGCATACACTTAAGGCATAACTGAATGCATAGAAATAATTATTTGTTTTTGTTAAGGAAGTAGCAAACTTCACAAAGTTATCTCTCTAGCCTCTCAATAGCCTCTATTGACATTAATTAGTACAAGATATAGTAAAAGTATGTAAGTTTCAAACCCAGATTTAACATTAGTATGATACTCTCAGCTAAAGGCCTTATTTGAACTTCACCAGTTTTTCCACAGGTGCCCTTTTTCTATTTCAAGATGTCAAGATGGGTAAAGGATGCTTGGAAACTCCGTTCCCAGATGTTTGTTGTGACTTTTCTGTAAGTCAAATTAGTTGGGAATAAGAAGTCATTTTTTAAGTACAGAAAAGACTAAAAATTTGAAAGGGTAAAAATAATGTTTTATTTTTTCCCTTTAAGAAACTTGCTGAATAAAAGTGATGGCTTGGTATAAAATGATGTAAAAGGAGATTTTTACACATAAAATTTTAGTAGGGAAACTGTGAAGATAGTCTGCCGTAAACACTTACTTGAGGGCTTACCACATACTTGGCACTAGAGCAGTACCAGAGCAGTGAGTGGCAGGTAGAAGGACCATGTTAGTCTCCAACAACATTTTAAACAAACTTGGGCTGCCAGTCTCATCCTGTGCGACCCCTCACCTTACTCTTAGTCTAACATCTTTTCATTGTATTTAGTTGGTCTCTTCTATCTCTAGCTCTGACTTTCCTTACATCACGCTTTTTGATTGGCCTTCTAGGACACAGCTGTCTTCCATCTTTAGCACAGGGGTGCTCCAATATTCTCACTGTCCCTGCAGTCCTCGCTCTGTGGCTCAGGCACAAATCACCTGGGATGCCTGTGCATTACGCTAATTCTTGGATGGAACCTCAGCCCTGCAGAATCAGGATCTCTGGACATTGATCTCAGGAACCTGCATTCCAAAAAGCTCCTGAGGTGGAAAATTTAAGACCTCCAGGATGCAATTTGAATATCCACGCTTGACTTCTAAGACCCTCTTACCTGCTGCTCTGTGTTCTCCCTCCCGTTGGGCCTGTTGCAATGCCCATTGTTCTCGATGGAGTTAAAAAGCTGGCTTTGGAATTTATTTTATTTTTTGCATATTATTGATCATATCTTTGGCTCAAAATATTTTATTTCAATCACAAATATAATAGCTTTCTCACCCATTTCCTTCAGATTTTGACTGTAGCAACATGGGGTGGGGGAAGTGAGGAAGTCCAGTAATGATGTGATTATATTTCCCAACAGTCAAGTGCTAATAGGATTTAGGATAAAATTTTATTTATTTTATGCAAATAAAATAATATAAGACATTTCTTGCTCATCTGTGTGTATATTTGTAAAATGATGCCCATTACATGGGTACTGGAGGCCACAGCAGAGAAGTTGTAAGAATTTAAGTTGAAAATAATATTATTTGCACTGAAACCAACTTCGATTTCAACATCAGACAGATGAGCAGCTGGATCCTCCATCCGTCTCACCAGTATGGGGTGAGGGGACAAACACAGCAGTGGCAGGAAGCCTGTGCTCCTGAGAATGACAGCCATAGTAGCGGGAAGTCCAAGTCAACAAGAGACAGTCAACAAACAAAAGCTAATGATGCAAGGCTGAGCGAGGCAGTGTGTGTGGGAGGTCAGACATTAGGAGGGCAAGTGGGAGATGGTCAGCCACAAATGCCTGCTTCAGATCAGCAAGATTCAGGGCCTCGGGAATGGGAGGGAAGACAAGCAGATAAATGTTTTACCGATTTTTCACCTTGAAGCCTAGTAAGAGTCAGTCTTTGGCAAGTCTAGCTGCAACATCTACAGGACTCAGTCAGAGATGAAAACAGAGGAAAATCAAAAGCAATGAATGCCCTGGCATGGTTTCTGGCAGGTAATAAAAATTCCACAGCTCAGGGAGGGGCAGGAATAGGAGTCGATTTAGTTCCCTTCCACATCCATTACCTGTCACCTGATAGGACCTAGTCTTTGAAACATATTACATTAAAAAGATGGCATCACAGTGTTTTATTTTGGTTGTTGTTGTTTGTTTTGATTTTGTTCTTTTTTATCCTCACTAAGAACATGCTTATTGATTTGAGACAGAGAGGAAGGAAGAGGGAGAGAGAGGTAGAGAAACATCAATGTAAGAGAGAAACATCCATGAGTTGCCTCTTGCACGCACCCCAACTGGGGACTGAATTTGCAACCTAGGTATGTGCCCTGACTGGGGATTGAACCCATAACCCTTCAGTCCCTGGGATGACGCTCCAACCAACTGAGCCACACTGACCAGGGCCACAGTGTTTTGTTTTTAATAGTGTTAATAAAAAGCCTTATGACACATATTTTTCACAAAAATATTAGCTTCTACTGGTTAGAGAAATCTCTGGTTTTCTCTTTCCTCAAGCATGGATAGTATAATTCCGATCTCTCCAGGAAACCCTGGTTTCAAAAAGATTATTTTGTGTGGTTCTAAGAGCAACACTTTGTGTTTGCTCACACAGTGGTTAGCCTCTCACAGTACTGCCAGCTCATGCGTGGTCCATTTTACCAGCTAAAATGTTGAGGGAGATCACAGATTGGCCCCCGCCCATGGTTAGTCAAGGATGAAATAGCATTTGCTCCTCCGTGGAAAATTTCCACTTCCCAGGCTTGGCATTTGGAGGCCTGAGACAAGAACATTTATTTCACAGCAGTTGGCACTTAACTTTGAAGGCTGTGTTTCACTCATGTTGGTTTGTCATTGGGTAAGTCCCGGGTATCACTTGCAATCATTCCTACAGAAAGGAAAACTGTAACCTTGGCAGAGCATAGACTAATACGTTATTGTTTTTTAAGATGTCATCTCTAATACCTGATTCTTGCTGCCAAATGTGGTCAGCCCTTCCTCTAAATTTCCCTGCAAATCTATCTGTAATTCTCATGTCACGGACCACATTCGAGTTGTATTATACCACATTATTATCCTTTTTATTATAACACAGTGCTTAGGCCTGGCTAAAAACTTGGGCTCTAAATTTATACAAACCTGGGTTTGAGGCTTTGTTCAGCCACTTACAGCTTATGTGACTCTGGACATGTTTCCTAACTCTTGTTTACTCACCTGTAAAATGGGAGTAAAGGTAGTATGTAACGTTTTGGGCAGCTGTGAAAATTAAGTGAGAATTAAGCATCTAGCACAGAATAATTTCCCAATGAATATTGTCTTTTATTATTATTCTCTAATTAATCTGTGAGCTTCTTTTAAGAGCAAAACTCATTTTTTAGTCCACAGTATACTAGTGTAGTGGTTCAATGCATAGCCTCTTATGCAAAATAGGCACTCAGAAATAATTTTTGGATGGATATGAGAATGATGAGGCCTTGAGATTATGACACACAAAAAGGAAATAGAAGAAGATAGAAAAAGAAGCTTGAGAAGGAACCTTGCAAGAATTTGCCTCAAGTGTAGTTATAACCTAGGAGCACTACAGACATTATTACTTAATTTAATCAAACAGTCCTGAAACAGAGATATTAATTGGTCTATTTTCTCTGAGGAGGACACTAAGGCTTATGGACTTAAGTATTTAGAGTCACAAAGACAGCAAGGGGTGCAGCTGGGCTTCAGGCAAAATCCTTGTACCATGACCTTCTCCATCCTGAGCAGCTTTTGCCGCTCATATTTGTTTTCTTGTTTTGTCCCAGGGAAGATGGTGCTAGTGCACAGCCTCTTTGCTCACCTTTCCAAGTCCTAGGGAATGCCTGAGGGAGTCTGTGTTGCACAGGGTCTACCAGGGTCGGTCAGATAACGGAAAGTCTAATTTAGATGACTGCATGCTTAATCCAATCAATTGTGTGCTAATTGACCGTTAAAATGTCTGAGAACACAGACCCCAGAATGCCTTGGGAGATTCATTGGTCACACATGGAGCTGCTTTTGTGAATCATACAACCAAGACCATGTGAGAAAGTAGGAGAGAATAGCTTCTATACATCCTCTACTTATTCCTACATTTCCCTTGTTTTCTTTGAGCTTTTACTGAATTTATCCTCTGACATAAGTTCTTCCCCTCCCCACCCAGTCTTATTAAGGAATAATTGACACATGAAAAATGTATGTGTTTTAGTTGTATAATGGGATGATTTGATGTACATATATGTTGTGAAATAATTATCACAATCAAGCTAATTAATATATTCATCATTTCCCATAGTTACTATTGCATGTGTATGTTGAGAATGCTTAAGATCTACTCCCTTAGCAAATTTTGACTATACGATTTAGTATTATTAACTATTGTCACTATACTGTACATTAGATCTCCATGAAGTTCTTTTTATATTCTCTAGATTTAAGGCTGTGGCCCACATTCATCTCTGACAGGATTCACCTCTGTAAGAATTTAAGGAAGTAGTTAAGTGAAATTTCTTGAGCAATTTCTAAGTACTGTAATAGCTCTGAAATAAACATATGTTGACCATATTATGTCATCTCTCTTCATTAAAAATTAGAGACAAGTTAAATTTATATTTCTGTAGAAATATTGTATATTCCATGTCAAAACTCAGAAGCTGTCAAGATAAATACTAGCAAATAGCACGGCATGAAAGTCCTTAAATTTTAACACAGAAAAGGCACAACAAAGCCAAGTCAACAAAAACTGGGAAAAACATTTTCAACATATGGTAAAAATTTTAATATTCTTTATGTATACTGATAAGATACTTGTAGCTGCACAAAAAGAGAGGTGGACAAAGGACATGAATGTGCTCATCACAAAAATCAAAAAATCAAACAAAAAAAAAAAACTAATGAATATGAAGAGAGGGGAAGACACTTGACCTCACTGATAATACATAGAAACTACAAGAAAAGTGAGGCATTTCTATTATTTGGTTTAGGAAATTGTTTCTGAAAATCAATGTATTTTTTATGAGAGTTACATGTGCTTGATTTAAGTGGCCCACTATGAAAAGAAACCTGCATTCCTGAAGAAAAGCACATTTAAAAAGATATGTTAGAATACAAAACATCTGAGAACTCTGCTACTATCCTTGTACTTTGGACAGGAGACCCGAGACTTTCCCCTTTCCCGCCATACTTCCCTTTCTTCCAGTTGTTCTAGGAGACTTGAGTGGCCACAGCCAGCAGTGTTCTAGAAGGAAAATTCATACTTGGGGTATTGAGGAGACTCAGAAAGAAACATCTCTCCCTTTGAGTTTTTTTTAAAAAAAGAAATGAGTAGGTACTTTACACAAAGATAATTAAATCAGTGGAGTGTGATGATTTTGAGAGCGGTTCCAGTGACAGCTTGCCACTTACTAGCTGAGTTACTCTGGGCATGTGTCTTATTCCCTCTAAGCTCCAGTTTCCTAATTTCTTCATGCCTTCTTTTAATCAAGAAACATGTACACCATTATAAGCTTCAAGAGGGCAGTACTTATGCCTATTTTGCCAACTTATGTCTGTACAATGGTTGACATATAGTCAGCACTCTGCACTTACTGAATAGCCCTTTAAGACGAGTGGCGGAAGGACTCATGGCATTTTGTCAAGAAGAGAGGACTGTCCATCTACTTGCTGAATTTAAAGGAAAATTTGTAGGTGGCAACAGATAACGAGAGGAGGAGGCCCATAGCAGAGCTAGAAGAAACAGAGGAAAGGCCCTCAATGGGAAAATCAAACCTTCTAACTATGCTGTGGGTCCAAAAACCCCGTCCTCTCAAAGGGGGAAATTAGAGGAGAGCTAATATTTGGGTGAATATAGAATGCATTTTAAAGAGATGAAGTAGATATATCTGTGTTATAAAAGAAATAGATCCGAAACACAATTAGTTTAGGAAAAACAAGTAACAAAAGAGCATTATGGTATGTTTTCATGTTTATGCTGTGCATAGATATGGATGTTTGCAGATGCATATAAACACCAAAAGAATAGATAGCAAACTAGATGGTGGTTTTGCTCTGGGAAATGGTGGGGCAATAAAGGGTTTGGATTTTCACAATGAGCTACGCTGCTTTCATAATCAGCAAAAACAATAGGAATCCTACCTCATAGCTGATGCTTCTGGCAAGTGATCAGTTCTGAAATTGAGTTTAATAAAGCAAAGGAAATGTACCTTTTCCTTCATGTGCCTCTTTATTTCTCCTTTGCAAATTGATATCAATATAGTTCTCTTCTGTATTAATGGAGATATATTTTATATGAAATCAGCTCAACAGTTAATGTTTTGTCTTTGGTTCTAGCATAAAGTTGTGCTTTTTCCTCATGTAGGAAAGTGAGAGAGAACAGTCATGGGGATAAATCATAACTCTGCATGTCAAACACCTCGTTCTGTTGTGACTTAAGATCCATGAATCACCTTGTATGTTCCAAATTCATTCTATGATCAAATCAAAACTCAATCAAACATTGCACAGCTCAGCTTTGTGCCGTCGTTGTTCTTCACACTCATATTTGAGGTAAAATATTCTCTATAGTGAAACTTAAACAGCAGGTCTGTCTCCAAAGAATATTGGATTCCATAAAATACAAAAGTACAGAAGAACAGTTGAAACATTCTACAAAAGTAAAAGCAGGTTTATAAGACATAAATGTACCATGAAGCAGGGACATGAAATCTGTCACCCCTTTCTGTCCCAGGAGTCAGCCTCTTCTAGATCATCCCTCTTAAACACAAACAGAAACTTTCGGCTCCCAGCTTCAGATGTGAGTCTAAGACTAGGTGCCAAACAAGTATTTCTAATCATTATATATTTCCTAATTACTGCCTACAACTGAGCTATGTAGGAAATAACCTGTGAAAAGGCTAGAATGGCACACACATACTTTTCCAGCTGGGCTGTATTTGTGAATTGCCCTGTTTGTGCCCACCCATCCCCCATCTCCCAGGCTGAATTTAACAGGGTTGGCTCTTTGCCATCTTGGTTGTCAGAAGCCCTGTAAAAACCAGTGAAGAGCAAGTGGTGAGAAGATTGGACTGTGAGCACATTGGTCCTTCCAGATTTCCAATTAATTGTCCCAGGTTATTGGGCAATATAATTGTCTGCAGAGCCTATATGCAGTGCTTATAAGCAATGCTGAATAGCGCTGGTTAGTTTCAACTCCTTACAAGAAAATAATCTCCTAAAAGCCAGAGTACAGGAAAAGAAACCAACCAGTAGATGTCTCTGTGGTGCTTCAGTTCAATCATTTTTCTGGTTTCTAGTCACAGATGTCTGTGGGTTCAGAGAAGCAATGATATGCAAATTTGCACCTTTTATTTTGGCAGGTGCATGGAGGGCCCAAAGGGCCCTAGAAAGATACCAAATCTATTAAACAATAAGTTTTCTATACTATCTGAAAATACATATAACCAGTAATATCTTCATTTCTTATCTCATCTTAGAAACAAACAAAAAAGGGTGCTTTACTTACAAAGATAATTAGCTATAAAATGTTGGACACATTTTTGCAAAATGACCACATTAGTAATTTTGAAAGTGTGTATCCCGGTGAAAGACATTTGACCCAAGAAAAAATATATAATTTCATACTCAATGGTTCTAATCCCCAAACAGCAGAGGAAGTGGCACTCTGGAAGGAAACAGGACAGGAGAGGTGTCTGCTGACAGTAGAGATGACAACTCGGAAAGGTTCTGGGGGACCCTCAGAGCTTATGCTTCCTGCCTGTTTTCCCTCCCAAGCCTTCTCCTGTGGCCTCGGTGCGGGGCCGCTGGGCTGGAGCGTGGGAGCGTTTCCGCAGCGCTGGCGACCTGCCCTTGAGAAAAATCACGTGATGCTCAAGAGTCCCTTTCAACGCTCTTTAGCATTTCATGGAGTGTAGAGGTTTCACTAACACTGACTCCGTGATCCTGAATCCATTTTGTAAATAGAATATTTGCAGAGCAATCATTATGGCATGGACTTGCCTGCTCTCTAATAATGACAGCAAAACGAGACGCTCAACTCACTTCCAACAACGGGTAATTTCTGCAAAATATAAAATCCACTTTCTCCTTTTTGTGAGTTTACAATAACGAAAAACTTTATATATCATATGCATCTATACATATACTTTAAAGATTAGTTAAAGAATTCCTGTGGTAAACCTCTTGTAAGGTTAAAAATCCTTCTCTTTACTGAGTCAAGCAAATTATAATTCCCATTATATGTCTTTTCTGTAAGTGTGAATTTTTAAATCAATATTTGAAATTGAAATTTTTATTGAGACAATCGTAGATTCACATGTAGTTTTAGGAAATGATGTAGAGAGGCCAGTATACACCTTGTCCAGATTCCTCTAAGGAACCCTCTTGTGAAACTATACCATAATAGCACAAGCAAGATATTGCTATTGACACAACCAACCAGCCTTATTCAGACTTCCTCAGTTTCGTGTGTACTCCTCTGCGTGCGTGTGTGTGTTCAGTTCTGTACAGTTGTGCGACTTGTAAGCTTGTGTGCCCACCACCGCAGTTGAGATATGGAGCAGTTTCAGAATCACAGGACCCCTCCGGTCGCCTGCTTACAATGACACCACCTCCTTCCTGCCCTTTTTCGGCTCTCCCCTCGCCCAGGGTTACCAAACCCGGGCAATCGTGAATCCGTCCTCCATTTCTACATTTTTTTTTTCATTTCTCAACTGTTATAGAAATAGAATCATACAATACATAACATTTGGGGGTTGGCATTTTTCACTTAATGTGATTCCCTAGAGATTCATGCGAGTGTTTCAGCATAGCAATCGTTTGTGCCTTTTTATTGATGAGTAGCTTTCTAGAATATGTATATACCGTACTTTACTCTCCTGCTGAAGGACATCTGATCAGATTCTCATATTTCACTATTACAAAGAATGCTGCCACACAATTTACATCAGGTTTTTGTATGAACATAAGTTTTCATTTCTCTGGGATTACTACTCAGGAGTGCAATTACTTGGTCCTATGGTATATTTAGCTTCTATGCAGCTTTCTAAACTGTATCAAAAGTGATCAATTACCATTTTAATTCTCCCCTACCATATATGAGTGTTCTCGTTTCTCTGCCTCCTTGCCAGCATTTGGTATTACCACTTTTTTATTTTAGCTATTCTGGTAGGTATATAGTCATATCTCATCATATTTTTAATTTCATTTCCTTAATACCTAATGATGGTTGGACACATTTCCATATGCTCACTTACCATCTGTATAGCTTCTTTGATGGAATGTCCATTCATGTATTCCGTTCATTTTCTAATTGAATTGTTTTGGTTTTTTTACTGTGCTTTGAGAATTTCTTGTGTTTTATTTGTGGGTTATGTTGTTTGCAAATATTTTCTCCCAGCCTATATATTGTCTTTTTAGCTTCTCAGTTTTGCTCAATATTCCCTGCTCACCATTGCCTTAAGCTAACATAATATTTCCATCCTACATAAAACCTTAAACACATTTCCCCTGCAAAGGTATGTCTGATTGCCACATCCAGAGGTGACCAAGAAAACTTGGAGAACAGGGTGTGGATGGAACTCTCGGAATAGGCTCAGAGCCTGAGAATATTTGTGTCCCATGAGAAGACTCCCAAGAGGCTCCCAGAACAAAGGAGGATCTTCGAAGTCAGTCGGGAGGGACGGTCCACTTCATGGACAGCACACATCGTCCTAATTTTGTCACTTCCGGGTTTGCTCTCTGGAATCATGAGTAAAATGGAAATGATGGCAGGAATGAAGGCTGTGTGCCCCACCTGTCTGGCCTGCCCAAAATGCCAGTGGTGCCCTGACTTAGAAACAGTGACATAGGGTAGGGTTCAATATGAATTTTATGCCCCCAAATTCCAGGTGTGCTGAATGTTGGCTTGTCTAGAACAGTTATACTAGAGATTCACAGCTTCTCGCCTAATTCCAAGGACTGAATCCTTGGATACAGGTGGGGCTTCATCCTCTTAAGAAGAATTTTTCTTATTCAGACACTCCCAAATCCCATGCCCACAAATTTACTCCAGCTTAAAACCAATTAAAGTAATAAGAAGTAACTTTTTAAAACTTTTATTATCAAAAATTCAAATATATTCAAAAGTCAACAGATAATGAACCCTCATGTACCTACTGTGCAGCCTTAACAATGATCATATCATTTCCCCATATTTTTGACAATGACTTTAGAAAATTTCTGTAATGTCTTCCTGAAGTGTTTTCTTTTCTTCCTACAGAAGATTTGTTTTACTCTCTTAGCAAAGTTCAATGATACAAGAAAGTGCACCTTTTGAATTTTGTTTCATGTGAATGCACTACTGATTTAAGAATAGATTTTGAAAAAGAAGACAATGTGTAAGATCAAGATGAGGGCAGATCTGATGTCTTATCAGGGCCCACATTCTGGTTCTTGGACAGCTCTTTCCCCTCTATCCTTACAGGCCAGAAAAGGTGAGGGAGCTCAGGGGAGTCTCTACCATAAGGGCACTAATCCCATTCATAAGGCTTCTACCTTCATGACTTAATCACATCCCAAAGGCCACACCTCCTAAATCAGTCTTCACATTGGGGATTAGGTTTCAACATTGGAATTTTGGAGAGACACAGATATTCAATCTGTAGCAGCTTTCTACTGTGCTGAATTGTAATGGAAGCCATATAAGGAATTATAAAGTAGTCTTTACCCTTAAGAGAATTGTAATATAATTAGGGGAATAAAGCTCATATTAGTGAGACGTATGAATAAATGAGAAAGGAGAAGGAGAAGTGCACAAACATTTGTCAGTGTTCTATGTACTATTTATGTACTATGTTTCATGTATGCTAATAACGTTGTACAATTTTTTCATTGATCTTGGGGATGATTCCTTAAGTTAATGTTTCTCAACTCTGTTTTGCATCATGGACCCTTTTGAGGATCTGATGAAAGCTTTGGACTCCCTAAATTAAAAAAGAAAAGAAAATATCTACATATATATTTTGCTTACAATGTTCAGGAGATTTTAGGACTGCTGAATTTTATCCATGAACTTCAAGTCAGAAAATTCTGTTATTAGACTTATGGAATATTCTCATTTAAGAATGCAACTGACTCTTAAAATTAAGATGCATAAGAGGCTCTAAAAATACCTTCTTTATTACATGTAGGATATATCTCCAGTTAACTATAAAATAAAGTTTAAAGCTTTATTTTATAAAACTAGAAGTAACTATAAAACTGTAAGTTTTATAAATAATATTATAAAACTTATAATATTATATTAAACCATACAGAAATGTATTAGAAACTTTGTAAAGGACTCTAGGATATCCCTAAGATGTTATTGCTGCCTCTGTAACAGATTGCCTATTTTTCACTAGAGATTTTCCCTATTAAATATTGATAAAATCTTTCTGGGAATTTTAATTAGAGGTATCTTGATGTCAGTGTCTGAATTTTTTTTCCATGCTCAAGAAAAAAAAAAATATTCACACCGGCTCAAGCAGATAAATGAATTAATTAATTAGAGTTTTAAAACTAAAAGTAAAGGGGTATTTTGTGGAATATGAGAAAAGGCTGCATGCATGGAACACTTAGGCCCAAGAACAAGAGAGGCAGTGGAGAACCAAGAGTGTCTCTTTCTCCCTCTTTTTTTATTGGGGTTTCCTGGCTCTTATCTCTGCTTCTTTGAGAACATGTTGGACAATGGCCAACGTCACCTCTCAAATTATCTTGTTCTTTTAGCAATTTTAGCAATTAGAAAAAACAGGTATATTATCTTTCTAAATGTCTTGAATTTAAAATTTTACTCCGATGTTATGGCAGAGATCATTTAATTTCTTCAGTGTCCACTGAGTTTTCATGCCTCATCTAATCAGCTGCCGTTGAGTGAAGGCGGGAGTCAGCTGGTCGTGGGTGGCACGGATGCACCTCCTGGGCTCTAGGATCCGGGGAATATGGTCACCAGGACTTTTCTATAAAGGGCCGCAGAGCAAACATTTTAGGGACTGTGGTCCACGGGGGATCTGTCACAAATACTCACCTCGTATAGCACAGAAGCACACATGCCCAATATACAGGAGGGGCAAAAGTAGGTGTACAATTTTTTTTTAAAACTAAAATGCCCTTAACTTTGGAGCTTTGTTGAAAGAATAAACAGAATGAAAAGTGCAGATGTGCAGCCTGTGGAGCCCATTAAATAGGAGAAAAGTGGGTTTACAGTTGTGAGTAATAGTAACACAAGAATAAACTGTATGTTTAATACAACTCTTGTATTACTATTAATTATTGTATTATTTTCCAAGCAAACAAATGTAAACCTACGTTTTTACACCCTGTACAAACAAATGAGAGCATCTGTGTTTTAATAACACTTTATGAAAGCTAAAGCTGATTTTCATATAGTTTCATGTATCACAATAAATTATTCTTTTGCTTTTTCCCCCCTACAATTTAAAAATGTAAAAAATATCCTTAGCTTGAAAGCTATGCAAAAGCAGGCTGCAGGCCAGATTTGGCCAATGGATCGCAGCTTGCAAACTCTTGGTGTAGCACAAGAAGAGCTTACTTCTTCCTCATGAAGCTTTTGGGAGACTCCCTTCTATCTAGTGACTTAGAGATCCATGCTTTCTTCATCTTGTCATGTCCCCATCTCAGCATGTGACTTCCAAGGCTGCTGTAGCAAGGGGAAAGGAGGAATGAAAAGAGCACATATCGTCTTAACTGTCTTGACCTAGAAGTGACACATGTTATACATCACTTTTCGCAATCCATTGGCCAAAAGCAGTCGCGCTATCCTAACTTACTCACATGGGAAGTTGGGAAATATAGGAGAGCAGATATAAGATACAAGACACACAGTGAGTGGCAATAATCTATGCCACAGTATTAAGCCAAATAGTGGCCAATAAATTATCTTTAGGGCTATCAAACGTGTATTAATTTTTGCATTTCTATTTGTTTATTTTCATTGCACTGCTGGATACATCTAACCTCAGAAAACTGCCCCCCAAATAATATTACTCTAAAACTAATGGATATAGATATAGTATAGTAAACTTAAGATGTAAGATAGAATTCAATTCATTCTCATGTCTTAAATTATTTAGTAGTATTTCCTCTTATTTTAATTATGCCTTATAAAATGTCCAAATGTTTATTTTATGCTCATCCTATCATAGAAACCCTCCATGTGAACAGCTCATTAAGCAAAAATAAAACATTTTCCATTAATACTAGATGCCGCTTAACATGCTCACACAAAAATAACATCCACTTTCACAGGGTCATAATGCGTACATTTTCCTTCATAGTTTTCTTTAAACTCTACCTTTTTAATTGAGGAAACTCAAATTCTTTAATCTGCTTGGTAACTAAACTCTTTCATCAGTTGACTTCATCTCACATGATCCTGGTACAAAGTCTTCAATTCTCATAGCTCCTCTCTTTACCATCCTTGGTTTATTACCGTATTGTTCAACTATGTAAACACCTGCTTTCTGCCATTCCTCATCCTACATCTCATTCACATCAAGTTTTTTATATTCCTACTGCCTGAAGCCTTCCCAGACTAGCCTGACCTCACGGAATCTATTTCTAACCTTGAGTGCTTCATGCCTTTGAGGATATGAATAATTATGTTCTTCACTTAATAATATAGTGGCAAACATTTATATAATTTCTTTAAATCTCATTTTCTCCTTTAGATTTCAGTCTTCTTAATGGCAGTGCTAGTCTTTTTCTAATTCAACAGAAAATGTATTTCATAAAATTCTCTTATTTTTTATATTAATCAATGAGGGAAAACAGATGAAACGATAACATATTTTAGTATTGGACTTCTTTTTAAGAAATAAAAACATTATCAACTGTTATTTATACATTTGTTGAATTTGAGAGGAATTTCTTTTTATGAGTCAGTTACTGAAAATGCAATCTAAAAGACAGATGGTCAGTACATTATTGGTATATTCTAAAACCACTTACAATAATTTAATTTAAAGCTTTACTCACAACAATGAGTTTAAACCTGTACATGGATCATTTTATCAGAACATTTTTTAGCACTGCACTAATAGTAAAGATGTAGCAGACATGCAGTTTTAAAAACAAGGAGTTCTAAAAATGATTTGAAACTTTCCTCTGTGGATGTTTTTCACCTTCTTAGGAAATAAAGTTGCCATTAAAATTATTCATTTTCATATCTTGAGAAAAGACTAACAGTGAGGTGTATCCTAATGATAGCTTTTGTAAGGAGAGAAATAGCCCCAAAGGGGAAGTGGTAGATCAGTACACATGGAGGGTGAGTGAGTAGCTAAGCAACGTGCTGCAGAATCAAGGGCTGTAAATTGTAATTACACCTTACATTGGCCAGTGCTTTGCCAGCTAAGAGCTCAACGTACACCCGGGCTAACAGCCTAGTCCCGAGTCGAGTCATTCACCCTCAGCTTAGTCATCTGAAAAATGAAGATGGAGTAGTGACGTACTAACAATCACACAGATCGCTACCACACAGAAGGAAGATGAAAAGAAATTAATTCAGGATGTGAGCAAGCCTGGTGACTCAATATGAAAATGAAAGAAACAAGAAGAAATACGGGAGATAAAAAAATACTTCTGATTTTTAAAAATTCCCTCAAACTGCTTCAGAGTCTCATTTCAATGACTTCTAATGATGTAATTTCAGAAACTTAGTTTTCAAACATCTGCAGCTAATAAAAAGTAGTCTAGTTTCATAAAGTATTAATAGAGAATTACTTTTGAAGGTTAAATGCTAATAGCAAAACATTTTATACCAGAAAAATAGAAGAATGATATTAAATATAAAAATAAATACTTCTCATGTCAGCACATTTATACTATAGTCAAATTAAAAATACTGAATTTAGAACAAACACGAACTAAGAAACTAGGTTAAAACTCTAGCATTGATTAGCTCCATAACTTAGTTTCTTCACATATTTCCTTAATGTATATTGGGTTGACCATTATTGCTTACAGTAATTTCTTTTTAATATTTAATCACCTGAAGATGATGGAATATCTTATTTATTCATTCAACAGTTATATGAGATCTATCCAGAAGGTATCCAGTCATGAACTATGAAAAATAGAGACATTTATTAAAGAAGATACAAAATACAAGAAACATTGCACAGAAGACAATGATGCCTTAGTCCCCTTCAAAGTAGGCACCTTAAGACCTCACACAGTTCTCCCAGTCACCATCAGCTGCCCCGTTGTGTTTCCCTGAATCTCACTAACGGTCTGAAATCTCTTCCCTTTCAAAGGTGATTTTAGTTTTGGCAAATGCCAGAAGTTGCAGGGCGCCAAATCTGGGCCCTGTCGTGAGGCAGAGTAACCTGGGTGATTTAATGTTTCATCAAAAAACTGCATGAACTGTGACACATGACCAGGCACATTGTTATGGTGAAACTGCCAATCACCAGTTGTCCATAGCTGCGGCCTTCTGAATCATATAAACAGTTTCTGTGGAGAGATATTCAAACCGAAGGCAAATTTGATGCAGATTCATGGCTGTACTTGCTCAGTCATTTTGAATGTGACAAACACACAGGACACATGCTCACTCAGCTGCATCTACTGCCCCCCACTGACGAGTACAGTGACGTCATCATTGTTCATACATGCACATTTCAGTCCACTCTCCTTGGCTGCCAGGTTATATTGATTTAGTGCAAACCATTCTCATTATATTAACAATGGTTGGACTTTTTCTGGACAGACCTTGTATATTAATTTATTGGGAATTTGGTATCTGCCAAAATTAGAGATTATTCCATCCTCTGGCCAGAGAGCACTTTGGTTCTTTTCATCACAAGGAGAAGGAAATTTCAGGCAACAGGAATCAGATGATCTTTAAAGTGTGTCTCCCTTCCCTTATTCTAAGAGTAATGGCCAAGGCATATTTAGGTCCCTCATTGTTTGTTATATGAAGGTGGGTAACCTCATGCATTTGGATCATCTTGAGCTCCAGAAGTGGCATAGATTGCTCATAAATGAGGTTTAGAGGAAGATCAAGAGTTTGCCTATTTGCCCACAAAGAAATTTGTATAGGTTCAGAGTCCCTTTATAGCAATCCCAGGAGACCCTCTGATCCAGGGCTGTAACATTCCAGGGCTGCGACCTCCGTTCGGGTGAAATCCCACTTGGTATATTACTTTATTTGGAGAAAAATGGATATGTCTCTCTTACAGAAATCTATTAGGTCAATATTTTAGACAGCGATTCTGTAAAATTCCTAGTCAACAGAATATCTTGCTGGATATTTGCCTATGACATTCTCCCTCAATGGGAATATGCGGATTTTTATTGCAGGTCAAAGCCACTTTGCCGAGCACATGTTTATTTCTCAAATATTGCCTGGGTGGAGAAGTCTTCCCTGGTCATCATTAAAATAGATCACATACCTGCACTATCACTCTGGCTTATGCCTTTTCTCTGCTTTGTTTTTCTTAGTGCTTATTATCACCTAAAAAGGTTATTTGTTAATTTTCTGTCTGTCCAGAATGGAAATAAACTTCATGAGAGCAGACACTTTGCTTATCACTATCCTAGATTAATGTTTAGTAACGGTAGCTTTTGAACATATTAAATAACTGGATGCATGAATGGAGGAAGGGTGGATGGAAATGCAGGCCGTGTTTGGTAGTCCTCAAATATATGGCAAAACCGATGTATCCCGCAGAAGGGTTTATCCATGGAACAGAGCGACCAGTAAGACGGCACGGTGGAGGGCCTGATGGGAGCACTGAAAGAGGTGGACAAGTCAGAGAAGAGGCGAGCTTTCGGAAAAAGAGAAGATTATTTGATTATAGATGTGAAGTGGGAAGACATGTGCTTGCGATTCTTGAAGGATGGAAGGAGCCTCCAGGCTTTGTGTAAGGAAATGTTATGAGTATTGGCTGGGGAGGTAGGTTCAGATCAGTTTTAAAAAATTCTTATTTTATTTTAATTTTAGAGAGAGGGGAAGGCGGGGAGGAAAAGAGGGAGAGAAACATTGGCGTGAGAGCGAAGCACCCATTGCTTACCTTCCGTGCATGCCCCATCCTTGGGACCGAAAGTGCAGCCCAGGCATGTGCCCCACAGGGAATCCAATGGTGACCTTTGGCTTTGTAGGACAATACCCAACCGACTGAGCCGCACTGGCTGGAGCCAGGTCAGTTTTTAAAATACCTTTTGATGGTCGATTGAGACACTTTGAGTTTTATCTTCTCAATAATGGGAAGCCACTGAGTGTTAATGAGCAAAAAGGAACAACATAAAACTTGGGTAAAGTAAGAAGCTGAAGCTGAAAATAATGGGGGATGGATTGGAGGTTGAGGAGAGTAAGCAGATGAAGAGCAGTTGGAAGCTATTTCAATGACGAATACTCAAGTGGCAAGTTTCAGATTCAAATGGTGAGAAGTGGAGTTTTTTAAAAAAGGGTGATACATACACAAAATAGTATACATGGGAAATCAAGCAAATCAAAATCATTTCTTTCCAACCCCTTGGGGAAATAATGCAAACCATTTTCTTCATTATAACACTGAATATATTTAATCTTGTAACACTTTACAATCATTTAAGAACTTGGAGTAGTAAAAGAAATTAGGAAAAAACTGACATTGAATAGAACAAGTTTTCTAGTTTATTTCAGTGATTTTTCAGTATTGTTTATAGTCTTTATATTTTATTGAGTCAAAATAAAAAACAGAATCAGATGATTATGTTTCCTAAAGCTTAAGGCTTGGCAAATTGTCACAATCAGGATTACTTCTCATATTGCTTGGATGTTATTGAAAGATGGATAGAATAAGAATTTAAAATCTCTTTGAGCTCTATAAATCTGTGAAGTTCTAACAAAAGTATCACCAAGAATTAGGAAGAAAAGTAATAGACTAATAAGAGAAAAACTTTATTTTTTTCTGTAAAGTCCATCTTTAATAAGATTTCTCTTGCTAATCCAAGAAAATGAGACAGAGGGAATTTTTAAGAAGATATAAATAAAGAGTGCTTAAAATAAGATAAAAAGCTTTCTCACTTATGCTGGCTAAATTTAATAACAATTTTCAATTTAGCACTGAAGGCACATATTATCTTTTAAGTCCTTTTTGAGAGTCTACATGGTGAAGAAAAATGAATAGTAATCTGAAGATACCTATGGTATTATTTTTCAATGAGTTGACCTTTACTTTCTTCATATGTCTATTCACTGTAGTCACCAGTTTTATAGTCAAGTGGCAATGTATTTCATTTACTAATATTGAAGTGGTATTAAACTTTATAACGATAAATGAAACTGATATAGCTTCTCCAAGCAAGATCATGCCAATGAAAATACTGACTTTCATTGTAAAATTCTATTGATGGTTAGTGTGCTAATTTTTAGATGGTATCAGAGTAAAAAATATTTTATTAACTTTTTTAGAATAATTTTTAAAAAATTTATTTATTTATTTTTAGAGAGAGGAGAATGGAGGGAGAGAGAGAGGGAGAGAAACATCCATATAGGAGAGAAGCATCAACTGGTTGCCTCTTGCACATGCCCTGACCAGGACCGAACCCGCAACCGAAGCATGTGTCTTGACTGGGAGTCAAACCAGATGACATTTTGCTTTGCAGGATGATGTCCAACCAACTGAGCCACACTGGTCAAGGCAGATTTTACTAATATTTTATATTTGTATTCCTTTTCAAAAATCAGACAAGTAACATAAAATAGCACAAAAGTAGTGCCATTGGAGTAGTAGATTTATTATCTCCTTGGAGTAGTAGATTAATTGGACACCAAAAGGACTAACTATAAAGAAAAAATGATGAATTGGATTACAGTAAAATAAAAAATACTCTTTAAAAGATATATTTTAAAAGTTTAAAAGCAACCCACTGAATGAGAACAGATACTTAGTCTATGTGTGTGTGTATAAATATAAATAAGAAATAAACAAACAACCCAATAGAAAATGGGCAAATGGCTTGAACAGACACTTAACACGAGAATATTTAAATGATAGTAAATCTATGAAAAGGTATTCAACTTTCCTAGTTATTTTTTAAAGTTCATGTGAAATAACTATACACTGCTAAATAAATGCTATTCCATTGAATAGTTAAGTGAAAAACACTGAGAATACCAAATGTTGGCAAGATTGTGGAGTACACTGAACTCCTGTATGCCATAGTGGGGTGTGGAAATTGTTGAAACCAATTCTGAAGATTGTTTGGCAGCATCTTCTCAGGAATAACACGTGCAAAGCTACAGCCAACTGTTTTACTTCTGGGTGTGTACCTAGCAGGAACGCGTACATATGTTCACTCTCCTAAAGGCATGTAGAGAGATGTTCAGTATAGCACTATTTATATTAGCCCTAATTTGGGTCATTACCCAGATGGCCATCAGTCTGGGTACCTGCATTCTGGAATGTTCAGCAGCATTGGGAATGAAAATTCTTCTGCTATATAAAAGATAATTCAAAATTGTAATGTTGAGCAAAGAAGCCAGATATAAAAAAAATTACCAACCACATGATTCTTCTTATATAAAATAATAAGATAGGTAAAAATAATATTCATTGTCAGATGTCAGGATAATGATTACCTTGTGAGGGGAGAGGGTTTCATAATCTGACTGCTATTTTTTGCTCAGTTTCTGGAAATTCATTAAGCTATATATACATAGGTGTACTTCCCTCTGTGCATCTAAGTGTGTGTGTGTAACACATACATTATGTTCAGGAAAAAGTTAAAAATATCTTAGGCAAGTAGGATGTGACTAAAAAATTTTAGTAGAAGATTCACTTAATAGAAAAGTAATAGGAGGCATGTCATTTTCCCTTTTGCCTCTCCTCCCCCAATTTTATTCTGTTTTTAGAAGTAATCACATAAATGATGCAACATTCTTTCATGCCTACCAATGGCATTCACACCCATGTATACATACAAATAATATTTTAAAATTGTAAATTGAATTATATTTTATGTTTTGTCCCTTGCTCAATAATATCAAGTCTCTTTAAAAATATTTAGCAATGTATAATGCCACATACCTTCCTGTCACTCATGTATGAGATCAATCTGTTGAGTTTTTGGCACTGTCATGGATAAAACATGAGTGCTCATTTTATTTACAATGTCCCAGATTTGCAGTGAGGTTGAGCATTTTTTCATTTAACTTATTTGTGTATCTTCTTTTGGAAATTTGCTGTCCACCTAAAGTGACCATTTTTCTATCAAGTGGCTTGTTTTTGTTTTCCTTAATTTGATTTTTTCTCTATTAATTATAGAGCAAAAAATAATTATAGATGTAAATCTTTACTTTGATATATAGTTTATAGTTATTTTTTTATATATATTTTAAAATATATTACTTCTATGGTTTCTGAACTTAATATATTGTTAGAAAACTCTTTAGATTATAAAATATCCCATTATAATTATGTTTTAATTTGTTTTTAGATTTTAATTACTTAATCCATTTGTATTTATTTTTGTGTAAGGAATGATGTATCTGAAATTTTTCCCCAAATGGATGACCAATTATACCAATACTTTTTGTTAGTCTGTCATTTCCCTATTGATTTTGAATTCTAACTTTATCATAAATTACATTTTCATACGTACTTGTCTTTGTTTCATGCTCAGTTGTTCCACTGTGAAATATGTAGATTTCTGCATCAATGTCACAATTTTCCCAATTAATCTAGTTTTATAATGTGGTTTCATAGCTAATAGAGCAAGAAAAAAATTATTCTTTCCAAATCAGTTTGTTAATTCTTTTTTTTTTTAAGTATTTATTTATTTTTAGAGAAAAGGGAAGAGGGGAGAAAAAGGGAGAGAAACATCAATATGAGAGAGAAACATTGATCAGTTGCCTCTTGTACGCGCTCCAACTGGAGACTGAACCTGCAACCCAGGCATGTGACACTTTCAGGGTGACACCGAAACAACTGAGCCACATTGGTTAGGGCCAGTTTGTTAATTCTTATAAAAATTCCTTTGGTGATTTTTATTGGCATTACATTTATAGATGAATTTAATGAGACTCCTTAGCCTTTACAATATTGAATTATTTCAACATAGGGTCTTAGTCTCTCTCCCCTTCTCTCTCTTAAGTCTTTTTTTATGTCTTCTAGTAAAGATCTGCAGTTTTCTTCACGTAGTTCTGTAGTTTCCACTAATTTCTAATGGGGGTTCCATGCAGGCATTTCCCATGATATTATTGCTATTATGAATGTCAATCTTAAATAATGTTTCTCTCTGGTTGCAGAAGGGTTATAGGCTTACCTGTGTGTCTTCTGAACTCTGCTTTCCTGCCTGCACTTAACTCTAGTTTGGGGCCTTCCAGACACTTACCTGACGGCGGCCATCGTCCAAGCCACGCTTCCCCTCAGCTCTGCTTCTCTCATTCACCTTCCTAGACCACTTCAGCCTGCACTTCTCTTCCTGTCCCAAGCATTTGTTTCATATTTAGTGTGTTGTTAAGTTGCATGCTTTTAAAAGTGTAAATAAGAAAGGAACAGCTTTATTAGTTTCTTGGGATTCTTAGGATAGATTCCCAGAAATCTTTTGTTATTGTTGTTGCAAAATTATTTTAAGCTTCCCCCCCCAGAATAACAAGGAATGGGACCTGAAAAGAAAGAATCTACCGAAGAAACCATACTGCCTCCTGGGGCACTTAGCATACCTTCCCCTTGTTTACTCACAGTTAGTTGTTTGAATACTGTATTCTTTAAGGCTGTTGTGGTGTCATATTAATACACATGCTTTTCCGTGGTCAGAGGAGTGTTGCTTGAGAAAAGGTGTTTTTAACATTTTAGTCTGAGAAATTCTTTAGTTCTAGGAGCATTTAGGTCTTGCCTCAGCTCTGTTTTCTAGGAAATCCAGGCTAGTACACAGACCTTAAACTATTAAATCTCCATGGTCTTCTATTTTAATGACTGGGAAATGAGGAAATTGAACCAAATTATTTCTATGATCTTTTAAAGCTCTAGCATGCCTATAATTTAATCAGTGAACTTTTTGACCAAGGAAGTAAGGCAGAGAGCTGACCCCTGTAGCACTGCCAAGATTTTTGGAAATATGAGGAAAATAAGTTAAAATGAAATAGGAAGAATAGGCATTTTTTAAAAGTGCTGTCCTAGCCTGAATAACTACTAAAAAAGGAGATGATTTAATCGTAATTCTCAGAAATGTGGCTGAGATTGCATTATTGTAAACACAAATGTAAAGAGAAAAATTAAGTAAAAACTCATGCAAAACATGTGACTCTTGCTGATAGTGTCATTGAAATGCGGAGAGCTTCACAAATCTATTCATCCATGCCCTTGACCAGGACAGTGGATCTACTTCCCTGTGAAGGCCATAACTCCTAGCCATTTCTAAATAGAAATAGCTCCCCCCGCCCCCCATTAAAGAACTCCATTACAGCTGAGCAACTTCTGCAAAGATGTAATTCCCAAGATGCTGACCTAGGTCCTTCTCAGAACCCAGGCTCTGTTTAATGTGAGTCCAGTTTTGGGTTAGGAAGGAGATGTCCATGGAGGTCTCCTGACACAAAAACTTTTGGTGGCTGTTACACAACACAACATAGTCTTTTCAGTGGCAGTTTCTGTATATCCATTTGAGGTGTCGTTCTCCATTCTCAGATGTTAGGGATAGAAAGAGTCTTAGATATCACCAGCTGAGCCCCTTCCCTTTCCTGCTAAGGAAGGGAGGCCCAGAGAAGTGACATAACAGACCCAAGTTTATACAACTAGACAATGAAGAGCCCTAGATAAAAATTGCCTTCAATGTAAGCCTTTCTTTCTCTACATCTTACAAAAGAATCTAGATAAAGCTAGTGTTCAGCAAAACATACACAAATATACTACGCTAGGGAATGTTTTTCACTTTCTACAATAACAATGTTTCTTTGTCATCTGATATCCTTATATTCTAAAAATCATGTGAATAATAAATAATATATTGTTCTTGTCCTTGTGTCATCTGGTGTTTTGTGAGTAAATAGATCTTTAATACTATAGAGAGAGGACAAAACAAAACCTACCGTCTAATCTGTGTCTAATGTAATGAACAAGAATAGTGAGAAATGTTTACTGTCTCCCATCTGGAAAGTGTCCTCAAGCTTAAATATTGCTTCTCCAACTGTGTCTCAAGTTTATAAGTACTACAGCACACACCACCTATTCAGTGAAACGGATCAGCAGTGACTACTACCCTTGCAAAATCTAAGTAGAGAGAAACAGATTCATCGCTGGTTGGCTTGGTGAATTAGTATTTTATCTTCATGTATTATGAGGTATAGGTATTGTGCCTAATAATACTTCTTTTTAGGTGAGTAAATGGTAGTAATGTTGATCTGGTAGACTATGTTTTGAATAATACTGTTAGAAGGCCTCAATCTGTAATTCTCTGGCTATTATTCCAATGCTAGATGACTCACCAAGTACTGAACTACCTCAAGTCTCTCTTTTCTAATGATCAGTTCATTCATTCAGTCATTTATTCAATAATAATCTCTATTTTGTGGACAGCACAGTGAGGAGTCAAAGAAAAAGAAGGCACAAAGTATGCAGTAATTTAGTGTAAAACAAATACCAAAAAAGAAATACTTTTGGAAGTCATTGTGTAGAAGGTATTCTATGACAGGCACAGATAAACATATAATTTCTATGGAGAGTTCATAGGAGGCAGATATATTTTCTGGCTGATATGGAACAAAAACTTTATAAAAGAAACTACCTGAAGGCCTTGCAGAATGGGTATGATTTGGTGGGTTGGGAAAGGACATTAGGGTGTGTATATAGAACTCACCAAAAATATGTAAGGGTTTAAAAACCCATAAATGAATAGGGAGTAATTCAATATTTTTAAAGCTAACTGTTTGGCAAACAATTTAATTACGGAAATTAAGTCCTGGAAGGCAAATTGAGGCCAATTTAAAGAGTATTAAATAACAATGGAAGGAATTTTAACTTTTCTGTAAGAAGTGTAAATTCATTGCAGATTATGAGCAGGAATTAATATAATTACAACTTTTAGAAAGAAAACAATCTGTTAGGGATGTATAAGAAAAACTGAGGAAGATATAACTGTAAGAAGTAGACCAGTAAGGAGGTGACTTCAGCATCATCAGATACAGGTGAAATATGCCAGGTAGACACGGGTGGCAGAATACTGTGAAACTGGGTGTGACAAAAGAGATCAAATGGAAATGCTAAGAAAAAAGAGAGCTTAGGCAAGAGTCAAGGCCTTGGAAAAAACCCACCAGGAAGATACCAAAGGAAGAATAGCTAAGAGGAAGGAGCAAACAGAGTGAGCAAAGATACAGCAGAAAACCGGAGGGCTTCGAATCCAAGGGAAAAGCGGGTCAGTATGTCAGAGACCTGAGAGAGGTCGAGGAAGAAAGGCTGAAAACAGGTCATTAATATTGTGGCTAAGAGAGCAAAGGACTGAAAGGAGGTGGTAAGAATGTCTGTGCAGTGTTTGAGCCGTTCCATCCAGACGCTTTATTTTGAATAGCGCAGTGATGTCAACTGGTGCAGTGTCCTGGAGCAAAATTGGCCGCATGTTTCAAAACCTTTATATGGTATATTTACTTTAATGCAATGATTTTATTTTTAGGATGGCTGAAAAGACTGGTGATTCAAGATGATTAGGACAAGAAAAATTGGAAATAGTCAACATGTATACTAGTGAGAAATTAATTTTTGATATATTCATAAAATGGAATATTACATAGCCATTGAAGTGTGTCTTTTAGCAAGGGTTGGCACTTTTTCTGCAAAAGGCCAAAACAGTTTTATGTTATACACTGTCTACGTCATAACTACTAAACTCTGCTGCAATAGCTGTAGACACTATGTAAACCAATAAGCATGGCTGTGTTCCTATAAAACTTTATTTACAAAAACAGGTGGCAGACTGGATTTTCCTGCAGAACATCTTTTGCCAATCCTTATATTTGAATATTATGTAATGAATTAGAGAGAGTGTGGCAATATAAATAAAAATAATTAACAATATGGAAAATGACAGGCTTTACCATGATACCAACACTATTTCTAGTTTTGTGAAATATGTTTAAATCCGTATCTGTACACGGTCTTTTCAAGAGAATGTATCTTTGAGTACTAGCATCACAGAGATTTTCCTCTTAGTACTTATTTGCAATTTCACCTTTTCTATCGTAACAATGCATTACTTTTTTGTAACTAGGGAAGGTGGCTCTTTTTGTATGACATTAAAATTCCGGAGTGAGATGAGATTGAAATGGGATACTGAATCATGTTTGCAAACTGAAAATCTATCAGGTTTTCATGCACAATTGGAAAATTCCATCGATACATGAATTCTGAATTGATGGTGAGTAACCTGAAAGGCCTCTCTGAGAGCTATGCTGCTTGAAAGTCTGCAGTGTAGCATGACTAATCAGCACTTGCTAAGAGAAGCAAGGTCAAGTCTGCAAAACCATCCTTTTAACAAGGTGAGAAGATGTGAGCTATGGGAAGCAGGACTGGTGTTGGTCCTATGTAGGTGCCATGAACGATGCTCCCCTCCCCCTACCAACCCTGCCCGGCCTCAATAGTTTTCCTTCTATTTCTCATTTGCTCCATATCATGGTTTCAACTTGCTGCTCTAATATCTTTGCACATGCTCTTTCCACTGTGTGGGATAGGATTTTTCTCTCCTTTATTTCTCTTCTAGGAACATACATTGTATTTGTTACATTCAAAGGATTATTGTAAGACTACAGTAACATACATGTAACATAAAAAGCATAATAATATAATCAGAGTCTATAAATCCAAGAATTAGTTCATTGCTGACAGGTTGTATGTCAAGCTTCATTCCCATCTCAGAAGTGATTACTAGCCTGGTTATAGATTCCTTACTTTTTTAATTACATAGTTGTATCACATTTGCATGTATGCTTGAACAATACATTGCTTATTTCTGGTATTTTTTTAATTTCTATGAACACTGTACCCTGTTTAGTCTTCTGGGATTTACTTGTTTATTTAATATTGTTTCCATGCCCATAATGTCAAAACATAGAAGCTCATAGCAAATATAGCACCTTCTCACTTTTAGTGTTCACTCTCTTATATAGCAAATATTACATGTACACATAATTGTTTCATTACACACATACAAGTTCTATCTGGAAAAAGCGAAGCCATTATTAATACGAGAATGGTTTGCATGACATCAATGTAACCTGGCAGCCAAGGAGAGTGGACTGGAATGCACGTGTGGGAACAATGATGACGTCAGTGTATTAGCCAGTGGGGAGGGTAGATGCTGTTGAGTGAGCATGTGTACTGTGTGGCTGTCGCATTCAAAATAACTGAGTGAGCAGAGCAATGAATCTGCATCAAATTTCGTGTTAAGCCTGAACATTCCTCTGTGGAAACTGTTCCGATGATTCAGAAGGCTGCGGCTCTGGGCAACTGGTGACGGGCAGCTTCATCGTGCGGTGTGCTCATTCATGCATCACATTTCATGCAGAGTTTTTTGGTGAAACATCAGATCACCCAGGTGACTCAGCCCCCTATAGCCCAGATTTGGTGCCCTGCAACTTCTAGCTTTTCCCAAAACTAAAATCACCTGTGACAAGGAAGGGATTTCAGACCGTTGATGAGATTCAAGAGAATATGACGGGGCAGCTGATGGTGATGGGGAGCACTGTGTGAGGTCTGAAGGTGTCTACTCAGAAGGGGACTGAGACGTCACTGTCCTATGTACAATGTTTCTTATATCTTATATCTTCCTCAGAAAATGCCACTTTTTTGTACTACATGGCTGATACTTGTGGACAAATCTCATCTGTTCGTATCTTTTCTCTACATTTAAATTTTAAGCTCCTTGAAGGCAAATGTATACATGACATAGTCCCTTAAAAAAAAAACAACTACTCTGAGCTGTCTGCTAATTGAATTTAATCAGTTAAGAGACCAACTTCTGAACTTTTTTTTTAGTGTAAATTCTTAGCTTAGTCTTCAGTCTTCCCACAAATATTTGCTGTGGGCCTACTATGTGCTAAGCAATCTTCTAAGCTATCAAACTATTACTCTATTAAAGTAAATAGAGCAAATTCCCTTATAGAGATTTTGTTGCAGTGGGGCAGTTAGAGGCAATAACTAAATTAAAAATATATTAATGTTATATGGGTAAAGGTGCTGCAAAGAAAAAAATGGCATAAATAAATTAAGACGAAGGGAGGTGTTTACATGGAGTCAGGTACATTTTGTCTCTTAGAGGATAAGCTTCTGGAGGTCTCTATTTTGTTTGTTTTTTTTGCATTTACTTTGATTCTTATGGACAGAATATGTTAATCATAGAGTTTTTTGGCCTCTAATAAACACTTTGCAAAAATAAGAAAAGATAAGTCAAACTTTTAAAAATCCCCTACTTCTTTATTCTTTTTCCCTGTATGTTTTAAATGTGTGTGTGGGGGGGGGGGGGGGGGGGACAAAATATATGGATTACAGTCAATAAAGTGCAAACTGATTTTCTTCCTAAAAGCCCTCTGGTTTGGACATTTTCAAGAGCACTATTTATTTAACAGACAAGATCATCCATAATCCTTTCTGGTTTCGATAGCCTGGCTGGAAACATTAGCAGACCCTCTTCATGACTCATTTTTCCCAAACTCAAACCCATTGCCCTGATGCTTAACAAGATGACATCCCTGAAACCCTTGGTGATACCCCCCCCGGAAGTATCGCCAGAAACAGGGAGGCTCCTCCAAGTTACCTTTTGTGCTAACCTGGTGCAGGCACTAGGACCGCCCAGACGCCCATAGGCAGCCACGCTGCACAGAGCCCGTCAGCGAGATTGAGCCGCCTTTGCTGTTACACAAGAGAACAGGCAGCAGCTGTAGCAGCTCAGCATCCTTCCCCCTTCTGGTCGATTGGAAGGTATTTACTTGCTATTTACCCTTCAGATTTTGTACACCGCCAGTGTGCCTTGAGTGTTCACTCAATCTGACGCTCTGAATGCTGTCCAGCACTTGTTGGGTTACTATATTATTTTATGTTAATTTCCACAGCTGATGGAAGCAACAGTGCCATAAAGAAATGGGCTAGATATTTCCAGAGGCTGAAATCTGAAGGCATTTGGAGGTGTAAGTACATTGGTCCCAAATCTCTAACATGCTGGCTGTGTGTTAGTCGTGTCTCTTGACCTTCTTCTTCCTCATTGAAAGAGCCAATGTAAGATGCCATTTGCATATTTCATTCATGAAGGAAAAGCCCCAAGACAGACGGTGACAGAACCACTAACGATGGGCCTGAAACTCCACTTCGGAGTGGCTGTGGTTCCGCCTGCTAGCCTGTGGGTTTGCAAGAGGAGAAGCTGGATTTGCAGCAGAGTTTTGACGGGAAAGAGATTTTGCTCAGGGCTGCAGACAGCTTGGTTGTTTGCTTTCTGCTTTCTGTTTCCAAAGCTCAAAGATCATCCTAGCTAATCACTGCTGTGGTGCAGTGTAGGAGTCTTTTCATGTTTTCTTTATTTCTGCATTCCAAATACTGTTATCGTCAACGTGGGCTGCCAGAAAGCTCTTAGACTGTTCTGCGCCTCTCAGTGTCAAGGCATTGAAGAAAAATCTAGTTTGCTTTCTCTTGGCCAAACTATACTCAATACTCTAATTAGTAGGTTACACACAAAAGCATATGAAAAAAAAATAGTAATTTAGGAGTCCCTTTCCTGTTCACCAATAAATCTGGTTATGTGAGATAAGGGAGTAGTTGGCTATTAGAAAACCTCAATGAAGAAGACTCTACAGAGAGAATTGAACATTTCTAAGTATTTTACAAATCAATTGAAGATGCTTTTTGGGGCCTTTATACCAATTTCATGTATTAAAAGGTCTTTAAAAACTTTAAAACCTTGTCAGATTTTTAGGTTAGATTATTACCTTAAAAATTAGATCAAATTTAGGTATCTTACACCAAAATGTAAATGGTAAACATATTTAAAAATGAATAAAATTTTGAGTCATATTAATGGTCAATTCATAAGAAAGTTTAAGAGAAACCATGCTGTTAATTTATTTTAGGAAAGCAAATAACAAACTAAGACTCAAAGCAAGGCATCAATATTGAAAATGTGACTCTAATGAATAAAGTATTTTTAAAATAACCTCCAAAATAATTCTAATGCTTCAAAAATTATACAGTTTAAGTGTATTATATTTGATATATTGAATTGCCCTAAATGAGATTTCAAATTTTTTAAGCATTAAACTTTTGAAAGTATAACTGTAGTTCTTCTAAAACTCTTTTGTAGAGGAAAGAGGGACAGAAGAGATAAGAGAGGGAGGACTGAGACTTATTTTCTTATTCTATTTTTAAAATATTTTGAACATTCTCACCAAATATTTACTCTATAAATAATGCTACTTATATTTAAAAATATGTAACATATAGCAAGGACTCATGGACAAAACCAAAGGGGAAGAGCTGAGGGAGGGAAGGTGGGAGGGGGCAAGGGAAAGAGGTGGGGGGAAGGCAGAGACAAATGTATTTAAAAAGTAAATAAATTAATTTAAAAAAAACAAACAAAAAAACAAAAAAAATAAATAAAAATATGTAACAAAAATTACAAATAATTATAACAATTTGCAACATCTTTAAAAGCAAATAAAGTATATAAAAGGAACATGTTCAAACTGCTGTGGAGTGTAACTTAAGCAGAGAAAAATCATGGTTGAAGAGGAAGCCTTACTTGAGGAGAAGGTTAGGGATCAGATTGGGGGTAGTAATAGGATTTCCGTATTTTTATGAAACAAAAGGAATCTTTTACGTTTATTGTTTTCTTGGTATGACAATGTACTACAACTTCATGTTAATAAAGTTTCTGATAATAAAGTTTCTCCCCCTCTTTAAAAATTTTTTTTAATATTCCAAGTCTAGAAAGATGACTCATTTCTTCATTTACTTAAAATTAGTACTTAGTTTTGGAAATTTTTGCTCTACATATGATTTGCAGCCTGAGACTTCAGTTTTACGTCATACTCATTTTATGGGTCTCATCATAAATCATTTTAGAATAACTTCAGTATATGCTGAGGTAAAGAGTCATTGAATTCAAGGATGATAGGAGAGAAAAGAGTTTCAGGAACCCAGATGTTATTCAGAATTTGATATTCTTCTCAGAATATGAACTTTCTTACTGAATTTAATTCCTAAAATTAAGTCCATTGGCTAGACCTAATTGACTGAAGACAATAGGAACCATAGCCCTCGGAAGCCTGAACTGCTGGCATATGAGTGGGGCTTAAGCTGAAGAATAAAATGGGAAAGCTAAAACTAATTTGTTAAAGTGTGAGAGTAGTGATTATTTGGTGACTCTGTCCCTCAGGATAATCCCTTCAGTCCTTGAAAAGTCTCCCTGCCCAGGAGATCCGGATGAATATTTTTATTATCTAGATTTAATGGCTAAGAGTAAGATAGATATTTCTAAAAGATTAATTTGAACATACATACTTTCATTTAAAAGAGTCACAAATAACCAGTCTGTTTACACCAATTTCACCCTCAGGATTATGTTTTTTCCTGAAGAACATAACATATTTTCACATGAACAGAGGGCTTGCTAAGACGTTTTAGGAAGAGATAAGGAAAGATAAGATTGACATTCTTAAAACACCGGGAAGGACTACTGCAAAGAGAGGAGAGGAGCCTCAGCCACACTTGTTCTAACATTTCAGTTTGCTTCTACTTTGGTTTTCTGAGTGCCTGTGCTTTGAGTAAAAAGAAGATGTCTCTCAGTAGAAGCCCCAGAAAAGGCAGTAAGGAAGCTGGGGGCTGACTTCTCATGGTAAACCTATGGAAAGCTGTTAATGATTCTTTATCCCTAGTCAAAGGGATAAAGAAACAACCTTAAAAAAATAACAAATAGTCCTTGGTTTGTTCTGAGAGGTGATTATCATGCTAACATGAGTTTTTAAGAACCTGTTGGTCACATATACAAGCCACAACACACAGGGATTATATGTAATTTGAGATTTCTTTGAAATCTAATTATGATTTTCTCTTGTTAAAAAGAAATACTGAAAAGGAAGGGAAAGAGCTCATGTTAGTGGTATGCCATGTCCACATCAGCTGTAGTTGTGTGGACCAGGAGGAGTAAGTTGTGACTTTTTTTTTTAAGTTTGGCAAAATGGGTAAGCTATTATTCATGTAGTTTTGGGGAGAAGGTTTTTTTGAAAGGAAAGGTCTTGTTTCTAGAAATTTAATTTTAGGTATAAAGAAATAAGTTTGTAGGTAAAGCAGAAAGCTTTTAAATATATGAGATCCAGTCTTTGCGTATAAAAGGCCAATTAACAATATGAAATGTGTGCCATGCATTATTAATACACAGATTTATCCCAAATGTTGTTTTCATCGTCCTTCCTGGCTCACACAATTGTAACTGATGTGGACATCAGGACGCTAATATACTTTCATTTCTTTTCACTTATGCCTTTTTTTTTAAAGACAGAAGAAGTTAAGAACTCTAAAGAAACTGTTGATTAATATTAATCAGGATTCCATAGGTGTTTAAGTTTTAAATGAACTTTGCTTTGCCCCAAAACATAATGCAGTCATTGTCGTTTGTAGTTGGGAATCCATGACCATTTTATGAACATAGCATTTAATAGCTTGGATTATCTTTCTTTAGTAGATATTACTTGATTCTTCATGGTATGCCAGGTATGGAAGTTAGATGGTATGCAAGATGTGGCCCACCATTCGTAGTCTTCATCGTTTTGGAAGGGAACTAGGCTACACACAACTATCATAAACTAAACACATTATTATTAAAATCCTTTTAAAATTATTATTTAACTTGCTACAAATAAAACCAGCCAGAATGTAGTCAATAAATACCAACTTGAAAATGAGAAGAGAGTGCTATGATAAAGAATGATGTGGTGGCTTTTTTGTGACTTTTCTTTTTTTTTTTTTTGTGAAAAAAATGGCAAGTCAGAGATCCTAGTACAAGAGGCAGCTAATTAGTAAGTGACAGTGTACTAGAAAGAGGACAGACTTTGTGCTAACCTGCTGCAATTTAAACACATTCTATGTCATTACTAAACCTTGAAACCTTGAGCATTTTACTCTCTTTATAGAGTTTTGAAAATAATGAGGTTTACAAAGTTTTGGGAAAAAAAATAGACTGACCATGATGACTTATAAAGTGTCATTGCGACTTATGACTTCACTCCTTTGAATACCTAGTCAAAGAAACAACCACTAACCTATTTTATCACTCCTGTACCTTTTTCCTTGATTTTTTTTTTTTTTTTTTTGGAATTCCATATCACACAGTTGAGGGAGAGAATATAGCCACTCCCACAGACAGTCAAAAGAGAGAGCATTGTTCCTGAATCTTCTAAAGACCAAGTCTCTTTGTTCAGTGCAGTCTTAGTAGACTTTTGACCACCTCAGAAACCGCCAACACCATGGTTGGTCAGTATTAATTAAGATGCTGTTCCTCCCAGGGAATGCTGAACAGAGATGACTCCCTCCGAAGCGGTTAGCACAACTTCCCTGACAGGACTGTGGTTACTGGGCTTGGCCTGTCAAACACAACTTCTTGAGAAGTTCAGTGAGATGAACATGGGCCTTTGCAATACACCGCACAGGGTTCAGGAACAGGTTGAAGAAGTGAGTTCATTGATAAAGGTAGTTGAGTGAGTCACACTTAAACACTTGTTGGAGTCTTATTATCTCATCAGTGTACAGCCACAAAATGTATACCTGCACACAAACAACCATGTTTACTCTGTATATTTTTTAAAAATTTAAGTGGAAGATTGCTAATTTTCTTTTAAGCATTTTCCCCTATTGCTCTTGACAATAGAGCTATGTAGAAAGGCAAAATTGTTCAACAATGTGTTTTCTTAGTCATTGCAAAGGAAAACAGTAATCCTGGGTTGTCAGCTAGATGCACTGGAAGCTCCTATCAGACAGAATCCAAAATAGGAAACTAAACCAAAAATCAAACCATACAAGTCACTGGCCTTGAAAAAAGGCATGGCTGAGGGAAATAGTACCCTGGTAGGTCTAGATTTGGCCCAGTTCCTCATCTTGTAGAAGATGGAATCCTCAGAGCGGCAGCCACAGACAAGTTGGCAGACTCAGGCTACAATCTATTCTTGTGCAGAACGAGGAAAAAGCAAAGGTCCTCACTGAGGGTGCAAAATGCAGTGCAGAGGGTCAGGTGGGGAAGTAAAATTCAAGTTCATGGGACTCTGTGTTGCTGGTATGTAAATCTGTCTGCAGCTCTGTTATGTCTGTCTGCATGTCCCTGGAGATATAACTTGATCTATCTAGGTCTTAGTGTCTTTATTGCAATATACTGAATTTTAGTAGTAAATTAATATCATTAAATGAGGAATAAGGGTAATAAATGAATATCTAACAGGCAGATAATTACCCAATGAAAGTTGGACTTGCAATAATCAGAGCAGGCAAGTAAGTTTTAAAGAAGAAAGTACAGTTAGGATTTAAAAGGATTGTTAAATAATGATTAAACATACAATTCACCAGGAAGATATATCCATCCTGAATCTGTCAGTACCTAATAACATAACCCAAAATAGTATAAACATAAATAAAACAAAGGGAAATTGACAAATTCACAATCATAGCAAGAAATTTTACTAAATTTCTCTTAGAAACTGGGCAAAAATGGAAAAGGATGTACAATTTGAACAATGCAATTTACAATCTCAATCTAATGGGCCTATATAATAACTGCAACCAATAAAATTATTCCTTTTAAGCATATATAAACATTCCTTTATGCATAAAAATTGACAAACACAAAATACAAAACAAGTCTCAACAAATGATGAAAATAAATATCCTAATAGTTAATATTATTTAATCAGAAATGTATGTAGCTCAAATTAGCCATATACCATATCAAAGGTAATATAATCCAGGCTTGAAAATTTAGAATATAGTCTTTAAAATAGTTATTAAATCCCATTTGATCTGATTAAAAAAACTTTACTTTTATTCATACATTTTATGAGATTATTTCTAACCAGGCACATTTTTACCTTTTACCCGAGGGTACTGTGTAAGGGTTTAGATAAAAAACAACCAGATTTCTAACTGAACACCCTTGAAAGTTTCTCATTCAACCGCATCTGCATGATAACCAAATAAATAAATTATTGGTTTATAATAGATCTCTGATTCTGAGGCCTAATTTCTACTGGGTCTACTTTGATAACTACTTACGACATGTGGGTAAATCTTATTTTCAAGATTTCAGTGAACTCATAACTGGATGTAAGATGGTCTATATTGTAATATCCTAGATTTTCTTAATACAGAAAATATTTCAGTCACTGTAAAACAGAAATAGCAATCAACTTTAATATTGATGGAATCTCAAAATTTGCATCATGAATATTGTAGGTATTATATTTTTACCTATGTTCTTTTTAATTATCTTGCATTTCACTTCTATAAACGAGTTTTTAAAAACCTTAGGATAAAGAACACTTTGTGACTATTTAACAGACTATTTCAATGCCCTTCTTTGCAAAGTTTTTAGTTATTTATAATTTTCCACTTGTCTAAATTCATACTAAGTCAGAATTCCATTCCCAATCTATAGCAACTTTGCTCTCAGTCTGAAAAGGGAGGGGAGACTTACTCTCTGAGCATTGTATAAGCACTCTGATAAAGAATGACCCCATTTTAGGTCTTGACAAGAACAAAACTCTAGGAAAGATATAAATCTTGTATCATTCTTTGTGTATGTCAAAAGTTATCTATCTGTAGAACAAATGGCTCAATTAAGGAGCCATTGCTCCTGGCAAAGTGATCATGTAAATGGTGCTTTTTCATTTCCAATGGATCCCGGTTTGTTGTTACTGCAATAAAGGGCTGTATGTTACAAGTCTGAGTTCTTTTTGGAATGTTCAAATTTCTTTCTTTCAGTAATATCCTCTTTCAATAATAAATTTAATTTATTCAAACTTTTCAGGTGTAGAATGTGTAAACTGCGTTTGGAAGGGACTTTTGAAATCTTGGTCTCACACTCCCAGTTTAGAGATGAAAACCCCGAAGTTCCAAGCAGTCGGGTGATTACATGCCAGATATAGAAGAAGAAGCCATGTCTTACGATTTTCAGCCTGGTCTTATTATATCAGAATATAGTTTATTAAAGGACAATTTCAAAATGTGAAATCATAACTGTCAGAAAAATACAAAAGGGACATGTGTAAGAGGTTTTCTGTAATTAATTAAGGAGTACAGTGTAATGACTTGTTTGGAAAGCATTTAAGAAGCTATTGACAATTTTAAAAACTGTTAAGACAAGACTAGGGAGCTAAAAAGAAAAAAGGTTAGGGGTTATCTGTTCCATCAGACAAAAATTATTTGCATTTCTACGGGACAAAAGCCTACAAGTCAGCAAGTGACTTCACTAAATCTGGGACTTCTAATAAATAGTAAATAGTAAGGTGAATTAAGTTCCTTCCCTTAGACAACCTTTGGGTGGCCTTTGTCCCATATGTTATGGAAAGTACTTTCTATCTTTTTACCTCATTTCCAAGGATTAGACTGGGGTTGGCAATTCAGTCTGTGTACCCAATCCAGCTCACCACCTGGTCTGGAACATAGGTGTGATCTGATTATTTCCACAGGTTCGCCAAAACACGTTAAGTAACCAAGGCCTCCTAGAGTTTGCACACATACAGCATTGAGCAACCTCTTAGGCCACAACATTGACTCTGAAAATGTTCGTGAAGGATCTTGAGTTGGACTTTTAAAATTCTCTTTTATTAGCTCTTCTATCCTAAGGCTCAGAAACCAACCCCTCGCGCTCTCTCCATTAGAGCTGCCTCTTCTCTTCCAGAGTTTCCTCAAATTTGCTACGGTCCTCAGCCTGCTGAAAATAACCTCTTTGCTACCTGCAAGGATGGGCCTTTGAAGCAGGTACTGAGCATCTTCCCAGAAAAACTCTGGGTGTCCACCCAATGTCCGTTCCTCAATGATGAGCTGCCATACTTTACTTGATTACATAAGAATCAATCAGAAATATGACACTCTAAGCATAGACTTTGTTGCAACATTGATTTGTGCATTTATATCCTGGTAAAAATTGGGGCAGTTTCTTATTGATTGTATGCAAATGACCTATTGCTATGGAAAGTAAAAAGACTCAGTAAAAACATTTGCTTCAGAATTCCGAGTGGGTCCATGAGACTCAGGTACCATTCAGAACTTTTAATTCAGTTTATGAAAGCATAATCTCAGGTTAGAATTAGATACAGATTAAGAAGAAAGAGAAAGGATTTTCTTCTATATTTATTCAACAATGGAAAGTTAAAATAATGCCAACCATACCGCAGGCAAATAACCACAATGAAATATTCCTTGTGAGCTCATTTAGTCCTGGTCAATAGTCCTTGTTGCCTTGAAGCTAGGGCCAGCAGTCTGCTTCTGCGCAGTCCGGTTCTGGACCACAGGAGTCGGGAAATCCTGACTCTTTCCACTAGTACAGCTTGAAAACTGTCTTAGCTGGGGTCGGGGGGTGAGAAGCCTATTCTTTGGCCAGTACTCAGTACTGTTCTCTTTATGAGGTCCAGGAGCTCTCCTTTGTTGAATTCACCAAGTCGATCCTACAGTTTATAGCAGAGCCTTCAGGCCGGCATCAAGAAACAGTTGTTCAATGGAGTGGTCGGCTGTGGTTAATTTATGACAATAACCAGGGATGTCAGGATAGAGGAGAATAAAATTCTCTAATACATTCCCATAAGTGTTTGACCAGTGTTTTGTTTTGTTTTTTCTGAGGGTAAGAACATATTATGGAAGGCACTGAGAAATCTCCAAGGTCTTCCAAAAAAAGCAGCCATCGAAGCATCTAACTGGTAAATGTGAAGCTGCCAAACAAGCCCAATTATTTCTAGTGTCTTCTTTCTTTATTTTCATTTTTAAAACAAAAGGAGAATACTTTGTGATATCTCAGATGCTCTCTGTTAAATCTCAAAAATAATTTTATGAGTGAATTTTAGGACCTTTTTGGGGGTGACCTCCCAAACTGCTAAAGTCTAATTTTAAAATCATGACTCTCTGGCAGATATGAAATGATCATATGTAAACAATTTCATGTAACCTAGTAATTAATAAGGGAACCAGATGTTATGATTGCTTCAGGGAAAATGTGAGAAATTATATGTATATACGTAATTTAATGATATGCTAGAATAAACTTACTAAGTTAAATTTTAAAACTTGCTTATACCAAACAGACAATCTTTGGAGATACTTGTTCACTGAACAAAAATTATTTGTATATCTAATTTACAAACTTCTACAGATCAACAAGCAATTTAATAACTCTCAGATCTTTAATAACAAAAATGAGACAAACTAAGTATTACATCCCTCTGGACCTATGTTCTCCAATAAGGTAGCCATTATCTACTTAAATATGGCTACTCAAGTTAATTCAAATTAAATATAATAAAGCAGTTAGTCCCTCAGTCACACCGCCCACTTCTCACAAGCCCACTGGCCATACTGGCCTGGTGCCTGCCATACTGGGTAGCATCGTCATCTTCACAGAAAGTTCTCTGGGACAGTGCTGTGCCGGCCGGGACCATCCTCAGGTGGCTGTGGTCCCCATGCAACATTTAAAGGATATGTTCATTGCCCACCTTTCTGTCTTATTTCCAAGTTTCAGAGAATTTTTCTCACCGTTTTAATTGTGATACAACTTATAACTGTCTCAAAGTAAAATTAGATAGCGAATCCTGATATCTGAATAGATTTAATATGTATCATGATTATGCCAAAACAGGATAATTATATCAGAAAACCAAATGACACATGATGTATGTTGATAGTGGTCTATGAATGACTTGGGAACAATGCCCACTTTAAGAAATAAAATAGTACCAAAATACTTAATTGTATTATTTGGTTTACTCAAGATGGTTCAAGCAATCCTCTCATAAAACCAAAGAAGCTGCGATATTATGGATGGTTCTGGTAAACCACAGTCGATCAAAACAGAGAAGACATGAGTCAGGGCAACCATAGTATCTAAGGGAATTTGGATAGCCTTTTGCTTAACAGAGAATTTTATTTTTCTGAGTTCCATTATGATACAATGGAATTACACTTATTGCCACAAAGGTAACTTTTAGATTCTATAATAACATTCAATAGTGCGGCAGGAACATAGAGCGCTATAATGGAGAACTACTTTACCTTGGATTTCTCATTAACCAAATGGAAGCATTCTTTCCCTGAGCTTCATTACTCTTTATAAATTTCCATCATTTATTAAACAAATAGCTGTTAGGTACCTATTATACAAATAAGATAGAAATAGTGTCCATCCATATGGAGGGCTACGGACTGGTAAGAAAGACAACAAAATAAACAAATAGCTAATTGGTAACAAATGTAATTTTTATGATAAAGTTCTGCAAGAGAGCATATGAGGGGAACGCTTGCCTAGTTTGTTGGGATAGGAGCTGGGTGCATATTTGGAAGGATATAGTCAAGAAAGGGACCTCCAAGAAAGTGACATTTAAACAAGGGTCTGGAGGATAAGGATTTTCTGGGTAAAGAGGAGTTGCGGAGAGAGTGAGGTGGGACGTTTCATAAAAGAAACATCACGCAGGACCTTGGCCTAGGAAGTGTCGTGAGCACTTCAGTGTTTGATTGGATGATGCCTTAATGACTTCAAAGAACTGTTTTTAACTGTTACTACTTTATGGGGGAAAAGAAAGGGTAGATTGGCACAGAATACTTTCTTATATCAAATTGCAATCAAGGAAATACGTAAGTAGACAAAATCCTCGTGGCCACCTTCTTATTCAAAATTGTTAAAAATGTTTCCCTCTGTGTAAGATAGCTGCCATCCTGTAAGTCACCTTGACCTTCCAATAAGGTGAGGTCTGAATGGGAAGAGGCCGGCTCTGGATCTTACCATAATTTACCAGTTCACCGTTAACTCTCTAGGTCGTCCAAGTTTCTTTCTTGTAAGAAAGAGTCAAGCCTTGGCTGGAGGCCTCGCTGCAGGTGCCTAAGTAATCAGAGAAAGAGAGTTACTACTCTCCTTGCCTGAAAAAATAACCCCAATTTTAGTGCTTGACTAATTCAACCTTTATTTATAGTATCAATTATAGATAATCTACATTCAGATATCTAAATTATAGTAAATTTGATTGCAGGATTTTAGATTGGCTAATGAATAGATGGATTGAAATTTTATATTTGAACCTTACCTGGAACATTATCTTGGTGTTACCTTTCTCTCTTTCCACACTCACCTCTCATGATATATTTATCCCACTATTACAAATTTGTTGCTGTATTTGACATGCTTTTTAGGATGTGAGCACATAGTCATCTCTGTATTTCCAGCATTGAACATAATGCTTGGCAAAAAGAGATGTTCAATATATGTTTATTGAGAGACTAAACAAGTGAATAAATGTAGGATTCTAGATTTATGAGTATATTAAGTAAATTACCTGGCTAAATCTCTTAAGTAAAAATTTTCATTTTATATCAAAGTAACTATAATATCTGTTATGTGACTAAATACTGTTGATGAGGCAAGAGATTTTCAAAAATGAGGATAAAAATATCATCAATAATATGTTCAACTTTTATTGAATGCCTAAAAGAGAGGTATCAGATGAGGTTATTACCTTCTAGAAATTTATGACAAAGTTGAAAAACAAGCATGTGCTTAAAAATGCGATGACTAATAGAGGAAATGTATACTAATGCCAAATGAGTACAATAAAAAGAGAGATGGTTAACAGAGTTAGGAAGGTCAAGGGCATTCTAAAGCCTGGATCATTTTATAAACACATAAGAGGAAAGAACTTTCATATAATCCAGACTCCTTTACTTATTCTTTGATGACTAACCATTGATTCATAATTGTGTCCTTTTGCATATAGTTTCCATTATTTTGACTGCCTCTGAAGATATTAAGTAATGTTTTCCACATAAGAACAACTGGAAAGAAAAAGTGAAATTAAAATGTGTTGCTCCCCTATCACATCCCAGACATTGTAAATGAATTTTTACATAATGTATCTCTACTTTAAACCACCTTTTAGAACACAAACACATTCATAGGGTTTTTAGAATATGATATATGTTTTTTGCTCACTGTAGGACAGAACTTGACTTGGACAAGAACATTTTTTTTTCATAAAACACCTTTGTTGGGTTATGCTTTACACCAAATAAACTGCACCTATTTTAAGGGTACGAATGAATGCATTTTGAAAAATGTATACTTCTCTATAATGACGAGCACAATCAAGATGAAGAATGTTATCACCACCTCCAAAAGTTCTCTAATGTCCCTTTGCAATCAGCCCTGGACGTAGGCTGCCTCCTGATATGCCATTTGTCACTGTAAATTCATTTGTCTTAGCTGGAATTACATATAAATGGGATTGTGCAGTATGTACTCTTTTATGTATGGCTTCTTTCACTCAGTGGAATGTTTTTGAAATTCACTGATGTCCTTGCATATTTCAGTAGTTTAAGATTTTAAAAATTCTAAATAGTATTTCATCTTATGGTTATACCACAATTTGTTTACCCATTCTCCTATTAATGGACATTTAGGTAGTGGCCATTTTTTTGGTCACTATGAATAAAGTTGCTGTGAACCTTGATTGTCAAGTCTTTGTGTAGAAATAAGTTCTTGTTTGTATCAGTGAGTGCCTAAGAGCAGAACTGCTGAGCCAGATGATAAGTGTGCATTTACCTTTGTAAGAAGCTGCCAGATTCTTTCCAAAGTATTTGTTGCATTTTACTTTTCCAGCAGAAATGTGTGAGAATTCTGTTTTTTCCACATCCTCACCAGCACTTGGTGTTAATGTTTTTATGTTTAGGCCTTCTAGTGGGTATGTAGTGGTATCTTGTGACTTCAATTTATACTTCTCTGGTAGACAAATGATGTTGATTACCTTTAGTTAGCCTTATTATACATTTGTTTGTCTTCTTTTGAGAAGTATCTGTTCAGATCTTTTGACCACTTTGTATTGAGCTGTTTATCAGAGAGTTGTAGGGTTGTAAATTCTGGATACAAATTTTTAGTAAGATATTATGTACTGCAAATATATCCCCTCATTCTGTGGCTTGTCTTTTTAAAAAGATTTTATTTATTTTTGGAACTGTTTTAAGTTTACAGTAAAATTGAAAGGAAGGTACACAGATTTTCCATATAATCCTTGCCGCACACATGCATAGACTCCTCAATTACCAACATTCGCGACCAAAGGAGTATATTTGTTACAATCCATGAACCTCTGTTGGCACATCATAATCACTCAAAGTCCATAGTTCACTTTCGGGTTCACTCTTGGTGTTGTATGTTCATGGATTTGGACAAATGCACATAATGACATGTACCCACCATTAGAGTACCATGCGGAGTATTTTCACTGCCTTGAAAACCCTCTGTGCTCTGCCTATTCATCCCTGCCCTAGGAACCCCTGGTAACCATTGATCTTTTCAGTGTTTCCACAGTTTTGTCTTTTCCAGAATGTCATTTATTTGGAAATAAACAGTATATAGGCTTTTCTGATTAGCTTCTTTCATTTAGTAATTTAGGATTCCTCTGTGTTTTTCATGGACTGATAGCTTTTTTTTTTTTAAGCACTGAATGATATTCCATTGTCTAGATGCACTACAGTTTATTTATTCATTCCTCTATCAAAGGACATCTTGGTTGCTTCCAGGTTTTGGCAATTATGAATATAGCTGCTATAAACATCCTGGTGCAGGTTTACTTGTAGACATAAGATTTCAATTGACTTGGGTAAATACAAAAAAGCATGATAGCTGGATTGTATGGTAAGAGCATATTTAGTTTTGTTTTCCTTTTCACTTTCATCATAGTTTCTTTACTAAGGATGATAAGTTTTAAATTTCACAAAGCCCATTTACCTTTTTTTGGCTTTTATGGGTTATGCATGGCTTGGTGATAAGTTTGCATGACTAGAGAAGGAATTCATCCAATGGCTATTATTAAAGTTTAATTACTTAATGGACTCTATGTAAGGCAATAATATTGAGGATCTTTGTATAAGAGTGATTTTATCTTATACTTTTTATTAACTAGTCCCCTGGATAATTAAATGATTCATAAACATTGTCCTCCTAACTCCTTTGATGTCTAAATAGAAAGAATTATAGAGCTTCAGGGCTTGCAAGGAAATGATAAGTCATTTTTTCCATTCATTGGATAAACATTTGAGCAGTCAGGTCATTTTTCTAATGCACATTTCCAGAACCTATTTTCATTATAGGCAGCAACGTAGCATAACTCATCTGGATTTTAGGACAGGGAAGGAAATAAGGAACATCTCTCAAATTTTTCATTTATAGGATGCCTGCCTGAGTTCCACAGCTTAAGAGTGTAATGTCTCCAATCAATGTATCACTTTCAAGTAGCGTCATGCCTTGGCAGTTGCTGAACTCCCGTGGTCCTATGAGCAGAACGAGAACTTTCTAATCAGGCAGAGCTGGGCCTGTATGCTAGGTTAGCAACATGAGCAAGTCACTTAAGTGTCCTGCGTTGCAGTTTCTGTCATTTGTAAAATGTAAAGAGTAGGATTTATGAGTAGACATCAGAATAAAGTAGGCTCTCATGAAATGGTCATTTTTTTTTTTATTGATTGGTGATATAAATAATGCAATGGAGAAAGAGAAATTTTACTTCTCCTGCATTTTTATTAATGGAAGATAAAGAGTTGAGAAATTCATTAGAAAAAAAGATGACAAGATTAAGAACTTGGTTTATATTGTCAATAGACCTTACCTGGGTGTTTGGTCATGATAACAATCTAATTGTGGTCTACTTTCACAAGGAGCTTGTGGTGGAAGTGATGGATATTGAATAATGTCCTTGGCATGCAACACCAAAGAGCCAAGTGATACACAATTATTTTCAAAGAAAAGACACAATTAAATGTTATTATTAAGGGAGGCCATATCTCTCTTTGGGACCTTTTACATTTTCAAATAAGTAATAAATTGTCATAGTTCGAAACTCAAACAATCAGGCTACACCAAGACTTACCTTCATGGCTCCCCCCACCCATCAAGTCCCCACCTCTGTTCCCTAAAGCTCAGTGTTTTATTATGTCCTCAGTCTTTCTCTATGTCAATACAGACAAATATGGATATATAGCCTTACTTGCCTTTTTGTTACACAGAAATTTGTATAGTACTTACACCTATTACGTGATTGTACATCCAGCTTATAAAAAATAAATAGCTGTAGGGAAAGTTTTATGAATTAGCCTGTCACCCTGCAGAGTGACCAGGCAAAAGCTTCTATGTCACATTCTAAATTTAATGAATTTGCTGCAGAAACAGAAACCCTGCAAGTCCTTTTGCTAAATAAAGAATCTCTGCCTTGATGGTTTGGCTCCTCTCTTGCCTAGAGGCAGGAAGTAGCAGCAGGTAAGAACTCCAGGCCCCTGCAATTTTTGAAGACCTCTTCTAGAGTTTAACTACCCATGCAAAAGGGCTCTGGGTATTCTGACATTCTTCCTCCTGGCAAAATAAGTCTTTAAGGGTTGGTTTTAGCCTGAAGGCTTGAGCTTCAAATAAAGGTAGGTTGCAGAATAAAAGTTAATGCAGCTTTTCATTGAAGAGTGAATGTTTTCACGTGTAAAAGTAGAAAAGGAATCTAAAATTGTCTTATTTTCTGATTAAGGCAAGTGGCTGGGAGGAAATGTTTTAAGGCAATTAATTGCTTGTGAAGGTGACTTAATTCTGGCGCCCGGAGGGAAGCTGTAAGCTTTTTGGAACACTCTCTCCTATGACTATATGCGAGGGGCCTTCTCTGAGTCATAATGGGAGGTGGGGCACAGAGTTGAAATCCGGGTCATTAATGCAGCTTGTTCTGTAGCTAAAATTTCTGGATGCTGTTTCATCTGTCTGAGTTTATAAAGTACCCCAGGGTGTTTCCTAAACAAAAAAACTAAAAGTAGATGTGTACAGTTACCTGAATTTATATACAGTAATGAAAGGCAGGAAGAAGTTAGGATCGGATAAACAAATATTTAAAAAATACAAGTTCGCTTAAATCATTCATAATTTATTTACTAAGAATTCATTTGCTGTTTCTGCAATAGATTTACATTCATTTCTGGATTTTGCTTCTGCTAATAATCAAGCTTATTTGCATTTTCTGAGGACAAAGCAGGTAATTACAAGAGCAGGTGTCCTGAGGATAACTGAGTGGTAGGCGTAAGCCAACATGGCTTCCACAGTTTCAGTGTTTCTGTTTTGTAAGAGAGAACACAGCCAGTCTTTGGAGTCAAATCATAAGCAGGAGACGGCCAACTTGAACATCAAGACCGAAGGCTCTGGGTTATATAACAGTCTGGCTTCTTCTGGTGGCCACTTCCCAGGACATCGTTGCTAAGTCTCATCTTCTCAAGAGTGTGTAAGACAACCTTGTAAATTTTGCATCCCTGTCAGCTCATAGACTTCTGACTGGATGCTCAGACCCTGAAGAAGCCTGACTATCCTCAAGAGCATGTCTTCCAATTTGGGATGGGATATTTAGTAACCTAAATAGAAACAGAATGATTTTCTTTCCTACACTTGTACAACATAACCTCAAACATGCAAGGACATCAAATTTATTGTCTATGCCAATTCAGGCATATCTGGCCATTTCATTCAAGTACCCTGCTATTTAGCTTTTCTGTGCTGTTGTTTATGATATTTTATGTCCTCTTAACATAACTGAATTATAAATTTTATTAGTGACATTATTCTATTTATTCAAAGAGAAGATAAAAACCATTTTCCCTTTAAGACTTGGCCTATATTGATAGTACTAGAATTGTGAGACCCAGACCACAGGTGACCCTGTATCTCGTCACCGACTACCTAAATCCATTAGCTTGTTTCTTCTTTAGGGGAAGATACAAAGAATGTTAGGACCCATGTGGTCCAAGGAGAAGAATACTTCAAAAGGAGTCATTGGGAGCATTCATTCTGTCGGTCAATTTACAAATATTTATTAAGATATGGCACTGAGTTGGCCACCATGCTGGCCCTCATAGGTACAAAGATGGATATTGCAGTCTGGTTGGTGAAAAGGTGCGTGATCCACAGCTGAGTAGCAGTGTGATGCGCCAGCCACCAGGAGAATCTGTGCAGAAAGCTGCAGGAGTGAACAGAGGGAGGCATCTCATTGTGTGTGGGAGAGGGGTGTCAGGAGATGTTGGTGTGTGAGACGAATCTAGAAAAAGACTGCTAGGAGGACAAGGAAGTCCACTGACTAGCTTTTGTCCTTGTCTGAGAATAGTGAGATTTGTAGGCACTCACTATAAGAAAAGAAATAGTCTCCAGCTGGGGAAAAATTTGAAGAAAGATTATGCCGGTGTTATTAGATGGAAAGAATGTCCTTTGCTTGGGTCCCAGGTTTGAAATAAGACTCTTAGTTAGCAATTAGATGGAATAAAAACCAGGGGTTGACTTTGGTTTCTAAATGGCAAAAAATATTACTGGGTTGGCCAAAAACTCTGTTTAGTTTTTTCCATAAAGTAAAAGACACATTTTCCATTTTCACCAATAACTTCATTGATTTGGATATTGTGGGTATGTCAGCTATCTCCTGTGTAGTGTAACGTTGATTCCTCTCAATGTCTCGATTTGATCGTTATCAACTTCAGTTGGTCTTCCCAACTGTAGAGCATCATCCAGCGAGAAATCTCCAGCGTGACACTTTGCAAACCACTTTTGACATATTGTATCAGCCACAGCACCTTCTCTATACACTGCACAAATCGTTTTTGCATTTCAGTTGCGTTTTTACCTTTCTTGAAATAATAAAGCATAATATGCCAACAATGTTGCTTATTTTCTTCCATCTTCAATATTTAAATGGCTGCAAAAAAGTTCACGAATTTTGATGCTTTTTTAATAAATATGCACTGATACAATAGCGGTTGCAGTACGATCTAACAAAATTGCTTTGAATGAAGTTAAAGGCAACTAAGTGCTTCTAGAACCAGCTTATGGAAAAAACCGAACGATCTTTTTGGCCAGCCCATTGGGAGGGCCCCTGGTTGGTATAAACCCTCAGTGGTGTTCATTTTTAAAGACCTGTTTTGTAGTTTTTCTCCATGGGTCACTTGCTAATCTATGAAGGCATTCCTGAAATTTTGTGAGAATGTTTAAAAATAAATTTGACCTTATTTCATGGAGATCAGAGGAGTGTGTAGGTAAAGGAATCTTACATTTAAGGCGTTTTATGTAGTTAACACTCTTAGCTTTTGGAGCTATTCAAGCTTGCAATTAAGACAGAGGGGGCTCAAATATATCAGGCTTGAGTATAAACCTTAGCCCTAGCACCTACCTGCTGTCTTTGTTTACTTTAATTAGCCTTTTTTTTTTCATCTGAAAAAAACTGGGAGAATAATAGTACTGTTTATCACAGGTGGGTTTTTGAGTGGGAGGCAAAGGGGCAGGGGTTACATTTTGCATGTGGCTTAAAACACGTGCACAAACTCTAGCAGGCCTCTGACTCCTCCGGGGAGCCTGGCGAATGCCGGTTCTTGGACCCTCTTCCCAGGGGTCTGGCATCGAAGGTCTGGGAGGGGGAACACATCTGCATCTTTAGCAAGCAACCCAGTGTCTCTCATATGTTGTGAAGAGACCACAGTTTTCACAAATGCTGGCTCAACTTCACAAAAGGCAAATATTCTTTTTTTTAAAATTGTTGTTCAAGTACAGTTGTCTCCGTTTCTCCTCCCCAACTCCTCCCCCTCCCCACCCATCCCCGCCTCCCACCCTCCAACCTACGCCCTTTGGCTTTGTCCATGGGTCCTTTATACGTGTTCCTTGACACTCCTTCCTTGTTTCCCCCCATTATCCATCTCCAAATATTCTTGAACAGCTCTCATGACTTGCAGCCTGAATGGCTTGTCTGAGCTCCTCAGCTAAGGCTTGTTGGGGTGTGTTCTCAGCTGCAGACCCTAACTCCTGAGGACAGGTACCGATAGCTGTCACTTCCTAATAGGAGTCACTTTCCACCTCAATTGTACTAACAAGATTGTGGAGGGTTTCTCAAATTATATTTCACTTCCACCTACAAATAACAAAGAAAGGGGAAAAACACTTTTTTAAATTTCTGTAAAACACTTGTTATATTTAAAAATTTACTAAAGGGGTGAGATAAAGGAAGTCCAAATTATTAGTGACGTATCTGGATGTGAATAGGGAAAATAAGGAAGGAACAGGATGAAAGAAACAAATTTTTCTACACATTCATAGCATTCCCCAGTAAAGCTATATATACTATTAAAGATGCTTTTGTTTTTGTTTTTTGTTGCAAGTTATAACAATATTAGCTATATTTTTACTACCAATTAATACTTATTATTAATGCTCTTTGTCTTGGGCTTTGAAAAATATCTACAGTTTTAAAAATACCACTGACAAGCTTTTGAAATTACCTACTGTTCTTAAATTCCTCATCATTGATATCTGAGATTTTTGCATCACTTACAGTCATGCTTTTAACATTGTACCTATGTTATAAAGATAAATGACTCATGTTGCATTTGCATACAGTGAAGGTTTCATCTGTCCTTACACACCGTTCTTTCTAGTAAGCCTCTGTCCATTTATGCATGCAAATGGAACATGTATAATTTTCTATCAGTGAAATCGGTAATTTCTTTCAAAATATTATGATGATTCAACTCTGAAATGTTCTAAGGAAAATATTCTGTAGTCAGATATATGACAGTAGTTAACTAGCTCTTAAAGCTCTAAAACTCTTTGTTTCCTTTAAGAATACTATCACAATTTTACTTGAATTTTTAATGTTTAAAGTTTTCAAATTACACTGAACAATTTTATGAAAATTGGACCTTCCTTTCCTTCTTCCTCTTCTGCTTTCTTTTAGGCTTCACTGAGAGGGCACCTATTTAGGGTCAGGCAATATGGTCAATACTGAAGAAACAAAGATGAATATAGCACATTCCTTGACAGCTCTCCTGCAGTGAACAGTCTGGATGAAAAGAGAGAAGAAAGACACAGTAAATGACGTAGAAGGAAGGGAGTGCTGTGGGAGAAGTACATACTGAGTGCCCTGGATGCATTCGTAATTTACAATGTTTCACTGAGTGCCAGGCTCTGTCTCGCTGCTGAGGATACGGAGTACAATCACTGAACTCAGGACACATTGTAGAGCAGCAAGAGGATTAATTTTACTGATTGAGAATTACACAGAATATTATAAAATCCCAGGAGAACCTCGTAGGCAATGGGACAATTTTCCTGGGGGAGGGTATAACAGAACTAAGTCCTAGGTGATGGGTGGGGATTAATGTAACAAAAGGCAGAGAGGGATGAAGGTAGGGGAGGGCTGCGGACAATTGAGTATTTCTAGAGAACTGAGTCCTAGACAGAAGCTGACAGCACTTGTCAGGGAAGAGGGACATCGGTGCCAGGCCCCAGGGGTCTGTGGCCAGCTGAAGAGACAGAACTTTATCTGTCCTGGGGAGACACAAAATTAAGCGAGTGATGATTAAGTTTAATGAGTCAGGCTTAATTTGTTTTACACTCTGGCAGTGGCATAGCCCATGGGTTTGAGAAAGGCAGGCCAAGAAGCCTGGGGTGTTGAGGTTTGTACTGCCTGTGAGGGATGAGAACCTCAACTAGGGCCGCGGCAGGGGTGTGGGCAGTGGCAAGTGTGTGGTAGGGAAAACATGGAGGACGTCAAGTCAGTCAGTAACGCTCAGTGACGGGTTGAGGCGGGAAGTAACGAGGAAGGGAGCACTCAAGAACGACACCCCAGAGGTGAAGCTGGGCTGACGGGATGGACAGGGACATCACTGATTGAGAATTCGGGGGATACATAGGCACGAAGAGGAAGAGCATCAGTTTGGGTCTGGAAGCATTGAGTTGGAGGTATCTGGCCACTCTTGGGGAAGCCATCACAGGTAATCGGATATTTGAATGTGAAAGTCAATCTAAGCAGGCCCTGGCCAGGCAGCTCAGTTGCTCAGCTGCCAAGAGCATCTTCCTGATACACCAAGGTTGCAGGTTGCATTGCTCTTTCTTTCTCTGAAAAATCAATCAATAAAGGGGAAAGTTGACCTAAGCAGATATGTACATTTTGGGCTCAAAAGACTATGGGGGTAGCTGAAAAAAAATGAGTGCAACTTTGGGCACAATGAATTCAAGGACCCACTGGAACGTGGCCATGCAAGTCTAAAAACTCAGAAATGAGGCTGAGTGAGAGAGACATATTTTGAAACCAGCGGCATGCGCGTGGATTGTAGTTCTCTCAGATTACACAAAATACGATTAATGAGGTGGTTAAATATACCCAGGTGCTGGAGGGAAGATGTAAAAGATGAAGGGAAATTAACAAAACAGAATAAAAAAGATCCATAAAAACTGAGTATTACATCTATTTAGGTTGTAAGAAAGCAACTGGGGAAGTGAAACTGTAATTAGAGAAAAGGCTGAGCTGGGAAAATAGTTCCTGAAATTAAAATTTCTCCGATTGTTACTTTTCCAGGGCTGCCACAGTAACAGCTCATGCTATTTGGGGGTTCTCTGACCCCATCGGCCTCATCTGGCTCACATCCTAGGACCTGAATTGTGAGGTTAGGATGAGAACACGGTTCTTTAAAGAAGTTATTACTGCTTGAAACGATTCAACTTAACACTTCATAACACACCATTGCATATTTTTCTGTGCTTTATTCATGTGTAAGTTGAGGCAGGGGAACACAGCGGGTGGCTGGTCCACTTCTGAGACTGCCCGCGTAAGCCACGAACCCCCCTTCCCTCAGGTTTAAGGGTGACGCTCAGCCCTGGCTGCCCCCTGAAGTCGTCTGGGGAGCTTTTACAGCACAGGCGCTGACCTGCTCCCCCAGAGACGATGAGCCCATTGCCGTGGGGTGGAGCTCAGGCACTGCCAGGGTTTCAAATTCCCCCTGGAGAGTCGAATATGCAGACAGGCCTGTGAATCTCAGGCAGCAAACACTCTCTTAGGGCATATCAGATAGGAAGCGCTCTGGAAGTGTTTATTTTCTGAATTCAGGTGACTGAGTGAAATGGCTCCTCGAATTTCCTGTACATTCCTAAGACCCTATATTTGGAAGCTCACCCCCGAATGCGAGCGCTGGAAGTAAACTTGGAGATATTCCGGGAGATCCATGTCATCTCAGTAGACAAAGGGATTGAGACTTGGAGAAGCTGAGTGGATTTCTAACAGCCACGCAAGCAGTAGGACCAAGCCTGGAGGCTCCCAGAGTCCAATACACTCTTTCCTTCCAACATAAACATCTTTAAAAAAAAATTACTCTGGAAGAGCCCAGCGAAGAAAGGAAAAAGATGTGTAAACAACTACTGTTCTCTTGACCTGTCCCAATTTCTGATTAGGAATAATGATAATAACAACAAGTAAAAGAAAGGAAACCCTGGTGATATGTAATGATAACCCTGCTCTTTTGTGGTTAAAAGTCTATTTTGAGGAAAGTTGCCAGTGGGAAGAATGTTGAATAGGCTGTAGCTGTCATGTGCCATTTTCAAAACTGGGGATTATTAGGGAGAACTGTAAATGTTACCAATTATTGAAATGTCTAATTAAGGGTGGTTATTTTGACTGTTAACATGAGAGCACCATCATCAAAAAAAGAAAAGGTTGAGAATCACTGTTGTCAAGTAACAAAACACCTGCTTTGCCAAATCAGAGTAGCGGGGAAGAAATCAAATGAGATAAATAATGTGTGTGCAAGGATAATCAAATTGTATGAGGATCCTGTAAGGCGAATGGAATAGCAAAGTCCAAAGAAAGCTGCAAGATGGAGGTCTGTGTTTTGTTTGTTCGTTGCTTTTAGCCTTCAGCTGTACCTATGCCCGGGCAGACGACAGACTCAGGTGGTAGGCAGCCTAGATGTCTCTGCTTTTCCCTGCAGTCAGTGGTCGATGAGAGCCCTCCCGTGACTCTCACCAATGAAAGAGCTGTGCCAGCTATATGTTCATTATTATGCCTTTTTGCTGTTTTCTAAGCTACCCACTTGCCTCTCCACTTTATCTGTCTCCAGGCAGCACATTCCTGGACCTGTATTTCAACTTGGAGGCTTCGGCTACTTAATAACTGTTTGACCTTGAGCGAGCTATTTGAATTTCTCTAGCATCGTCTTCTTGTTTGTATCCAAGTTGGTTGTGAAATTTAAACCAGGGAATCCATCTAAGGAGCTCAGAACGGTGCTAGACAGATTGTAAGCCACATGGCGCTGTAGCTCTATCCATTATTTGTAATTTATTTTACTGTTTGTTTATTTATCTTTTCTTCCATTTAGATTTGTCTCTAAAACAAAAACATTTTATAAGCTTTCACAGGTGTTTTCAATGTAAAGAGCAACAAAAGAATAAGACAGGTGATATACCTGTGTGAGTTAATTGTTTGGTAGTTTGCACATAATTTATTTCACTGCCTAATTTATTTCAGTTATTCACATCCAAATTTTGGCTAAAAACATAAGTTAATTCCCAAACTCCCAACCTCATAGAGGCTCACACACTTGGTGTTCAGAAGAAATATTTATGACTGCGGGTCCTACTGTTTTTGTAGATTCTCTACTACCACTTAGAGAGATTAGAGAAGGAAAATAGTGTATGTTTACAGAGTGATGGCTGAATTGAGACATTTTGTTACCAGCGAGTTTGGTTCTTGTCTCCTGATGTGAAAGAATTTAGGCCGGGGACACTGATAAAAGCAAAGGCAGATTTATTGAGGCTCTATAGAGGGCAAGAAAAAAGGAGATAGGGCCTCAGGTTCTGCGCCTGGAACATGGAGTTTGGATTTTTTTATTCATTGTGAACATGGAAGTTTCTGGGGTTAGCCAATCAAGGTGTTGGTTGGCTGGCTTTTTTCTTTTTAGGAACACTGGAGTCCCCCTGAAGTCTGGGTACACGTCAGTAAAGTGATGCATTCTGGGATTGTGCAAGACTTATTATAGGATGCAGGAAGGGACTTTCCCAACCAGGTATTGAGTTGGTCTCTGTGGTTGGTGGCTTGGCTTTTGACCTGAAAAGCAAACTTAAAAGAAGTCAGGGTAGTTCCCGGAGCATTGTTTTATAACTGTAAAACCAGTGGTAACTGCTGCAGGTCTAGCAGGACTTAACTCCCTTAATTTGATGGAGCCATTTGTTCTGGCAGGGCTTGACTCGATGGAGCAATTTTGGGGAACATTTTATTCTACCTGTTTCAATTTCTCTTTGGATGTGCACCCATGTTACAAAACTGCTATGTAAACTGCATTTGCTACATGAATATAGGTTATTGTTATTGCTATGTTATTATGAAATACTGACTGCCGTGAAAAAGAAATAGTGGAAATGGAACATTTTCTGTATAGAGCTTATTGCTCTGTTGGCACTGTGGAAGTGCTTGTTTCCTTGCTTTGAAAATAATCACTTGAAAGCTTTCACCGAATAGAGGGTTTTGGGATCGTAATATTTTCCCTATGGCCTCATGCTATGGTTGGTTTATGAGAGTCTCTAGGACTCTTCCCATGTGACAGTGTAATCCCTACAACTGCAGACCACATTCAGTGACAAGTGGGTGCCTTCTCCTTATAGGCACTTTGGCATTTAACCCTTTTTAGATCTAAGAAGAGCCCAAATAAAACAGGCCAGCAGTAGGGACCACGTGGCATTGTCCCTCAGCAGTAGCTCTATCATGCCAGTACCTGGTCTGACCTCGGATCCCCATCTTGATTAACATTAAAATTCCTGGGAGGAAGAGTTGATAACAGCAAATGACCCTGTTCTAGCACAGCCATCAGAATGCCATCAGCCAAATTGATCTGTTAGAAGGCAGCAATCTCGATGGCAGTGGGCAGCAATCACGTAAAAATATTTCAAGAGAGGAGCCTAAACATGGCAGGAAAAGCAGATAGGAGCGTCACCGCAGTCTGCTCTTTGTTCGAAGCCCTGAATGGGATAAAAAACAATTAACTCGTGGAGGCCTCGGTCTGTTAATAGTGACTCTGTTTCGATAGGTCATTTTATGAGGGATCTGAGTGGTATGTCCTGTCTGCAGTTTATTTGTGTCTTTATACAAAACTGAAAATGTATCACTGAATAATACAAAATGATAACTGAGTAGTGTTATCAGTCTATTGCAAAAAATAGGAGATTTTTTTTTAAGGGTCAAGGAGATTACTTGACCCTTCAGCCGGGTAATTCTGTTAAAAATGACCTACTCTACAAAAAAAAAAAATCATTAGGAATGACAGAGCAATCACCAAAAACGTTGCCCCAGTGATATTTGCCTTAAGTAACACAAAGACAACATGGAAGCACCATTTCATGTGCTTTGTCTCAGCCTCCCCCTCTAGCCCCTGGGAACCAACCACAGTTTTTAAAAATTGATTTTTTGGGGGAGTGGGAGAGAGAGACAGAGAAACACTGATTTGTTCCGCTTCCTGATGCATTCATTGGTTGACTCTTAAATGTGCCCTGACTGGGGATTGAACCCACAATCTTGGCATATTGGGGTGACACTCTAACCAACTGAGCTGCCCAGCCAGGGCACCAGCCACACTTTTATTAAGAAACTTCCTGTCAGTGTGGTGAATAAGGGAATACTAAAACTAAGGCTGTTCACCCCAGAGCGCGTGTTGTTGACCAGAAACATACTCTGCTCCACTGTGGGCTAAATGCATTTATGAGTGTGGACAAGGCTAGCCCCAGGCCAAGCTGTGATGGAAATTTTCTAGCTTCCCTTAACAGTTTGCGAGTTGTTCATGTTAAATGAATGGATACCTGAATGAAGAACGAAAGTGATCGATACAGGAATAAATTACTAGTCAGTTGGAAAACTTCATTTTGCTTAAAACAGGATATTCCCTTAATTTTTAGCAAAGTCTTTGTTTCTAACTAAAATTTCATACTTAATATAAGTAGACGATTTCTAGCGTTATCTTCATTGAGACTGTTCAACCCATAGGGCCCCACCAGTGATGACTTCAGGTAGGGCGATCCCTGCAGTGGTCGCTAGAGGTCAGGGTAGAGCCAAGAACCAGAAGGGCAGAGGGCCCTAGGCTCAAAGCAGAAAGTTATGGGGAGATGACGATTCCAGGGCAGTCTTGGTTTAAGAGCAGGAAAGGCAAAAATCTCAATGAGAAGCCATATGCAAACATAAATACACGAAGCATGCTCAGAATAATGAAGTGGACAGGTCACAAGTGTTAAAAGGACACCAGAGTCAGAACAGAAGAGGGATCCCAGATATCCTGGGATACCCAAGCCAGTATCAGGAAAAGTCAGAACCAACATTTGCAGACAGAATTAGAACTTCTGGTGGGGCAGGAAAGGAGCTAGTGCTCTAACAACATCTGAGGAGGTTCTGAACACTACTGCTTATCTGTTGGATATCAATTTAAAAACTATTTCCTTGCAAGGAATCATACCTTTGACCATAAACTTTTTCATCTTCATAGGAGAGACAATGATGGATGGCATAGTAATAAAAAAGATGGTATGAAATTCAATGTACTCTTTCCTGAGAAGGCTGTTGATTATCTGATTTTATCATTTACAGTATCTTATGTTGTGTATACAACAAAGATTATGTGTCCACTAAAAATCAAAGATGAACAAGTCATATGAACTGTAGCAAGGACAATATAATTTATCTGTAAGGAAGAGTGTTTTGACAGAATAGAGACCAGAAACAGTTACTTCTTTTTCTTTGTAAATATTTATGAACAAGATCTTGCCAAAATTATGCTGGTAATAAAGAAAAATAATAGATTTTTATGGGGCTCTCGGCTTATAATATTTGGAGAAGGCTCTTGGACTTGATTATATGTAAACTAATTATGAATACAAATGATGTATGGAAATAAATAATTGTTTGAAATGAACAAAACAATCACAAGAAATTCAATTCTTCTTAAAACTGGAAAATATAAGAAACATCGTAACATCTAGAAATATTTTTATTATTGAACTGCCTGTCACACTTCTATAATATTTTTTATGTCTTTTTGCCTACATGTTACTTATATAATAAAGAGTAAGAAAGATCATCTTTTAACACTAGACCAGAAGGATAATTCAGCCTCTGTTAGCATAACTGATCAGTATGAGTGTGTGTACAGGCCCACGTGCAATTTATGTGTTTAACTTGTTGAGTGAGTAGAAAAGATTATTTAATTTTATACCTTTCTTTAGTAGTATCATATATATTTACAGAATCATAGACAAATTTGGTAAACCTTATCAGATTCCCCCCCTGTATGAGCTGTAGGTTTAAAGACGTTTCAGGCTTTCTTGTGCAGTGTCTCATTGCTGTTTGTCAGTGCAGTTTAAAGCGATGAGACCTCTCTGTCAGTTTGCCACCAGTGTCCTGCTGTAGTGAGGTATTTTGAATTTTTTGTGTTATACTTGCTGGACTCCATTTTTTTGGTGCAAAATCAGCAAGAAATTTCCATCTGTTTCCACTGGTTATAGATTTGCTCCCCTTTGTTAATTAAATTTTCAAACTGTAAAAGAGGGCTGATTCATTACTTCTTTTTAAAATGCATTTTCTTCTGTTAATAAATGATTGCTTTTGGCACACAATTTTTTTATCTGATGCTTTTGTCACTTGTGGCATTAGGCTGATTTCATCCCTGATCATTATCACTCTTGTTTAATTTTCAGTTAATTTTTAAAAAGAATTTATTTATTTATTTTCAGAGAGAGAGGAAGGAAGGGACAAAGTGAGGGAGAGAAACATCAGCATGAGAGAGAAAGAGGGATTGGCTGCCTCTCATATGCAACTCCCTTGTCCCCCCGTCTGGAGACAAAGCCCACATGTGCCCCGACTGGGTATCGAACCGGTGGCCTTTCACTTTGTGGGATGACACCCAACCTACTGAACCACCTCAGTCAGGGCTCAGTTAATTTTTTTGTTTGAATTTTCTCTCCATCCTTTAATGAATACTGTTAAAGAGATAAAAGAAGTTACCTTGTATATTCAATCAGGAGTTTGTAATTCTCAGACTGTTTAATTTGCAGTTAAAATGGTTGATGTTCAACTCAGCATTCCCATAGCCACACGCCCAAAGTACTAGTGGACACTCACATCTATGTTTGATATGAGAGGAGATACAACAGAGGAAAAGCGAGAATGGAAATGGACTTAGAACACCTTATTCTTGCAAATTCCACAAAAATATATGACCTTTGGATTATTTCATGCAAGTAAGGAACCTTCTTTTAGGTGACCCTTAACATAGACCTATATAATTTGTCTGCATATGAAAGTATAATATATGACCCAATTATTCACAATATAATTTTCATGGTACCAGCTAACATACAAAAACTTATAATTTCCAGCAGAGAAAGACACATCCTTAAAGTTCTTTGACAAGAAATTACCTCTTATTCGTGTCTTTTTGTAACTACATGGATGCAAGAGTTACTTAAAAACCAGTGGAATAAAAACTGTATATACTGCATGCAGAGAATGACAAAGAATTGTTTTTAAGTTCTAATAGTGTGATCTGTTTCTGAAAATGAGAGAAATATCAGCTAATCATAGTTTGACCTCCCTAACCCCCAAATTAGGCATTTCCCTCAACCTTGTCAGGCCTGCTTGCCATATTCTATCTAGGAAGGTCCACTCTCATTTGGACAATGAATCAGAAAGAACGTGTGATTCTCCCCTGAGCTCTACCATTCCTAAGTAGCTCTCCAGATTATACTCTAAACAGAGCAGAATCCCAATAAACATTTGCTGATTTTAGCTGAATCAATACTTTATTCAAGGACCATCATCTATTTTTAAGTGTGGCAAGTGTATACCGCATTTTAAGTGTGTCAGTGTTTAGGAATCTGACTCTTGGAATCTCATTTTGTCCCAGAATTTTGTACATGAACTTGACTCCTACTACCAAGCTCTCAAAAGTTCAGTCCTTGTTCTTTCTCCATGTCTTCCAACTGAACAACATTGTTTCAAATTATATGACATCAAGGTGGTTATTAATATCATATAAAATGTAAATCACATCTTAACCAAGAATTAAGTCTTTTTTATAACGTTCAGTAGATTAAAAGCTGTTGAACATTATAATCAAATTTTTGTATGTGCCAGAAATAAAGTTAGATTTTGTATTAACTCGCATTTTCCCCCCAGTAAATGTAAAGACTCTGAATTTTTACATGTGGCTTACTTGTTGAATAATTTGATCTAAACTAAAATTTAGTTTCCAAAAACTCGAGTTATTATTTTAATTGTATCTTTTCCTAATGCATTCAGTAGGCTTTACTGAATTCTCTTCTCAAAGTGTTCATTTGAATTATTACTAGCTTCTCCTGTTCCCTCCAGCCCCCAAAGAAATAATGTGCTCTTCTTCAGAAAAGACAGCATGCTGGAGGAAACCAGATACAAATCAAGAATTGAACTTTTATGGCACTAATCTTGCCATTTCTTGGGAACAAGGAAACATTCTTTTGTGAAACCAGTTGGGACTCATTGAGAGTGGTTGATATCTTTCCCTTTTCTGGAGAATAAGACAGTTTTTGGTTAGAACTAAAGAACTATTTTTAAAGAATCTGATAAATATTAGGAGTAAGATCAGTGCTGTATTTTGGTAACTTAGGTTTTCTTCCTGTGTTTTCCAGGAAATTCTTTGTCCTCATTTAAAATAATAACCAAGTTGTCTTAGAGCAATTTGTGGTTGAAAGCTTGACAATTAAGATGGGTGTCAATTCCTGGTCGTTTGATTCAGGAACTGCCTTCATTGTAATTTATAGAACAAGTACAACGTGTGGTAATTTCTCATTAATTTCATTCAATTTACCAAATACTTGCAAAACCATTATGTGTGCAACATTGTGATATGAAAAGAGAACATAGAAGTTTCACCTTCATAAAAATGACAACTCAATGAAAGAAATTAAATGACCATCCAAGTAAATATAGTATAAAATTTAATAAGAAAAATACCCAAAATACGTTATAAAAAATGTGAAGAGGTAACAGTAATTGAGATGGGTCTCAAATACTGGATAGTCAATAGGCAGAGGTACGTACCTCTCTCTGTTTTGCAAGTAACCAAAATCAAATAAAAAACAGAGGAAGGAGAATGGAGAAAAGAGACCCTACTGGATTCTAAGGGTAATGTTTGCCATGAGTTCACACCATGTCACTCTGCATAAGCCAATTATTCTTATTTGTCTTGTCGCTAAAACACAGATGTTGGACTGATTTTTCTAACATGCTCGGTGCCCTGCTGAAGCAGCACCAAATATCAAAGTAGCAAACAGGAGATTGGGTGGCTTGTCCCTGAGTGGTCAGTAAATTAACTTTGTGTACTTAACCTGCTTAGGCCTTCACGCCTCATTTTAAAATGAGATTATAGGCTCAGAAGACTTTAATGCTTGCAAAGCTCTGGAATTGCATAATTGAACACAAACCAAGTACCAATGTCTATTGCATATTCTTACCAGAAGTAAAGAAATTCTTCCTTCTCATTTTTTAAATTGTGTACTCTATCAGTCAGTAGCACTGATTTTTGCACACCGTAGTTGGTCAGTAAGTACATGTTTAATCAGCACTAGTGCCAAGAAATAAGGCAAGTCACTAACTGGTGCTGAGAAGGTTGGACACAGTGCTTTGCAAGATACCATATATTCAGAAGGATGTAAATGCAAACATAAACTAGGAATGCTGGGTAAAATATAATATATATCAAACTAGTAGTAGAGAAAATAATGTATTCATTAAATCAGCATTTACTTAGTCACTTTTCTGTTAAAGTTGACCTCCATGACATCGGCAACAATCTTGACAACTCAGCCATGACCCTGTATCCGCACAGAACTGAATTGCATAATCACTTGAGCCTAGGTTGCAGACAGTGGTAAGTGCTGTGAAAAAATACACTATGGTGTGATGAGCACCACAAAGCAGGGTGCCTGGTCTCAGAATGGAGAAACACTTCTGAGAATGGGATGACTGAGCTACAATCTAAAGGGTGAAGAGAATGGAACTGGGAAAGAGAATTACTGTTTCAGGTGGGATGAGGCTGGCGGGAGCAGACACACAGGAGACCAGGCCAAGAGCAAATGTCTTGTGTGGCAGGTGGGGATGGGCGGTGGCTGAGAGCAAGAGCTTGGCATTTCACTGTAGGAGAGGTGGAAAACACGCAAAGGAATTTGAGGAAGGAATAACATGAGTTGCTCATGTTTTGAAAACGTCATTTGGCTGCTATGGGGAGATAGACTGTAGGAGTCAAGGAGAGGAGCAAGGGGGCGGCTAGGAGGCAAATTGCATTGGTCCTGGCAAGGGATGCTGACTGGACCTTGGCCATGGCAGGACTATGGACGTTTTAGTGAAAGGAGATATTTTTGGCGTGTGAATTGAGGCCCCGCGGTAAGGGATCACAGAGGAAATGAGACTCAGACTGGATCATGAAAACTAGAACTTTGAATGAGAGGGATGGTGGCCTCTTCAGGCCGGGCAGGAGGAGCCTGGGGACAACCATCAAAACACCGTGTTTAGAGGGACATAGAGTGGGGTTAACCGGAACCCTGAGTTCTCTCGTGGAAGGAGAAGGAAGCATGAGAGTTAATTGAGAGGACTTCGAATGCCTGTCTTAGGAAATGGGAGAATATTCCTTTGATACTATTTATAAATAATGAAATAATTGTTGAATCACTGGGAAAGGTCCATGATGAGGCAGTTGTTAAATGAGGGGTATTCTTGATCTTTCTTTTGAACTGAATACCAAGAAATTTGCTTGAGGATCTGACATCACAATGAGGATAATTTATTGTTTCTCATTTCCTTTACTCTCCCTGTATGTCCTGTCTCCCTGAGGTTATAACTTGGGAAGTAAATCAAGATTTCAACTGAAACTGTTACCAAAGCACTCAAAAGTTCATATTGATTCTCTATTATTTTTCCAGCTGAGCTCAATTCCTAAGGTTTCTTAAGATGCAGGTCTTCGCTTTCTTCTTAAGATGAGTGAGATCCATTTCCTGCCCTAAAGAAAAATATTTCAATTCAAACAGATACAGTGAGGCCCTGGCTGGGTAGCTCAGTTGGTTGGAGCATTGTCTGATATGACAGGTTTGTGGATTCGATACTCAGGGTATGTACAAGAATCGACCAATTAATACATCGATAAGTAAAAAAAAAAAGTCTCTCTCTCTCCCCCTTCCTCTCTCTCTCTCTAAAAAAATCAATCAATAAAATAAATAGATACAATACATCAGAATATAGAGTTGTTTTGGTTCTAGAGTTTGCATAAAATACGTAACACACTCTTCATCCCTGTCTTGTAAATGTATTTCCTACCTTCAGAACAACTTATTTATCTTTAAAATTTTGCCCTCTTGCCATAGCAACAAAATATTTTGTTGTACACACACTTAATAAGGAACACCAAATATTAAAACTGGAAAAGGGCTCCTACTCTCCCCGTTTAAGTTGTTTGTAAACCATCATTTAGATTTATCCTCTACTCACAGTCAGCTCAGGCAGGCAGTAGCAACTACTGAGCTGCCACATAATCCTTCCTAGTCCAAATACCAATGCATTCTCTTATTCATAAAGCAGTGAAAAGAAAAACCCAGTAAGTCAATAATCCTATGTGTCAATAAATCCCAGTGACTCTATAAAACTAGATCTAATAGAACCACTTCTCACCACCTCCACTGTTACCGACTCAAACCACAGGCTCCCACAGGTAGATTATTGACATCTGAACCATTTCCTAACTACTCTTAAGTCTTCATCCTTGCTCCCTGTAAGGGGTTGCATAAGGCCTTCCCACAATTCATGCCCACCCAGAATCTTAGTGTGTGACCTTATTGGGAATAAGGTCTTTGCAAATATAACTGAGGCAAGGATAGGAATGTGACCCTACTGGATTAAAGTGGGTCCTAAATCTCATGAGCATGTCCTTATAAGAGATGCAGAAGGAGAAGACACAGGAACACAGCAAAGGAGATATGGAAACTGAGCAGTTTCCTTCAAGCCAATATTTACTAAATATTGGAGCAGTACACCTACAAGCCAAAGAGCACCAAGGATTGATTGGTTGATTTGAGAGAGAGAGGAAGTGAGCCACAGAGAGGGAGAGGAGAGAGAGAGACATCAGTTTGTTGTCACACTTACTGATGTATTAATTGGTTGATTCTTGTACCCTGACTGGGTATTGAACCTGCAACCCTGGCATATCAGGCAATGCTCCAACCAACCCGAAGCTAGGAGAGACCTATGGCACAGTGTCTCCCTCAGCGTCTCCATAAGGAGCCAACCCTGTTGACATCTTGATTTGAAACATCCTGTTGGTTTCTGTTGGTTTAAGCCACCCAGTTTGTGATCATTAGTAATGGCTGCCCTAAGAAACTGCTACCTTCCCTTGCAGACCCTCTTTCCCTTCTCCTCGCCCCTTGCGCCCTCTGCTTCAGCCACATTGGCTCTGCTGTTCCTTAAACAACCAAGACACACTCCTGTCTGGAGCCTTCATTTTTGCTGTTGTCTCTCATGAACAGTCTTCCCTCAGATACATGTGGGGCTTACCCTGGCACCTCCATAGTGCTTTGCTCAGACAACTTACTTCCTCCTCCAGGTTATCCATTTAAAATGACACATCCCCCATCCCACTCCTTCCCCTTCCCCTCTGCCTTAGTACTGTTCCAGCACTTATCACTCTTTGGCAAATACTTTACTCCTTTATTTACATATTATATGGCTCCTCCATCTAGTCTGTGAGCAGTGTGGTTGGGGGTTTTTCTCTTTTGCTCACACACACCTGTATTCCCAGCATCTCTACCAGTGTGTGTCCCAGGCATAGAGGAATAAATGTTTAAACCAAAGAAAGTTATTTTACTTCACATGTCCCTAATTAATTATTTTATCCACCCATTAAATATTTATTGAGTCTCTAAACTCAAAGCTTCGAAGAATATTATGATGTATAAAACTTAGTCCTTGCCATTAGGGAACTTAAAACTTAAAAGAGTGAATAATATATATATTAAAAAAAAAGAGTGAAGGTATCATGGTTCACACACTGTGCCATTATTTCTGGTGTTTAAAATATTTGAATTAATTAATATTTTTATAGATGATACTCTTTGAAAAGTCACAGTAAAGACCAGTGAGTGGCAGGCTCCTACCAAAGGCACATAGTGGTATAGAGCTCAGGAAGGGAGAGACCATCTCAGGCTAAATTGTCCTAGGAAGGCTTCCTGGCTGAGGTGGTATTTGAGCAAAGCTATGAAGGTTTGTGTGATTTTGGTACATGAAAGGTTTCAGAATGTGCCCCAAGGGTAGCAAATAATACCACTGATCTGCCAAATGTGCAGAGTGCCCATTTTTAGTGGTAGAGTAGCCTGGAAAGGTGGGTGATAAGCTGAGATATCCTGCATATGGTGCTATTTTTATTTGATATCTCTGATTCTGTTTGAGGGAGAGAGAAACATTTAGAAGGAATCTCTGTCATTCAAACATATTTGAAAAATTTAACGACTCAGGCTTTTCCCCTTAAATCCTTAGGCACCATTTGTTTCTTCTCCTTTGACCCCAACTATTTAAAGTACTGACGCTCCATACACAATCCAGGATTTGAGCAAGAGTCTGGTCTTAGTAAAAATTGGCAAACTGAATGAATGAGAGGTATTAATTGAGCCTGGTTTTCATTCTTGGTTTGCCCAAAGGGGAGAAGTATTGAAAAGAGAAATGTTTCTAAGTTCTTATTCCCAAGTTGTGGCATTTCTCATCTCTTTGCCATCTCTCTTTGTGAAACATTGTACTTTCGCACTTGCACATTCTCTCTCCGTCCACTTACCCTGTCATAGTAGGGTAGTGGGTACTCAGAGAGCAGTAGTTAACTTGATTTTTATTTAACTTGTCTCCTGAGTCCTCTCTCTTCCTCTTCGCTTTCCCTGGATGTCAGTTCTTGACCCTGTGCTTTTCCTCTTCCCATTCCCCCAACAGGACCACAGAGCCAAGTACATACCAGGCACCCAATTAAAGTGCATTGAACTGAACTCTATTCTCATGGAATAAATACTTCTTCACTACTCCAGCTCTCATATCATGTGAGTAAATTTCAAATCTCTATCTCTGACCAGATATGGTCTTTCAATCCTATATCTCCTGAAATGTCATATCAGGGAAGAACATTGAATATCAAATTAGGAGATAGGAATGAATACATTAGCTATGTTCCCTGCCAACTGGGTGCCTTTAGAGCTAAGCCTGATGTTTCTGCTACTCATTTTTCTCACTTGCAAAGTGGGGCGATAAAAGTCATGTCTACGTAGCACTGGGGAAATCAGCTAAGATGGCTGTGAGCATTCTTTGCGAGCAGTTGCGCTATCCCTTGTCACTGTTACGGTCATGGAATGCGTCCTGTTGAATATTTGCCATCACGCCTCAGCACTCAGTCTTTCCATACATTTTCTCCCTCTTTGGAATTTTCCTTTGTCTCTTGATGACAGGACCGTTCTCTTCAGTTTAAAGTTAGTGGCTATTTTTTACTGATCCCTTTTTATTTTCTTTATTTTGCTGCTTTTTGAGCTTACGGCCTTTCTTTCAAAATGCACTTTAAATCTAACCAACAATGCAAAGAAGCAAGGCAAATATGACCAGCAACACTGAAAGGAAAAGAAATCAACAGAGACAAGAGGGAAGGGGGGGCAGGGAAAGGGAAGGGAAGGGGAAAGTCAAGGAACATATAGCAAGGACTCATGGACAAAACCAAAGGGGAAGAGCTGAGGGAGGGAAGGTGGGAGGGGGCAAGGGAAAGAGAGGGGGGAAGGCAGAGACAAATGTATTTAAAAAGTAAATAAATTAATTAAAAATAAAATAAAATAAAATAAAACTACCCCAACAAATAAAAGTTAAAATAAATAAATGCATAACTGAGTACATTAAAAAAAATAAATAAATAAATAAATCTGTCCGCTCCAGAGAAGTTTGTCCTAAATTCCTACATTTGTTTTCCAACTGGTATCTACCATCTATGGTATTTTACAACCCAAACCACTTCAGAGACTGTTATTTCACTTCCCAAACAGACATCCTCCAGTTTTTCTCCATTGTACTTCTTCTATTCATGCTCATTCATTTGTTCTTTTAATTAGTTAACATCCTCTAAATGCCTATTTAATGCCCAGGCTATGTGTAAGAGGCTAAGGGTGAATAAGAGACCCACAACTTCAGGAAGACTCTCGAATCCTCATCAGAATAAATATTTTAAAGTTCTGCATATATCCTTTTGCTCTGATCTTAATTCCCTTTCCCTCCAGCACAACGCCACTCCAGGCAGCCTCCATGTCTCATTCCTCCATGACTTACACACTACATTCAATCTGACTTCCGATATTGTTCATGCTGCTCCGCAGCCCAGAATGTCCTTCATTGGTTAAGCAAACATCTATTGATCACTGTGTGCAAAGCACTATCCTTTCTGCGTATCCCTCAGGGTCTACCGTCAACATCCTTTGTCCCAGTTGAACTCAAACTTAACATCCTAATGCCTTTACCTGCATCTTAATGGGATACTGGATGCTGAATCACTCACAGTCTCATGCCTTTGCTCACTTGTGTTTATCTTGCTTATACACTATGAAATTGTAAACTCAAGGGTCTAGAGTCATTGTTAACTTCCTATTATCTTCTTTTCCCTCTCCTTTCCCTGTACCCACCCCCACCTTATAATGAGCTGCCTGAAATGAACCTTTGACAGATACTTTACAATACAATGAAGTACTGAAAGGTGGGATACTGGCCCACACCCTGTTATTCACTGTGATAAGGCAACTTACTAATGTTTGTTGTATGGAAGATTAGTTCTGTCAGAAACTGGCGTTAGAAAGAACTTCCTTATTCAAATATGATTGAGAAATAATGGGTTAAATAATGCTCAACCATTTTATTTATAGCAGGGTTTCGCAGATCTTTAAATGCTGATAAACATTGAGTTCTTATCAGGATCTGTAGTTTCACAAACTTACTAAATTACAAGACACGAATGTTTTTGTTGTGGCACATTTCTCGAATTTGTGCTCAACAGTCACACCTCCAGACTGGCCAATGTCAAACCTCAGTGAAGCTTAGGATTCCTGGAGTTCAGCTCCAAGTTTATAATAACGGCATGAAGTGACACACTGCTCCATTGCATCTCACCATTTTACCATCTTCATGGTAGAACCCTTAGGGAATTATCCAAAGCAGTAAAAAATAAAAACAAATGTAAAGCAATATAAGCAAACATGGAGCATTATAAACGGGTTGTTATTGATGAGTAAAAAGGCAGTGATGACCCTATAAATTTATTTATAGAGGTTGCTTAGCAGGTTGAGTAGAAGCTGGCAGGTAGATGCAAAGAGCACCAGGTTGGGGTTTAGAAGACATGGGTTCTATTCCTGGTTTTGCCTTCAACTGCCAATTTATTTGAACTGGTAACTTAATATGTTCAGGTCCTGTTTTGTTTTGTTTTTAAATATAAAACAAAGAGGTTAGACTCAATAAGTGCTAAAATCTCATCAACGTTCATGTGTCTATGTTTCTGTAATGTTGGTTATTTACATTTTAGGTGGATTTTTACCTCTACATACAAATCCCTGAAATATGCCTAAAGACATAGACCTGGTGCATGAAATACTAGAACTCTGTAACAGGGTGTATATGTGGAGGTCTCTGGCTTATGTTTCATGTCCCCTCTGGTAATCGGTGCACTGGTTCCCTGGAGATAATAAACTGTGTGTGTTAGTTTTGAAATGTCATTTCAGTTACTCATCCCGAAGTGCAAAAGCCACCACTGCCTAGGGAATTTTTAATGGGAATCATGGAGGTAAATCATCACTAATACATTGTAGTGTGGCTTTCCTGATGGCTTCTTTAGATGGTTGTTACTGGTTCATTTTTGGCTCTTCCTTTAATTGTGCCAAATGACAAGAATGTAGGCATTTGGCCACAAGTGATGAGGAATTTTTAAAGACTCTCCAGTTCACTTAATTTGTGAATGAATAAAAATTTGGACTCTAGACTCAAACAGAGAAAGGTGGAAAGACTTTAGTCAGTTACAAAGGTTTTCCCATCCTGGAAACAAATATTTTCTTTTTTTTTTTTTTTCCTCTGCTCTTTTATCATATTGCCTAAAGAAAATGAAAAACTGAATTACTTTCTCCATTTTTGCTCTGAAATGTTTGCTCTAATACTCCTCAAGCAGGTTTTTCCACTGGGGAAAGAACCTAGGAGAGTAAATAATCCCACACACAACCGAGGTTTACCTGGTGGCTCACACGGATGTGTGGTGGGTTGTATTGATTTTCTAGGAGTTGCCCAGCTGTTCTAACTAAATGCTTAGAGGTCATAGGCTAGGTCTCTGGTAAATAATGATTCTGAGGGCATTTAATTACTACAGTTATTTAGCTCTTTGCATTTTTTGAGAGACCCACCAATCATACGGTGACTGATTAATGGTCTTTCTTTAAAACCAAAACAAACAAAAATAGTATAGGTAGGAACTGTTTGTTCACAAACACAGTTAGGCAATCATTCGACTTCTGTATTTTAGATAATGACCCTGAATTATGAAGTCAATGAATGTTGTTTATCTTTCACTTATTTAATATACACTCCTTTCATTCCATCTTGTCAGTCCTTGACCAGCTGAAGTCAGACCTTGGTTCTTTTTCCTGTTTCCCAGAAGTCACACCAGAACACATTAGATAACACCAAGTACCGCCCTCTGCGTAGGGCGCATGGCCATTGTTGTGTGATTGAGCTTTACTCAATGTGCAGGCACAACGAGCTCAGCCTTATCTCCACGAAAGCAATCGAGTTGTAAAGGAATGTTTTACTCTGTAAAAGTCACCTAGAGTAATTTTAGGGAATGTCTGTGTTGGGGGAGTTAGGTGAAAGATTAAATGAATCAGGATGTAATTAAAAGAAAAAAAGATCGTCCTTTCTTCCAAGAATCCTGGGCCAATAGAGACTTGGAGTAGAAAGATGGGCAAGGAGCAACCACCGTCCTGTCTGGTAGTGGCCCTTGCGGAGGGGAGGCAGGAGGTGCAGAACGGGTGCCCTGGAGGACAGGAAACTTGAGCTCACAGCTGAGGGGTGAGGAGGAATTCTTTAGGTAGTTGAAGAGGAAATCCTCATGATTGCAAATCCAAAGAAAATAGAGAGTCAAAGAATGGGGCATGTTATGAGAATGGGAAACCACCCCCCACAGATAAAGCGTGAAGGAATTTGTACAAATGGAATAAAAGGCAATGGCCATATAGTGAAGGCTCTTAGATGGTGATGAAATTTAAACATTTCAAAATTATGGCCTGAAACCAAGAAAAAGCCATTGGTAACTTTTAAATTACCTTTCCTACACTCAAAATACATGTAATTATTATATCTAAAAGTGAACACATATAGGCTTTCTATATTTGATTTTACCTTTGCCTCTTATCTCCTGTATCCTCATTACCAAACTACCCACTCCAGGCAAACAATGTTAACAATCTAGTTGAAACTTTATGTGTTTCTGATTTTTATATACTCACATACCAATATGTAAAAGCATATAGACATATGTACATGGGTTTTTCACTGCCTTACAAGAATTTGTTTATTTTATATATATATATATATTTCTATATCTTGCATTTCTCACTGAATGCCTCTTTGAAATTGCTCCAGATCAACTAATATTTTTAAGACATTGTAAAACATGAATGTGCCATATTTTTCATTTTTATTTAATACTTCACCTATTTGTCTTTTGATATGGTATTTCTTTGTTTCCAGTTTATATACACACATGCATATACATATATATTCTTACAAAATGGTGTTAAAATTTCTAGAATTAAGACTTAATTTTAATAAATTGCCAGATTATGTTCCCAAAAGGCTATAACAATACACATTTCTGTCAGCAACATATGAGAGTATTTATTCCACAACCAGCATTGGATGATATAGTTCTTTTTTGTTTTGGACAGGTCATTGATTATCAATTGTCATCTTATTGTTTCATTTGAGCTTCTTTCCTTATATTTCTTCACCATTTGGATTCAATCATTTGTAAATAGATTCTTTTTATTTTTTTTTGCCATATTTTGTTGTTTTTGTTTTTCCATGTTAATTTTTGAGAGTTCTTTGTCTATTTTCTGCAACAGTAATAGTTATTCAAATCTATCTTTTGTCTAATGACTTGTTAATAGTGTATTTTACCATATAAAAACTTAACATTTATACGATGTTTTTTTCATGTGTAGATTTGGGGTTTCTGGTTGTGGTTAAGAAGGTCTTCCTTTCTCCTATGTTGCATATATATATTTACTGAGATATTCTTTCAAGATTTTGTGGTTACAATGAAGTCTCTAATACATGTGGCATTTATTTTAGTATATAATCTACGTCAGGGGTCCGGTTTAATATTCTTCTAGTTAAGTAGCCCATTGGCTCAATGCTATTTATTAAGTAAACTACCTTTCCCCCCACTGCATTGAAAATACCACTTTTATTATATACTAAGTTCTTCTATTTTTCTGGGATCTATTTTTAGGTTCACAATCCTGTTTCATTAATTTAGGTCTCCATTCCTATCCCAATGCTATGTTTTGTAATAGCAGCCTTATAGTACTTTCTACCATCTAGTAAGGTGTATTTATCCCTAACTACTCTGTTTAAAAAATTTCTTCAGAATTTATTATGTCATATCACTGTTAACATCACTTGACCCAATCAAATAATTTTATGGGAGCTCTCATTGCACTAAATTTATATATTATTTTTCAGAGCAAAGACACTATAGTTTTCCTCATTTAGGTTTTGTCCCTTTCTTGTTAAACTGGAAGATTTTCAGCAGTGGCTAGACACGATCGGGTATTTATTTTGGAGGTTCAGAGCAGCAACAGAATGGGGAGCATGGATTACATTGCAGTGGTTATTGTGTGGAATGTTGGGTGGTTATTGTGTGGACTGTTGCCTGGTTACTGCCACCCTCCAGAAAAGGCTGAGTCCAGACAGGCTAAGACAGTGGCAGTCAAGTTGCTGAAGAGGGGGCTGAAAAAAAGAATACTTTTGCAGCTACAGCCAACATTAGTTCTTAATAAAATTGATTCAAAAGTAGAAGGAGACATAGGAGCAGCTAATGTCTCAGGAACTTGGCAAGCTTGCAGCTGGATTCATGCACATACCATTCATAAAGAGAAGTCAGGGTAAGAGAGACAGTTCCAAGAGTAGACAGAGAGTGAGTGCAATATTGAACACATTCCATTTTTAAATGCCTGATGATAGATGTGAATTTGGAGTGGAGGTGAAAGATCTGGTGAGAAGCATAAAGGGAGTATCATGGTGGGGGAGCTAATTGCTGAGGAGAGTGTGTGTGTGTGTGTGTTTTTGTGTGTGTGCACGTGCAGAGGGTGAGGGTGCCTAAAAAGACTGTGCAAAGCAAGAAGATAAAAGTTCACTAAAGGAATTCTTACACGCTCTCTTTAAAACATCACATTTGACTTCTAGCTTGGCAAAGTGACAAAGGATATTTCTACTTGGAAAGAAGGCAGGCTGAGGAGAAATCTTTGCTGTTTTCCCAAAATACTTAGAAGGAAGAGCTAAAACCCAAGCAGCCTTGGATACTGTGATCTGAAGACTGCTGGCAAGCGTAAATATTTGTTTTATTTATGGAGTTGGGGAAGGCTAGACACGAGGGTAGGCGATTCAGAGAAAAAAATATCACTTGATGGAATAAAGACTTTCACATTTGCACACTTTCACTAACACATGTAAACCCACAAACATGGTGGTTAATTCAAAAGCTCTTCAATTTCTTTGTGTTGTTTTTGGTTTTTGATGCCCTGCCATGTTTACTTCTAATGACGAGTTCCTTCAGGGAATGTGTCTCTTCACCTCCAGGGATGATATCACCAGTATAATCACATAGAGGTCCTGGATGAGGACTGCTTTGTTAAATGACATTTGGCAACTGGATGAAGAGGTGGAGCCAATTGCCATGCCAGATATTTAGCAACATAATGTATCATGGATCGGATGCCAATGGTTCTTGGACCATTTCCTCTCTGTGCTTACGTGCTATGGACCCAGGGGGTGACTAACAAAGTGGCATGCTTTATTCATCTCTGAATAGCACCATTTGCAAATGAAGCCTGGGAATGAGATCTCTCCTTCCTCTGCTGGGGAAAAGGGACCGTGTTGGTGGCTCATCCTGAATTCTGCATTGGCCTTTGGGCCTTTGGGAAATGATTGGACCTTCATTTCCATCCAGCAATTTGAATAAAAAATGTGAGAACTTTCATTTTAATAGTTGAATGCATCCAAAGTTCAAACAGATATCCAGTTGAGAATAAGAGATGTTTTGTATTGAACTAATTACATTGAATTAGGACAGTTAAAATTCTTACTCTAAACCTAGTCTCCTTTATGATTTATTGTCAAGTAATAATATTGTATTTTATACTTAGTTTTTTGCACATTTAATTTCATAAGCCACTCCTCTTATTCACTTAATTAACAAGCTTTTGTTAAGGATATGCTATGTACCTTCACCAGGCTAGATGCTGTCTTGCCCTATGTGCTTTATTACCTTTGCTTCTCAGGGCTTTCATTTGTTTCCTTATTTCTTCATAAAACTTCCCTTTTGCTGGCTGGAAGAATGATACCAGTTTCCTTCATAATTTAATTTCATGTTCTTTTCATGCATTTTGCACTGTATTATTTGCATGTGACTTCAAATCCAATGCATTTTCAGAATTTTTTAAAAAGCTGTAGACTAACTCTCATGCCTGTATTTCCTTTACCTTCACCAATTATTTTTGGCTCATTTGGCTGAGATCATCTCATATTTTGTCGTGAATTTAATTGAATTGAACAAACATTGGCTTGAAATTTCATTGTCTAAAACACAATAGAAGATGAATGTTTTTATTATTCAAGTAAACACAGGGATCAATATTTTCCTGTTCCTAAGGCCATGATTTCAATGTAGCAATGTCCAGCTTCATCAAGGAAGCTCCCGAATGGGCCTTCTAAATGAATCTCTGCAGCCATGGCACATTTCCCTGGGGAGTGGCTGAAGAGGCAGAGGAGGTGACTGTACCAGTGGTGGCGATGACTGTGGCTGTTTCTTCCAAAAGGAAACAGCCCCTGGAGGCTCCACAGAGGGGAGAGAAGGGGCCGTTGCCATGGCAGTGAACCCCACTCCACTCTGTACAAGTGTGGTTCAGCATGATGGTTGCTATGGCTATCGTCTATGTATTCCTTTCCATTCAGGCTCCTCAAGTCAATTTAACCTTATCTTCCAAGCACCGAATTCTTCAGGCACTGTCTTAGGTGCTGCAAATACTCAGCTACAAGGAAGATTACCTAACATGAGGGTGTGCGCTCTAGCAGGGGACACAGACATGCAAAGCAAGATAGATGCTACTTCCTGAGGCCAGAATGTGTCAGTGCATTTAATTTCTGAATAGTAGGATATATACCTTCTATTTTTTTCTGACATATTATTGCCTTCAAAGAGCAGCAAGAGGAGAAGGTGTCTTTAAGAAACTGTAAGTGAAATAATGGGTAGGACACACACAGTATCACTGCCAATTTGTTCTGAAGTCTATTCTTCCCTCCTCAAAAAAGTGGGTGCTACAAGAAAAAAAATAATTACTATTCAAAAACAATTATAATCCTGGAAGACTGATTTTCATGCTGGGAAAATTTTGAAGAGGCTACCATATTAATAGATAACTTCTATTGAGCATCTATTTTATGTGATGGGCACAGAGCTAATCACTTTGTATATATTATCTCAATAATCCTTTCAACAACTTAACAAGAAAGGTACTATTCTGACTCCATTTACAGACAGGAAAACAGACCTGGAGGGATAAAGTAACTGACTAAGGACATGTGGATTTTAAGGAGCGGAACCAAACTTGAACCCAGGAAGCTTGACAGTCTTTTAGGTTCTAAGAGGACTTGGCGACTGCAATGGTCTCCCCCTCAGTAATAATGCAAGCTACCAGTTATTGACCACTTGTGGTATTCCAGAGAGGTGGCAAAGTCTTTCCTAAGTACATGGCATTTAATTCTTGTTACAACCTGGAGAATTTGAAATGGTTCAGGGCTTTAGAAACGCTAAGCACATAACAAATATCTGTTTTCAGAGGTTGAACGAATAAATACAAGAGAGGCCTATGTGTTTTGGGGCCATCAGCCCCTGTTCCTGCATCCTGGGAGGAACTTAGGCCTCAATCCTTTCCACTGCTTCTTCCAAAGGCCTGACCTTGGAGCAGGCAATTCAGCTTCTGACCCAGGCTCAGCTAGAGAGTGTCTGCCATTCTCCTTCTGCTTGATTCCTGCCTAGAGGAGGCGATAATCACAGTGTCAGCATAAAGCAGCTCTGAAATAACATAGAGCCCAGAAAAGACGTCTGGCAAATCCTCAAGCTCCCATTAGCTAAATGATGGAATGTAGCAGTTGCACTTTAGACCTTTTCCTTGAGTCAGGAATGGATGCCAAATCAACAATATTCCATTCATTACTCTTCCAGAGAACAGGCTGAGTTTCTTGGCCTAATTTTTGTCCTCTTGGCATCATTCTGCCAAGGCAAACGTGTCTAGGGATTTGTCTCCAAAAACCTGCTGCCCCAGGCAATAATGTGGTCCTTTCAGCATCCAGGAACTCTTCCCATCTCTTTCAACTGCCAAGTTGTGTATCCTGGCCTTTGGGATGCTGCTAATGTATGTGGGCCACATGGAGTCTGACCCCAGAATAATTGTGCTGTTGAATTGGATCTGACATTCCGTGTACCCTGCAATCTAGCCCTCGTCTATTTCTTCATCTTCATCTCCCCTGTCAGCCACGCTGCCTCCACTCACGGCTTTGGCTCCTGCTGTCCCTTTTTCCTGAACGGCCATATTGCCCCTTTGCCTTGTGACTTAGCCAATGTCTCGTCTTCCCCACTGCCCCCTGGGGCATGATCAGCCTCAGTGCCTCCACCCACCAGCATATGCCTGTTGAGAGTCCTGCAGTGGGCGGGACACTGCGGGCAGAGTGATGCTGGAAGGTAACGATAGGAAGAGGCTAAGACCCTCTGGCGTGTCCACAGATGGTTTCTTGTGGAAAAGATACTGGAGTTAATAGACTGTGATCACAGCTCTTAAGCAAGTTATTCTGAGATTTATGTGCTGCTTACTCAGAAACCAGGCCATGTGGAACACACAGAGCAGACATCTACTGTTCGCAAATCCCTCAGTATAAATCCAATTTCTTTGCAAAGTGAACTTGTTTGACAGCAGTTTTCTAAGACAATAGAGAGGAACTGGCCCTCTCATGTTTCCAATGAGGAAAGAAAGTTGCCCATACTCTCAGCTGTGAGGAAAGGAAGGCCTCCTCTCCTCAGAATAGCTTCCTGCTCAGACAGGCAAGGCCCGCCGCAGGCACTGCCCGACCCACGAGTCCCCACACACCTTTGTAGTTGACCCCAAAGCCAAGGGAGCTGCTCCCAGGCCTCAGCCATTCACACAATCAGGCCCTTTGTCTTCACAAAGGGAGCGTGTCCCAGCCCGAGCTGACTGTGTGACAGGGCTCAGTGAGCTTGAGAGCCCGTCTCTATCCCTTGATTTTCTGGAACCTCCACCCCCTGTGGCTGAACGAATCATAGCAAGGGCAACCCAGAAGAGAGGCCGCATCGCTCCTTTTGGGAGACGCAATGCCTGCAGCAAGCAAGATAGACCTTCCTGGAGGACGGATGCTTAGGGATGTGGCCATGACGCCCTGTGCAGATTCCTTGGAGGGCCGTTCAGTGCTGTTCCGCCGCTGTCAGCTTCTGCGCCGTCTCCTGGGCTGTGGAAACCACCGGCATTGCATCTTGTGTCCACAGTGCCTAGAATAACTCCGGCTCCCAATCACTCGCACAGGGAATATTTGGTGAATGAATGACTCCAATCACAATAACATAACCTGTATAGAAAAAATAGAATACCTAGAAGCATGCTTTATTCATATACAATTTGGAAGAAGTGAGAGTCATTCTCAAAACTTTAACTTGTATAATAAGTCCCATGAAGTGCTACAGCACTGGAGAAATTTGAGCTTCGGCCTGTGAAGGTAGAGGAGGCAAGAATGAAAGGTAGACGGTGAACAGGGGAAAGGGGAGGAGAGGCCCTGCCGTGCTCATAGGTCAGTTGGAGATGGTGATGGGTCGGGGCAGGGGCTGAGCAAGAAAACGTTTCCAGAAGTGCATTGACGTGAAAACTGATTTTTACAAAGTGAGAAATGAGGGCAACGTGTCTGCAGCCCACACGCCTGTGCAGACTGCGTTCTACCTGCACTGAGACTCAGGGGGAAACGCTCCAGTCAAACTGGGAAGGGTTGGGAGAAATGAGAAAGCAGCAAGGAGATAAAGCATGTTTTATTTCAGTAATTAGAGAAAAGAATGTGGCTGTAGTTCATGTACCCAAGAAGTATCTTACGTGCTGTTGGCTCTAGTTCTTCAGGGTGACTACATTTCACATTAGTTATTAACTTTAGTTTGTTTTCCATTTGTCTTAATTTTCCCCCTTTACCTACTTAAACATAGATTTAAATAGCATACTTTATTTCCTTATTTCCTTCATGATATAATCAAAAACAAGGTTGCTCACAAATTTAATTAAGAATTGACTATTTGGCTTTTGAGGACTTCTTTGGATATAACAGGCCATTCTCTCTCTCCCTCTTCCTCTCCCTTTTTTCCCCTTCTTTCTTTTCTTTTTTGTTTTTTTAGAAGATTTTGTTTACCATTTTTTGCCACGTATAATGCACTCTCATGTATAGTGTGCATCCATGTTCTTGGCCCAAGCTTTCTGGGGAAAAAAATAACAACTTTCATTTCAATTTTTTAATTCAATTTTTTATTTATTTGTATTTAGAAACAAAACTGATTATCATATTCCAGGGTATTATTTTGCATACAGATATCATTATTGCCTTCTAGAGACACAATTTAAAGGCATAGGAGTAAATAAAAGAATTAAAAACATTTATATAGATATAGAATTAGTACTACCCTTGTATAATGCACATCCTTATTTTTCCCTCAAAAATCTGGGCAAAAAGTACATAATATACACAGCAAAATACAGTGTTTATTTTTAGAGAGTGGAGAAGGGAGAGAGAAAGAGAAGGAGAGAAACACTGATGAGAGAGAGAAATATTTAGAGGTTGCCTCTTGCAAACCCCCAACCAGGGAGCTGGCCCACAACCCAGGCATGTGCCTTGACCAGGATTCGAACCAGAAACCTTGCAGGATGGCGCGCAACTCACTGAGCCACACCAGTCAGGGCCTTTCTTTCTTTTCTTTTGTTCTCAGTCTAGCTCTCACTTGCATTTATTGACTCTGGTAAACATTTAAAATGACAAGAATGTGTCAGACAAGGAAAATTTTAAAAAGCCAACTTGCTACAGGAAGTCAGTGCACAAGTGAAGAAGTCCCTTCCCTGCCTATTTGCTGTAACAGTTTATAATTCTTCAGAACAATAAATTTATGTGTAGGTTTTCTCCCAGAAATCTGCAGCCTAATGTTGAAATGCCTGGTGGCTTTCCTCTGGCCAAGAAGCCCCGTGCTCTTCCTCTGAATGCCTCACCAATTCCATCATTGCCATTCCTTCCTGTCAAGTACTTCCTGAGTGTGTATTTGGCCATTCTGCCCTCATTTCCCACTAAATACCGTAAAAACCATATTTTCTCCAAAATGGCTACTTTCATCTGATCCCCAATTTCCCCTGCTTGAAATTCACCACAGTCTCTCTATTTTCTGCAGCTCAGAAATGAACTCCTTAGCTCAGAGAGCGCAGCATTGATCTTCCTGTGGCATTTGGGCAAGTCAGTTAACCTTGGAGAACCAGTAAAGGAGGCAAGAACACCTGTACAAACCAACTAAGTAGCATAAAACTTCTTATTCCTTCATTCAACCTATGTTTATTGAGCACTTGTTTTGTACCAGACAATGTACTTGGCTCTCGGGATAAAAGATTCTGTCCTCCTATAGTTTATAGTATAGCAATTAGTAAATGCTCAACAAATGGAAGTCATTGGCCATAAATGATTATTATCTTATATTCAAGGATATATCATTCTTTAACTCAGCTTCATACCCTTATTTCCCCCCTCTCTATTTTTCCAGTGAGGTTGCCTTGTGTATGTTCCATGGATACTATCTTGTCCTTTCTTGTCTCTCTGCTTTGTTTACCTTGGCTTTTACTGACCTGGAAGGTCTTTCTCATTACTTTCTTTACATGCAAATACCTTTAACCTTTTAAGAATTATCTTTTTCCCTTGATGTTATTCTAGATTAGTTTAGACAGCAATTCTCTCTTCCTCCTCTAAAGTTTTGTAGCAATAGTCATCCCCATTTAGCCACAGAAAATCACCTAGGGATTTTGTTGATGGTGCAATCCCCACACACCAAGTTGTACACCAGACTTCGTAGAGTTGAGATAAAAGTATTGGCTTTGGAAACATGCAGAGTAACACCCATGGAAGAACAAAATCTCTATTCTCCCACTGAGAATTCCAGGTCCAGGGAATTCCAGGTCACATCCAACAGGACCAATCAGTGGGTCACCGCATAGACAGAATCGCACAATTGATTCCTCATGCTATGAGGATATGGTCAAAACCAAGTTCCACCCAGCCAGGCAGGAATCGCTACAGAAAAGCCTAAGGGTCCAGAACTGAAAAGCCATTCATCAGCTGGGAAGACTCGATAAGTGCCCCCCGAAGTGTGGTTCTTAAAACAAGCAAATCATCATCACTGGGAATTGGTTAATGTACACGTGAAACCTATATAACCGTATTAATTAGTGTCACCCCAATACATTTGTAAAGAAAAAGGTCACTCTTGAGTCCCACTCAGCTCTACGGTATTAGCTGGCCAGGGCTGACTTAACAAAACCACAGCCTGGGCAGCTTATTTAATCCCAGCGCTGGAAACTAGGCGTCCGGATGCGGAGTCAGCAGGCCTGTGTCTTCTGAGGGCCCCTCCTTGGCTTGCGGACGGTCACCGTCTTGCTGCGGCCTTTAGTTTTTTAAGTCTTGGCAGTTCACTAGAAATTTAGACATTTGAAAAAATCTTCACTGTCCTGAACTTAAATTGAGGTTTTCAGTACTGGTATAAGCTAAATCAAAATAAATAAATAACCAATAGTGTATTCATATTGTTTTTACTTATTAGCCAGACTGACAATGCAAATACAAATTTGATCTAAATGCATAGACCCTCAAGCAACAATGTACAGCTTTTCTTCATCCCCTCATGCTGACGGCTGTAAGAGGATGCTTTTCACGACAATTTAATGTGTTTTAAAATACTTAAGAAACTTCTCTTCATTCCGTCGTCCCTTCTTATTTCTCTTGTATAAAGCAACACTAAGGTAAAACCATGGCTATTATTATATATATTTTAAAAGATTTTATTTATTTACTTATAGAGAGAGGTGAGGGGAGGGAGAAAAACATCAGTACGTGAGAGATACATGGATCAGCCGCCTCTTGCTTGCCCCCAGCTTGGGGGGACCTAGCCTGCAACCCAGGTATGCGCCCGGACCAGGAATGGAACTGGCGACCTCTTGGTTCACAGGCCATGGCTCAGTCTATTGAGCCACACTAGCCGGGGCTATTCTAATATATTTTTGACATTGATTGTCATATAAATTCCAACAAAACCTCTGTAGTGGTTTTCAAAATTGTTACTAAAATTACAGTGATTCTTTTAAATTTGATTGTGGAACAGACTATTCATACATTTTCTGAATAGGAGTGATGTTGAATCTGGTGCAACTTCAGAAAACCATAGTAACAAATCAGTGAATAATCACTAGGGCAACATATTTTTTTTTTAAACGGGAACTATACTGTGCAGTCCTTAACTCTGTGCCGCTGCTGAGATCAAGTTCAGAATTCTGTGTGGAAACCGGGACCATTCGAACGTGCCACGGACACTGTGACAGGGTCGTTTTGGACTCCGTGGGATAGCATTGGCAAGGTGCTTAGAGAACATTTTAAACAGCTTTTGGGAACACACCAGGCTGATGACTATTGCTACCACAATCCTTTCAGAGTTGGAAGAATGTGTTTTATCACCTCCCCTGCTGTGATTTTTGCATCTCTGATATCCATTTCTAAAAAGCATTTTGAATGTGGTGGCTGAATTAGTAAATATTTTGCTTTCAGCTTTAAAATGTTAAGCATGGAGCCTGTGGAAGTGTGTATATACATTTACACACATTTATATACAATTATGTATTTACACATAAGTTTATAACATATATATGTATATACAGTGATTATGGTACTTTTAGATCTAGTTGTTATACCAGGTGTAACTAACTCTAGCTCACAGTAAGAAGCAAAAGAACAATTTGTTGTGGGGATTCAAAGGTGTCTAATGGAAACCAAGGAAGCTGGACCACAGAAATGGCCTGGAAGCTATGTCTGATCTCTCCCAGCTCTCTCATCCCCTTGCTTCCCTCTGGACATAGCTTTGTTCTTCCCTTTCTCCCAAAACCAAATTCTTCCACTTCCATCTCCGGGGTGGAAAACGGACACCAATAACATGCTCCAACTGTCTGCCTCCACTCCTCAAGAGAACATCAGACTCCGTTTAGACTCTCGGAATTAAAATACCTCTGGGAAGCAGCCTGTTGCCCCAGCTTGGGTCGTAGGCCTGGCGCTGAAACAATCAGTTGTGATGAAGGCAGGGTTATGTTATACAATTATGTTTGCCGAAATGAAAACATCAGACACACACACACACACACACACACACACACACACGCACACACGAAAGGAAGGGAGGGAGGGATGAAGGAAAGAAGGAAGGAAGGAAGGGAGGGAGGGAGAGGGAAGGGAAGGGAAGGGAAGGGAAGGGAAGGGAAGGGAAGGGAAGGGAAGGGAAGGGAAGGGAAGGGAAGGGAAGGAAGGGAAGGGAAGGGAAGGGAAGGGAAGGGAAGGGAAGGAAGGGAAGGGAAGGAAGGGAAGGGAAGGGAAGGAAGGGAAGGGAAGGGAAGGGAAGGGAAGGGAAGGGAAGGAAGGGAAAGGAAGGGAAGGGAAGGGAAGGGAAGGAAGGGAAGGGAAGGGAAGGGAAGGGAAGGGAAGGGAAGGGAGGGAGGGGAGGGGAGGGGAGGGAGGGGAGGGGAGGGGAGGGGAGGGGAGGGGAGGGGAAGGGAAGGGAAGGGAAGGGAAGGGAAGGGAAGGGAAGGGAAGGAAGGGAAGGGAAGGGAAGGGAAGGGAAGGAAGGGAAGGGAAAGGAAAGGGTGGGGGTGAACAGTTCCTGGAAGCGAAAGTACTGGAGAGTTATCTATAAGGAGCCTGCCATGTTATGCTAATTTGGTTACTTCCAGAGAATAACTTCTGCCCTATGGCTTAGGTATAAATGGGAGGGACACAGGAAGAGATATACCAAAAGTACAGATATACATAACTGCTATAGCAACACACTCAAAGCTAGTCTCTTCTTGAGTCCCAGAATCATGACTTCTAGGTGACAACTAGGGGCCATGTAGATTCAGTTATTTTTTGTTTAATACTGCTTGAATGGAATCTTTTACTGGAACTTTAGATCACAGCTTTTTAAAAATGCAAAAATGTTCATTCATCTCTTCTTTATTTGGAATAGTTGAGCGTAAGTTAAAGACTTTCTCATTTATGGTGACAGATTAAATAAACAGCTCTCTGTCTCTATTTTCCAATAACCTGAGTTTAGAATCTAATAAGGATTAAATATTACAGTGTTACAGAGTGCATGGTGCACTAGAGATTCTCAGACTTGGCTGCCCCAATGACTCTTTACAACAGTGATTTTTGGTTTCTTCATAAATCAAGAAGAGTTACCATTTTTAGGTGTGTACATATTTTTTTAAAATCTCCACTTGTATATGGATATTTCTGAATCAATTTCTTCTCTTTCTCAAATGATACTCCCACTATCATCTTGTCTCGTGATTCTCAATACTGGCTGTGCAAGAGAAGTACCTGGGAGTCTTGCTATTTTTATTCTTGCTTAAATATCAATGTCAGCCCTACCCTGAAAGATTTTGATTTAACCTGTTGGGATAAAGCCGAATATTTTGTTCAGAATTCCCTATGTGGCTCTAATGTAGAAGTCATTGATCTACTCTGCGACTTATCAACTGACTTCTCTTCCCATTTCTCTCTTCTTTCTGCTTCTCTTTCCCATTAATGTTTCATATAGAGGGCTCATTTTCCTTCCCTATTGTTTAGCAATTTATTCTCTGTTCTTGAGAATATCAAAAGCCCAGGAGACAGATGTCCACCTCAGAGCAAACTAAATATATGGACAATCCTTCTCAAAGAATAAGAGCTGCTAAGAGAAGACCCCAAGGAATCCAGGATTAAAGCCTATTCCTGTATTTACTCATAGAATCAGAAAGGGTTAGGGCTTAAAGGGGCCTTAGCTATCTTTGCTTTATACGTACGGATATCACATTCTCTTTGGCCGCTATATAACTCTCCATTGTGTGGTTATTAATATCGTTTATTTAATCAGACTTTTAGGAGTGGATATTTGGGTCATTTCCAACTATTTGCTGTTATGAACTATATTAGAATGAACAGAATTTTAAGTATATCTGGATCCACCTATTCAATTGTATCCTTAACAACAATTTTCTAGATGTGGACTTGTGCATGAAAATATGAGTACATTTTCAATTTGATACAAATTGTAGGTTTCAGAGAAAGTTCCTATTTGCCAAGAGTACATTAGCATACCTCTCTTTCTCTCCCCATTGCTTAGCAACACTGGGCACTATTTCCTTTTCAATTTCATTGATGAATAACATCTCATTTTAATTTGCATACATTTGATTTTCATTGCAACTGATCTGTTGCAACTGTTTGAAATTTTTCCTTTGAGATTTACCTGTTTGTATTTTTCTTTTTGCTGACTCTGTTACTGCATATTCTTTGTGCTATCCCTTTTAATTAGTGTTATAGATTACAGATATTAAGACTTTGGATTCTGCTTCCTTCTTCAGCATCATCTGTAGTTGTATCAAGTGAATGATATTGTTTAAATCTAGTTCATGTTTATAGTAACATCTTTTAGTGGTAGCCATTTTCTCTGGCTATTGCTCAGGTTAGTGCCCACTTTTAAACTGCTGTCTGTCCTCTGAGGTGCTCAGACTTAATTGTGTCATTACAGTCAGCTCATGTATAATAAATAAGGTACTAAATCTTCAATGACAAACCAGCAATCCACGGGCCAGGTCCAGCCCGCTGACACTTTGTTTTTTTGGCTCATGGGGTACCTTTATTTTTTTAATTTGTTTTGTTTCTGTATTTTAATTTGGATTGATTTTTTCAACATTATAAAATTGATTTCCAACATTTATAAAAACCACAGTGAAACTGGTCTGCAATGATATAAATTCCCCATTAAAAACCCAAACTCCTTCTCTCCTTTCAAAAATTAGAGTCTGCCGTCACTGGGCCCACGTCACTGTGTCTTGGCTCAACACTGTCCCCAGCTGCCCTGTCATTTCCCCGCCAGCTCCACATTTACTGTGGCCCATCTGGGCCCAGTGCCCTTTGAGCAGGATTTCTAAACCTCAGCACCACTGATGTTGTGTGCCAGGTATTTTTTTTTTGATGGGAATTGGGGGACTATCCAGTGATATTTAGGGTAATTGGCAGCATCCTTGACTTTTATTCGCTGGATGAAAATAGCTCCCCCTCTACCACCAGTGTGACAACCGGAAATGGCTGTAGCCTTTGCTCGAGCACCTCTGTGAGAACCACCGCCTTAAGACCTTGATCTAGATGCGTTAAAACCTGTAGAAAATCATGGCTCAGTGGGCAATGGTGAAGGTCACTTTGCGCTGTCCCCTGTGAACTGCCCCTCCCATTTTTTGTGTGTGTCCGGGAGGGATGCAGAGGACTGACAGCGAGCTCGAGTTTGGGACCTGTGAGTAAAAGGGGATGGAGCAGCAGGTGGGCTTTCCTTCAGGATACACAGCCCAGGAGCCAGCACCACGAGGGGGGCCTGGTCCCTTGGCCTGTCGCGTTGAGTAAGGTACTGACTGTGGGGTTTTCTCCACAGCAGAGCTACATTTCTGTCCCCAGGACGGCCACAGGGAGTAAAGCCAGGAGTCAAAGTTATTGAAGGTGCACAGAGCCCGGCCATGGCGGGGCTCACAGGGTTCTTAGTTCCAGCTGCTTCTGATAGTGTCACCAGAAGGTGTGTTTTCCCTTCCATCAGGAAGGGCCAGTGCAGGGTAGGGAAGAAGTCCCCAGAGAGGGAGCCTGTAGAGGTGACACTCCTGGGCTTCACCTCACCCTTTGTTTCTTTTCTTGTGTTTTTAAGGATATTTTATTGGTTATGCTATCATGGTTGTCCCATTTTTTTCTCCCTTTTCTCCCCCTCTGCTCTGCACCCCCCTCCCCCCAGCATTTCCTCCCCCGCCTTAGTTCATGTCCATGGGTCGCACATAGAAGTTCTTTGGCTTTTCCATTTCCTACACTATTCTTAACCTCCCCCTGTCTATTTTGTACCTACCAATTATGCTTCTTATTCTCTGCACCTTTTCCCCCATTTCCCCGCCCCCTCCCCACTGATAACCTTCCATGTGATCTCCATTCCTATGATTCTGTTTCTGTTCTAGTTGTTTGTTTAGTTTGTTTTTTAGGTTCAGTTTTTGATAGTTGTATGTTCGTTGTCATTTACTATTCGTAGTTTTGATCTGTTTCTTTTTCTTAGATAAGTCCCTTTAACATTTCATATAGTAGGGTTTTGCTTTAAGACTGAAGTTAGCTGGCATCACTGAACCTTCACCTTGGCCTTCGCCAACCGTCTCAGTGCCGATCTTGTTTCTGGTATGTGGTGATTCAAGATTCAGCCTTTCCCCCCTACTACTTGCTGGGGAAACCTCTTCATTTATGGCCCAGGCAGGCCCTTTATTTTCATGGCTGGTCAGCATGGATTAGATTTTCTTTCAGGCCAAATCCATTATCTTTATATGCTTCTGACATTTTATAAATATATATATATTTATTGGGGAAAAACCCACATATAAGTGGATCCATACAGTTCAAACCCATGTTGTTCAAAGGTCAACTGTCCATGGAAAAATATTTGAAGATTGTTCACCCTCTGTGTTTCTAAAATTGCTTACTTAATAAAATAGTAAAAAGAGCACTGGTTGGTCCTATTTTTAAGGGATAGGTTTTCTCTGGAATTAAAAGCATTAGAAGTACTATAATTTAAAAATCTGTGGCTCTTTAATAATTGATTAATATGACTGCTAATACTAATGCCAAGTATCTGCAGACTGAAATTCTTACAGTAAAAAATGGGTGCCTCTCACGCAGCAGTGTCTAGGTACTACCTTGTGGGTAAACTTGGCTCTTAGCCCAAATATGAGTTCAAATGGAAATGAATGTTAACAGGAACAAATAAGAGTAACAATGGTTAAAATTTAATGCCTCGATATAGTAATCAAAATATTTTAGATTTTCAAACCTATCAAAGATAACATACATGAAATATAACGACATGTCTGGGGACTACATGCATGTAATTTTATAACATCTTTTAGATATAAATAACAGAGTTAGATTAGCTTTCAGGATGTCTTGTTAGTTACTATTGAGCTGTGATAGTTAAGTGAATAAGAAACATGACTCGTGAATACCATGTTTAAACTAGTCAAAATAACATTAAAAATGTAACAATTACATCAAGAGCAGCCTGCTCAACATCGGAAACAAACATTCTAAATCTCTTAAAAGCAAACATGAGTAGGTTTAAGCAAAGTGAATTCACTAGAAGCTGTTAAGCTCTTTCGGAAATGCTGGGCCATTCTTTGAGGTTTAGTTAAATTAACTGCCATTTAGTTTTAATTTAACTTTTCTTGCTCTGAGAAAGCACCCATTAGGTGCTTTCTCATTTCTAAAAGTAAAAAGTCCCTTAATGTTTGGAAAAAACTGTTTCTGAATGTTTCTATGGGCACTGACTTTGAGGCTAAGTCTTTTCGTTCGGAGTCAGCAACAGGCGGAAGAGGCGGGCAGGCTTTGTGGCCACCTGTACGTGTTTGCCCTGAGAACATAACCTCCTCAGGAGCCTGGAGTTTTACAGGGACGATCACAATCATTTCACCACCTCTCTGAGTCCCCTTTGACAAAACGCGCTAATTTGTTAATTCTATCAACATGCATATCATTAGTCTGCTACCTGTGGAAACATACCCATTGTTACATTGCCATTATTACATTAATGGCGAATATGTATTAGTAGTAATACTTCTATGGGCTTTAAGTACCACCTATAATGTCTTGCTAGTGATGCTGTAATAGTTTTGTTTTTAAACATTCCATGAGAAGATGACCAAGTTTACCAAGCCTTTCATCTATACTTGCACTTACAGGTGAGTTCTGAAAATGGGTTACCTCCTTGCTCAGGGGGCCAGAGGGGCACATTGTGAAAACTACTCATGTCTGAACTAGAGGGGAAAAGAGTTCAGAAAAGAAATGAGACCTTAACATTTGCCTTATTACTTCGTCGCCACAGGGAAGTCACCTGTCTCTGAGCACAGGGATCCATTGTGGTTGATCTCGGTCATCTCTAGCTTATTCTTAGCTCCAGTCTATTTGTATCTCTAAAAATAAGAGTTAATTTACACTAATTACATGCTTAGCATTGATTTAAAAAGTAACCAAAAGCCAGAGGAGTTTCCATCATAATAAAAGTAAGACATTCTGCAAGAGCAAACAAAATTGGTTCAATATTATGTGATTATAAATATTTAAGTGTTGCTCATTGTTTACTAATTAAGATACCATATGCGCTTTGTACTCATCTGAATAAACTCAGAAAAGCTGTGGTAACAGCAGTACCCATACCTTGCAGTTTGTTTCTTTTTCACAAATAATCTAGGCAGCTCCTCAGGGCTGTTGCCTCCACATGTTGGCCCAGCATTCCAAGGCCACATGTCTACCTGTTCAAACAAAGCCAATAAACTGGTTAGCATACATTAAAATATATTAATTTACAATTGATTTTGCAGTTCTTTACTGGCCAAACTAAATCAATACATTCTTTCTGACCTATAGTCAGGAATGGGAAATAATCTCCATGTGTACACACACGTATGCATTTACCTTAAAAAGCTTCTGATTTTAAAGATGATGCGCTGAATACACAATTAAATAACCCCACATCACCAACATAACAGAATTAATGTGGAAATTAATTAAAATAACAGCAAATATGAAAAGTAGTCAGTAGCTAGCTGTAACAAAAAATTAGGATGATGTTTAATAGACCAGGAACAATGAGAAATTGCTAAGATGGTGCCAGAGGGAAAAGATGCAATTCGGGGTCCACAGAAGGACTCTTCCTATAGAAAGCTAATTATCAGAAAAATTGGTACCTGATAAAATCTATTGAGTGAAATTTTCCCTTTTAGAGAAAAACATTGGCTTAATCCACTGAGGTTTGGAGTGATTTATTGTAGTGCATTGTTGCAATAAAAGCTTAACTAGTACAAAAGTCAAAACCAAGTGTTTGGGGGGCAAAACAAAACAAAACGAAACAAAAACCACTTAGAAATGCATCAGTTGAGCAGATGCAGTAGATTATAAAATAATTATTCACTTCAGTAAATTCCACATTTATTGAGTACCAACATGCCATATAAAACACTATTCAAAAGTGAAGTACTGTATAAATATTATTAAATAGGTCCTACAGGAAGATTAATTTCTTGGAAAATTGGGCTATGTTTTTTTAATTCCTTTGGAGAGTACATTCATGCCCATTTATGTACAGACAATGATATTTTGGATTATACTGATTTTTATAAGGCTTAAGAAATTAGGTTTTGCTATTAAAAATCTAAGTCATCATTTCCCTCTTTTACCTCTCCAGCTTTTCAGCATTTGTGTAAATTGAAGTTTTGAAAACAGTTGATCTAAAAATACTATTGAAAATATACCATGTGAGAACAAGTAAACAATTTCAAAGCATAAAATAAAAGGCTAAGCGCCCACGTGTACCCCACATTGAGGAGGTGAGAGTTGAAGGGGGAGGAGTTAAATAAAAATATGATGGTGTCCCCTTTACGGGGTAGATATTTAAACCTACTTTTATGTTTGTTCCTTTTTTTAAAGACAGCTTTGATTGAAGTATAATTGATACACAATAAACTGCACATAATTAATGTGTACCGTTTGACATGTTTTGACACATGAATATACTCATGAAACCATCACCACCACAGTCAAGACAGCGAACATCCATCATCTCTACCATTTCCTTCTGCCCGTTTGTTGTCCCTCTGCAATCAATCCCTGTTCACTTGGGGGGAAATTAAATTTTCAGGCCGATTGTCAGGCCTGTCACTTGGTAGGCTCCCCGTAAATTTCCTGAACAAAACCTTATGCTAGGGAATACGGTGCTTTCTTACTTATAACTTTATCAGAAATACCTATCCAAGTGTGTTTCAGGCATGCAACTCCAAGAAGTAGTTATTGTTATAATAGTAGTAGTAGTATTATTATCTCTTTTATATAAAAGGGAAACAAGAGATTAGAGAGATTATGGAAACTATCTGAATTAGTATTATTCTGAAATTCAAATCCAGGACCTCACAAAGTTTGAAGCTGCTCATGAAATACCTGTTGAATGAATGACTAAAAGAGTGAGCCTAAACTTTGTGAGCCTTGCTCCCAACCCTACGCCATTGTAAACTCTTTAACACCAGGAATCAGGGCTTTCATATAAATTTTGCTGTTAAGTATTCTCTGTATTCCCAGAATCTAGTCCATTGTTTTTATATAGTCAGTGCTCAATAAGGGTTATCTGAAACTAATGAAATTCCTATTTAAAAAAATGAAGCATCATAAGAATCTAGATTGTTTAAATACTTTTCTGTTCAGTTTCCTGGTCTTCATCAACCAGCTGAGTCACTCAGAAATATTCTTTCTTTTTATTCTATTAAATTCATTGGGGTGACATTGGTTAATAAAACCACACTGGTCGCACGTGTACTACTCTATAACACATCATCTGCACACTGCACGGTGGGCTCACCACCCCACCATTAAATCTCTTTCTACCGCCATTTCTCCCTCCGTTGACCTCTTCTACCTCCCCTGCACCCTTTTCTCTGTGGCAATCACCAAACTGTTGCCCGTGTGTGTGAATTTTTTTTTTGCTTAATTCTTTCATCTTTTTCACTCAACAGCCTCCTAACATCCCCTCTCCCCGATAGCCGTCAGTCTGTTTTATGTATCTATGGATTTATTTCTATTTTGTTAGTTTATTTTGATCATTAGATTCCATATGTAAGTGAAATCATACGGTATTTATCTGTCTCTGACTGGCTTATTTCACTTGGCATAATACTCTCCGGGTCCACCCACATTGTTGCATACAATAAGATTTCCTTCTTTTCTATGACTGAGTAGTATTCCATTGTGTATATGTACCACAGGTTTTTTGTCCATTCATCTGCTGATGGGTACTTGGGTTGCATCCAAATCTTGGCTATTATAAACAATGCTGCAATGAACATGGAGGTGCAAATATCCTTTCGAATTAGTGTTTTGGGTTTCTTTGGATACATTCCCAGAAGTGGAATCACTGGGTCATAAGCCAGTTCCATTTTTAATTTTTGGAGGAAACTTCATACTATTTTCTACAATGGCTGCACCAATCTGCATTCCTACCAACAGCGCATAAGGGTCCCTTTTTTCCACATCCTTGCTAACTTCTTGTTTGTTGATTTATTGATGAAAGCCATTCTGACAGGCATGAGTTGCTATCTCATTGTGGTTTTAATTTTCATTTCTCTGATGATTAGTGATGTTGAATATCTTTTCTTATGTTTATTAGCCATCTGTATGTCTTCCTTGGAGAGGTGTTTGTTCAGGTCCTTTGTCTATTTTTTCATTGGATTGTTTTTTGTTTGTTTTTTTGGTGTTGAGTTGTGTAAGTTCTTTATAAATTTTGGAAATTGACCCCTTATCAGATGTGTCATTGGCAAATATGTTCTCCCATTCACTGGGTTGTTTTTTCATTTTGTTGATTGTTTCCTTTCTTAAACTTTGGGTGGGAGAGAGGGCACTCTACATAGAGATGTTCCCTCAATCTTTATATTTCAGCTTCATATCCACCCAATACTTTTCGTAGTTCCTTGTGTCTCCAGTGAATCAGTGGCTCTTCCCTGTGTCTCTGTGCAGGGACTTTCCTATACCCTGATAAGACAGCACGCTTTCTCCTTGCTAACTTCAAAAGATCTATTGTACCTTTCTCTTGCCATTGTCCTGAAGGGTTAATGCCTTTCTAATTCCTTCAAGATATGCACTGGAGGAGACCCACAAACAGGGAAGGGATTTGAATGCCTAATACCAAGAGGACTAATATTTACCACATTTTACAAGTGGAGAAATGCAAGAAAATGACTTCTTATTACTTGTGGTGTCTTCGTTCTGATCATGTGTTCTTTTATCACTTCTTTTAAAATATTTTCTCTCTCAAGGATCCCACCTAATACATGACTATAAAAATAAGTTTTTTATAATTGAAATAAAATAAGTTGGGTAGTTGAAACAAAAGCATATATTTTATATAAAGTGTGAGGGGATTTTCTTCTATTCACTCAATCTCTGGTAGTAATGAAAGCTGTAGCTAAAAATTCCACAGAACAGGAATCTACTTAGTGGTTACAGCATTGATGCATTTCAGGAGGTGTCGTATGGCTATGGAACTTGGAATTTTCATGTCACTGGGGAAACAGAACATTTAAATATATACTAGAAATATGCTAAAACTTTATTATGGGCTGATACACTTTTACCATGTTGACGATAAAAATAGATTAGATCATGTTTCATATAATTATAATGTAAGGTTAGTTCTTATGACAGCATTATTTCTTGAAAATATAGTTTTAGAAAAGTAATTATTTGGCATGGAATTCTTCACTATTACTAAATCTTCATTTATTAATTGTTATTTTTGAAAATTACCTTTTAACATTATATGTGGTCAAATATATGACAACATCATCTCCCAAATTATACCTTCAAAAAGATGTTTATCTTATACTGGTACCATTATAGATTTCTTATCATGGAACAGTCATAAAAGTACTTAATTTGAACAAAAAATATTTTGGGAAAAGATATTTTTGCCTGAAATTATGTCAATCAATATTAGTTTGAATGCTTGAGAAATTACCTGAAAATTTGTTAAAAGGCAGGCAAAGGAATGTATGAAAGTATTATTCCTTTGTTATAAGACATGACAATTTGAAGTGTTTGCAGTTAAAGAGTAACAAAAGTTGTGAGTAAGAACACTGTTTTTTGCTAACATATTTTGGGAAAATGAAGGAATCACCATATATTCATTTATATTTACATGATAGGCACATATGACATTTTATTTTGTGGCTCACTATAAAACTAACATTAAACAAATATATGTATAAACATGTGCTTATATATGGCTATACTTAAGTTTGCACATACAGTTATAGATGTTGATATAACTATATTTATGTGTATATATTTTATTATATTATTTCCTCTCTGCTCAGTTTTTAATGAATTTATTTATCCTTAATCAACTTGATATATTGATTAAACAATTTTGTAATGGTAATTATGTCCCTAATTATACTTACAGAATTTTTATTGTTATTTATGAAGGGGTCTAACACTGTTCATAGACAGAATAATGACTTAAGGCTTCTTTGCATGTCAGGGCTTACAAACATCACTCACGAAGTGATCTGGTCCTTTCCCATAGAATACTTTTTTTAACACAGAAAGAAAAAATTGGACTTAGTTACAATAATTTCCATTCAAAGTGACAGTATGATATGATTTCACATTCTAAGAAACTGAGGCAAAGTGAAGTTAGAAGTTGAAGGCTAAGACCTCATCATAGAGTAGATACTCAATTATGTGAACACAAGTCTACTCTGATGCCTCGAGTAGGTCTTGATGTGTTACCCACTGAGGGTAATTTGCTGGTGTAAATTCACTTAAGCCTATGCATTTCTTTAAGTAACATCTTCAAAAGATGCTACTTCTAAAACCAGCATGACTTGGAAGCCCAGTCCTGTCACTTTGAGTCATGCTGTGGGGTTTCCTCAAACTGGGGAGGGGTTGATTTTTGTGTGTGATTACAGGAACTTCATATGAACTGAACATCAGCGGAGGGTGGAGGCGCACCTCTGCATGACTCCCTGACAAAGCCTCCCTGCCGTCCCAGGAGAAGGGTGAGTGAGGAAACCTCTGACCTCATTGGTGTGGATTTCAAATAGGGAGACCAGATGGCAATTTTGAAGAGTGTTTTGAAGGATGAGCAGCAATTAAGTCAGTGGCTCCTGTTCACAAAGGGCAGGAGAGAAGAAACCACATCTACCTGTTGTTTAAAGCTTTGGAATGCTCATTTTCTCTCATAGTTTTCCTTCATGTTCTCCACTTTATCTCCTGTGAGCCTAGCGCAGTGTCAGGCACATGACTCTTACTAAATGCTTGTTGGGTAAACAAATGAGAGGGCAAACCTCTTAAACCTATCTTTAGTCTGTACCCCAAATTCATACTTTCACTGCTTATAGGTTATTATGCAAAAATATATGCAAGAGCTTTAATAAACTGTACTGTTTTCACTATTGAACAAATACCATTTGTTTTTCTATGTATATTTTAAAACTACTTTAATATTAGTTTTATTTTTCTTGCTCGTTTGTTTTGTTGATTAGGTTCCACTTATAGGTGAGATCATATGGTATTTGTCTTTCACTCCCCTGGCTTATTTTGCTGTAACTAGCAACATTGAAAGAAAAAACAACAGTAACGAGAGGGAAGTCGGGGGTAACAGGGAAAAGAAGGGAAAGGGTCAAGTCAAAGAACATGTATAAAGGACACATGGACAAAGCCAAAGTGGGGAAGGGTTGGGGGTGGGAGGTGGGGGTGGGCGGGGCAGGGGAAAGTGGTGGCCGGAAAATGGAGACAAATGTATTTGAATGATAAAAAAATAAAAATAAATAAATAAAACCTTTAAAAATATTACATGTCATATTACAGGTAATACATGTAATATTTTTTTAAAGGTGTTAAAGTTCAAATAAACTAGTGCACATCTCCTCCTAAATCCCAGTCCCCACAGAAAAATATTAGGCTTTTTTAGTGTTTTCCTACTGTACTTATTTACACAAAGAAATGGTTCGCTTATCCTGTTATTTCTTTTTTTTTAGCAATTTTACATAGTATTTATTTAATCTATGCTGTAACAATTGAGGATTTAGTTGTGTTACACTCACATACTCATATACATAGACCATCTCTTCTTTTTCTTTAAAGGTTTTTTTAATTGATGAGAGAGAAAGAGAGAGAGAGAGACATGGACATCAATTTTTGTTGTTCCACTTCTTTCTGCATCCTTGGTTGATTCTTGTATGTGCCCGGATGCGGGATCAAACCCACAACCTTGGCGCGTGGGAACCATGTTCTAACCCACCGAGCGACCAGGCCAGGGCCTGTCTTCCCTTATCCCCACCCTCACATGTTGTTGTATCACAGTTTATGGTTAGTCTCTGGTCAGTGTTCCCGTTATTCTGATTATGTCCACATCTTAGCAAAGGGGTGTGTTATCGTTATGTTTGTTTTCTCTTGTAGCCTTTTGTTTTTCCTGGAGTTAGAACAATAATGCCCCCCCCCATGTGTTCAGTATATTTTGTACCTACTGTAAATTATTCATAAATGCCCCCAGATGATGTTTCAAGCTGTAACAGTCAGAACAGTCTAACTGCTGTAACACAGCACTCAGAAAATCTGTTTGTGTGTGTTTGTGGTGGCAGTTTATTTCTTGCTCCGTCACAGTCTCATGTGTGGCAGCTAGGGTTTGTACGGCTGCAGCCGTTCAGTCACAGACTTCTCGCATCTTGGGGCTTTCATGTCTTCTAGGGCCTCAGAGCTCCTCAACGAGCCTTTGTGTCTGGATGTTAATAAGAAAAGAGGAAAAGCTTAGAGCATCTTATAGGTCATTTGATGGGAATGGCCTGGAAGTGGCGTCCACCGCTGTGACTTACATACCCCCAGCCACAGCTCAGCTCTACACCTTCCCACCTGCAGGGGCTAAGAAAGGAAATTTAGTGGGGCACTTGGGAGAAGGAGAACATCAAACCGGATGGGCACTTCCAGCCTCCACTGCACATGCATTTATCGACTGTTCAAATGGACATACACGCACATCAAATAATTATTTTCTCTTTCTTTTTCATTTCCTGGAGACCTTCCTACTGCAATTCACCCCTCTGCTTCTCCCTAGACCTGCTTTACAGCTGTGGCCTCTGGAGAATTCACTTTATTGCCGTCTGTGTTGGTTCTGCATTTCCCTCTTTTTCTCTTTCTTGATTTGAAGTTCATTTGGGGGATCCTCCTTTTAAAATGGTATGGGAAGTAAGTGTTTGAATCCTTGCATGTCTGAATATATCTTTTATCACATTTGGCTAACATCTTGTCTGGGCATACAATTTTATGTTCAAAATAATTTTATTTTTAAAATGTGAAGACATTTAAATAACCATCTTGATCTATTATTACTCTTGAGAAATCTAATGCAATCTTTATTCTTTTCCTTTACATGTAACCTGCTCTATATGTCTGGAAGATGTTTTAGGTTGTTCTCTTTCTTTCTGGGCTTCTAATGTTTCAGAATGATGTATCTTGATGTATTTAATTAATTAACCAATTAATTAAAAAATTTATTCTCCTGGACTTTTTGTGCAACTTTTGATTCCAAAGATTCAAAGATCTGTCACTTCTGGAATGAATTTTGCATTATTTCTTTAAGTAATTTTTTCATCCCTTTCTGGATAAAAAGAAAAAATATTTGTGGAATTCTCTGGAATTTCCATTAGGTAGAAAAATTTCCCTTTTTCTCCAAATTTTTATGCTTGTATCTTTTTGTTCTATTTTCTTGGAGATGTTTTCAACTTAATCTTATAACCCATCTGTCAATTATTGAATATTTACAATTTTGAGTATATTTTCAATTTCAAGAGTTTTTTTCTGTCTTATATATAAATCTCTTTAATTCATTTTCTGTAGGAGAAGAGTAAAAATGCATGTGTTCTATTCATCTTGTTAAACCACAAGTTAACCTAGCTTATTTTCTCTGAAAAATAAAGCTCCTGTCTCGTGGCGGCTAGGCTGAGCAGATGGAGGAAGTTATGGTAGTTGACCGCACGGTCGTGGGGAAGGAAACTTTGGGTCCAAGTATTGTGTGTGTGGACATCTAATCAAACTCCTGCATTCACCCCACCTGCTGGTCTTCCTCAGCAGTGCCTCTTAGGCCTGAGCCTCTCAGGGTTATGCAGGGAAAAAGGTCTTGTGTCTTATCCATAACCCTTCCTGTAGGAATACAGTGCATTAACCCAAGCCTCCATCTGACTTCATTGTCTTTTTACCTCTCCTCTCCCTTTTATTTGTCTTTATGATTTAATGACCTTTAAAATACTCTAGTCTCGTGTTATAGGAGTTTAGGGAAGGGGAGCAGAAACACATATGATCAATTTGCCATTTTTCAATAGAAACCTCCCATGTACGTTTATATCTGTTGACCTCAGTGCCATAGGTATTGAATGGTAAACCTATTGACAGAAATTGTGTTTAATTTGTGCTACGTAAACTCCGGGTACAGGAAGGCATTTATTTTTTATTATGTCACATGATGCTGTCCCTGTGTTTTCACTGGTTTTCCAGTGTCTTTTCCTCTGCTCCACCTCTGTTCAAAGTGGCCTCCATCCAGTGGCCAAAAACCATTCTCTCGTGCCCTCTCACTGCTCTCTCCTCCTCGGCACCTCTGTCGCCAGAGGCAGGACCAGCTCACCACCCCGCAGTCGCTCAGTAGCATCACTTCGTAACACCAGCCAGTGCCTCTGAGCCTCAGAACCTGAAAGGCAGGACTTTCATGACAGGTGACTGCAGGAGACTTGTCCCTGTGAGAGTTGACCCTGCGAGGCAGCTGACACACTTATCAAGGGGAAGATGACAAGGAGAGCAGGCCCAAAGTGTGTTAGACTTTCTCCCAGCAGGAGCTTTTCTTAGGAATTGTAGGGAGGCAGTGCTGTATGGTGACCACCATGAGCTGCCCCCTCCGGATCACGCAGACCTGAGCTCTGTGTCTATGGACCTTCCTGATTCTGGGCACTTTGTTGGGACTGTCTCAACCCCATTTTCTTCATTCTTAAAGTGGGGACAATAAACATGATAGATGCCTTGTGTATTTCAAAGTGATGTTGTGAAAGTCAAATGACATGATGTATGAGAAAGGGCGTTATGAACTCCGTTGCATACAGGAAAAACTAGCTATTCAGACTGATGTGAGTAAACACATGAGCCAGGCGAAGGACACAGATTATTACTGTAGAGCACGGAGAGTTACTTTGAATTCATGTGCTATGAAAGGCAGAATAAATTCAAGTTTGTTGTGTTCAGTCTTTTATTTCTTTCCAGGCCCTGTAGACATGCACTTGTTATAAACTTAGATATTGCTGATAGATGCAAAATAGATTTACCACAAATATAGATTCCCACATATATATTTTGAAAATCTACAACCTGAGCGTCCTATAATTTCTTCTTGTAGATCAGAACAACTTCTGTGAATTGGGCCTTACATTGGGAGAATGAAGTAGATAAGTGCTACTAAAACAGTAAATTTAGCCAACACATAGAATCATTATGCACTTTACTGATATAAATTCATTTATTCACAATAATTTATTCACACCTGATGAAGGCATTTTATTATCGCCATTTTCGAGATAAGAACATTGAGGTACAGAAAATAGAACTTCCTCCATATTTTCCTATAGAATAGACAGATTCCTATGGGATCAGCTGTTTTCTCCCGCACTCCCCTTCTCTACTGTTTTGCTATTGTTTTTTTGTGTTTTGGTTTGGTTTGGGGGTCTTCCCTAACTCCCTCCCGCAGCACTTCTCCCCGATACCAGAGACACTTCCCAGCTGATTCTCCAAGGCACCCTGTCAAATATTAAAATGTAAGCAGTCATTTTTCATTGTCTACCAACAGGTGAGGGCAAGCAACAGGTTTGGAATTTAAGTTTCTTCACAGAGGACTAAACCAGCTGCTGCCCATGGGTACAACCTTGCATTATTAGGGATGCCAGTCTGTCTGAGACATGACCTTGAGAGAGCAAGCCAGGCTTTCTGTTGGGGATGAATCCAAAGTGTCTAGAATAGGGTATGCCACATAGTAGGCACCTAATATTTGTTTAGGGAAGCGTGTCCTCTTGATTTTGTTTGATCTAATGGACAGGACCTCTATGTGCTAACTTAGTGATGTGCGAAGTGACCAGGAGGCAAAGATTAGCGTGGCACATACTGATTAATATATTCATATTTACAGATCCTAACTTTTAAAACGAATCTGGAACTGCCTTTCCATTTTCCGAGGCCTTTCTCTGCTTTCCCCGGGGAATTCCTCTCTCTTTGTAGTTAATGAGACATTCCCGGTGGGGAGAGAATGCAAAGCGTCGGAAGCATTTCTCACAGTGCCCTGGGCTCTTTCAATAAGAGATATCAAAGAAAACACATGGAAATAAAAGAATAAAAATGAGCTGCTGCTAGAGCTTGAAGCTCCTGCAGAGGAGAATTTAACCAGGAGCCAAGTGCGTGTGAGTCACCAGCGAGATTGGCCCGAGGTGAGCTCCGCACATCCACATCCGCGTTAGGACTGGGAGACACGCCTTCTTCTCACACAAACCTTCCAGATCGAGGCGGCTGTGCGCACTCAGGGGTGGTGCTCAAGTCCTGCCACTCGCCTTCCGGACGGGCTGGGGCAGGGGCGGGAGACCGAGCCAGAGCCACAGGTTGGGAAAATAAGGAGCTGTCCCCAGGATGGTCGCCCTGTAGAGCAGATCCAGTGTCATCGCTGGCGTGGAAGCTTGGGAGTTGAAGGGCTTGGGGAAGGGAAGGAAGCCTCTGAAACCTGACACCCAGCCCTCGCGCAAAGGAAACTTCGCAGGCTGGTGAGTTGGGGAAGCCGGGTTGTTATTGCTGGAATGTGTTCCCACCCACTCAGGGTATTCTCGGCGGCTGGCCTGGGAAAAGGAAGTGAGACGTGGACGAGGAGCTGCAGGCCAGCAGAGGCGAGGGGATCCAGGCTGTGCGTGTGACCGCCTCAGATCCGCAGCTCCAACGCAAATCGTGGCCGGAGTCCTGATGTGCGCGCGCGCGGATGGCACGGGAGCAATAGCTGGCTGGCTTTATTTTGGTAGTTAAATTGCAAACAGCTGGCTGGGATAAAAAAAAACTGGCCCTGCAAGAGCAGTTTCCTTCCATTGGTATCTCATACAACAACCAAATAAATAATAACAACAAACAACAACAACAAGATGTTTAGAGTTTCATGTGAGGAGAAGTAATTTAGTGAGGCAAGCCAGGCAAGTGATAGGACATCCCTTTGCACTTCCTCAGGTGAAATAGCCGCGGAGCAATCAAAAATAATTTCTGCCTTCCAATGTTTTGCTCAGTTTATTTTCTCACCAAATTCTCATGCAAATGTTGCAGCTACTAGGGGGTGAGCAAGTGTGTTCCTTCAAGGGGTAATGAGGTATTAGCTTCCAAGAGTTTCCCACCCAATACAACATTAACTGAAAACTGTTGAAGCAGGTCAAGTGTAATTAGCTAGCTACAGCTAGAGGCTGCCTTTCTGGGAAAAATGTGTTTGGTTACAGTCACACACCTATAATATGTTTACTACTGGGTTTTAATTTCAAGAACTAAATTTAAGGGTATAAGATTCCAGTTGTTTAAGTGGTTAAATTGAGCCCAAATTAATAACATGTAGTTTCAAGATTAGCAACAAAATTATTATTTAACATAATAATAGTTATGAATTTTGATTTAGTTATGTTTAAAAGAAAAAGGTGTGCTGTTTTTAATATTTAGTTACATTGGTGCATTTTTGGTAATTATATGTGTGTGCATACATGCGTGTGTGTATAAACATGGTTGCATAGTTCTAAATTTGAAAAGTTAACAGAAAGATAGACTTCAACTCTATAGCCTCAGGTATTTAAGTTTATTGACTTTTCAAGTTCCTATCAAGTCCAAATTGTAGTATAAAGTGAGAACCATTCCCCCAAAATATTTTTCCTGTGGGATCAGTCCTTCCTGAAGGCAAGTGGGGATTCTTATGGATGACCAAAAAAGGGTATTCTTGACAGAGTTTGAAATTAATTGGACTTTTCTACCTAAGAACTGACTGTGGCCTCGTATAAAATATTACCATCATTGCTTTTGAAATGAAAATAAAACATTGCAGATGAAACTGGATGAGCCTGTTCTCACAGTTGCCAAGAAGAAATAAAGGGAATCTGTCAGATGTAAGCAAACCACAACTCTCTCACAGGCCACTTCTGGCAGAGAATTTTGTATTTGACCTGAGAGGGAAGGCAACCCCAGGATAATTGATCATCTCAGCTCCTCATCACACCAGCTTACACTAAAATTATCTGCTGCTGTCTGACTTGCTTTTCATGTATTTAACTACTCTTCTGGAAAAATGGAACTCATCCAAAGCCCCAGGTGGTTCAGAATAGAAATCTGCTCTTTTCCCACCTCTGGGAAATTTCGGATTAGTTATTTTTTTGATTTTCAGATCAGCAGAGCATGAAACATAGAGCAGCTATTCACATAAAACTCAGCTCATAGTGAGTCCAGTTCCTTGAGTTGATTCATCAAGGCAGGTTAACCAATAGTTCATCTCTTGTGCAAGTCATTGTAATGTTGAGATGCAGGAAAACAATTATAGTAAAAACAGGACAAACAAGTTGTTTTCCATGACAAATATGTCACTTTCTAAAGATGGCAGCTAAAAGAAAATGTTTTTTTTACTCATTAGGTGTATATGGAGCTGAAGTTTATTACATAGTTGTAGGAAGTAGGAATATCACTAAGGGCAATAAAACCCTATTGTGAACCTCATAAATGGAGTTGAGAGTATTACCTCCCCATAAGTGGAGTTGAGATTATTACTTAGTTTCATGTCCTTTGCAATCATTATTCATGTTCCCTAAATATTAACCTTTTCTCCATGGCCCTCCTTATATGAAGAAAACTTGTCCAGAATGCTAATAAAGAAAATAAAACTCTGTTTAGCACATAGCGAAAAAGAATCTCCAATTAGACACCTAAATCAATCAATAAATGAACAATTATGCAAGTTTCAGCATGATTAAAAATTATTTAAAGTGCAACCATGAACATGACCTGGGAGAGGGGAAGGGGCGTTCAGGGGTCAAGGAGAGCCTCAGGAAGCCCATCTGTTTAACAGACCCATGGCCTCATTGAAGAGAAGGTTTTATAAGGTGACCAGAGTAGATGAGAGACCAGTTAGGAGGCTATTGTAATAGACCAGAGATGACAGGGACATAAAAGCAGGGGGAAACTGTGTGCTCTTGGAGAGAAGTGGATAGTCAGAAAGTATTTGAAGGCAGAGCTAGTAGGACTTGCTGACTAATTGGATAAGGGGTGGGGATGAAGGAAAGAAGGAACCAAAATGATCATCAGGTATTTTGCTGAAGGTACTGGGTAGATGGTAAAGCCATTCCTAAGATGGATAAAACTAGCAGAAAAGCAGCTTTGAAAGGAAACGGAAGGATTCATTTCTAGCCCTTTGAGGTATTTTTAGGTATCCAGTTGGAAATGTCAAATTGGGCTTTTGGATATAATAATCTGGAGTACTTGGAAGAAGTCACAGGCGAATAGAGACAGCTGGGAATCAGGTGTCCATAGATGCCATTTAGAGCCATGGCCTTGAGGACATCATCTAGAGAGACTGCAGAGAGAGTGGGGAAAAGTAGAGCCCTAAAGGTAAAGCTCTGGTTTTTCTAACTTTGAGAGCTCTTGCATGGAGGGAGCCAGTAAAAACTCAGCATAGTGGGAGGTAAACCAGGAGAAAGCGTTGTCATGGAGCCCAAGCCAGGAAGCATTTAAAAAAAAAAAAAAAAAAAGGAAAGGGCATTTGTGTCGGATGTTGCTAGGATGGAGTGAGGTGAGGACCGGGAAATGATGTTGCAGGTGGCAGTGTGGAATCACTGACAACTTTGACAGGAGATGGAGCTCTTAAAAATGAGTCCAGATAAACTGACTTAAAAAATTTGGAGATAACATTTCCCATAATCCCAAGAGAGATACCACTAGAGAAATTCATGATACTACATAGAGACTTTAATTAAATCAATTTTTAAAATGGTTTGTAGAATGAATGAACAAAGGAACACATAATTAGAAGTACTTACAAAGGTGTTAGGTGAGCTGTAAGTATAGTGGGAGGAAGACTAAAACCCAGAGTGGGCTGGAACTTGGAAAAATGCTAAGGAGAACCAGAAATTCTTCCAGTGTTGTTTAGAGCGAAGCAGTGAGTAAGGAAGTTAGTGGATGTGAGAGAAAGTGTAATTACTCAATGTCTATTGCTTCCTTCTTCTTTCCAATGAAAAGAAATAGTGTTCAAAAACGGGAAGGATAAGACAACACTGAAAGAAAGTTAAAGTCAAGGAAAGAAGAGAAGTTATTGTGACTGCAAGCAGCATCTTTAAATGGAGACCAGTAGTGATGGGGACAATGAAGAGGGCCTGTCTAAGGAAATGGTGTGTTAGTTGAGAGCTGAAGATGTCTGGGGGCCAGGCAGGGAGAGAACAATCCGGACAGAGCAAAGGCACCTGCCAAGTTTCTGACCTGGGGAAGAGCATGGTGCACTCGGTGAGCTGGCAGAAGAGTTCAGAGCGTAGAAGGCAGGCCAGAGAGACCACTTGGGAAGTCGTCGCAGGGACTGGATAGGAGCAAAGCTGGCCGAGCGCAGCGCCCCAAGATGGAGTTGTTGTAGGGATGGCATGTACTGGGAAGTTGCCCTAAATGCCCTGCAAGCTCTCTTCCAAAACTGTGATCCTACAAATACAAGAACACAATTTGTTTGATGTTTGATTGATATTCTAGATCACAAATTCAGAGACAGTAGTAAAAGTGTAGTTAATAGAGTTGTAAAAAAATAACATAACAGATCAAAGTAAATTAAGTTGTAGCTGCCACATAAACCAAATGTCTAATATACAGAAATTCAGGAAGAAACTACTTTTTTTAGTAGGTGAAACTATAATCAAGGATATTAAGACTCACCCACATAATTTTGGGAATAATTTTAGTGAAGGTAGATTAGATGTCATAAATTAGTGAGTTTTACATCAAAACATTAAGAAGTCCATCCCTGGTATAACGCTCTTAGTGCTGAGTAACGTAGCTATGAGTATGGCCTTCAGTCTTCATGAGGGTTGATTTTCTCCTGTGTGCAAGAAAAAAATGCTGATTTTCTTAGTATCCCTATTGCCCAGCCTTAGACCTGGGTAATTTACAATTCTTTTTTCATATTTAGTTTCTTTCTTCTTTTTCTTTGTATCTTTCCTCTCTTCCTACCCCTTATGTACCAATTTACCCATTTAGGTCAGTAGATAGGTAGGTAGGTAGACAAAAGATAAGTATGGATATTTATGTGTGCATATATACACATATATGTACACATATATGTATATTCTCACAGAGAAAAAGAGAAAGATAAATACTATATAGGCTGTAAAAGAGGAAAATTTTTACTTTAAAAGGCTTAGGGGAAAAATACAAGATTTTAATATTCTTTCTGTAACACACACATTTATTTTTATAGTGATCTTGGGATGAACCCAGTGTGTTTTCTTTTTGCTTTTCTCTTTAACTTGCTCAGAAAAATGAAACTGTGTCCTAAATCTGGCCTGAGAGATATACCAGAACAAAACTAATTAGAAAACCCAAATTGTTTTGTATTCTATTTGTTCAATCTAACTTAGGCAAGGAGCTTACAGCCTCAAAACTTTGTTAAAAAAAATTACTCAGTTCTTGTGGTCTATTATTCAAAATACTCTTTTCATATACAAAAAGTACTGTTGATAAATGTTTTTCGACATGTCAAAGTATTTAAAATATAGAACAAAATTAGATTTTCAAGGAAGAAAAGAAAAACTAGGAATCTCTCAGTGCTTAAAAAAAATGGAAACCTTTTCCAAGATTAAAAGCTTCTGAATATTGACTCAGGTGTCTGCTTGGACTAACTTGAGCCTGAGAAAATTTTCTCCCAAGTGCAGGGAAATACAGGAGCATTTGCTAATTTCTTAATTCCTGGAGTAAACCTCTTTGCTAATTTCTTATTTCCTTGAGTAAAATAAAGCTAGTTACCACAGCTAACTATGTAGAACCTGTTATTCCCAGTCTCTGTTCCTCACCTGCCCCAATTCAGTCTTTGACTTTAGTTTTTCTAAGGTCAGCAATACCTATTATCAAGTGCTGCCTTTCAGGTTTTGGAGGTAAAAGCTTCTATTAGAAACAATACAGAAAACAAGCCTGTAACTATCTTAGGAAAAAAAATTGCTTTAATGAAATTATTCTAATATCTATAACTAAAGGTTAGTCCATAGTGAAACAGGCATAAGGAATAGAACATCACATGAGAAAGACCTATTCTTTAATCTTCAGTGGAAGTGGGCGCTGGCTGATGAAGACCGCATAGTTACAGTCAAATGGAGTGAGCAGCCTGGGTGTTGCTTTTCTTTGTGGACCTCAGACAGTCATCTGGTGCTAACTCTTTTGAAGTGAACGTGTAAGATCTCCCCAAATCTACCTTGTTAGATTTTCATTTTTCACTTACCTCCTGGAAAAACCAAGCAAACTAAGTAGAATGCGTAACTCATCATTCTTGCTCCTAACACCTCCTTAATGGAGGTGCACTCTGCACACCCCAGCAGTTTATGTACTTGATGAGAATTCATTCTGTTTAAGATTACAAAGAGTATCCCTGGATAAAGGTGAGGGCCAGATGGAGTATGGAGGGTAAAGACCCCTGTCTGGTTCCTGCCCCCCCAGGTCCCGCCCCCCCCCCCCCACCCCGCCGCCAATGGCAAAAGTTAATGCCAACCTGCGGGCTTGGTATTTTTTGCAGGCTTGGAGAAAGCCTGGAAAGATGCATGTTTCCAGGGCCAGCTGTGAGGATGTCTTTGAGTTCTAAGTTGTGGTTTTTCTCTGTGAAACAACCATAGGATAATAACTAAGTTGCTGTGAAGATGGATTTTCCTTGAATTATAATGTTCTTCTCCCTGGTTCCCAACAGTTTTTCTAATCAAGTGTGGTTTTCATGGCTCTGACCACCCATGGTTTTTCATTCTCTTAAAGTATAATTTGACTTTTAAAGTAGACTTATGAAAGGAACCAGACACTAGTTTCCAGTCCTTTAGTTCACGGAAAGTGTTGGCTTAGGGTGAAAGTAAAATAGAACCTTGAGGTAAGGTGTAATTAGTCTGAAGTAGTAATGTTGTTTCTTAAAATCAATATAGTAAATATTTACAAACCTACAGGGAGAGGCTCTAAACTAACTCAAAAGAGAAAAAGAATAATTCAAAATCATAAGTGTCAACTATATATTTAAGGGAAGAAGAACTGTTTGCATCATCATATTTTATCACCAGTACTAATGTATTTTATTTGTCTTATTTTTCAGGAACCGTATTTTCTAAAATTGTGTAGAACGTGGAATAGGAAGGTTAAAGAAATAGTTCAAAACTGTCTTTTCTACCATTAATATGTTATTCTGCATGATCTCTTGAGCCAAAAGATAAAAATAAGAAATCCAAGAATTATTGAAATCCTTTGGAGAGCACAAATTCTACCTGGATAGCATCAAATTTAGAGAAAATGTCAAGTTAGTTATGTTGAAGGTGACAATGTTATATAATCACAGTAAAAAATCTGTTCACCATGTGAAAATTGTTAATAGCAGTGTCATCTCTGCTATAATTTTTTTATATAGCTGAATTTTTAATTAAAATTTCTTAAAGTACCTTTTATGTATCAGCATAATAGTTAGTACTTGGATTCTGTAGATGAATAAGACATAGTTCCTGATCTCAAAGGACTTAAAATCTGGTGTAGTAGAAAGAATACATAAACAGGTAATTTTAGTGTAAACTGGTAAAATGGGTGGTTTGAATGCCGTCTTGTGATAATAAAGATGAAGATAAATTTAAGGGAGTGACAACTATATAGAGAGCAGTTAGGAGTGGAAAATAAGAAAGGTCTGAAAATAGCTCAGTGATTGTAAGGTTACAGAAGAAGAGTAGGATTAAGATAAATAGATGAGTGTCATTGACCAGCTATTAGGAAAAAGGAGAAATGTTTATAAAGTCTCAATTGTTATTTAAGGAGGCAACAGATTGATGAATAATGGTCCCCAACATTGAAATGTGGAGTAAATGTGGTGAAGCATGTTGAGTGGGGAAGACATACTGTATTTGTGGGTACCTGTGGTAATTCAATTGGATTTGTGCAGAAAAATGGCTTCTAACATTTAAGTCTTATTCTAAGAGGGGTCAGGCGGGTGATAGTGACAGAGAGCACTGGAATGCAGGTAGTCACTAAAATTCACAAGAACTAATGCCATCTCTCAGGGAAACCCTGGAAAGAGGGAGGAATCTATCCATAACATAGGCCTCATTTTTTTTTTCTTTTCGGTAAGCACTGATCTGCTTTGGCTGGTAATGACATTTAAGTTCTGGAAGGACTTAGGGGAAATGTAAGTTTATATCTAATTATTTATATTCATTATTGTTAAGTTGAGAGGATATATTAAATATTTCTGTAGCTCTGAGTTTATGAGTATGACATCGTTTATCCATTTTTTGTGGGGCAATCGTTTTGGGTAACATTTTCTTTCCCTACAATTCTGTTCACCCATATTCTCTCCCAGCTGCACTATGAAAAATGAAAAGTCCTATCTCAGCTAGGAATGTATTCAAATACTGGAGAACAGAAAACCTAACAAGAGTCCTAAAGAGATTGAATCTATTGATTTGGGCTCATTAATATCATGGTTTAATAACGGACACCCAGTCCATATTAAGAACTTCCGTTCTCTTCATTTAACTCAATAGCTCTGTTCTAGCTCTGCTATGACTGAATTTATGGCTTTTAACCTCAAGAGCTACTTACCAGTGCATAACAAAATGTATCTCAGGGTTCTAAAAGAATTGAAGAACAACTCCTTTGTAAGAATTATTTTTGCAGTTTCCTATGCTATGTAAAATATTGCCAAATGATTGACTTGTAAGTATATGCCAAATGACTAAGTTTATGGAAAGCTATTCTCTCTCTTCTCTCCTCTTCCTACCCCATTTATCCCCATGATAATATGCCTTTCAGTTCACTGTTTACAATATTTTATTGCATTGCCAAACATTCAGTCTCCACCTCAAGTAATTCTGATTATTAAGTAATCAGTATGAACATTCTGCATGCTCACTTGTCCAACTGAGGTGTTCTCTCTCTTCCTTCTGGATTGATTCCAGGTGTGTAAAGTATTGTTTATTATAGATGCATCATTTCAGACATCTAGTTCTGAACAAATGTGTTTTTCATTAAAAAAAGATTCTTATAATAAGACAATAGCCCAGTTATTTGTGTTTTGATGATTATAGATGGAGGAGCAAAATCCTAAAAAACTTTTCATGACTCATGTATGAGTTAGACACAAAATTCGTGTCTAGAAATATCCCAGTCAGGATTTCTAATTAGAATTATGTTGACTTTTGTCCTTTTGTACTTTTTTTTCTCAAGCATTTGCATACTTATGCCATTCACTAAGCTATCAATATTATCTAACTATGATTTTTCTAGACTACCTCCCCCTGTAAATTCATCAATATTTCATATTCTCATGGAAAATACCAGTGGTTTTTTTTTATTGTTTGAGGGTTGAGGATAGGAAAGCTAATATTTTGAGCACAAATCTCTTCTTATTTTGCAGAGCAGTTGGACTTGTGTGGTATAATAATTATAACAATACAAAGAAAAAGGCACAGATACCATCATCTCACACTTAAAATTCCTCCTATAACTTAGGATGAGCATTTGTGGGTCACTATGAATTATGGTTGCTTGACATGGTTGTCAAGGGTAAAAATTGGCATTGATAATGAGACCTTGATTAAAAACCAACAAGTGCCATCATTTTCTGCTTTAAAACACTATCGCTAAAAGGATGTGTTTTATTGCATGCACTAATGTTTAAGTCTAGGTCATTGTATAAGAAAATTGAAAGTTTGATCACTTTCCCTTTAACGGGACAAGTTTCACAAATTCTGCTTTTACTTAAAACTGCTTCCTGTTTGGAACACTTTTTTTTTTTTTTTTTTTTTTTTACATGTAACTTGTAAAGATTTCAGAACATTCCTACAGTATATATGCTAGGGTATGAACAGGGAAAGATGAAAGGTTAAAAGCAAAAATCTCTCCCACCTTAGCCATAATCTCTATGAGTTCAGTTTCTTTTAATACACCAAAACTGGCCCATGGAACAATGGCAAGGCAAATTTGAACTTCATGATCCAGGCGACAATAAAATCTTCAAACCCTAGAGTTCTAAGGAAAAGGGTATGTAAAAGCAGAAGTAAAAGTTTTTATCTATTTGGGGCTTTCCTTTTGGCTAATGTGTTATCTAATACACCAAGGTACTAAGCACATACCGGCATATCTAATCTGGCACTAATAAGACAAGTCTTAAGGAGTAGATAAGATCTTGAATAATATCTTCTATTTTTTAAGCAGCAAATGCCATTTAAGTCCCATTATTTAAAAATTACCCTGTTTAACTGGATCTAAGATGAATTGATGCTAGAACTAAAGAAGAGAGGGAATATTTTTATGATATTTGTTTCAGTGGTGAGTTGTCAAAACTAAATTTATACCTTGATAATGATGTCTGTAAGTAAATCCATATAATTATTAAGAGAGTTGCTTTTTGTCATGAAGCTTTATTAAGAAAAAAACAAAAGATGCTCTTCTGTAGACATGTTAGAGAAATGGTATATCCTATACTTCTCCTATGTAATTGGCAATAATGAAGCTTTTTTATAAGGCCACACATTTCCTGGGGCTCCTAAACTCCTGCCTGGGCAAATAATTTTATTACATGTCTGTTTTATCATGGAGGTAAGACTGTGTCCTTTCATCTTCTTTTGCTTTGACATTTATTTCTTGACAGCCGAGCAAACAACTTTCTTTGTAGTAAAAGTCATGGGTAAAATGGACTTTTCTCAGAACTTTATCTCAGAGCCCACTTTTCTTTCAATATTTTTCTATACTGCTTGGTACCAATTTTTTGCCCCCAAGCTGGAAAATCAATGACTTGTTGACCAGTCTTCCTAATGAATTAATTTCTGCTAATGAAAACACCTAATGAATTACTCTTCCCAGTAAGCATTTTGCTTTGTAACATGTAGCAAAGATCCAAAGGCATGCCTAATATTAGAGGTCATAGACTTAAGAATAGATTTCTAGTGAGGAACCATTGGGGGCAAAAAGAACTTTATCAGTTAAAGCTAATGTTGCCCATGTGGATGGTGGGGCTAATGCCCGGAACTTCTGGAGCAGTCTCCAGTTAAAATTTTCCACTACCAGGACAGACTCTGGGTTGGATGATTCAAATCCCTAGTTCTGAAAACACAGTCACATTGCTTTATAGACCTTTCTGTAGTCTCTTAAGGCCATCCTCAGGAAGGGCCTGTCACTGAGTTTGGGGCTTGATCATCAATACTGTCCACAACACTTGACTGTGTGTCCTTGATAACTTAAGTTCTCGGTTTCCTGTCTTGTGGGTGAACATCACAAGTATATAAATAGACTCCATTGATAAGCTGGCAGACACTGTGTTTAGTCCACAGACTAAAGTAATAGTAACTGACCGAAATGCCTGAGCATCATTCCATCAGCAGCGGTGGCATTTTTCTTAGCGAACCTCAGCCAATTGCTAGTTTCAGAGGTGGGCTTAGAAACAACTGTAGTTTCTCTACAGGTTCGGGTTCACTATTGAAAGCTAAATGGACAACCTTATAGATATATAGTATCAAAAGATCACTTGGTTATTTGCATCTTGGTAATTTTAGAGCCATCGTTAACACCATTGCTATCCTCTGAGTTTTAACCTTTAGAAATAGACACCAGTATACTTCAGTCCAGTTTCCTGCCAGCCTGGGTAGATCTGCTTATGACATGGAATTAAATGGTTCTAAATTGAGAATATACACAGTTCACAGGAATCACAAAGAGATCACAGTCTGAGTTGGAGACAAAATCATACCTTACTGATCATAGTAAGCAAAATGGAGTTCAGCATTTGCTGCTTAAGCAGCTTTGGATGTGTTGCCAAGTAACAAGGTAGGTCAGGTGTCTAATGACATAAGACTGCTATGTTAAGGTAGAACCCTAGGGTAAAACTAACTAGTGCGTCATGGGAAAATTTAGTCCTGATGTTCTATCTGTGCTTGGCTTATTTCCAAACAATACTTCATTTCAAGTCAGTGACATTTAGAAAACTGGCATGGAAGTGACTGACACATTTGTGTGTAAAAAATGATATGTAAGCAGTTTCTTGTTTATTTTATCATAACTACTGAATTTTTTTGTAATATTTTTATGGGTTTTTCTTAGCAGACGAATTAGAACACAATGAAATAAACTGAAGTCCTTTCCTGTCTCTTTTCAATGAACTGAAGTTTTCGAGCTATTTTTTGTAAAAAAATTTCTGTAACACTTTATGTGGGAAAGGAAATGTGAATATATATTTTAAACCACGTTGCTGATAACATGGTTTATCAGGACATTGTCAAATCCATCAAAGCTTAAGTGATGATATCAAGAAAGACAAAGGAAGATATCAATAGGATAAGCAGAATTACTTACTTCTCTTGGTCAAAGCAGACTTTTAAATATTGACTGCAATATCTTTTTAAAAAATTTTTTCTTATGTTTTAAGGCACCCATTTCATTAGGTTTTAGCTGTCATTATTTTTTAGGACAAAATGCCTATTTAAAAATATTCTTAGTTTGGTGGTCTGCTGCAACTAATAATTTCCCCTTAGATTTGCTAGTTTCAGAGAAAAATATTTGTTGTATTCAAATGCATGAGTATTTGAACTCATGCATGTGTGTGTGTGTGTGTGTATGTGTGTGTGTGTGTGTGTGTTTAATGAGCAGAAATTCTAAGCCTCTATGAAGGTCAATTGCTGTTCTTCAAATTGACTTGTACCATTGTTACTGGGTATTATTGTGTCAGTAAGTAACATAACCAGACTGAAGTTTCTGGTAAAACTTCCTGATGATTGAGGTTCAGGAAGGCACTAAAATAAGTTAGCACCCTGTACAGTGAGTATTTATTAAAGCTTTGTGGTAATAGCATACCTATATTCTTACATTTTCAATAAAACTCATTCATTGGTTTAGCAGTGGTAAACTATGATGTATCAAGAAGATGCTTCTGACTCTCTGTACCAAGAACTTGCACTTGAACTGGTTTTAAAAATAGGTAAGGGACATAATCACACTCATCTCTTCTGTTTTCTTTCCTGATTCCCCAAGAACCAGGGGTGATAGTAAACATATTGAATAGCATTGCATCTGCTGACCAATGAGAAAATCAGGGACATTTAAGCCACCCTGGACTGTACCTGCTGTATATCAGCTGGGCCAGAGGAATAATGTCAAACTATTATAAAATAAAACAGCAAACTGGCTTACTTGGAAATCAGGCACATTTTAACCTTTAACTCAATTCACTTGATTCTAATACTTTAAGATAACAGATAGTAACAGGAAGATTATTTTTATTCTTCTGAAATACAAAATGTGAATGATGAAGTCTTCTTTGAAATAGTTCTTCAAATTTTATAAATTTTGGTCAAACTGGAGTTACATATTTTTCTTCCTCTTCAGATAATCAAGATTAAAATAATTTTTAAGAACCACGAATAGTAGAGCAACCATCCCTCTTATGCTGGAACCTCTGTGTCAGATACTCATCCAAATAGGTGTAGGACCAGCGTCCAAATGAAGGACCAGAAGTATAAACGCCACAGAATTAGAAGAGCAGTCATTTCATAACCCTGAGCCGGCTTCAGCGAAGAGGGGAGGAGCACAGTAATTAGGGTGGAGTCTGAAATAACAGGGTGTGACTTCAAGAACCAAGCCTAGTTCATGAATAACATACAGTGTACAATTATGGTTTATCTATATATCAATGTCCTCTACAGGAAATAACTTTGTGGAAAAGGACATTGAGTGAGCCGTCAACCATGACAAATAGCCATGAGTTAAAATACTTTCAGCGCTTCATGGTGTTAATAGTCCCTGTAATTTTCACTGAATAAAAGATCCAAGAGGGTTAATTAGTGTTGGTGATAAGCCAAGTACAGACAGAAAACCAGACTGAATTTTCACTTTATGAGCTAATTAGTTATAATGTAGAGCTACTTCTTTCATAGCTGATCCCTAGAGGACCTACTATGTGCAACATCCTAATTGAATGGACTGATCTGCTCTAAAACTAGTGCTATAAAATTCACATGTATTTTTTCCAACCTGCTTTCTACTTTTTTTTTTTTTTTTTTTTGCCTAGTGTGTGTCTTTATGTTGGCTTTACTGTGAATATGATGGTGTGGGAGGGAGAGGGGACTGGCTGTTCCAGGTTTAATAATATTTTTCATCAACAATACTAGAAAGTGGAGTTACCCCTCAGACCCTGGTGTTAACAGCTTTTACTAACAATTTAGCCAAAATTAACTCATTATGTATTACACTGTTTTTCCCTCAGATGTATTAGTATTACAATACTTGGTTATATAGGCTGATATTTTTTTATAAATTTAGGGTAGAAATTTATTAGGAAAGAAAAAAGTCCCCCTGAATTACCCTAGTTAAGCAATAATGGATATAATAAAAGGGTTACCACAATAGGAACAAAGTAAAATTGTGAAATAGGTTAAGCGGTCTCCTTTGTTAGCTCCCCTGTCTCTCCTCTCCTTTCCTAGGAACTGTATTTTGCCATGTATCATGCGCACCCACATTTTTTGGTCCAAGCTTTCAGGAAAAAAATCTTCCATTTTAATTTTTTAACTCGATTTATTTTTTGATTTATATTTAGAAACAAAACTGATTATCATATTCCAGGGTACTATTTTACATACGGATATTGTCATTGCTTTCTAGAGTTACACTTTTAATGCTTAAGCATAAATAAAAGAATTAAACACTTTTATGTAGATATGGAATTAGCACTACCCATGTATAATGCGCATCCTTATTTTTCCTTCAAAGATTTGGGCAATAAAGTGTACATTACACACAGCAAAACACGTCCCATGTGTGATAGCTCCTGTGGGGTTGCCCCTCTTTGCTCTGGCCTTTCCGCAAGGTGCCCGAAGTGCACCGACCTGGTTCCGTGCCTCAGGGCCTTCCTTTCTACTCCTCAATCTGATATTCAAATTGCTCCTAATATGCTAATTGGCCAAAATGTAATAGTGTTAAGTTTGGGAAACCGGAAAATCAATCCTCATGATTTGGCGGTTGCATTTTTGTGAATTTGCCTACCGGTTAAAATTCATCTGTGACCACCAAATCAATACCCCGGTGCATTTGCCACCATTCACAGACATGCGTGGAAGTGGAGAAAATTCTGAGTTTCCCAGTTGAGGTCAAACAAGCTGACACCCTGCCTTCTTATTTCAGCTCATGTGGTAAAAAAGTGTTCTTTTCACGGTTTATTTAGTGCCACATTTCTTACAGTTTTGTGCTTTTACTTGGAAGTTTTTTTGTTTGTTTGTTTAAAATGGCCCCCAAGGGTAGCGCTGAAGTGCTTGCTGCCCAGTGTCTAAGCGCAGGAAGGCCGTGGAGTGCCTTGTGGAGAAAATACGCATGTGCTCTGTAAGCTCGTACAGGCATGAGCTGCAAGCTGTTGACCGTGAGCTTAGTGTTTATGAGTCAACAGCATATAGTAAATATGTGTCTTTAAATAGAAAAACAAGGTTTGATCAGGTGGTGAAAATACTGTGACCAGGGGCTCACAGGAACTGCACCCTGTACCCACCCTGGGAGCACAGCATTCCCTGATTGAGTTTTTCAGTGACTACGAAATGAAACTACCATGACTAACAAGAATCAACTGTGTTTACTTCCTCCCATGAAAAGATTTGCAATAGCTGAGAGATGAAATGTAGTCAAGTCGCTAAAGGAAGAATGAAAAACAAGCAAGCATGGAGTCATATTGTGCAGAAGTAGAAAAGGTCAAGTTCTTTACCCAGAGGTACGTCGGTGCCTATTACATTTAAGCAGACCCCTTGAGTTCTGATCTTCCAGGTAGCAGAGGCAAAAACAAACAAAGTAATATAGCTTTTCCTATCAGATTAAAAATAGTATATCAATTTATTGGGAGAGACACATTTTTTTCTATTATATTCTAAGAGTAACTTTATGGTATGAAGCACATAATATAACATACAACATTTCTAATTGTAGTTTTAAAAATGATGGAGAAGCGGACATTATGTGATTGCCTTTATATTGACAAATAACAAAGCCCAAGGCACTAATAGAATCTCTGAGATTTTCCATGAAGGATTTCTACAGGGATCTGAAGTTTGTGTGTCGCTGGAACGCCAACATAAAATATAGCGCTCCATGTTAAGCACACATTTACATTCCTAAAGAGCTTCCAATGAAACTATTGTAATGGTGAAATTACCCAGTCCTCTGGTAAATTGGAGGGGGAGATACCTTTGATCAGGTTGCTATTTGGGTGCCTCTAAAATCACTGTAGAAAGAGGGCATCTGCCTTTGCCTGTGGGTCGGACAGTCACCAGGAGCAGCCCAGGTGAACGAGGAAGACTGTCGCCTCCAGTCCACACCTGACCGCTGTGATTAACCAGAAAGACCTGAAACCGCACCCTCCAAGCCTCCCTCCTTGTAAATATCCACGCTCATTTTCAGTTACTAATTCATTCTCCCACTGGTGCTAAGAATTTTCTGATAAGATTTGGAGGAAGGTAGAAAGTTTAGGTTCAAATATTATAGTGAGTCAAGACATGTTAAGAAAAACAAAAACAGAGTCAATAAAAGCTTATAAACTCCTTTACACTTTCCCACATTATGGGTTTGTTAACGATCAAATTCTTGAGCTTAATTTGTCCTGATTTTTTTATTGATTTGATTACTAACCTAACTCTTGTCAGAATTTATAAAAATAAGTGTGGCTATTTGTTAAACCTACATATTCAGCAATTTTTGTACAGAGATTTTTATATTGAGTCTTGGGCCTTCATATTGCTGAAATATTAAATGGGAAAAATTCCTGGAACTTATTAATAAATAAATGTACCTATATTTCTACAGACTCTAGACAAGGAGACATTTAAGTTAGACCAGGCTGCTGACCTACAGGGGAAAAAAATGAGGTCTTGAGAAAAGTGAGGGAAAAAATTTTTTAGCCATCATAGTTTATAAGAGATAGAAACAATTCAATTTCTGTAATTTTAAAATTGAGAAGGGAACACAAAAAACTTGATTCGGTTAGATACAACAAATACAATTAAATGGAGATGCAATTTGATTTATTGGAAATAATATGAATGAGTTTTATGCAGATTACTGGCAATATCTTACTGCCAGATGCAGAAAAGATCTTCTGCATCAAATATATATAAAAATAGAAAAAAATAAGTTTTATGGTATGGTGTGGGGTGATAAGGGGTGGTGAGGTGGAGGGAGCTAAAAGTAGGGTAAAATCCTCCATCACTTGTAGCTTTTTAGACATAAGTTTGATGGTGTAGATGTAGCATTTTATACGCATTCTTTAATTTTGTTTTTTCAAAGAAAATGGTCCCTTTTATGAGGAATAGAGAGAAAATAACAGAGTATATAGATGACGGTACATACCTGCTATACCAAGCTGGCAGTACTGGCAAGTGGGGCCTTGGCCTGGCCGCCAGCATCTCTGGGGCACTGTTTTAAATGTTCACTCCCGAGTCTGTTTATGACAAGTGTGAATGGGAATTGTAGTCGCTGGGGCTCAGAGGGGTTGACGTGCGATGGGAGGAAGCGCGGGTTTGAACGTGGGGAGGTCAGGGCTTGCCTGAACTTCAGCAGGCCCTGCCCTGGTTGCGTTTGGGTGGGAGCCGGCGCCCCCTGCCTTCCCGCTACCCCGGTCCCAACGTCTGACCGAGACCCTGACACCCGTGTGGGAAGGCTGAGGCTCCATCTCAGTGGGAAGATAAATTTTGGTCAGCTGTTTTTAAGATGACTAATTTTAAAGACTCGGAGTATTAGCTTTCGATTGTCGTGTCCAACAGAGAATCAGTCCCCTTTCCTCTCACTCCCCACCCCCTGCAAAATGAAGAAGGGTCACTGGGAATGTATGGAATCTACAGGCCAAAATCAATTTTGGAGAAATTGTTTGAAAACCACTCACAGTAGAAAACTCAACAGCCCTCTAACATGTTCCTGTCTCTGATAAGCTATGAAAATAGTACTGGTTTGGTAAGTTGAGTGACATTCTGCTTCTCCCTGGCAAATATTCCCTTGTGCTTTTTAAATAAAGTAACCAAAGACGGACTCAAGCGAGAAATTTAACTAGGTAAATCCTTTGTAATTTAGCAGAGTCCCCTTCACACATAAACCGTCACTTGTGAATCCTATTAATACCCGCAAGTCCAAAGGGCAACTCACAGACTCCTGGGTTGTCTCACTTAGTAACTGGCCAAAGGCGATGGAATGGAGATCAGTCATGTTACAAAATATCTTCTCTTCTAAAAAATCATTTAATGGTTTGTTTAAAAAGAAGACCCCCAATTTATTCTAAACACATTTACATTTGTGTAAGTCTCATTTATGAACAACAGACCTGGAACACAAATGCTGCATACAGTGAGTATATCTGTTTATTTACTTAAAAATAAAGTACGTACAGTGTGTCATGGTTCATAGCTCAGTGACGGATGTTAGTATAGAAAAGTGCTTCGTTGCTGTTCTTTCTTTTTTTTTTTGCATTGATTTTCATGCCCAAATGCAAATTTTCTGACTTTAGGAATGTGTATTCTGAAAGACGGACAGCTGTGTCTTCTGTTTAAAGGCGAGAGGCCGTGGATTCTCGTGGACCCGGATTCAAACTCTAAGCCTGCCAGTCATCCGCTGTGTGGTTCTGGGCATGCTAACTAACCTTTTTGTGCTTCAGTCTTTTCATTGGCGAACCCCCCAAAGGTTTCTGTGAGAATTAAATTAACTAATGTATGTAAAGTTCTTATCAGCACAGCTAACGTTCAGCCCTTTTCGTGTCATGGCACATAAACAAGTTATTAAAATTCTGCGGCCTACCAAAAAATATACATTTTGGTGATCTGACAAAAAAAGAGGTTTAATTTTGATTCATTCACACCAGATGGCTATTGTGTTTGCTTTATTTATTTATTTTTTTAATTTAACAATCTAAGGGAGAAGAGGTCAGTGCCCTTGACTAAATAGCCAGGTATTGCAGGTTTTAAAAATTCTGCGGCACACCAGTTGAAAACCACTGGCCTAGCATAATAGCAATGCAACAGGAGGTTGTTAACATTAATTCCAGTCTGGCAACTCAACAAGTGGTTGTTAATAGTCTACTTACATCTAACTATACTAAAAAACCGGAGTACAATAGAGTCAAGTATTTGGGCAGATCCCTATCAGTTTTGTTTTCTGAGTGAACCATGGGTATCAGTTTTGTCTCCCTGCAGTGATTCTTCACTCCTGTTGGAAATTATTTATTTTTTAATTTTATATTGGTTTTGAAAGTACGTAGTACACTTGTGTGGTTCAAAATTCCAAAGGCGCTAAAGTATACAGTGAAAAGTGTCCTTCCTTTCCTTGCTTTCCATCTGGCTCCCCTCCCCAGAAGCAAATCTTCAAAATCTATTTTATACATATATAAATAAACAGGAGATACACATATTCTTCTCCCCCCCCCTTTTTTTGCACAAAAATTAGCATACTATTTAGGGTTGTCAAATGAAAGACATGGCATTCAGTTCAATGAACAACATTTGGGACTTCACACTAAAAGTTTAATTGGCGTTGTCTGAAATTCAGGTTTTACTGAGCACCCTGGGCTTTCTTTGCCAATTCTGGCATCCCGAAATTACCCTCCCACTGTTTGGTATCTTGTTTGTCTGCTTTTGGATTTTGATTTTTGTCCCATTAGAATCGCAATCTAATATGAGTCTAAAACTCCTCTACCGAAGACACACACTCCAGACTGATTTCATCAGTATGTCTAGGGATTCTACTTGGGCAACAGTATTTTTTTCCAGTGATTTTCTTTCAGCGATTTAATGGAGAAATAATTTACACACTAAAAATCACACCCATTTTAAGTATATATAGTCCAGTGTTCTTTGACAAATGCACACACCTATTTTTACTTAACAATATAATTTGGCAATCAAAAATCATTTCTTAAAGTATAAACCCTTTAGAGCAAGCATTATATCCCATGCTACTTTTCTTCATAGGGCTTGAGCGCTTTATAAGTGTATGAGATAAATACAAATTGAGTAGGAACAAAGTTATTTATTGTAGTTATTATTTAAGTTTAATGTACAAATTGAGCAATGTTACTAGTGAATGTTTCCAGTTGCAGCACTAATTAAAAAGAAATTCAGAGACTGCAAAGACATTGTTGCTATCTACAGGTGTGCATGCTGAGTGGTAAACCAGGTTCTTTACACAAATATACCAAATGACCCATTCACACAAGAGGGATCTGGGACCAACGTTCAATAAATTATTCAGGCCACGTAGCTAAAAATTCGAGGAGCTGGGATTCGATCTATGTCTGACTCCGGGTCTTGCTAAGGTCACATCCCAATCTGGCTTAATTTTGAGACTCCACCTTTCTCAACAAGATTCAGAAACTGTTTTTACTTTCAGAAAAGATTCAGAACAGCTGTTTCTCTTTCTCAATGGATGACTTTCTCAGCCAAAATGTCTTCTAGAGAGAACCAGCAAGACAAACCAAACAGGTAAAATTCCTTCGGGGTCAAGTTTCCTTCATCTCTTACAAGATAGTTCTTACAAGATATTTCTGGATTTTGTAATTGTTCACCTGTCTTGGATCACCTGAGAAGGAAGGATCACTTGAGGAAGTAGGGCTTGTGAAAAAGGTTGAATGGACATAACTATGAGTTGAGATTTAGGAGGAAAGGAAACAGTGTCATTTGCTAATGAACCTTATCTTTTGGCTCAAATCATGTGTATTTCTTGTACCCATGTCTTGATGTGTGACTAAGTGAAGGAACTGAATTAGAACAGTAGGGGTGGATATCTTCTTCCTGAACATGCCAAATATTTTCTCTTTCTCTATGGACATGTCTTATGAAATATGTGGTGGAGAGACAGACCACAAAACCATTCTAGTTTCTGCAGCAGAGAATACAATGTGAGTATCTGTTTCGAGGTGATTCCCTGATAATGATATCATCCGGTAAATCTGAGGCAGATTCACAGGGTAGAAGCTGAATTCTATTCCTGGCTTAGCTTCTTTCATCCGTCTCCATATTTACAAGACTTATAAAAATTTCGTCCATATAGTTAATCTTCAGTAAATGTTTTTTGAACTTTCTGGATGTTCTCTTTTAAAACTGAGGATATACTGTGTTCTGGGTAGTTTGGCAAAGTGGGGTATCAGCGAGGGTGAATCTGCAAGCACAGTTACCATGAATTCAGAGACCATAGAGCTACAATGGAATCTTAAATTCTTTTAACTTTAACAATTATTCTTAAGAGATTTATCTGTATTACAGCATAATAAACTACTTCATGCCCAGAGTGACATAAGTCTGAAGTCAAATGATATATAATATAATCTTCATCAAGCAGACAAGTAATTGATGATCATTTAAAAAAAGATTCAATATTTGCAATAAATGATATTCAGAATAAAAACAACAACAACAACAAAAAAACCAATTTCAATTCGCCTAGGAGCATCTTCAGAGGATGGACTAACCTGAAATCCTAACACTTATCAAAAAGTTGATGAGAAAGAACTCTCTAAGGTCCAGTGACTTTCAGAGAGAGCTTCATGCTTGGCAGTCTATGGCATGTGGACTCATTTAAAAAAACAAAAGACATCCACGAAACCACATTTTTGAGTGATTCCAGTAGTTTGGAATTGGGTTTTGGCTCAGAATCCAAAGGATAATGCTGTGATTGCAACAAAGAAATTATAAGTATAGTTTTCTCTAAAGACTATGAAAAGGGGGGGGGGGGAATGGAGACCAGATCAACTTAATGTTTTACTAATTGTCTTAATGTTTCTATTTAATTCTGTGACTTGGTCCAAAGTGTTTTGATTCTGTCTTTTTCCAAAGTATCACAACCATGCGTGTTGGACCATACTTCTCTCCATGCGTATTTCTGTGAGCACCTTATCTTGGTTGAAGGACTCGCCTTTATAAGCTCAGAATGATACATAGTTCTTGTCAGGAGTTTATCAAATTCCCCTTTATCCAGCCCAGGCCTTTCATTATCTCCTAATATTTTCACCTCACTTCCTCTTCTTTCTTCAGACCATTTTCATTTGAATTTTTTTTTGGCAGCTTTTTGCCTGTGGCTTCTTTTACTTCTGGAATCAAGTAATGCAAATATGTCTTTGCAAATTCTAGCTGAACAATTTGTTATTTCCCCTTTACTCCTCACCATTTTACTGCATCTTGTTTCAGCGTGCAGCTTTAGCCTTCGTGCATTAGTAAACGTGCAAATGATTATTATATTCAATTAAATGCCACTGGTAAAGGGCAGAGAGGTTTCCCCAAGTTCATTATTCACAGTAGCTTTCAGAACCTGAAGAGCTTGACAAACATAGGCTGGGACCAGCCACAATATGGATATTTAGACTGTGTTACGTCGTCTTGGAATAGGAGCTTGACTTGGACATGCACCCCCTCTTTTCTCAGTGACCCTCCCTCTGCCCATTGACCTTATTTTACGAAGTTTCTTCTCTATTTGCCCATTCAGGAACATCATTAAAACAAATATGCCTGGTTTTAATCTTTGCCTTTTTTCCATAATCCAGTCAACAGAATATGTTGTCTTTTTTTATACCAGGTGCTTTGCTAATGAAAACTTGCCTTGGAAGGCTTAGTTTTTGGTGACTGTGGGAGGTAATGATTTGATAAGTTAACATAATCAATAGGAATGAGTGAACCTCCTTGGTAACTTCTTTTCCTAATACAGTTAACATTACTTCTATTCACTAGACCCATAAGGAATGTCTGTTGCATGAGGCTTTGATGAAGACTTCAGGCATTGCGGCTGAGCAGATGCAGGGATCCAAAAAGTCTTTTTGTATACTCCAAAAAAGAAAAGAAAAATTATGCCCTGGCTGGAGTGGCTCAGCAGGTTGGGCATTATCCCACGAATGAAATGGTCGCTGGTTTGATTCCCAGTCAGGGCACATGCCTGGGTTTCGGGCCAGGGCCCTGGTTGGGGGCGTTTGTGAAAGGCAACCGATCGACGTTTCTCTCACACGTTGATGTTTCTCTCCCTCTCTTTCTCCCTCCCTTCCCCGCTCTCTGAAAATAAATAGAATCTTTTAAAAAAAAACTGCCCACAGAGGCCACTTTTAGACAACAATTATGGAGAAAAATACAGGAAAAAACAAGAGGCTTTCTGGATGTTTGTCTTGTGCCACAGAGGGGAAGGTCAACTATACCTTTGTTTTACAAATGTGTGGAGGTTGAAAAATAAAGCAGGTTAATTAAAATGTTTTTCTAATCCTCCATAAGATCTCCATAGTACAGGTTCCGAGCATTCACCTTAGCTGAAATCTGTCCCCAGGCAGACCTGCCTCCAGAGTCCCCTGCTTTACTTAGCAATTAACTACCCTCTGTCCAGGGGTAAGTCCAGAGTGGAAACAAGGGATCAGGCAAACTTCATCCTTCAGTTTACATGTAGTGTGAGTTTTATGTGCCTCCTTTGGTGATGATGCTTTCTGGAATTTTCCTAAAACACTTGCCATTTTTTAGTACATTTCAAAATATGATTCATGATTTTACCAGAAGTACAGGTTATTTATATTATGTATCCTCCAAAGTTGATGTCCAAAATAACGGGTTGCCCCATTAAGAGCCTTGCATGTAGAATCACAGAAATAAGGGTTTGGGCCAATGGTTCTCTTGCATGAGATTCTGAGATCTTGCAAGAAGACAAACATCAGCTGGGTCAGAAGGGCTATACAAAAAATTAAAATTGTGTGATGCCATAGGAAATGAATCGGAGCCTTCTGTAGATTTGGGGGCCCTGCAGGATCTATCTGATGAAGGAACATTTAAACTCAGATCTGAGTGATAGTAAGGAGACAGTGTGTGAAAACTGGGGAGGAGGAAAGGTAATAGGAAACAGCCAGTGCAAAGGCCCTGAGGCAGGATGAAGCATGGCTTCTGCAAGGAACAGAGAGGTAGTAAAGGGCTGTCAGCTGGGCCACACACTTTGCAAGGCAGAAGGAGGACTTTAGGCTTTATTTTCAGCTTGATGGGGTGCCGTTGGAAAATATGAAGCAGAACAGCGATGTGGTCTAACTTACATTTGTAAAAGGCAACTCTGCTTGTTATGTGGGGGATGGATGGAGGAAAGGCAAAACTGGAGGCACGAAGACAAGTTAGGAGGCTCTTATGAATTGCAGTGACCATACAGTTTGTTCCATATAGGACCCTACTGAGAGTGGAAGGAGACACACTATTAATAGAGGAGGCGGCAAAAACTGGGCCTGTGGTGAGCGTACCAGGGTTGCTTTAACCATTCCGGTTGTCAGGAGAGTAGTGGAACCTTTTATGCCATTCCATTTCATCCAGCCATAAACTCTACGTGCCCAGTGCCTAGTATGTGCCTGGTAAATGTTTGTTGGGTGAGTGAGGGAGTAGGTGAGTGAGTCTGGGGGAGATTAGTATCCTTGCTTTCTAAATGGAGCTGTGCTACAAGTATAATGTGAGGTCTAGTTTTGATAATAAAACTCAGACTGTCTCTCAAATTTCTTACCTAATACCTTATTATCTTTGCTTTTAAATGTTTCTAAACTGTCCCTCATGTATTTCCATTCTCTTCCTTCATTTCCTCCTCTCTCCTGGGTTTAGTGTTCTACATACAGAGGTTCTGTAAATGTGTTTGCTGTACTAGTTTTTATCAAAAGCAAAAATCAGAGAGGTCATTGACAGCATCGAGTCCCCAGGCAGCTTTTTGATCTTTCCTTTGAAGCTCCCTGTGCCACATTTAATGTCCAACTTCATGAAGCCTCCACCCGGGCAGTCTGTCAGTGTCATTTAACGAGGCTGGTGGTGTGTGGTGCGCCAACATTCCACTCACTCCTTACACAACGAACTTTCTTGTGTATTCTCTTTTGAGCATCCAGGAAGTAGTCCACCTTATTCCCAGGGAAAGGGAATACACATTTCTGGAGGACCCCACCCGACTCCTTACAGTTAGAGTAGCTTTTGTGTGTTGGATAACTTGCACCAAATTCTCAACGAAAAAAGATAATTTCACCCTCCCACTTTAAATTATGGGCATAGAAAAACTCAAAAGTGTATATTTTGTAAAATTTGTACTGTAAATTACATAAATTTCTGGCTTCATAAACATTCAAGTATGCTTACCTTTGACAAGATTAGGTTAAATAAAAGACTGGCTTTGGGGAGAGGATGCACAGCATAAAGACCTTTTCTTGCTTAATGTACCTGCATGCATGTGTGCAGTGTGTGTCTGCATTGGTGTGTGTGTGTGCATGTATGACTATGCCTGTGTGCTCATTATGGCCTTGCTGATATTCTGCAATCAATACCTGATGTAACCCAGTCAGTGCTGTTATGCTGGAGAGAAAAATGTTCCAGCTTGCATTCTTATTCCTTATTTTTTTATTCCACTTATCTGTATTGCCTAAGAAAATGTAAACCTGTCTACCATGAGATATAGTATATCATTTGCTGACATTTGTAAAATTATAAAATTATTCAATTATTCAACAAGGACACCTTACTGTAGCTGGATTTATAAGACTAGCTTCTGTTTTAGATCCCAGGGAGAGCCAGCTCTTCTAGAAATTGGAAGATTATCAAGTGTATAATATCATAGTCCTACCTGCTGCTTAATTAGGGGAAATAAAATGGACTTAATATTAGCCTGTGTTTGTATAAAAATGAACTAGAAGATTAGCTGCTGGTATTATCAGAGAAGGGCAGAGCCAATTTACTCTAAACTCCCTAATCGTCAGTGGTATATTTACCTTAATGTATTTAACAGAAGTATATAGACGGAACGAATGTGCAACTTCTCTATTTTTTAATCTGTGTAAGTAGAATTTATACTCCTAAAATTTAATATGCAAGCATTTAACTTTCATACTTTTGCCTCTTGTTGTAATAATGTTACTTGCCAAGATGGGTTTAGATTTCAGTTCAGCCACAAGGAAATTCTAACTTGTATTTAGTTAAGGTCACTGGAACCTTAGGAAATGAGACAGTGAAAGAAAGATATTTAGATTTTTCTTTTTAAACATGGATGAAAATGGAATATAGGGAGAGCATTCTTTGATGGTGAAAAAAAAAATAGATTCCCTAGAACTTCTTTGAGAAGCAGACTTTAATGAAGTGAAAAGTGTCAGGTGTAACAAATGTATTCTTTGTGACAGACACCTTATTGTGATTCTTTTCCCACCAAGATGTTAACATTTACCTTTCAGTATTTGACTTACTGTAATAAATCAGGATATCTGTCCTTTTGTTTCAAAATTCCAGAGGTAAAAGGTAAATCTTTAGTGGAGAATGAAATGTTTTTCCTTGGGCGGGAGTGGACTGCAGGGAGGTTGGTGTTCTTGCAGAGATGAGACACTACATAACCCAGCCCAGGTTTAAACAGCAAGCTGCGAGCTCTCCTCTCAGTTTAGATCAACTCTGGAAAATACCAGACTAATTTCATAAGAACTGTCTTACAATCAATGCATCTTAGCTTATGAAAACTCCAACTCCTGGCATTTATTTCTTGGCTGAAATCGTGATTCTTTTTCGGTGAGAACAGTCACTGTGGATTGGAGCAGTCAAGAGACTGTGTTTCCACGTGAAAGTCTCCTTTTCAACCTAAGGAAAAGTTGGACAAAAGCATAATGCATGATTCTGAGTAGCAACCTTATTTAAGTGTAATTTCTGTAAACCGCACACACTTTTGAATATTTCATGGCATTTCTCAGCCCCAAATTGTTATTAACCAGACAACTTCTGCCAGCTGTGAAGTTAAAGAACACCCTGGCGTGAGACCCACGTGGTTCTGTGCTGGGTGCTGCTGTGCCCTATCAGGACCTTCCCAGGCTGCTGGGGAGGCACAGGAAGCTGCCTCCTGCCCCGTTCTGATTAGACTTTCAAATGTACCGAACAGCAGGGAAGGGTGGGCAAAGCTGTAAATGTCTCTGTGCTAATGATGACTTTTCTTTTCTCACCAGTAACAGCTGGGGGTGAAAGTTGTCAAAGACAAAGTTATAAATGTTTCATATTGGAAAATGCTAGGTGAGTTTAAGATGCGGTCGATTTATTAGGTTACTGCCAAGAAGTAAACAATAGATTCATTAAAGCTGTAATTAGTCATTGTTGACATATTTTATTTTTAATCAGGGCTCCTGGAGGGGATAAAAGTGACTGGAATGATCTAGTGCTTTGTTAAGTAGAAGTAAAACCAGCTTTTTAAAAGTTGGCCATTCCTTTTCCTAGGGATGTTTATACCACCGTTTTTATCTTTCTTTTTTTCTGAGAAATGTGGTGACCTCATTTTAGGCTATAATGTAACCTGTGTTAATTGTTGATTAATTATTTTGTGTTTCTGTTACAGTGTATCATTAGTTAATTTTTTTTAATGTTTTTGTATTTCTTGGCAAGCCGAGTGGAGGGAAATCCATGGTGTTAGAATGCATTGAGCCAGGTATTTCCCATACCTACAACTGCAGATAAAGACCCTGAGAATCAAGGCTTAGGTAATTTGCCCATGGCCACATGTTGGGTAAATGACTAAAAATGAGTGTCTAAACCCAGGGCTGTGGACTCCAACAGCTGCCTTTTACTATTACACCAAGATCAGCCCTTGTCCCAGCAGGTCCAATCTCAGCAGCCAAGGCCCCCACAATGTGTCTGTTTCCATCTAAGCCAAGTTTCCTATAGCCAATGACACTGCTCTGCTCATCCCAGTCCCCCTTTTCCCCATCAAGTTCCAGCTCTCATCTCACCTCCTCCGTGAAGCCTTCCTGATTACTTTTGCTCCTACTAGCTCATCCTTTATGAGATTTCTCTTCTCCTCTAAACATCTTTTAGACATAAAGTCCTAGATTTTCTGGTGTAGAGCTCATTGAACATTTGTTTATTTTTTCCCCAAGGATTTACACACACACACACACAAGGATTTAGAATCATGTGTAATAACCTTCTTTACTTTCCATTCCACCTCAATCATATGTATTACAGAAATAAAATTCTAATTTATAAATTTCAATTAACATAAGTGTCTCCATAATGTAGAAGAAGCCCTTGTGAGAACAAATAAGCACCTCCTTTGGACTAACTCCATTTTTTTGTAGATATAATCTCTCTTTTCCAGGATTTGTTAAGCTCATAAAATACTTCGAGCTAAACTCATATTCATAAAATAGGAGCTAAAACAGTGACCAGCCTGCATTCTTTTCCCAAAGAGGTCTTGGATTTCTTATCTTTCTTATTCTTGGAATTACCTAGAATTGTGCTTAACTGAGAAAATTGTAATAATATGGCACTCATCTTATTTTTATAGATACGTGCCTATGAATCAATCCATAGGTGCTATCTATTTGGTTTCCTTACATCTCAGAGAGGCAGACTTTGTGGGCAGATATTTGGATTAGTATGTCCTTTCTCAGATAATGAAGCAAAGTAGTAGAAGTTAGCATGACTTCCTCAAAGCAGCAGCCAGCTGGAACATGAACCCAGTTTGCAAGATGATTAGGCCAACGTCTGAAAACGTAGCAAAACATCTTTTCAACAAGCATCTCTTTAACTTAAAACATTTTTTTTCTAAGTGGAGACACTGTTTAACAGTAGATGCTTCCATTTTCCTACATCTACTTGATGTCCTTGCATATGTCACTTAACTCTACAGAGAGAAGCGATAGGCTGATGGGAAAGGACCTGTCCAGGAGCTTGTGCTGGTTGGCCCATTGAGGCAGGTGATTATGGTCAGAAAAAACAATCTTCCCACCCTGCCACTGTCTTAGGAGAAGATATGTCTTCATGATAGTGGTCCATTCTTGACTTCCATTAGCTATAGTGTGAAAATGACATTACCCAATGAATGAATCAGGAATCATTCATTAGCAGTGAGGATTCTCTGGGTTAGGAGAGAGGGCCATGGTTCTCACACTTGGTTGCATATTGGAATCATCTGGAGAGCATGAAAAACTACAAGTGCTTTTGCCTCACCGTCAGAAGTCAGATGTCCTTGGCTGGGGGTGTGGCCTGGGCATTAGAGGGTTTTAAAAAAATCCAAGTTTGAGACCTACTGGGCTGGAAAAACCCATTTTCTGTTCTCACTGATCGATCTCAAGAAGACATTGGCCTCTTTGTAGAGACTTCCTAATCTGCTCTGTTCCATCACAGGGTTTTCCAGCCTTGAAGAGATATGATTTGTATCAAAGATTCTTTCAATATAAGGCTTTACAGAATTTCAAGGATTTTATATTTCTTTTTCTTGCTCCCTAGCTGAAGTTCTGGCTAAAAGGACCTAGGAAAATATTTTTAAGAAAGTAAAAAGTAAGCCATGCAGCCCCCTTACAAAGATAAGCAGAAAAGCTTTTCAGGTCAAATACGAAATCTTTCAACAATTTTTCAAAGCTTAATTTATTGAATTCAACCACTCATGAAACATTTTTGTGCCTGTTTTTAGAGTAAAATAACATTGTAGGAGCTACTAATTGTCAGGGAAACAAAATTCAGAGTATGTGAGGAAACAAAAGTTCTCTGTAGCTGGGAAGGCACATTAAATGCATTGTAGTAACCGGCTTCAGCAGAAGGAACCCACAAGCTGTGTGCCAAGCTTGGCTGGTGACGATGAGCAAGAGGAAATTGCTCTGAACCCACCATTTTCCACCTTTTCAGTCTCTTGGCACACATAAACTGATGACTAAAACTGCAGCACACCAGAAAAATATATGTTTTGCTGATTGGACACACAGAAAAAGTAGGTATAATTTTGATTCATTCACACTGACTGCCTACCGTTGTGTTGACTGTTGCCACGTTTTCATTTGACAATCTAAGGGAAAAGAGGTCTGTGCCCCTGGCCAAATAGCTGGGTGTTGCAGGTTTTAAAAACTCTTGCGGCACACCGGTTCAAAATTGTTCTTCTAAACTGTAACAGGATCATACAGGATCAAGATAGGTCTTTCTGCCCTAGAATGAGTTGAGATGCTGGAGGGAGTTGCAAGGCTCAACCTTCTAGAAGATGCGCCCCTAGGTAAAGAATGATGACGGAGAAAGCAGTTCACAAACCTGGCTGCTGCTCTTCTGCTGTAACTTAGTGGGATATTTAAACTCCTAGTTCCCACACCGGCCTGTAGAGATTCTGTAGTCTATTCTGGAGAGGCCCGGGAATTTGTATTGGTAACCCTTCCCCAGGGAATACTAATGATCGGCCAGGGTTGGGTCCCCCGGGATAATATGTGCAGTTGAGTTTCATTCCCGTGTCATTTCACAGGGTCCTGATCACCGATTTGCCCTGCTGTTTCTCCAGGATTTTTCAGTTACTCAGTCCTGATTTGTGAGCGCATTTGCTCAGTACATTGGCTCTCAGGACCCTGTTAAATAATAAATATTTTTACAAATAATAAGTTTTATTTGTGGTAATTAGGCTCAGAGTATATTTTTTTCATTGGTTTCAGGTGGGTATTACTGTTTGCATACAGAGGACAACACTGGTAAGTGACTTCATTGTAAGCAAGTATGAATTAACACCTCTCTAAGACAAATCAATTATTTTTAAAACAAAATATGGCATTCCTACATTGTTGAGCTTTAAAAGTAGTAATTCATATAACATGATTTAATTCATATTTAATTCATATAACATGAAATCCACCATCGTAAAATATATAACTCAGTGGGTTTTAGTATATTCACAAAGTTGCCCTTATTTTCTGAATCCAGAACGTTTTCATCATCCTTCCAAAAACAAAAAAACAAAACACAAAAAAACCTCATATGCATTAACAGTCACTTCTCACTCCTCCCCTTCACATCCCCTGGAAAACACTAATTTGCATCCTTTCTCAATGAGCTTGCCTACTCTGGACATTTAATATAAATAGAATTATTTTGCTTCTGGCTTCTTTCATTCGGTATGATGTTTCCAAGTTTCGTCCACATTATAGCATGTATCCATACATCATTCTGTTGTATGGATATGCTACATTTTGTTTACGTATTCATTCATTGATAAGCATTTGTGTGATTTTCATAGTGAGGCTCTTATGACCATTTGTGCACAAGTTTTTATGTGGGCATATGTTTTCGTTTCTTTTGGATATAGAGAAAGAAGTAGAATTGCTAGGTCCTAAGGTCACTCTATGTTTGACTTTTTGAGAAAGTTCCAAACTGTTTTCCAAAATGGCTGCACCATTTTACATCCCATCTGTGACATGGGATGGCTCCATTTCTCCACATCTCTACCAGCACTTGCTTTGTTCATATTTTTATGATAGTCTTCCTAGTGGGCGTGAAGTGGGATTTCATTGTGGTTTTGATTTGTACTCTTCTAATGACTAATGCTATCTTTGAATCTTTTCATATGCTTATTGGCCATTTGTATATCATCTTTTGAGAAATATATTCAAATCCTTTGTCCATTTTTTAGTTTGGTTATTTATCTTCTTATTTTTGACATGTACAAATTTTTTATGTAATCTAGCCCTGGTTGGTGTGGCTCAGTAGATTGAATGCTAGCCTGTGAACCAAAGGGCCACTGGTTCGATTCCCAGCCTAGGGCACATACCTGGGTTGCAGAACAGGTCCCCAGTAGGGGGCAAGTGAGAGACAACCCCACATTGATGTTTCTCTCCGTCTCTTTTTCCTCTTCCCCTATCTAAAAATAAATATATATAAAATCTTAAAATAAAAATGAATTCTTTATGTAATCTGTGTTCAAGTCCCTTATCAGATATATGATTCACAAATATTTTTTGCTTAGTCTGGGGGTATATTTTCAGTTATACCCCCAGTCTTCTTAAGCACAAAACTTTTCCATTATGAAGAAATGTATTTTTTCTTTTGTCACTGGTTTGTTGGGTGTTATATTTAAGAAACCATCACACAATCTAAGGTTATGAATATTTACTATTTTTTTAAGTTTTATAGTTTTAGCTCTTACATTTAGGTCTATAATCCATGTTTCATTAATTTTTGTATTTGGCATAAACAGATGTCTGTAGTCATTTTTTTGAATGTAGCTATTCAGTTGCCACAGAAGCATTTGTTGGAAAGGCTATTCCTACCCATTGAACTATCTTGACGTGCTTGTTATAATTGAAAATCAATCAAAGAGTTACTTTCTAGACTTTCAATTTGATTCCATTGATCTATATGGTTAGCATTAGGCCAGCGACATTCTGTATTGGTCGCTGTGATTGTAGTAAGTTTTGAAATTGAAAACTATGAGTCCTCCAACTTTTTTCTTCTTTGGTCAAGATTATTTTGACTATTATGTGTTTTTTGCATTTACATATAAATTTTAGGATCAGCTTACAATTTCTGCTCAACAGCAGCTAGATTTTGGTAGAGGTTGAGTTGAACCTATTTGTTGTTGGGCTGTTTTAAAGAGTAAATATGTTAGTACTTAGAACAGTGTAGTACTTAAACAGTGACTGATGTATAATAAGACAATATAACTGCTGTTAGCTATCATTCTGTTTTTGAGTTGTCTCAAATATCCCTTCCTAATAATTTGATACCTTTGTCATTTTGAACTGCAGTTGTCTTGTGTGTGGTATATTTCCTTTCATACTCACAGATTTTTTTCTTTTGGTACAGGTTATTATATTTATATGAAAATTCTGTTAATTGGTATGTTCTATTAGAATTGTCTGAGTGCAATTCTTACCTCTCTGAAGAAGACATAAAATCCTATATTATAAACATTGTAGAGAAGCATCTGTGAAGTTTCTAATTACTATATCTGAATTTCATGAGGTCTTTAACTTAAGAGTACACTCTAAAGATGCTCTTATTCTACGCCATAAAAGAATTAGTCTCCCGTTGGTTTAATACACTGTAAATTGAGCTAAAAGTCAACTTATTCTCTTCAAATCATCCATGTAAGCTGAAGACTGATGTGCACATTTAAAGTGAAAGTTGTTTGATTCACTTGCTCATTGGTTACAGAGACATGTTAGCATTTGCTGAGCTGCTTTTGGAGATTTGGGAGGGGTAAGCCAAAATCCTGCTTTAGAGTTAAGTAAGTTAATGTTAATTGCTCAAAACCATTTTGCAGTGGATATAGAAATACCATAATGGAACATACACACACTTCAGCTATAGGCCAGTTCACTGTCAGACCCTTTTAGCTGGATATCAGGATACCTAAGCAATCCTTCATGTGCTTATTGTATGGCTCTCTTTCAAAACTGAAATTTAGAGTTGAAGTAAGTTATATGGGAAATCTACTATGAAATAGATATCTTTTTCATGGCACTATCTTAGCTATAACTGTGTCTATTATTTAATTTTCTAAACATTAAAAAATAGAGGCATATGCCTGAAGTGGGATCCTTAACATTCTAGCATTTTATATCAGTAAAGTTTTGAATTTAAAAAAAAAGCAAGAATCACTTTGTATTACAGAATGTGAGATGTACAGGGGTAAAGCAAAAGTAAATATGGAAAATAATACTAATAATTAATAAATAATAGTGTAAGAATAAGCTTTGTGTTTTCAGTACCCACAACTATAAACCTACTTTTGCCCACCCTTGTATTAATGAGAGACTTTTATGCAGTTGTAGGAGCTGGCTAGGCAATCTGCACAAGGCTGTTGCTTTTCTGTCTTGTGTTGTACCAGAGTCAGGAGAACCAGGGTCAGGCAAGAAAGATGGGCAGGAAGTGGGGGAGAGCAAGGTGCAGCAGGTGTCCACGTGGTCAAGCTGAGGTCCAGGAGGGTGCCCAGAACTTGCCTAGGTCTCTCGCCACCCCCGACCTCTATGGGGCGAATGACCTGCTGAAGGGGCTGTGCCTTCACCACTGAGCGGCACACACACCTATAACTGAGGACTCAGAGACGCTAAGCAAGGAGGTCTGGTGGGAGCTAGAGAAACTACAAGTCCATTGTTTCTTTCCTGTGCTAGCAAGGCGAGCTGATAGATCAGTGACAACATGTGGGAACTCTGAGGCCTGTGCTCCCAGTGTGACCCTCCTCGATGTACTTTCAGATTGGACACATTTAAGTTTCCAAGAAGGCTGTGAAACACATTTTAAGAGGTATTTCCGTTGATTAGCATTCAGGAACATTCCTCAATTACCTTTAACCGATAAGCGCAAGTCCTCAGAGAGGTTTCTCTGAATCCGAAAGAGCTACTTTATTTTGATCCTATTGACCATTTACTCATCTGAAGCCAAAAGCCTGCATTTTTTTTCCCCCCACTAACCCTGCGATTTGGGGCATGTCTGCTAAACACTGTTTTTAAGCACACATCAGTTAGGGGCTTGCTTTCTATCCAGGGGTTCAGCTGAGCTTCAGGGATAATGCTAGGCCATTGCTCGTTCTTCTCAGCCAGATTCCATTTAGGGCACCTGTCAATGTTGCTACATCTGGAGACAAAATAGTTTTGTGCTTGGCTGGCTGCTGCTGAGTTGTAATAATCCAATAGTCTGGAAACACACGAATGGAAACACACGAATGGATCGATGTTAGTAAACAGTAATTTAAAAAAGTCTTCCAATACAGGTAAAAGTGTCTTAGAGCAGGAGCAGCCCTATCCTGACCCTAACTATGAGGATTATTGGCAAATTGCAGGGTTCTCAGGAAGAATACTCCTTAAGCAAATTTGGGCTTTAGCAATTTCAAGTTCAGAATTCCAAGATCTACTAGAACTTGACTCTACAGCACTCTGCCCGTTATGGGTATATAAAAACTGGAGTAAAATTGGTGAAGAATTCATGAATAAGGAAGTTGTGGTTCTGATAGAATTTAGAAGATAAAAATAGAGGTAAAGGAAATTCCAAGGGAAAATTAATTATAATAGAAAATAGGATTACTGGCTCATGGGCTACAGTATGAAAATTAAAATAAACTCTTGAGGTAATTAGACTGGTACTCTCATTAGTTTTCTAAAACCTACAAATACACAGAATTAGAAATATCAAGGAGAAAAATAATTATCAAAACAGAAAGAATCTAAACATTTATGTAAAAACATATTATACAACTCCAAAAAGTACATTTGAATTCCTAGATGAAATGATTAATGTCCTACAAAATTACAGGTTTGCAAAATTGATCCTAGAGAAGGCAGGATAAAATGGACCAATTACCAAAGAAGAAATAGAGAATGTAATTTAAAAAACACCACCACACAAAATCACCGGGACAAAGGTTTCACATAGAAATTCTTTCCAACTTTTAAACATAAGTAGACTTAATAATACTTAATGCTCTAGAGTACAGAAAAATAAGAAAATCTTTTATTCAATGAAATGAATATAATGTAAATTTTAAAACCAAAGATTGTTTCAACAAGACAAATCTTATTCAACTGATAAAAAATTACCTATATTTTGTGGTTTATAATGCACACATTTTGCCCAAATTTTTGAGGGAAAAATAAGAATGCACATTATACATGGGTATAATGATTGCATACCATAGGTATAATAATGAGTATAATAACCCCTTGTATAATGAGCACAAAAACATGGGTGGGCATTACACTCTGTAAGATATGATAGATAAAATATATGAAATGGAACCCGGAAACACATTAAAAGATAATACATCATCAACAAGTGAGTTTTATTTTATAAATGTGAAGATGTTGCTATGTAAGGAAATCTATTAATAAAGTTGAATTAAAGAGAGAAATCAGAAGATCATCTCAATAGAAGAAAGGGTAATTGACAAGTGCAGTATCCACTCAGGTTAAAGGCAGCCAGCATCGTGCTTAGTGGGAAAACATTGGAGGATTTACAACTGAAATGAGAAACTAGGTTACTTACTATCTCTACATTTCCTTAATTTTATAGTAGAGTATTAGATAGTGAAAAACAAAAGGAATAGGAGAGTAAAAATTTAAAAGGAAGACAATACCATACTTATTAATAAACTATATGTTTGTACATTCAAAAAAATTAAAGTAATGAATTGATAAACCACTATAATAAGAAAATTTAACAGTGTTGGGTAATAAAACTAATACTCAAAAGTTAATAATTTTCATATATACAATAAAATAATGGCAAACCGAAGATAACATATGAGTCTGAAGTAGCAAAAGCAAATAAAATTTTAAAAAACTTAGATGTAAACTTAATACGAATATCTAAAACCTGTATGAGAAAAACCTTAAAGTTATCCTGAAAGTCACAAGAGACGACCACATGGAAGACATATGTTTTTGTAAAGCAAAATCAATATCACAAAAATTAAGAAAAGAAGAAGAATAAGGTGATAACCCTTTCAAATGTTAAATATTTTATGTATAATCATATTTAAAATGTAAAGCATATTTAAAATGGTGCTTCATAAAAAGACAATCAGTTCAGTGGAACAGAGAAAAATCCAGAAATAAACCTAATTCTCTATGGAATTTTACCATATGATAGAGGTGACATGTCAGATCAGGAATGAAAAGATGAATTTGTAGGTAAATTGTATTGGGGTAGATTTAAAAAGATAAATTTGAATAAATAATTCATAACATGCATTATGATAAATTCCAGGTGATTTAAATATTTAAATGTAAAACCGAAACTGTGTAGGTACCAGGAGGACACATAAATGAATTCCTTTCTAACATGGGGTAGGAAAACCTCCTGAACTGTGACTCAGGATTTGATTTCTCCCCCCCACAAACAACATCAGGAACAATCGTAAGTCTTCTGGATGGCATGAATACCACAAGCTACGTAAAGAGGCAATGAGAAAACGGATTTGCAACTTACATAACAAAGTTTTAGTATTTCTAATATATACATAGCTTCTAAAAATAAAACAGATAAGCCATTTTTTAATGCGTAAGAGATACAAGCCTTTCATTTGCAGAAAAAGAAATGCAGATTACCCTTAAACATAGGAAAATGTGCTTGGCCTTATTGGACTAAGAGAAATAGAGGTTGAGACAGTATTAATATATGATTTCTGACCTATCAAATACCCAAACAGCAAAATATTTGACTACCTTCTGTATAGGTAGGTACAATGTCAATAGTGCTAAATTGAATATTCTTTAAAGACATGTATTGAATTATTTATGAAAAGAATGTTTGCTTCAGAATAATCTGGTAGAGGGAGAGTTTTGGTTACATGAAATAAGATTGGCCATATATTAGTAATTTAGAAGCTGGATGTGCACACTACTATTCCCTCAAGTTTTGTGTATGTTTGAAATTTCTTGCAATAAAATGTAAAGGCAAAAAAAGAAAGAAGGTTCATATAGTTTCAAAAGATACCACAAAATTAAACCAAAGGAAAATTGTTACTTTTGAGAAGAATTGAGAAATAAACATATTTATTGGCTTAGAAGTGAATTTCTTATGTGAGAAGGTTATATCAATGGGCATAAAACAACTAAATACTGACCTGTGTTAGGTTTTTTTATCCTTTATTTTCAAGATGAGTAAGGTGAAATTTAGCTCAATAAATTCTTTATCTCTATGTTATTAGATCCCTTGATCACAGAATGAAACAAAACGGACACTTTTATTTTTTTTAAATATATTTGATTGCTTCAGTAGGCACATTGAGCATTCTCAGAGCTTAATAAAGTTGTTCGATTAATAATATTGACTTATATTTGCAATTCGGTTGGAATCTTCCATATAGGCTCTGAGCCATTAATCTTAAATAGCATTTAAGAAGAAGCAAAATGAAAATTGTCTTCAATAAACCGTCCTAAATAGACAAAATGGTAATGAGTACGCTAAAAAATTATTTTAAAAAATTATCCCCTCCCTCCAGAAAATGCCTTTTCTCCTACTGACGCACAGCCTCCAGGTCCCTAGAGGACTTCGGTAGTCCATAATTTATCTTCAGCCTCCAGGATGAATGTGGTTTTGGAAGCAGTGTTTGAAGGTCAGTAACTGAGACCCACCCTCAGGCTGCCATTCAGACAATTGAAATACTTGCTTTGAGGATCCCAGCCCTGAAAATGTACTTAGTGGAGCCCAACACAAACCAATCAAAGATAAATGAGGGCATCCTAAACTTCTGTCCATTTTATGCCTTTCAGCTTTCATTTTATTGAAACAATTTACACTGAACACAAAATGATATCGCCAATATTTTGTTTGTTTACTATTTTAAATTCTCCAGAGTGCCTTAAGAGTATTAACTTGGCTTTTATTTATTTAGTAAGTTCAAGCCGCAAGGTCATAGCCAGTCATGTTGTTCTTAAGATAGTTACTAGGAGGTTAACAGAGAGCACCAGTTTGCATGGGTTAATCTGTCTGTCTGCGTAATAGTCATCCATACACATCAGTAGCACTTGCTAAGCTTCCCACTGGAGAAAGCAGAGTGTATCCTCAGAACCATGCAAAATAAGAGGTGCCCACGAGTGGGTGTTAAATGAGTGAATGGATGCTTCTGTGGAGGACTTCAGTTTTCTGAGCTCTGACCTATTCAAGGGGCAAGTTTATCAATTCTGCCAGCATAAATCTCACTTTCAAAAATTATAGTCTCTCTGTACTTTGTCTTTCCTCAGTTTATTTGGAATGGCTCCTCTGAAGATATAAATAAATATTCTATTTGAGAGGTTTTATTGCATTCTTGTATAACTTAAAATTGAAAAATTAGCTCAGCAAGCCAGGCCTGGAAAGTACCAAGTAATCATTTAATCTAAATACTCATTTCAAAGATGAGGAAGGGAGGAGAATATAAGTCTTCAATGTGGAGGGATAACATTTCCACCGACTGCTCTGAGATAAATTGAGTAATCAGGACAATGGCACAGCTCTGAGAAGCTTAAATATATTTGTGCACTCAATACATATGTGTTAAGTTCCCAACTATACACCAATCGCTGTACTGGGCTCTGTAGATTGACAAGTGGACAGAAGATATTAAGTTCCTGAACTAATGGAGTTTATGTTGAACAAGAATGAGGCATAGCGGGGGGGAAAAGGAGAGAAACCATTAACGACCTTGAGATAGTCTAACGATGAAAATCATGTGCCTGTTAATACCCAGAGATTTTCTTCCCCCATAGAATAAAATATTTCTAGCTCCTAGCTATCTGACCCACTTTTCATTTCAAATTATAGTGACCAACAGTCTTAGGTTTCCCTTTATTGGAAACTGTCACCCTACAAATTGCATGTCTTATCTGTAAACTGAAGGTTAGCCCAGATGATTGACTTAGATTTCCTTCTACCTTTAAGCCTTCTTTAAACAAAACCCTGTGGGTGTTTTGAATGCTTTCCCTACTCTTCCCAGCCCCGTACTTTCCCATGAAGGGCTCTACAGATGACGCTTCAGTTTCTGTATCTAAAAGACCTCCTGGCTTGTGTGGTGTAGCTTGTGACCCAGCGATAGTGGGGGAGAGTCATTCACACTTCCTGAAACACAGCGGTCTTCTGGTCTTTCCTCTCCTTGGGACCCATAGACCCAAGAACTGCCCAAGCCATCAGTCTTTGTGCAGAGATAAACAATAGTGCTAAACTTGTCAGCTTTTTGATCCTTCCCAGATCATTTTTTAGCCCAGTTCTTGGAAGGGGACGTCTTGCCAAGACTTTTATTTTTCTTTGCGGTGTTGTATTTGCTGTGCTAAGAATAGAATAGTACAATCATATGATTTTAGGACTCATAAAACCACAGGAAAATAAAAGAGGAACCAAACTAAATACAAAAGAATTATATATAGATAAATATAGATATGGGTAGTGATATAAAATGAAAAATAAAATTTGTTTTCAAAAGAAACTTAGAGGTGACTTATCTCCCATGCCAATTTCTTTAGTCAATTGGAGACACTAAATAAAGACTTTCCACAGGGCCAGGCTTTGTGTTCGTTTCAGGTGGAACTGGTGTTACGGGTTGTGTCCACAGCCCTGATAAGAAAGAGCTAGTGTGAGCCGCAGTGGAATTGATCCATGTGAGCCAGGATTATTCACTCTGCATTGAGGCCTGAGTGGGAGGCAACCCCAGTATTGCCCAGGCGGGTTTATGTACAAACAGCAGAGAACAAATTGACTCAGATCAGGAACACATGTAGTTGGCAAGTCATGTAGTTGGCAAGTAATGATAGTTTCACTCTACAAGTGCGAGGTTACATCTCCTGCAATGGTCCTGAGTCTCCTTCCCTTGAACCTAATCCCGTCCTGCGCCATAATGCTCTCTTCTTCTACAAAACCTCTTCTGACCACTGACGTCCATGAAGACTACTGTTTTGTTTGAAGTAAAAGCACATTTGTCAATGAATTATGTTCCATCTTGTAAAGTTATGTTGCATTTTCTTGCATCCTTATTTAAGTTTTAATTGTATGCATGCCTCATCAGGAACTAGATTATCAATTGCATTTTTTGAACTTTCATCTTTGAACCTGCTACTCTATGTTGAAGATATTTAACCAGATTTGCTCAAGAGTTAGCCTTCCCTGATATGCTCACAAAAACACTGCAAAAAACATAGTTAACTTGAAGTAAAATTTTAAAGTTTGATGATGTTATTGCTCTTTTTCCAGGAAGCCACAATGTCCTCCAACTTGAGCTTCTATTTAGGCAGCCAGTGGCCTCCATTTCTTCCCCAGATTATTAATGTTTGTGTCCAGGAAAAAATTGGCTCTGGTCACTTATATCTTAGTTAGAGTAAATATTAATCTCTATTTTCCCATGAGAATGAGCAGCTTCACCCAGTTCTACCAGTGCAATGACAGACTTTATCAGCCTTTGCAAGAGCTCTATGTGAGCAAGTCTCAGGGAGAGAGCAGGATGTAGAGAGATGGTGGTGGGGACAGACCTTAAGTGGGGGAAATCATATGACTTGGCAGCAATCTCCTCTAGCGGCCCATTTGACTCAGAGGCTAGGAGCAGCGCCATCTTCACCTGAAGCCCTGGTAAGAGATTTAGAACTACCCAAGCTCAGAAGTAGTTGCTGCCAGGCAGTCAACCCATGCAGAGACTTTCCAAGAATTTAATATCAACAGTTGAGATATCTATTTTCTTTTATTAATGAAAGTGGGTTGTGGATGGCCTCTCCTCCTGAGCAATGATTATACTTTGTATAGGTATTTTTTTAAAAAGTAAACATTCACGGTCCGTAAACATCCACCCTGAGAGTCCTAACTTAGTGAAGAAAACACATTATAGGGAAAGAAAGCTTTAGCAGAACATTGTGGATTGGCAGCTCTTAAACCACCTTTCCTCAAAAACCATTCATTGATTAAAGAAACATAAATCCATAATGAATATAGTAGTATTCAGCAGCATTATAGTTCAAACTTTATAAAATTCTAATGGAAAAATTCTAAGTCTTTCAAATGATACAATGATACTGTTTGCTAAGTATCTAATTATCATCTTTATTATTATTTATCCAAAGACATAAAACCTTTCAGTTTTGACTACTAACTGAAGTGATAATGTAAAAAAAAATATTTTGTTTGAATTGATGAATATATGTATCATTTTCTTACATGTAGAACAGTTTTAGAATTACGTATTTATAGAATGTCCATAGAATAACTTATTAAAATTTAATACATTTAATTTTAACCACCTCAGAACTCCTGAACAGCGCAATGACTTCTGGATCTATAGAGGTGGGGAAATAGTCCTTCTCATACAGTGAAGGGAGCAACACTCTCATGCTAGGAAAATCTTTATAGGCCTTCCTCTATACGGGTTCATGACAAAACCATGTCTATAACCCATCGGTCAGAAAGCTGTACTAAGCAGCAAAGCATTTTCCCAAACTCAAGTTTGGAAGCTTTACCAAGTATTCAATAAAAGATGGTGACAATTCAGATGCATGTGGCAGTAGTCTCGGTGTTACCAGTGTAGGTGCACTTGGCTTTGGCCCTTGACTCATCTTCACTCAGAGTCACTGTAACAACAACAAAATATAAGATTGAAGCAGGAGAGGTTAGGGCTCTGGGAAAAGGGCCAGTGACATTGTTTCTTCAGTCAGGGAAAGTATTAGCTGAATTCACATAGTTATTCCTCTTAATACTTATTCCTTTTTTTTTAAGGCCTGGGAAATATTTAGCTGACTTGTCAAAGGAGAACAGAGGCTTTGCCACTGGAGGACAGAGGCTTTGGTATTCCAAAACAGAAAAATTTTAAATATAGCTTTTAAAAATGACTTAAATCAGTGTTTTTAAAGGTTGTCTTTAAAGGTTGCTGTGGCAATGCCTGGTGTGGATATCGTATTAGCTTTCGCTCCATACTAGTGGACCTGATGTAAAAAGATTTGTACTGAGTGAAACAATAGATGTGTCCTTACTCCTGAAGCTTCTTAGAACAAGTTAATTGAGAATTTGGCAGAATGAGGGCATTCACATTTTTTTTTAACCTTGAAACCTATATTTATGTTGTGTTTTGAAGGAATACAAAAGAAGCCCAACTTTCATCATAACAAACTACTATGCCTCTCTACACAGGCCCAACAAGACCATCACTATGACCGATGGAGACTATGATTATCTGATCAAACTCCTGGCCCTTGGAGACTCAGGGGTGGGGAAGACGACATTTCTTTATCGATACACAGACAATAAATTCAACCCCAAGTTCATCACAACCGTAGGAATAGACTTTCGGGAAAAACGTGTGGTGAGTTCTTACCCATACTGTTAAGCTTACTGCCAACCCCTACCCACCCCAGATAAACTAGAAATTAAAAAGCTATGTTTAATGCATTCAAATCATCTGTCTTTTATCACATGAAATTTATAACCTGTCATATTACTTTTTATTTTCTCAACTATAAATGACATGGTGCACAGAAAAATGTTGAGCGACACAATTGCTTGTCTCCAAAAGTATATAGGGCAACTAAAATAAATAATTTATGGATTTACATAGTGTTTTTTCTATGAATTCTTAAGGAATCTTTTAAAACTTGAATTTTGCAGGATCTAAAAACATTAACTCTTAATCTGAGTTAAGTTCCTCAGTAAGAACAAGGGTTCATTTCCTACTCTTAGGAAAGATGTTGAAAGAGTGATTGGCAAATAACTGGAACACGAGCTTTGTAAGTTCTTGCTGCATTTTTATTTATGTGTAGACTTAGCCATCAATCACTTGCTGATTATGAACAGAATGTGAGACCAATCCATGCTATTTTCCAAGATAAGGGAGTTGAAGTGAGAATCGCAACCACTTCCTTCTCCTATGCTAGACGCTAATGACAGGAATGAAGATATTGTGACATGTGAGACGGGTAGCATAGGCACATAAGCCTCGCCAGATTTACTGCCACCCACCCAAGGTGTTCTTGATTGTCAACATGGCTGTGGCTCCCAGTTGATGTCACAGATCTATTCATTCCTTGAGAACTGAGGAAAAAACAACAAAGAAAATGATGGTTGAGAAGTTAAACCATGGTTTCTTATTCTGCCCGGTCCCTTCCCTGGAAGCCGATACACTGTAGTGCTGTTTTAGCAGACTTGCTGCCAGCCCCTACCAGATTTTTTTGTATCTTCTTCCCTCCTCAGTGCCCCTATGGATCTGGGTATAAGTCCTTGCAGTGTTCCCTTTAAAACACTTTCACTAAGCTGTACTTAAGGGAGCTGATGAAATATTAAAATCATTATGCTTTGCTTAATAAGAAGTCAAAGAACCACCATTTTAAAAATTTCAACTTTTTGCAAAAAGCCTTGGAAGTAACGACTAATAAAGGAAGATTCTAAATATCCTGTGTAAACTGACTGAAAAATTCTGTGCACATTTCATGGCTAAGTCATTTTGAACGTCCAGTGCACAATACAAGATATTCACGTATTTGTAAATCATTTGACTGTTTTAAAAATGCCTTCACGTTTCCTATTTCATGTAAGTTTCCAGTAACTCTGTAAAGCAGGAAAAGATTGTGGGTCTCAATTTTGAGGTAAGAAAACAAGTTTAAAAGAGGTTAAATGATGAGTTGATATTTGAACCTAGAGCATGGGTCCTAAATCTAGTGTTTGCTGCCTCTCTGAGGAAATGACAGAAGGTGTCTAATTTAAGTTTGCAGTATGCCTAAATTGTGTTGAAAATCATACTTGTACTTGACATTTAAAAGTGAGAGTATATGTGATACTTCTGGGAAAAAAAACAGAGCAAATATTTATCCTGCACTATGAACTTTGATTATAGTAATTGAGAAAAAACATGTTGAGTGAACCCAGAGAATTTGAATGTTGACAAAATCCAAAGCAGTAAAAACTGATGAAAATCGTATCTTTCAGGTTTATAATACACAGGGGCCAAATGAATCGTCAGGGAAAACGTTTAAGGTGCACCTTCAGCTCTGGGACACTGCAGGACAAGAGCGGTAACGTAGATTTCTTTGCTTCTAGTTACAAAGAGCTCAGAAAAACTTATTTTATGTTTTATTTATTTGTATTTAGTTATAGTTTACTTTCATTATTTTGTATTGGTTTCAGGTATACAGGAAAAAACTGAACCACATTATATGCAACTCTTCCCCTGGTTTCAAAATAGACATTTGTACTGAGAAATAAAAAATCAATTGTTTGTAGTTAAGTAACCATAACTAGCATGGTAGGTTTGGTCCAGATTTCAAAAACTAGATTTTCTAAAATCTCTGTGCAGATTCTAGTTATACATTGTCTTTGTACTGTATAATAGGAACAAAGTAAACTCCGGAATTGAATTGAATTAAGGTGGGAATTTAATACTGCTACAAGTGCTGCTCAAAGAGGGAGTGGGAGGAAGCGGTGTTTAGCTCTTTCTCATCTCTTTCTGTGCTTCCGCAGAGCCTCTCTGTCCTGGGCCATTCGACTAACTTTGTTCTCTAAGACCTTGGACGCAACATGGCCTTCCAGCAGGAATGCTCTACCCTTTCCCGCCTCCCTGACCCTCTCCTTCCCCAGGCCAGGCTCATACTCAGCCTCCCTGGGGCTTTCCGAACACACCCACATAAACAAGCTGCCTCCTCCTTCCGGACTCCTACAACAACTACTCTGCCATCCCTTAAGTTAATTAATTATTTACCACCTTGTAATAAAACACATCTTTTTGTTTTGTCTCTATCTGCTGTTCTTTGATTCACTGTAGCTTTGTCATCCTAAGAAAATCATCAGGTTTATACGGGCTGAGACTATGCTTTGGTAGAGTGTATAAGTTAAGAGATGCTTAGTAGACAATAGTGTTACTTGCTTAGAGCTGGAAGTGCTATTTTTTTTTTTTTTGGCTGAAAGTAGATTTCTTTGAGATATAAGATTTCAAAGTGCAAAAGACCCCAAGCTAGTGAAGTTCTTCAATATCAGATTAAGTAAAAACTGGCAATAGATTGTCAAGATAAGATATTTAGAAGGCACATACCTCCAAATTCTGCATCGCGTGCCTTTGAATGTTTATGCTTGTAAACACTGCAGTTTTTGAAATGCGTCCAAAATGTTCTCGCCTTCAGTGAGTGGAAACGCCAGGAGAGGTGCCGGGCCCTCTCTGTTAGCTTTTTGACTGTGAATTCCATTTACACACATCCTTCAACACTGCTTGCTGGTGCTGCTACAGTCATTCCTCACAAGAATCTCTGTTCATATGTCAGTTTGGTTGTCACAAAGATGTATGTTTTATAGACCGATTTGATTCATATTTGAAGAAGTATTATGAGAAAATGTGGTTCCCATATGTCTTCGCACATGATATGTCAGCCTAGCATGATGGCAGGCTTCTCTCGTCTGTCCCTTTCAGACAGCTGCTCTCGGAGGGAAATGGGGAAGACTAGGGGCCGTCAGTAACAATGGGGTTATTCATCCCTTGGGAATTTTGCATTCCGTAAGTATAAGGTGTAGCTAAGCAACAAGGGAAACAATCCTGCACGCCCTGGCAATCCCCCCTGTGCGAGGCCACCTGGCAGCACAACCCAAATAAGATAATGGTTATCGATACAAGTGATATTATGGGAAGGAGGGAAAAATAACGCCCCTTATGTAGGCCTAAAGGATAGAGGGCACAGCCTTAGTCCCCACTGAGGAAGAACGAGGCATAATGTGACCCTGGGATTGTTGGTTTTTATGGGGTCCTCGCTCTCTCCGCCCTGCAGACAGAATGAGGTTGGTGGGTGAAGCTGGAAATCAATTGCCTTCCCTCTGGAATAAGTCCGGGAAAGCGTGGAGGATAGCAAGGGCACTGGGGAAGAATGGTCCAGCGGGTGAGCCATGTGCAGACTAAGAGCATCTTACCCACTTGCTATGCTCCAATCACATCCATACAACAAGCATGTTTTTAAGTAACTTTGTCATGTGCTGTGGGCAATGAGAGGGGAATAAGGCAGAGTCTTATTTTCAAATAAAACACACACACACGTGGAAAAAGAGCAGGCTGTTGTGGTTAAGTTAGCCACACTATTGTGGTTGAGTAGGAGACAATTTTGTGAGTACAGCTAGTCCCCAAAGAGGGATTCATTCAATAAAAGCACTGTAATCTCTGTGAATTTTCCAGTGACTGGTCAGAACAAATCTAAAAGAAAACACTTGAGTACAGTTTTTGTTACTTCATAATCATCATGACTCTGTTGATCATAATCATCAAAAATAATACTAATTTAGAAATAGTCATTAAAATAGCTCTTCTCCTTGCTTTAGTATTAAAAGTATTGTTCTTCATTGAAGTCATTTAAATCTTTGCTAATTTTATATTCTTTGCTCTGCTCTTTATTTCTTTCTCTTAATTTGACATACATTTAGTAAGCAAATGCTTTGTTCAGGGCCATGAAAACATAATGCACAGTGCGTTAGGAACACAGGCCCTTTGTTCTTGGAGCCTTAGGGCAGTAACTGGAAAACAAAGGGTGGCAGGCAGGTGCACCAAAAGGAGCCCCTAATCTACATGTGGCTGTTGGGAAGACTGCTTGGGGAAGTGGTATTTCCTCTGGTGTGTTATATATATGCTCATACACAATGTATGAGTGAGTCTTTTTCAGGATAAAGGGGTAGGGGGTGAAGGAAGCAGTGAGGCGAGGTCACCCACAGAAAGAACAGCATGTGTGAAAGCGCAGGGGAGAGAGTGAACTTTGTAAGAACTAAAAGAAGATCAGCATGCCTGTGGGTCGTCCAGAGATGAATCTGGCTAGATGAGCAAGTGTCACTTCATGCAGAGCCTTGACAGCTTATTAAAGAGTTCAGTCATTATCTTAAGAGCAGTGCATCGTCATTAATACGTTTTTAGCAGAGGATTTTTATAATGAGTGGGAAGAAAGCAGGGAAGGGAAGGGTCCCAGACAAAACTAGAGACAGGAAGCCCATTGAGAAGGCTGTTGAGGTGTTCCAGGTGAAAGATAATGGGTCCAAAACTAGAGTGGTGGCAGAGTAGATGGACAGAGAAGCGCAGGTCAGGAGATAGTTGTTGATGGTACACAGCTGGAGAAGAAGGAAGAGGGTATGGCAACCAGGAGGTTGGTGATACCATTGTCAGAAAAAGGAGTCAAGAGGAGAGGCCGGTTTGGTTTTGGGTAAGTGCAGTTGAAGGTACATTAGTTCCCTCCAAGTGGAAATATCCGACAAGTAATTGGGTACACAGTATGAGGCAGGAGAGATCTCTGCCTATACATTTGGGATTCAACATACTGGTGATGACGGAGCCAAGAAATGGATGAGATAGGGTTGAGGATAGAACTGTGAGGAGACCAAAGAATCTACAAATAGGCTAAAACAAGGGACCAAAAATTAGGGCATTTAGGAAAGGAAGTGATGACCTCCCTAATTTCAGAGTAGCATGCCCTTCTACAAACTTATTGCCAAATGCACCTCTATCAGTGTATAACCCAACCATCTCTGGTCCGTATGTGTGGTCTCTGGTTTCGCCCATTCCTGACATTGAAGGGGGTCTCAGAACATCTTCAGATTCACTGAGGATGTTGAGGAGGAGGGGGTAGGGGCTGGGGAGAGACAGTCTTTATACTGCCCATGACAGAGTGTATTCTTCAAAACCTTCCAACAGAGATGAGTGGTCTCGCTATCTCTCGCCAATGACTGAGTCTCTCTGACCTTCTCTCAGTTCCCATAATCATTTTCCTCTTAACTCCCTTCTTTACTGTCTTCTCTCTTCATCATGAGACATGGATGCTACTCTTTAACTCCAAAGAGTGTTTACCAAAGAGCATTCTCACTGACATTGTTTTTCCCTACAAAAGAGCTCTTGTTCCAGCTGCTGACAAGTTGTGGTTTTCCACATGTGGTCCTGAGTACTCATTTTCAGGCTACCATGTGCCAAACTTTCTTCTGGGCACAGGCAAGAATGCTTGAAAAGTATAAGCTTAAGTTCCAATGTTCTAAAGTGGGTTACATTTTAATTATGGACCACAGAAGGCCCATGAGCCAATAAGCCCAAGGGGCGGTGTAAGCAAGCATGTGATTGAAGGTCAGACATTCTTGGTGCGTAAGAGCTGTGGAACATAAAGCCAGGGCATGGTCTTAAGATGAATCCACCACCAGATGTCCTTCCATGGCCCTTCAGCCGTCGTTCTTAGTAACTGCAACTTCTGTAGGGCAAACCATAAGGAACGCCATGAGAATTTCATACTTGAAAGGGAAACATTACAATAATGTTTGTATTGTCACCGTAATATGTATATGGACTAACTTTCAAATCTGTCCACTGTGCTTTCTTGGCAGATTCCGGAGCCTCACAACCGCATTTTTTAGAGACGCCATGGGCTTCTTATTAATGTTTGACCTCACCAGTCAACAGAGTTTCTTAAATGTCAGGAACTGGATGAGTAAGTGGGACCAGGCAATCTGTGTGGGCCACTTTGGGACCCCTCAGCTCTGTTTGCTTGTCCACCTCACAAGAGGAAACCAGATTGGGTATCACAGAGAACCTTGGGAAGTCATGAATTTAGTGTTTCCTTTGTCACCTTCAAAGTGGCGGCCTTTATGTGGCTTGGGAATGTATTTTCCTTTGGTGGTCTTAGAAGAGGCCTGCATAGCCTTTTTTTTTTTAAAAAGGATTTATTTATTTATTTACCTATTTTTGGTGGGCACTCAATCCACTGAGCCCCACCATTCAGGGTGTACATGGCTTCTTGTCCATTTGTATTTAAGGTCTTTATTTGTGATTATAAGGCCATTAATTACACTTGTCCAGTTCGTCTTTAAGGACTTTTAGAATGATGTGAGTTTCCACATCTATTAGATACCCCAGAGGGGACACAGGGAACCAGAGCCGTGCTTTCTGAGAGGGTATACGGGCACCTAAAATGCGTTCCTTCCACTTGGGTTCACTGATGGGGTAATTAACTAACTAATGGGTGAATTAGGGGAGAAATGGCTCCAGAGAAGACCAGTCCCCACATGAGGGTCAGGCACAATGTGTCAGTCAATCAGCTCAGAGCGGAATTTTACTTTTTTTTACAAAAAAAAAAAAAATCCAAATGTGAGGAAGCCTTGTAGACAAAAATCTGTACAATTTATATATAACATGAAGTTAAAAGTCACCTAACTTGTCATTAAAGACAGAGTAATATATGTCAGCACAGAAGAGTAGTATCTGATTTTAAAAAATTTTTAATCAATACAACACTAAAGAGAATATTTTAGCTGCCTTTTTATTACAAATGTAGCTTTTGATTCTAATGGGATGGGCATGTAATCCTGTGGGGCTGGTGATAGTCTTGCCATGTCTAGATTTGTCAGGCTGTCTGTGGCCAGAGTGGCATTTTTTGTGGAATTGAGTTGTGTTCTTCCTCTGCTCAAAGTCCTTCTTTCCGGGACCTCCCATTTCACTTGGAATAAACCCCAGAATTCTTCACCTACCTACAAGGCCCTTTTTACCAGGCCTTCAATTCCTCTCTACTTCACTCTTGCTCTGTCCCCCTGGCTCTCAGGCCTCTGGCCAAACAACTCCCCTGCTGTTTGGAGGATGGGGACCAAACACTGAGTCCTGCCTGGGGCCTTTGCACGTCTAATTCCCAGGGCCTGGATTTCCCTTCTTCCTTGACAGTGTGTGCAAGCGCTTTTGTCTCCTTCAAGGTTTTGTTCAAACCCTGTTCATCTGCTGGGCGAAGGCTTTCCTGACCACCTCACCTACAATACTGCTCTGCATTGCTTTGCATCCCCTCACGACGCCTCATGTGGCCTTTGGTGGCTGCTACCACCTGATATTATATTGTATTATTTATATTATATTATATTTCTTTGTTTACTGTGGCCTTGACTCCCCACCACTAATGGGCTCTAGGAAAGTACAGGCTTTGTCTGTTCTGTTCCATTGCAACAGCCCAAAGCCTGGGTGTCTGGCACAGAGGAGTTCTCTCTATGTTCTTACATATTCTTGTTATTCTATATGTATTCTTACTATTATGTATTATTTATAACTATTAACTTATACAACTGCTTTAGATGTGAGTTCAATCACCAAGTTGCTGCCATGGGGAAAAATATTGCTTCCTCCAAATGAGTGTTTATCCTAGGATCTGTCTCTATATCCTGTTATTACTATATTTCCATATTCAAATTTTGGTGTTATTATTAGTTCTGAGGAAATAAGGAGACAAGATTATTAGATACTTTCAGGGAATTATTTCTTCATCCTTTATCAAGGCAAATGAGACTCTCCCTTGTTTTTAAAAAAAAAAAATCAGAAGGACACTAACAGGATTTAAGATAATTAATTACTATGTCCAATAATACTTTAATTTCTGACACCCAGATAATCGGTGTTATAGGGTAAGCCTTTGTGTCCTTCCTTGGCAAATTGCATGCGGCATGCCTTGGGAGAGCATTAAAGTAATCCCTGTAACCTCAAAAACACACGTTGACAGATTTCTTATCATTCCTTCTCTCCTTCCCTCTTTCCCTCCCTCTCTCTTTCCCTCTCTCCTTCCTTTCCTCTCTCTCTCTCCCTCTCTCTCTCTGTCTCTCTCTCTGTCTCTCAGTGTTTCCTGGAGTAAAGAGAAAACCAGGTTTCCTGTCTTAAAGTTGTTTCTACATAAATTTGTGGTGGATCAAAAGTGTTCTGCTTTCATAGATCTTCACCTCAGGCTTCCAGGGGATGAAACGGTAGCAGACACCTTATGGAAGGAACATACTTATGTGCTTCACAATTATGTCCTCTTTTCTCCACCTAGGTTTCAGAAACAAGTGGTATGAAGCAGTATGTCCATCGGGAGGGTCCTTCCCCAGATGGAGAAGAGCACTACTAGGTGTTCATATAGGCGCTGCATGTAAATTGTTATTAATACTTATAACATGCAGTTTATGAAGCATTATCTCCATTTTACAGATGAGTAAACTGTGGCTGAGAAAAATTCAGTAACTTGGCTAATATAATATAAAACACTGGGGATGGTCAATGAGATTAGGAATCTGATATGAGCAGTCATTCGCTATCACTTGTTTGTAACTAACTTGCTGGTTCTATTTGCTTTCTTTTGAAGGCCAACTGCAAGCAAATGCATATTGTGAAAATCCAGATATAGTACTAATTGGCAACAAGGCAGACCTGCCAGACCAAAGGGAAGTTAACGAACGGCAAGCCCGGGACATGGCTGACAAATACGGGTAAGTTGGTTACATGGTGGAAGATGGGGACCAAAGGCCCTGTCCTGCTGGGGGCCTTTGCACGTCCAATTCCCCGGGGGCCCCTGGGATCTTTTTACTCTGCTGCTTAGTGATGGGGCAGTGACTCAAGGTTGCCACTAGGAAGAATCTCCTTGAATGAAGAATGACACATAAATGGAAAAGATCTTCTAGAGGAGTGGACATGATATTTTAAATCAATTATTCAGTAGTAACAGCAGCTAATATTTACTGAGTACTTACTATGTGCTAGCAACGGTTCCTAGACTTTAACTCATTTAATCCTTCTTAACCATTTGTAGGAGATCTAGACTTATCCCATTTTATATGGGAAGAATTGAGGCATAGAAAGATTAATAGCTGATGGGAGGCCATAGAGCTGATAAGTGGCAGATCTTGAATTCAGCCCAGGCAGTCTGAGGTCAGAACTCAGGTTCTTCAACACGGTGCTCTACTGCCTCTCCGTGAACAGCTGCAAACCTCTAAAGGTAACACCTGGTATGGACATAATATTGCAATCTTTAGCCTAGGTGAGTTTAAATGCCAGAGTAAACATTTAAAAGCACCCCACACAATGATAAATTGACTTCCAAAACATTGTATTGCCAATTTTTTGGATTCTCCTTGAGGGCATTAAAAATGTACATGTATTCCAAATAAGTATAGACTATTCACAAGAATATCCTGTTCGGTGCCTACTTAATTTCTAAATTAGATTTCCGGATTATTGCTTGGAAGAGAAATAGTACTAGCCATTTTAGCCATTTTCACCCTCTTAAAAATTTAAAGAATAGTTACAGTGCTTTAACTACAAATTTCTGAGCACCTCCTGTATTGCTCATAGAACTGGTTATTGTCACACTAATGAGCATCCTGCCGATTTTTATTCACAAGAGAAAAACAAGGATGCTTTCCAATTTAGCCAGCAAAACCATGATGATTATGCAATCTCTATCAGCCACATTTTTGTGTGTGTGATTCATTTGTACATTGGGTATCTTTGCTGATTTCTTCCTCTCAGAAATATTTGTCTTCTCTTTGCACTAGCATACCCTATTTTGAAACAAGTGCGGCAACTGGCCAGAATGTTGAGAAAGCTGTGGAAACTCTTCTGGACTTAATCATGAAGCGAATGGAACAGTGTGTAGAGAAGACGCAAGTCCCCGACGCCGTCAACGGCGGAAATTCTGGGAAGCTTGACGGGGAAAAACCAGCAGAGAAGAAATGCGCCTGCTAGACTTTACACAGGGCCTCATCATCAAGGGCCCCAGCCTAACATCACTTCCCACAACAGTGACAAACCACAAAATTGTTGCCATGCAAAATGGCGGATCTTCCTTTCCTGCCAGAAGATCTGTTTTAAGAGACCAAAATAGTCAACGGTATTCAAAAGAACTGACCAGTTGTTTCTGAGTCCCCTTCAAAGAAGAGCAAAGATTTCCTAATGTGCTCTCACCAACACGGATGTCCAGTTTGTTTTTCCTAAAAAGAAGACAAGTATGTAAGACAGTACACAAGATGAAATAACAGTGAGTTTTAAACCAGAGCAAAGTTTACCTTGTCACATTGGAGAAAGGGATAGGTTTCCAAAGGAAGAACATAGAAAGATGATTTTTTTGTTTAAAAAAAAAAGACTGTTTACTTCTTATATTGAATATAATCACTACTTTTAGGTTTGCAGTGGGGAAACATATTAGTTAAAAATGGATACACAATAAAGAATTCTAAATGGATCATTAAGAATGATATTACTTTGTGCACCCAATAAGCTATACTAGAAAGACTAATTTAGTGATGAGGTTGTAAGAGGATGAATGTCAGACTTCTTCTAAAATGCAGACAATTGTGTAATAATGCTATTTTTATATTCTTAATAAATGTCAGATAGACAAGAACAAGATTGTGAGTGACAAAGTACAAGGGAAATGCCCTGGGAGAAAAATGAAAGTAGGGGAAAGTGGCATTTGGACAAATGAGATTAAATGTGTCTGTTACAGATGCCTGGAAGAGTTACTTAGTAAACTTTCACTCAAGCCAATTAGAAGTTGACATTATTCATTGGGATTAAGATCCAGAGGTTTCCATTTCAAACAAAATTTTAGAAATAGTTTCAGGGTTCAGCTTCACATTTTATTTTATTTTTTCTAAGTAAATGGTGACAAAGATTGCTCTTTATTAAATATCTCTTTTTAAAGGTAGCCAAAGAAACTATTTCACCACAATTTCTCTTAAGTAAATGTGATGGCGACATGAAACAAAAGTGACTATTAATTGTGGGTTTCTTTTCAGTTTACAAAAGCACTGGAAACTCTAAATCACCTTTCTCCCCTCTAACCCACACCTACCCCTGGCTTTGAATCAATTGTAAAAATACAGGTGTGTCACTTTGTAGACCAACAACTTCAGAATAATGATGGATCAATTTTAATGGTTACTCTGAATTTTCATGTTATTAATCACATAAAAATTGATGGCAATTCATGCCATATTACAATATATTTAGTAGTTGTTTTCATTTTGCCTAAGGCAAAAGGCCCATAGTTGACCTATATTTGGGGATTGGGCAGGAATGGAGCTGTATGTTATTTCACCAAAAATTGGTAAATAACTCTATTTTCTTCACAAGAAGCTGCCTTTTCTTCTTCAAGATGATGACAAAAGTATTTTTCATTGGCCTATTTTTATCATTGTGTCTAAACTAACGTAACCAACTCCTGTTAAACCATCATTTAAATATTTCAGTGAATTTTATCAATAACAAAGGCATTACACTTTTAAGTTTTCTTTTATATTAAGAGTATGTGATTTTTCAACAAAATTGTTCCTCTTACTATAAAATTTTCCCAGATAAACATAATTTTTTCCAGCTCGGTGCGTATTTATTTTGTTAAGTTACAGATGCTGGGAACCCTAAACTCAGCTCCCTGCTGCCCACCCTTAACCTCTGCCTGCCAACCTCTATCTGGTATCAAATCATATTTAGGAACACAGATCCAAAGGAATGTCTATATGTAATGATCTTAGTGTGGGCTAGTCCCAGAAATGTGCCATGAATCAAAGCAATCTGGAAGCTTTGATGAGTTCGCCCATCGTCAAGTTCTTGCTGTTTGCTGCCCACTTCCTCTGGCTTCTGCAGCGCGGGGCCAGCTTCTAAGATGGGTCACGCTTGCGTGTTGCCTATAATGCTGTTTTTCTCCACGATGCTCTTCATGACCTCAGTACCTGTGTCACCAGGATGGAAAGCTGTTAGCTAACATGAAACATGTTTCTTTTGGAAAAGCGAACAGAAACAATGTAACTATTGCTACAGCTAAATTTGGTGAACGTTTGAGGTCATTATATCAATTTTTTATTTGGATCCCAAATTGTGATTTCCCTTACTTTTCCATAATATGGAATGTTTAGCCTTTATAAAATCCTAAAGGTATTCTATTTTGGATATGTCTTTCTATTTTCTTTTAATTTTCCAGTTATAGGATTGATTTGCTCATGCCAAGATTCTGTCATTGTCAGTTTATTTAACAAGCATTTGTTCAGGGTCTATTTTAAGATTGTCATTTGATAGTTGCAGCACGAAGCAGAGGGTGATGATGTCCATAATTATAGAACGACGTCTGTAAAAAGAACAGTTATTGGGTCATAATCTCAAGAATAACAAAATTTAAAATAGGCAAGAAATTTATAATAGTATCCTACTTATAAAAACTTGATCTAAAAAATATTTTTCTCTGTGGAGTTTGAAATCTCACCCCAAATTCTACGTAAACATAAAATTTTAGAGACAAATTCTTTCTCTCATTATTGCATAATGTTCTATATTATTTATTTTACAACCTCAAATAGATTTGGGGCCACAAAGTATGCAGACTACCTTAGATAATTGCATAGTCCCTCTAACCAACAATGACATGTATTTTTAACCAAGATGCGTCCGGTTACTAATTATCTCCCAAATGCTCTAGGAAACCAAATTGCATTTTGGAAAACTATTTAAAGTGTACATGAAATTCCTTTCTGATACAGAAACCATTTCTGGAGCGTTTCCTCTGCTTCAATGTTTACATTGCTCTAACACAGTGCCTCGGACACCTCTGTGACCAAATTTGTCTCTAACCATATAGCTCATCCTGTAATATGTTGTAGGAAGGCCTCCCCAAGATCCTAATGCAGCTAAATGTCTTTGATGTTTTTAGCAAGGGGTTCAAGGATGTTATCAGAATCTGGAGATCATAACCCCCATCTCCTGGTCCCGTAGCTCAGTTCTCACGAGTGAGCATTACTTGAGACTCTTAACAGATTAGGTTCAAGGTTATCTTTCAATGTAAAAAAAAAATCATTTGAAAAATGTATCAGAAACAGTTGAGACATCAGTGTTTGCCTTGGTATGATGCGGGGTGACAGGTCATGAATCAGCACAGAAAATTCTAAATTCTGGGAGCTGAGCTGGTAGGTCTCTACGTAAGAGTTTTCAAGTGCTTTCAAGTCATACTCTAGCCGGGTTGCTACCATTTACATATTATCAGCTATCACACTGCAAAAAATTCAAAGCCAGCATTTTCTAAAGTAAATATTTTATCTTGTTTTTAATCAGATGTGCCATGCTATGTATGGGGGGTGTCTTTCTTATGCTTCTAGAGTTAGGTATTCTCTACCAATCAATATAGGTCAGATGAACTGGGCAAGAGTTTTAACCAGTCTTTATGAGAGAGAGAAGCTTGACAATAGAGAAGGACATGACTATATTTAAAAAAAATAATTTAATAAGAGCCAACTATTTTTTAAACTGAAAATTGAGCCCACTGGAAATCAACAAATTTGATGAAGCTCATATTTTCACCAATAGAGTGAGTGCAGTGGTTAGAAAGAGAATGGATATGTGCAATAGATAAAATGTACAACTAGGTACAGTATATGCCCTAGAAACCTGTGTCTATTAAACAGATTGTTTACCTCTCTATATATCCATTCATGTGGATACAAAGATGCTGGGCACATACGCCGTCCTCATTGTGTATCACACTAAAACATTTGAGGGAAAACCCTCATCCATAAAGAATTTTGGAGTTTAAAACTCAAACTTTAAAGAAATAATATTGGAGTTTCTATTTCCTGAGATACAGAATAACTCTTCAAAAGGAAGTTCTGAAAGCTGATGTTAACCAAAATGATTTTTAAAAGTTAACTTTCACTCTCTACTACCTAGCCTTAAAGCATTAAGAGAAGTCTAGAATATTTAAGTATTTTAGGGAAAGCTTTATCAATTTTTCAAGATGTTACCTATATTTGAAAAGGTCTAAAAATCCACCAAAAACTATATTTTTTTTCTTGATTCTTGACCAAGATGATATAAATGTATTTCTGAGCAGAGTGGTAAGCTCTCAACATGCAAAGAAGATATAGAATATTATCTGAGATGAACATTGTCTCAATTCTTTATAAACTCCTAAAAATACTTGTCTTATAAATTAGAACTGATAAAAATTATTGCTAGACAGAGTGGGAATTTCATAAACATTGCCTTAGAATTCTTGGGTGGAGACCCAACTACAATGACATTGTTGAGCAAGAGCGAATAGGAGAGATAAGAGTCCATAGTTTCTAAATAGCATTCTTAAATATGACAGAACATGGAAAAGTTCATACTTATAAGGCTGCATTTTTTAAGTAGGGGAAAAAAAAAGGGCAACAGTTTTTGTAACTAGCTCCATGGCAAATATTTATCCTTCATTTTTATCTATCAAGTAGAGAATTATATCCTGGGAACTAAGCTAATAAAAAGTATTTAAGCTAAAATTTCATTATTAGCATCAAAATTTCGGAAACAAACATTTTTATCTGAAACTCTTTTTCTCCTAAATTGGAGTAGCATCTCAAAGATGCTTTTCTGCAGAGCTGGTTATCAGCAGCCTATGGTTGAAACTCTAACATCACATACAAAGAACAAACACCAGTGCCAAAAAAGTGGGGTTATTTGAAAGGGTATCATCTTTTGGAAAAAAAACATACAAATGAATCACCTTTGTAGTGAGTCATTTAAATGTTCTCCGGTTCTTTTCTTTCTCGCAGATCATGAAAGTCATGGCTAATATCCCTAAGTGACTTAGTCTTTAAGGATCTTTAGCAAATTTTGTAGGAGCTGCTACGTCTGTCCGTAACCTAATGGGTCCCTTATTTAACCAGTGGTTATTGTCCATATGTCTGTTGACACATCAAAATAGTGTCCCTAGCAATGCAGAGTAACACATAATACTTATTCTTAATCTTCTATTCTCTAGGTTATTGTTTCAAACGCTCTTTGAGAGAAAGCCGAGAAATAGAAAAGAAAGTGTCCACAAGTTGGGGACCATGTGTATGTTATTAACTATCTTAGTAGTTTCTCCTCATATGGGACTTACAAGTCCTGTTGAGCCTCACAAGGTTCATGTCAGGCTTCGTGGTGAACATATCTAAGAAACTGGCTTGTAAGTTATGTTCCGTTTCATAGGCAGACACTATTAGCACAAGCTAAGAACTGATCAAAAGTCACAGTCATAATTTAAACCACTTGTGAGTAGAAGTGTCATAGCGGGGATACAACTACTTTTAGTAGATATCTTGGAAGCCACCAGTGGGGAGTCAACTTGAGGTTATTGTATTTGATGGAAATGTTTAATATATCTCAAGTTACTGAAAAAAAAAGTTCTATTTCATTTCGTATGTCATCTTGTATTTCTTTCAAGGAGTCCAATTATATCCTAGATAGTATATTACAACGTGCTCAAAATACTCCTTGTACAAATAGGGCTTCTGTGTCCATGGCCTTGTAAAAGATACTGACTGTATCTGAAATTATTTAATAAAAGTTAGTTATCCTGCTTAATGTGTCAAAAGTAGATAATGTTCTGACATACCACTGATGTGCTTCACCATATCCCAGTGGTCTATCTTTAAGTGATATCGTCCTTGCTTTTAGGCTAAGCACGTTTGATTGTTTTGTTTGTCATCTGCACAGATCTGTTTTGTCTAGTGCTATGACTGGAAGTTAAAACTTTAGAGGTTTTCTTCTCTATGCCCCTGAACAGACTGTGGTGCCTGACAGACGCTGTTAGGTCATTATACTGTTGTACCAAAGTTCTAGCAACTTCAGAAATCATAGCATCCAATGATTTTGTGGTGTCTGGGTTTGAACACTATGGTTGAGAACTGTATTCAGTGATTGTCCCTGCACACTTTTCAAATAAAAATGCATTTTTATCAATTATTTTGAGTCATCAGAGCAATCTTATTTCAGTGCTAAAGTTCAGCGTGTGATGGGTGGGGAACAGTAAATGGGTTTAAACATGAAACTTGCATTGCGTTAAAAATGGTATCCAACTGACACTAATATAATGCTTTGTCAATTATACCTCAATTAGAAAAGAAAAGCTATCCATTAGGATGCAGTCAAGTGATTTTATCCAGCTCCCTAAACTTTGTCATTTATTATTTAAAGACCGAGTTTTGCAAGGCAAGTTTTCTAATAACTTTAAATGGTGCATTCATAAAATTGGCGCTTAACATGCTGAAGTATTCTATGGCACATAGTACTTTCACATGTTATAACCTATTTCTTCCCCATAACAAAATGCTGAGGCACATGGCGGTATCTCCCTTGGTCACAGGCTGGTGAAAAGACCATTATTCAAGGCAAATTCAAGACCACAACCATGCAGCTTCCATTTAAGTGTTTAGCCACAAAGGCTGCCTTGCTCCAAGCTGTGCTCCCTTCATCTGTTACTTAAATAGGTATTGTCAAGATAATGATGTATTTTTCATTGAAAGATTGAAAACAACTCTCCCACTGTAAGCAGATAAATGTTTGACACCATTTTCCCACCTTTCCTTGCGGTAGCAGTAGTGCTGTTTCACACAGGCAGAATCTTGGTCGCTGGCTTCATCTTAGATAATTCAAGACAAATCATTAGGGACATGCTTTGCCTAATGTTTTATAGGATTTTTAAATAACCATAATGTGCCCTGCACTGAGAAAAAAAAAAAAGATCTTCTAAACATTCTCTGTCTGGGCTGATAGGATTTCTGGTTTTAAAACTGTTTATAAGATATTATTATTATTCACTGTTCTCTATACCAAGGAATTTTTTTTTCCTAATCTGGATTACGTGTGAGCATACTGTTCTGTTAGAAACCCATTTAGATGACTTGCACTGTGGATTAGGAAAACAAGGCACTAATTATAATTTGACTAAGGCTGTATTATAGGTACCAGAAACATTTTGTGTTAGTAATCAGATCTTTGAAATGATCATAGCTTTGGACCATTTTCATAGGTCTCTGAGAGAAAGACTCATCAGACCCAAAGACCCAAAAGGGTTAAAAAAAAAAGGGGGGGCAAGGTTAACAACAGGAGATTTCAATCTGTTTGATCGCTTCCCCAGGGAGATTGACATCAGGAGCTCATTCATGCTCACAGAAAACGTGAAACAGAAGGAGAGACCTCAGTCATGCTAGTTAATACATTAAATTACGAACACACAGTGCCTTGCTCCCAAACGCCAAAAGCAGTCTCTTATGAGTCGCCTGGGCAAAAAGGGTAGGTCAAAACAAGACCACGCAACTGAACTTTTTACGAGCACTTTGCCCTTCACTGGCCCCTCCAGTGAACATGGGCTTTCTCAATAAATCAGACAAACATAGACCAAGGAGGGGATTGGCATATGGATTCCTAGAAGTCACTAGGTTCCCACAGCGCAGAAGTCAAAGAACTAGAGGAAAAACTTACTGATTGAATAAAGGAATGATTTATAAGAAAAGGAAATATGAAAGAACATGCTGCATGGAAAATTATTTAGAAAATATTGGGACTTATTCTTCGCTGGCCAGTCTAGCTCATGTCCTGGCTATTCCGGGCACACCTGGTCTAGCCATCCTGCAAAGTATGTGCACCTGTGCATGCTTCTGCCTCTGGCCTCTCTTCCACCAAATGACGGCTCCTTCTGCCCACTTCCCTATCTTTCTTACCATCTTTGCTTCAATGTTATCTTCAAAGAGAGTGTTTTTTTTTTATGCACCAGAAGTGATGCCTTGTAACTTTCTAAAGTCTTTTCATTTTTTACTTTTATTTCAATTTTATTTTTCAATTACAGTTTACTTTCAATATGATTCTGTATTGGTTTCAGGTGTACAGCATAGTAAGTGTGTTCTTATTTTAAATGGCCATCCTGTTTAAATGACCATAGTTCCAACTATCACCTGACTTAAAATTGCAGCCACCACCTTTCACCCCTGGTAACTCCAGATCCCTGAGTCTGCTTTATTTTTCCTCAGAGTCCATGGAACATCTCTGACTTATTATTTCTTCCTCATCACTGGGCATATTTACATGAAGGTAGAGATTTTTCCCTTTTATAAAAATTCCTGCCCAGATGCACCCCCTCCCCTCTCCTCGCTGTTGTAGCCCTAAAGTCAAGACCAGAGTCTGACAAATAGGGGGCACTCAATAAAGATTTGTTGCAAAAAAAATGAACGAATCCTGTATGACAAATTGATGGGTGGATTGCAAAATAACAGTGCTAACTTAAATTTTTGCTAATCTACTGAAGCAAGTATTCAAATATTTAAATTATATCATTGATTTTTGCAAAGACACATGCCCATGAAAACATTACCATTATCAACATGTTGAACATTACTAAAAAACCTTGCATGCCTAGGATCAACCCTAATTTTCCATGTTTCTACTACAATTTTAAACACTTAAGTATATACTTTAACGATAACAAAACAATTAAATATGATAATTTAAATCTTTATTGCACCCTTAATGTTTCTAAACAAAAAATAAGAAGGAACAGAATTATAATGATCATGATCTTAATTGAGGGAATTTTCAGTTATTGGTGAATTAGATCCTTATTTTGATATTAATAAGGATACTATAATAATTTGCTGGTCAGAGGAGAGTTAGGGATTTTCAAAGTGAAGAAATATGAAAGAATTTTAGAAGTTTGTGTCCTTAATTTCATAATGCTACCTTTTTTTCCAGTGTAGAATATAAAATGATAGATTACTTTTGTCATTGATTTGGATCCAGGACGAATTAGCAGAAAATTCAGGGAGTTATCTAAATCTTTTTTACTGACAAAAACAATCAATTTAGTATTAATTGTATTATCATGAACAATCAAATAAAGAGTAGTCAATTCATTTATGCATAATTTTAATGATCAAAGAAACATTTTTTACAAACAATAACATCAGTTTCTCTATTGTAAGGTACAGGCAATTATTCAAAAGCTATATCAATTGTTTAAATATTTCTTAATAATAAATTGTAACACTATATGTAATCAGAGTGAAACAATTTCTTTTCACGTCCTACTTTCATGGATTCACCTCAAGGCTCACCTCAGAACTTCTTATCCAATATTAATTACTGTAGGTACAATTATTTTGACTTCAACTGAGCTAGTGTTTCTTGCTGTGTATTTTCTATGTGGAACTACTTTTAGACTAAAAAAGTTTTCCACTGCAATCATTTGTTTTATGACTCAGAAACGTTTATTTAAAAAATATTTCAAATGATAGAAGTTTAAATTAGGCTACAGGAAATAATTGATATATGACAAATAAATAATCCTACTCATGCTACTAAAATAATACTTTTGTGTTTGAAGAGTTCAGATCTTTTTAGATTCCTGAACCTGATTATTTATAGACACAGATCCAAAGACCATTCATTCCAAAGTGAACCTGGATACCCCATAAGAAAGTCCTATCTGTACTTCTGTGTTCAAAAATGAATATAGTTAAACCAAAATGAAATTGAACAGTCTCCATTTTTGACTTTAGAATACATTTTTCTAATGGAAACCATCTAGGCTGTTAGATCAGTTAGATGGGTTCATTCACAATCCTATATTTACTACAATCCAGCCTGATGATTGATGGGTAAGAGAAAATTACATCATCTCTGAGTGAAAGGTAAATTCTTCTACTGCACAGCTATGTAACATTCCAAGGGTTACAGTACTTTGATGAATATATAAATCTATTACTGCACCTCATTTGTTCATGCCTTTAAATATTTCATAGATAATACTGGTATTCCACGCTCTACATTGAAAGGCTTTAAGCATCTTTCCTGAGAAAATGGTTATAGTTATACACCAGAGAGGATGACCAAAAGGCTTAAAGCCATTCAACCTGTAGGGTGGCGAAGGCCTCCCATTATTCCTTTAGACAACGCACATTCTGCTTTTCTGCTTTGTTGAGTGTCACTATGTTTGCATTTCTGCAAGTCAGAGTTTGGTTTTGCTCACAGTAATCATGAGCTCCACCTGTAATGAATGTATGTACCAAAATTCAAGCACACTTTCACAAAAGCACTAGAAATATGATTTTAATTCATGAATTTGAATTTTTGGCTGCAGGCAGCAGCCACAGCTCCTTTGAACTCATTGTACATATATTTTTATGGAGGTATGAGCTAACAACATTACTTAGTTAATATAATGACTATTGAAAAGAAAATTAGTCACAAAAGCAGAGTCAAAAAGTGCATTCCTTTGTATCTATGTGGGGGAGGGGCATTGCCTTTAGCAACCAACTTCCAATCCCAACTACAGACAGCGGTTTCCTCAGGTGTAGTGAGGTAGCCATGATTCTCAATTTGAGAGGGTTGTGTGTGTTGGGGAGTGAGCTAGAAAGAATCTCCCCCTGCCCATAATTCAGTGGAGAATAACTGTTCCATTAACAATGGTCAGAAGATGACCTTAAATCTTAAGATATTTTTATTATTCAAAAGTCAACTTTGAAACATAACCTTTATTCATACATATTCAAACTCTTCCTTCAACTTATATAAATAAAACACCTATTGAAAGGTCAAAGTTGACAACCTTAACTGCTCTCTTCAGCAAAAACCTGCGAGAAAGATTCCAATTTAAAAAATTTTAGAACAAAATTCATCTTCCATCATTGCAAAGCACCTGGTTTCTTTACCCATTTATTAAGTTTTGAAGAGAGATTTCCTTCCCTCAAATAAATATTTGTTTGATTCCTGGAATGTCATCTTCCTGCAAAGTTGTTGGTATATAATGAATTCCATGAAATACTGGCACTGAGCCATTTTTAACACGTAAGTTTGGACTGTGTTTCAAGGAATAAATGGGACCCGCGTAGTGCTCTCTCTCATTCAGTCTTCAGCCAGCCGGCTCATTTCCGTAGTCTAGCCAACATGAAGTAGGGGGTATCGCCTTCTGTCTTCAGTTCACTGTAGAAAAGACCACACAGTCATCAAGATCGAGCACGTTCACCCGTAAGGACATAAATGCTGTACCGCCACCATTACCACCTCCCTCACCCTCTACCACCACATCAGAACCAATTGCTTTAATCTAAGAGATGGCGGTTAATAGACGGATTGTAATTTCCCATGAAACAAAGAAGAATCACATTGTGGAAGCATTAACTTTATGTAAATTCACTTAGTTGTTCTAGGACAAGACTGAGGAAGTGTCAGGGGATGCGAGAGTTAGAGCCTGTGTCTGGCACTCCCCTCAGTGAAGACATGCGCCAGAGTGACTTGGACATGGGAAACCCATCGGTGTTCCCTTAGGACATTGTACTTCCGTGGATTTCACGAAGCCTGACCTTCTCTCCTCACCATGTGCATGTGCATGCACACATATGTATGTATGTATGTGTCTGTTTTGTTGCTGTCATTGTCATTGTCTAACATGACCCCTAATCTCAAGCAAGATGTTCAACCCCAGAAACATCTATATGTTCTAATACTTGAGGAAAAGAAAAAAAAATGATTTCTATTTTGGTACTTATTGTGCGAGGTAGCATAGAAATATATTTTATGGGTGATATAAGAGACTTGCCTAGATTAACTTTTAAATGTACATTTTTTTTTTTGCTTTAATAGCTACTTTTAAACTCCAGTCTCTCCCTACAGTTATAATTCCATTGTATGTGGGTGAATCCAGACTTACTAAACCATACTACCACTCACATTCTGAAAGCAGCCAATTAATCATATTTCATTTTGCAAACATGAGACCATCGAGATAGGGTACATGGTGAAATGGCTATAACACATAAGGGCTACTGGGACTATCACAGAGATAGTAAGACCAACCCCAGAGGATTTATGGGTGAGGACCTGCAGAAAACCAGCTCATCCCACATGAGGACTAATTTTGCCTATAGTACCCCTAGCCTCATTACACGCGCGTCACACAGGAGCATGCTAAACCTCACACCCTGTACTGCCGCTATCAGAAACAGGAGGCCAGCAGAAGAACACAACATGGCCAATGGGACTCTTCCAAGAAGTCTCCACCTGGGAAGAGGCCTGAATCCTCTCCCTTATGGAATGTTCTACGCCTCGATTAAGTGCGCCTCAATGAAAGAAGTGAATCCCACTGGGGAGGGGCTATTCTGCCTGAGGACTGGCCTGCTCTCCTTCCTGCTTCACTAGTCAACTGCCTTCCACTTTAAACTCTGTGCTTCACTAACAAACTTTCACTTTAAACTCTATGCTGGCTTGAACTTGAATTCTTTCCTGCGTGAAGCCAACAACACACAGTGGGTCATGGACCCACTGCCCTGCAGAACACCTGCATCACCATCACATCATTAACATTGCAATTTCTATCAAAAATCGTAACACAAAGGGCAAAGTCAGGCCAGTTTCCTTTTTTCAGTTACAAAATGTTTGCATGTGATTCTGCCCAAGTCATAGGAAGAAAATAAACCTGTAATACTATAAGACTATCTGTTAACTGCAGCTGCCACAGAGTTGGCCGTAGAAGCCATTCTCTCCTGCCCACCCCGCTGTCCCGGCAGCAATCACTACTGCAGTCTGAGCGCTCGGGACTGGCGTGGTCACAATAAGGAGACAGCCAACTCCTGGCCTGCTCCCCTCCCTCCAGGGTCAGAAAAGTGGATGTTGGCCTCCCCAGACCCTAAGGGGAGTGGTATCTGGTGTGGATGGAAACGGGCCACATACTAGCCCTGAGAAGCTCAGAGGAGGCCTGCGTGGCAGCCTTACAAACTCCGAGACTGACAGTTACCCCTTAGGATGATGTGAATGGTGTGAAGTTAAAGTTTTTTTGGAACTAAAAGCGAGTCATGGCAGGTAGTCACGTCCTAGACCAGTATCTTCCTCGACAAAGGTCAATCCTTATATTAACTAAGCCTGTCTGTTGTTTTTTACATCTATAGTAACATGTCTTTGGAATGTCAGGGTCATTTCCTTTTTCCAGATCCTTCGGGGCATAATCTCCCATCAGAGCCCGGCAAACAACCCCTCACTACTATGCTGTTCTCCTGCATGCCGGCTCTTTGTGCTCCAAATGTTAACTGTCCCGTAGCACCAGTGTAAAAGAAGGATTAGTCTCTTGTCTTACTCTTTATTCACTGTTGGAATAAAGCCATTGGCTTGGCTTTTCTCCCGCCTCCCTAATCTACTATCAATGAATTTCATGTAATCCCCTGCCCCTCACATCTCCTCCTTGGATTCTACGGTATAAAATAAGCTGCAAAGCTGCCACTCTCCGGAACCTCTTCTCAATCTGTTGAGATTTCCCCCCCCAAGCAATTATTGTCCGTTTGGCTCAAAATAAACTCATAAAAATTCTCTCCAGGTTTGGAGGCTTTCTTACGTCCCTGCTAGTAAAGGGGGCAACTGACCACCCTCCCTTCCCTCAGACAGTCCCGTTTGCCTTTCCCTTTTAAACTCTTCTCCTCCCCACCCCCACCCCCTAAAGGGGCTCCTCTTGCTGCTTCCGAAATGAGAGCATTTCACTACCTCCTTTAACACTGCCGGGACAGGCTTTCTTTTCTTTCTTAGAAGTTGCAGGGCTAGTGGCCAAAAAGTTGAGAATGTAGCACCTGAGCCCAAGGATTTTAGACTTGTTCGTATTGGTTTCCTCTCCAGTCTGTAATTACGTGTATCATTAGCAAAGGGGAGCACGCTTGTTGCAGGGAGTTCTGAAGAGGGAGAGGCATCGGCCTGAAGTCCTGGCCTGACACTAATCCCAGCGGCTGATTCTCCAGCTCAGGCATGTGCTGAAGTGCTTTCAGAAAACAGGCTTCTGCCCTAGAGAGGCTGGACTGGGAAATCCAAACGCTGCTAGAACAGAAAGTTTTTAATCGTGTTTTAAATGATTCATGTAATTACAGGCTGTGATTTCTTTTAAGTAATAATTTCATAGAGTATTATGGAAAGGAGATTTGAGCCCAGAAGTCTTTTTTTTTTTCCCTATGACTTGTCACTTTGGATTCTGTCAACACTAGAAAGTGACTTTGATGGTATTAACTATCATTGCCATTGTTTTAGTGGGTCATTATCATTGCTTGGTGGCTCATTATTAAGTAGTTATTGAAGGCACTTGTCCTTAGCAATGCAGGAAATAAAGTAAAATACAAGAAACTATTCCTGCACTCTTGACATTTACAATTCCTTTGACTAGAGGTATAGACATAGACATTTAAATAAATACATGGAATTCATGATTAAAATAGTCCTTGATGGCACAGAACATATGAGTGGTGCAGGGACAAGGACAGAAGGGGAGATGACCTGTTTTGTCTGGGGAAAGTGTTGAAGCCCACATTGGGCTTGTTTTACAGCAAAGGAGAGGAAAAAGATATCTGAATCTATTACTTCATTTATTCAGTAAGTATTTATGTGTTAGGCTTTAAGGACTCGGTAGTGAACAAGATTAACACAGTTCCTAGTCTCTAAAAACTGACAGACGGTAAACAAACAACCACATAAGCATAAATACACTGGAATCTTTCTCCAGTGGGATTCACGAATGTTCAACAAAGGTGTGAAGGTAAATGGGGATAGAAGACTTTACCTTGTAGTGACAGCCTTAGATGCCATTGTCCTAGGAGTTTCGGACTGAAGTGCCACCTTGGTTTTTAGTTCTCTATTCTAAAGTTGGAAAAAATTTGCAGAAATCACATAGCTAGCACATGTATCAGCCACACATGCCTCATGCTTTTGGTCAACCCTTCAACACTCCTTGGCAGCAAGCGTGTTGTTCCAGTCATTCTATCAGAACACAGAATGTGGCCAGTTGAGAGTCACTAATATCTGTGGAATTATCCACTCACTAGCTGTATGAACTCCTTTAGTTACTTAACCTCCCTATACCTAATTTCTTCATCTGTGTAATAGATATAATCGTAGTCTCTTCTCCACAGGTTCTGAAATGAACTAAAAATATGTAAAGAACTCAGCTCAGTGTCTGGCTGAGTTTTAAGACTTAAAAGGCAATTGGTTATGAACCATGCTGAGTGATTGCCCCCTTATGGTATGTTGGCATGATTTTCTTATTCTATGTGCTTATCCATATTTCCTAATTTGTATAGAATGAATGAATATGTTAGCTTTGCAAAAATAATACAAGAAAAATATTTTATCAACTAACATTTGCCAAAAGGCCACTAAGTAAGAAAAGCTGTGAGGAAATGCGTTTAAAGACATTTCTTAGAAGGAAGAGGCCCTAAGAGGAGCCAGGCCCCATCATCTGAGGCCTGGAATGTGCACTGGCCACCCTTACAGGGCACCAGAGGGGGCCCTAGTTTTGAGCCAACTATTCCACCATCACCGTGTTTTCAGCTGGACAGAGCTGTGAGCCTTGTCTTTGTCAAGTGAACAGGCCCCTTTAACCTACCAAAGGGGAGAATCTAAGGAAAGCCTGAGGCTGGAAGAGTATACCCTCTAGAATAAAGAGAACAGTGGTCCTCTGGAAAGGTAGAAGGGGCAGAACAGAGCAATGGTTACAAAATTTAAGGTGGAAACATATTTACAACCCCTCTCTGTTCTTATGACTTTTTTCTTCTGACGGGGTTAGCAGAGAGAACACGGTGGTGGAAGGAATGAAGTGGCACGTGTCATGGAGCCCCTCTCTGGTCCTTCCTGGGGAGCAGCAGAGCTCCCGAAGACGACGAGGTCTGCGGTGGAAGTCAGGGTGCCTCCGTATTCCACGGGACAGGACCACGTTGCGGGGACAGCACGCAGGGAGTCAAAACACTGAGGGCTGATGTAGAAAAGGAGACCAGGTCTAGGCAGTCAGTGACCAGTCATTTGACAAAGGCAGGAGGGGGGCCCTGAGCAGGAGGTGGAGCTGAGGCTGCTGTGGGGTCTGCAGGTACCCCAACCTCAGTGGGGGCTTTGCTGCACTTCCTGTGAGGCAGGGGCGCCCTGCTGGCCCCGGTTGGCAGCTGACGAAGAATGAAACGGGCTTCCCCAGCTCAGGGGGAATAGTGAGAAGATAGAAAAACACGTCTCATCCCAGGAAATTATAAAGGCTTATGCTAAGTTTTAAAATGCTGAAAAGTAAGAAAATAACAGGAGGCTTCTTGAAGTGAATGGGCCTTGAGGCAAAGCTTGGAGGAAGAGAGAAGACACTCAGGGAGGGAAAGACACAAAAACTGGGGACCGTGGATGGCTATCTGACTAGAGCTAAATTCACACAGGAATAGCTTTGACCAAGCTCGAATTCCAGTCTGTGTCATCTGTCTCCCCAGGATAGCAAGTATCCTGAAAAATTTGGATGAACTTTTAACAATTATTTATTAATATTTAATATTAATTATTCAACAATATTGTAAAATATTTAATACTTGACACTTTAAGAACAATTAAGAAAGAGCACTGCTCCCTGAAGCTATAATTTCTTACGCATACAAGATGCACATATACACACTCACAGAAAGACACTCATATATAAACACAGACATGCACATGCACTCACAGATAAACACCCAGACACAGTCACACAATCATACACAGACACACACACCACTCACATACAGATACACTCAGACAGTATCACCATGGCATATCATCATCACACACAAGCACACACACAGATACTCACACACAGGCTCACAGCTCCACCGATACACACACACAGAGTCACATTAGCACTGAAATATACAACAGATTCTTTCCTTACCTGGGCTTCCAGTATGTTAACTTTTTCTTTCAGACTTTCAATTCTTTTATCTTGTTCTTTTAAATTATTTTTTAATCCTTCCAACTAAGAATTAAAAAACACAGTTGGAAAAGTCTTGTGAGACAAAAGGGAATAGTTACTTAAATCAGAAATTGTGCAGGTTTCTATGTTCAAGTAATGTTGAGCCAATAGAAAAAATTAAATCCCAAAGCATTAGGAGACTCAGCAAGCTAAAAAGAAGAGCAGAACAAATTGGCACCTGGGGATGGAACGTGCAGACAGTGCTGTTAAACATTTTAATCTTTGGGAAAGCTGTTTAGACCAAATTTAGCGAGTGCCTCTGTGAAAAGCATTATTGGTCATCCTTTTATGTCTCAGTTCATAAGATTTTTATCCTGCAGATACAAAGGCCAATGGACAAGATGCAAGGCCACTGCCCAGCATGGGGAAGCAGCATGAGGCAGAGATCTGGTCAACCAGCAACATCACGCAGTGAGCCTGCTTCTCTTGGGAAGAAAAGCATCGGCCAAGAGGCAATGTGGAGCCAGGGAGGGGGGCGTAGTTCAGAACAGTGCAGGAAGAGAGGGAACACGTAGATTCTAAGGCCAAGTCTGCCACTATCTTCTCTGTCATTTAACTACTGTGGGCCTCAGTTTTCTCATCTGTCAAATGAAAACGTCGGTTGCCCCAAAGTCCTTTTGGATTCTGAAGGGCCACAAGTCAATTCTCTTGGTGAGGTCCTCGCCAAGCAACAACAAATGCTACATTGATGTTAGGAAGGTATCTGAGTTATTTAGAAAGACTCCTTTTGGAAACAAATATTAGGCAGTAAAAAAAAAAAAAAAAAAGAATGACACTCTGATTTTAAGCCTAAAGCAGAGCCTCAAATCAACAGTTTGAGTATCGGATCCACCATCTATCTGGCTGTTACTACAATGACATCTCTCACTGCCAGGATGGTCCCAGAGAAGAGACAGAGGACAATCCTTCCTAACACTCCTCCTCAGTAAATTTATATGAAACTGATCAAAAAACTTAAGAAAAGGCTGTCTCCAAAACTACAAAATCATCCAAAGAATAATGTGACTCAGTTATCTGACTCAGGGAACCTTTTAAAGTCACCAAGACATCTAAAGAGCAGTTAAACACAATTGCCCTCTATCTGCACTGAGAACACTCCAGGTATTAGCATTACAGACACAAGAGGGCACTGGAAGCAGAGCCCTGTTGGATGGGAATAAAAAGGAACTGTCTGCGGGGGGAAGAACCTCGCTGCTTGTAAAGCCCAGGTGAGCCTCTTGTACTTGGTCTTTTCACTGTAAACATATCATCTACCAGAGAGAGAAAGGCACGTGAGTAACCTGACCTCCTGGATGATTCTGCGCAGGTTCTGGTGTTGGGAGTGAATCACAAACTGCAGGTGTGAGATCTGCTCCTGGAGAAGGGAGATCTCCTTCTGAAGATCCTGGCAACTGGACACACAAAGAAAAAAAGAGGAAACGATTCACAAAGGCATCGGATGCTGTATTTTGTTTGTTTGTTTTGCTTTGTTTTACAGCTGGGCTGCCAGGTTCTCCTCACCCGCTACCTGGCTACTGGGCACCCTGTGAGGAAGACACCCAGGCCCCACACGTGGCACTGAAGATAAACAGCCCCAAGGCAGCCTCTGATTAGCTCAGATGTAAATTTGAATAAGGATGTCAATTCATGTCTAAAGCTCCTTTCTGGCTACTTGTGACTCTCCACCACCAGCAGGTAGTTGAGCCAAGTTGTACTGAGCCACGTGAAGCACGTGCGTATCTAATCTGTCTTGCTGTGAACGCCCACAGACCGAGCACCCGTCAAAATGCACAGATAATTACGGGGCCGGGAATGGAGGCTTTACGTGTATAACAGAAGCCAATTTCCAATGATACAGAGTTAGTATATGCTATGAATTGTTTGTGTTTGTCTTTTTACTTTTTTGGCTTCCTACTTTTAGTAATTCTGCTACCTGTGAGTAGGGCAAGGGCAGGGAGGGGAGGAGGAAATTAAATTCCAGATAATATTTTGAGTCTACATCAACCATTGAGAAAAAAAGGTGGGAGAAGTTTGAATTTAGATTATTCATACTTTCCTAAAGCTCTATTTAGGTAACTAAAATTGATTATACAGCTTTTGAATATTTCTCTCCTTGCCAACGTTATTTGAGTTATGAGGAAACATGCCTCATTGTGGCAAGACCACCAAACCTGCGCATTGAGACTTTGAACTCACACACCTTTCTAAGCCTCAGTATAACAGGTATAATAATTCCTACCTCTTCTACTTCACAAAATTGTACTATATAGACTTAAAAGGTAAAGTGGATGTACTTTTGGAAAATGAGCTCTTTACAAAGTAGTATATTAATACTGTTTTCACTTAATAAGGTTTTACAATTAGTCGCCACTATCCAATGCAAACACAATTCCGATTTTCATAGCCTCTCAAATATTACAGAAGTCATGGAAATCCACGTTGACTCTACAGAGCATGTTCTCATTAGGAAAAAAAGCCTCCATTTGTCTCGCATCATGTACTAAAAATTGCTTCTCAAACTTAACATGCATTCGAGGAGCTGGGTAAGTCATCAGGGATCTTGATAAAATGCATATTCTGACCCAGGGAGCGGGGGCAGGGCTCAAGTGTCCTCATTGCTGGTGAGCTCCGGGGGTTGCCAATGAGTTTGCTGGGCTGCAGGCCATGCCTTGGTTGCTGCGAGTGATGCAGCACTAAACCACAAAGGTGGTCTCAGAAGCTTCCAGTAACTGACATGATCAGCTTGAAATGTCAAAGACAGTCTTTTGATTCTTTTTCACTTTGGGTTTGCATGAGAAGGCTTTAAAAAGAGTTTGTTTTACTGTAGAAAAAATTAACTTCTATAAAACTATAGAAATCCCTGCATAAGTACAAATAATTTATGGTAGCCATTACTATTTACCCTATGAAATTAAATAATTTATACTTTAAAAATACTGTACAATTACACAACTTTTATGTCACAAAATACGTAAAATGTAGTTCATTATTGATCACTGCATAAAAAGTTAAAGCAATCTAATGATCATCAGTATATTGATTAAGCAAATTACGCTATTCCCATGCCACTTCTATTTTACATATACCTATGTATCACAGGAATAGGCTAATAGATTTGATTTATATCAACGATGATTTTGCAGAACGTTATAAAAAGAATGGTCTTTCACAAATGGTACTGAGACAACTGGATTGTCATATAAAAGAAAAGGAAAATTGATCTTTTCCTCATCACATAACAAAAAGAAATTCCATATAGTTTCTTTGTACACAGCTGGGGGAGCAAAGACTTTCAGAAGATAATGTTGAACAGCATCTTCATCTAAATTTGGAATAGAGAAAGGTTTAAATAAAAAAATAGAACTAAAGCAGTATTAACCACAAGGGAAATACTGGTAAGTTTGACTAGACAAAATAAAAAACTAGTCATCAAATAAGCATGAATGGGAGAACCTCAGAATATTGGTAACACAAATGACTAATAAAGGTACAGTATCCAGAAGATATGAGGAACATCTATAAATCAATAAAACAGGCATTCCAGTAGAAAAATTAGAAAGTGACATGAAGAAGCCCTTCACAAAAAAGATGAGTCTGAGGCCTAAGGATCAAAACAGCACAGAAAGCCAACAGAAATGTCACCCACTGCTGGAGCCAAGGTTAAACACTGCTCCAGTGAGGGGGGAAGAAGAAGAAAAGAGCGTCAGACTCAGAACTTTACTGAGAAATTATGAGAAAGAACTCAAGATGCTTTGCTGAGGCAGGCTAGCTTTGAAAATTCGCAAATGTTCTTAAATTCATAAATTGATAAAAAATAAAACTTTCATAGAAATGTTAAAGGCAAGTATTCAAAATGACCTCATTGTCTTGTGATGACCCAGAGCTTGAGGACCAAAGGGAAATACATGGCTTTAGAAGGATAGTGGGGCAGGGGAAAAGGGTAGATATTATGCTCCCCAAAATACAAGTCACTGAAGGTAAATAAAAATCTGAAATAGGTCTCAAGGTGGAAGAGAAGTATTGGTTAAAAGCACTCCTGAAAACATGGTGCTTTCAGACTTACCGGCATTAGTATACCAGACAGTGACTAGAGGAAATCTGCAGAAAATCTCTCTTAGGATTGTTTAATAACCTAGTCATCCATTTAAGGTCTCTGAATATGAGACCATACCTCAATAAGCTGCCATTAGAACTCCTTTTAATCTTTGTTATTTATCTTTCAATGAAAGCACTCAGTCTTAATAAAGAAGTACTATCTTAATAAAGAAGTACTAAAGCAAAACAGCTGGCAGAAAATCTAACAAAGGCCAGGCCTGGAAGAGAACAAGCTCTTTTAACAAAGGTCATTAGCTAGGATTCATGCTTTGCCTCCCGGTATATACATAAAGTAAATGTTGAAATTAAAATAGAATCGAAAAACTTCTTCCACAAAGATAAAAGTATTTTTGCCTATTATTTCCATTAACACGGAAATTATATATAAACAAACAAAGGAAGACTCTGACAAGTGGCAAGGAGAAGGGAGGCCAGCTTGGGACCTTGGAATCCAAGAGCAACACAATGGTGACTTCCCCAAGTTTTCTTTCTGTCTCATGTTTCCCAGACTTGGAGCTGAAAAAGCCCAAAGCCTGGAAATACCAGTGGGAGCAACGACAAAAAAAAAAAAAAAAAAATCCCCCTGCCCCCCGCCCTCTCCCTGTCCCCTGCCAAAGAGGGAAATGTTGGCCCTGCCAAGGAAGGGTTGAGGGTCCTCTCTTAATTCAATAATCAGGAGCTGTGAACAGGGTACTCTTTCTGGTATTATTCCCGTTGGATTCCTTAGCATTCAAGAAAGAAAGTCAATCCTCTCTTTACTTGCAGAAATATGCAAACAAGTGGCTCTACTTTTAGCTACTAACAAGGGACGATCATAGAGTCTGTACTTGGCAAGAAGCATACCCTTGACCTCTCTGCTGGCCAATGTCGGCCAAAGACTTGATCAAAGGAGACGAGTTCATGAAGGACTGTCTCTCTATCCACTTGTTTGGACACTAAAATCTACCTTTGGGTTAAATTACACCATCAGAGGACAGCATTATTGAGCTTGGCCAGGTTGCCCTCTGTTCCTCAGTTATACTGATTTTGATTGGCCTCATGCTATCCTCTGTTAATGGATTTTCTGAGATACAACTTCTGTGTATATTATAAGGATTCAGCTGAAGACATTCTTCAGGTCTCTCTGTATAAGCATATCCTGAAAAATTGTTTCTCTGGCCTTACAGATATATTAAAAAGAACTGGAAGAACTGATTGGCTTTAGTCCTATGGACTTCGTAAACCACAAAACTAGTCATAATTTCCTCTTGAGATTGGCTGCTAGAAAATTTAAAATTGAGTGGTTGACTTAGCACCTCATGGTACATAGCACCTCATGGTACCATTTTGTGCGCCAGCCTCATTATATGCCTGTTCTTATCTCTTCTGGACTTTGTCATCTAACTTATTTCCCATTTAATGCATCATGTTTTATTTTATGGAGTTTTAATAAACAACATTAAATTTTCTTTTTTAAAATTTTATTTATTTATTATTAGAGAGAGGGGAAGGGAGGGAGAAAGAGAGGGAGAGAAACATCGATGTGCGAGATACATTGATCATTTGCCTCTCGCATGCCCTCAACTGGGGACCTGGCCTGCCACCCAGGCACGTGCCCTGACCAGGAATCAAACCAGCAACGTTTCGGTTTGCAGGCCAGCACTCAACTCACTGAGCCACACCAGCCAGGGCCAACATAAAATTTTCTTAGCACTCCAATACATAAATATATAATTATAAAAGGTATCAAAAGCATGACGATGGCCATATTTACACAACCCTGGAATACAACTCTTTTAAGTCTTTACAGTGTATTTATTAAAGGGATTAATGGATTATGATGTATACATGAATGAAAATTCCAGAAGAAATAGAAAGAGCTAGGTACTGAGATGCCAGAACATCATAAAAGTAGCAATAAAACTATGCAGCTGTCCTAAGATGTTATTGCTTCTCGGTATGTTATATTACCCCAGGACTGGGAATATGACTAACCCTATATGGAATTCCCACTTGAGAGAGAAGATAGTGAGGTGAGTCACGTCCTAGAACTTCTGTGAAGCTATAAAAGAATTCTAGAGTCTACAGTGACCTGGATGGCCTGCTATTTAGGATCTAACTTTACTGGTGCTTTATGGTGGCTGTCGCTGAATGACAGCACCCATTGGAAGAGAGAGAAACTGAGGATCACAACCACAAGATCAGGTGAAAGAATAAGCCAAGATGTAGGTGTAGTTCTGTTCACATTTCAACAAAGCTCGAGAATATGTATTCTTATCACCTGTCAAAGTCTTCCCCATTGTCATTTTCAGTGGTGACACTAAATGTGGGGCCTGAGAGAGCCATCCAAGGTATCACAGGTAAACATGCAATTTAAGTAATAACAATGTGCTTTGACATGCAACCTCCGCTTCAAGACACCCTTTCTCTCCTCTAAGGAACTTGCCATCCTTAAATATATATATATGGAAGAGCCAATACACTACTTATCTTTACACACATCAGATCTGTTTCCCAAAGGATAACTATAAAGTGGGCCTGTGTGTTTGTCACAGGACAGTAAGATGCATGGGAAGACGGCCTCCTGCTTGTAGTCACACAGCGGGCTGAGGGAACCCATCTGAGGAAGGTCTCCAGAAGCCTCCAGAAATGAGATAAAGAAGGTCAAGTCTTTTCTGTAGCAGAACAAGAGCAGGCTCTGCTGTGACAATAATAGAGCCAAAACTCCCAACTCCCCAACTTCTGAGAGGCTGAGTAATTTGACAAGCCACTTAACCAACTTGAAGCTCTGTTCCCTTCCTCAAAGGTGGATGGAAGGACTCAATTAAAGAAGGAACCCAGAGTTATGCTATAAACTGAAAGGCACTCTACATGTGCCAGTTAGTGCTGGTAATTGTGAGGATTAGCATAATGATAATATGATATATACATATCCATATGCAAGAAAGGAACCTGTCATTTTCTTCTGAATTATACAAGTTGAGTTATATCATTATCCAGAGATGTTTTCTTAACATTAGAAATGTCAAGTTAGAACCTACTGAATCTTTTAATCAAAATGGCAGAATGAAGCAAACTGCAATTCGAGAGTCGTGACACTAGCCAAACCTGCCATCTATGCCCAAGGGAGACTAAGTCACCTGCAGCCTTGCTTAGGGAAGCAGCCCCAGGCTCCTCCTCGAGTAACGGGAGAACACCCACAGGGCTGGGCATAGGTACCTGCCCGAGGTTATTGGTTGTTTGATGATCAGCCTGCCCAATACAGGAAGGAGTATGAGGCCAGTCAGTCTCTTTCTGTGGAATTTGAAAGGAAAATACAGAGGATATAAACCAGCTGGTGAAAATCATGGGAAAAGGTAACGGATCATGCAGGAAGAACAAGAGAAGAGTGAAACTGCATGCACCGTGACTGAATGGGAGCAACAAAATAATTTGGCTTCTAAAGACCGCATTAGGTGCCAAAGGGTGGCCTCCCATGTGCCCAGAGGTACATGCTCTTTGTGGCCACACCTCTGCAGTCTTAACCTAACGGAAAACACCTTCATTTGTGGTGCCTTTAACCGACTCTCTGCTGCTTGAACCAAGAGTCTGACTCATACTGAATTTCATTGTCTTGTCTCTTAGCAAAGTGAATACCAGCTCAGAAAAAGCAATAAGAGGAATACTTGTGATACTCACAAGTCTATGAAAGTTACCTAAGCCCGGATTTTCAAATGCCATTCTGTAAACACAAAACATCTATTTCCCCCAAGATATTTCTAAAACCTCTTTAAGAACTTTCTGAAAATTCTTTATAACCACTGCTCATATATAATAGAATTGGAAGAATAGATCAATTTGGTTTTCAAAATGGTTACCTTTTTTTTTTGGCTCTAAGACTGACAAAAACCCTGTTATCAATAAAAAGTCATTTTTAAAAGAAAAGAATCAAACTCTGACTGTCTGGACTCTTAATGGAAGGCTCACTGTACCAGCCTGGAGTTCTGCAGCATGAAAGCTCTCTCTATTTAAGGGGTGGGGGGGGGGAATAACATAAGTAAAAGATTTATTTAGAATTAAGTTATAAGTATATCTAAGTAGTTCTAAAGACCTATGGATGTCTTCCCCAGCATTTCCTTCATTCCCTACAGAAATGTGCAGTGCTGTGGAACTCTCTTAGAAGTTTACCTTCTGCGGCTATCCGGTCACTCTACCTTCAGAAGGACTGAACCACCCACCAGCTTCCCTGGAGCGCCAGCGAACCCCAACCCTCCCCATTCCCAATAGATGGGGAAAGGGAGGCACACAACTGTTAATGCTAAGAATTCTCCCCATTCCTGTATTTACACGCCCTTTGTTTCCTTAGAGGGTGGTAGCCTTCTGTCCACCAGCCACTGGTCAGTGGAGAGAAAAGATACGAGAAACTGCTATTACATAGGAGGTAGATTCACTAACCTTTTAGCATAGGTAGTGTTGGATTTGAGTTGCAGCACTTTGTTTTCCAAAGACAGTTTTCTTTCTAGCAGTGTGCTCTTTTCCTAGGAAAAAATAAGATACAATTTTTGCTTCTTCTCTCTCTGTCTCTCAATGTGTGTGTGTGTGGTAAGGCAATCTTGCAAACTGTTCGGAAAAGATGCTTCTTGCAATAGTAGAAATGCATCTTGAGCTAAAGAGGTTATTTTATACGGGACTGTTACAACCGGCCCCAGTGAAGCCTCCCCTGCATTGTTTTCGGGTAGCTCAACATCAGCTTGTCTTCACCAGCCGCCTTCACTCTCCTCGCCTGCCTGGACAGCTTCTGCCCTTCCCCCAGCGCACTGCTGACACAGAGCCTGCTCAGTTCAAAGGTCTCCTGCCTCCCTCCATCCCACTCCAAATGCAGCCCCCCACCCCTGCCCCACCAGCTCTCGCACTGGCTCTCCCGCCATTACAGGCGCTTCTCCATTTGACGAAGCTTTTGGGATCCAAGGACGCTACTGCACGTAATGTGATACCTACCTGCTCACAGAGTAGAAAAGTGGTAACTGCATTTTTAGTGAAGGGTCAAGGTCACAAATAATAAAGTCTCTTCCTAATTAGGATGTAAGAGAAATGACATTGAGAAAGAATTACCCTTAATGTCATTATGAAGCCAATCTCTTTCCATCCGAAAGGAAAATAGACAAGTCCATGGAAAACTAAACTGGGATGACTGTTCTTTATATTTGATGGTCAGAGATTTCTTTTGTACAATGCTGTTTAAATTCATTCCTGCTGCATTATTTCTGTGGATGAAATAGAAGGCGAGGCTGCACAGCGAAAACATTGGAGCAGCTCTGGACAGGTACTGAGCTGGTTTGGAAACTTTGTGGCTGTGTAAGTTTTGCCAGAGCTTCCATGGCTCTGGGCCTTCTTGCTGTTAATAAAAAACAACCCAAACCTGGAAATCAAAGTAATACGCGGCATGTGGTTTTAATGTCATACCGGGTCACTGTTTAATAATCCAACGCAGAATTATTTAATTCCCTTGGAGAATTCCCCTGTGTTTGATTTTTATTATTTACTATTTGATTAGAGCCTGGGCTCTGAAGTTGAAGGTCAATTTATAGATGTCTGCCTGTTTGAAAAGACAATCCCAAAGGTTGTGGATTAATTGCTTTAAAGTATATTAACCAGCTAGGGATCTAGCCTAGTAATCCTGTCCTATATTCCTTTTTTCAAAATGACACTTAGCCTGCTCAATAGAAGGCCTCCTGCCTCCCTCCCTCCCTCCGCAAAGGCAACCCCCTGCTCATCTCTCCTTAGGCACCGTTTCTCAAAATAGTTTATTTAAATCAGTTTTACTGTTTTACTGGTTCCATCAATAATTAATGATTTGAACATCTGGCATGTATTTATTCTGTATTTGCATGCGTCATGGTTTTGACTCTTTGAACATTAATAAAATGGGAATAAAACTCCTATATTGAAGGTTGGGATGGTTGAAGATAATATCTGTGAAAGGCCTACGGATGTACTTGGACCATATTAGGACCTTAATATATAAAAATGGGAAGGTGCCAAACATGTCATATCTTATGTGCTGTTGCTTTTAAAATGGATACTTTTTCAAATTTTTTTCTGCAGCATTCTTGTGACATATAGAAACTCTTCTGGTATAGCCCTATTTGTTTTCAAATTATTTCTGAGTGATCACAGATATGCCTTGTAAGCTTATTATAATACGTGGATCATCATATATTTTGAATTTATAAGGAGGAAAATGGTGTTTAACAAACATTGTTCTTAATGGACTTAAATAATGGATCTTTGTAAACGGGGTGCTAGCAGACCAGAAAATTGGACATGTTAATGCTCTGCTTTGGCAGGGGGTCTTAATGCCTCTTCTTTGGCAACACAGAAAATCACGATCGGCCAGCTTCTCGGGGACAGTGACTTCCAGGAAGGTAAAGGAGTTCACAGCGCCACCCAGTGGGCAATCCACTCTTCCCAAACCACACCTCTGGGGAGCTGAAGCATCCTTGGCCTTACTGAGCAGAATAGAGCAAACACCAATTTAAATCATGGCCAAATGTTAACATTTTAATGACTTAGGAACCATGGATGCCATTTTTATCCCGCATCAAGGAAGATAGGGGCATAGCAGAAACGACAAATGGCAACTGGACGACTGTGGAATAGGTCCTTGTTCGCACTGTCCTCATTTATCAAATGAGGATGGGGAACTAGGTAATCTCAAAAGTGCCTTTGAGCCCTAAAATTCTAATAGAGCTAAATCAATGACACTAGAAAACAAATACGATGCAACTGAATTGCACTGCTTGCAAAAGGAACATATGCCGTATTAAAAGGCTCTTACTGGGCGTTTTTGCTGGCTTATCACTGTGTTTATAGAATTCATTCTCACTGCATTCGTGATTAAAGTGGGACAGATGGTGAAGGTTTAAGTAATGTGTTCATTACCAGGCCTCATGCCACTAATGGCTATTTACTGGTGAGCAGAAAATGAATCCTTCTCCGGGGGGCGCCCACTACCAGGGCTGTATTTATCAACCTTTGTTGTGCATGTTCATTCTTAATTTTCATCTCCTTGTTCAACTCTTGTCTTTTTCCTACTAATACAAGTCTCAGTCCCCCCTTCCCTGTTTCTGACACCCCTCTACACCTGAGAAACCCTTCATCACAGCTTGTATTCCCGAACTCTCCTTAAACCAAAAGCCTGTTGCCCAGCTTTGCTTCTTAAAGTTTCAGTTACTTGGATTTTTGTTCTACAAGCATAAAGCACCTTTAAACGAATTATTTTTAAAACAAAACAAAGACTCCTGCGCACTGTCCTCCCATTCCCACCCCATCTACTCTGCCCCCCAGACATCCCGACAGGCTCCACTCTAAGAAGTCACTGAACTGGAATTCTGGAAGGTGACTCCAAGGTCCTGCTGAACCTTGCTCCGCCACAGAGCTCCTGTAGACAGCCCACCATGACGGTTCACCATCAAGACAAATGCTAGCTCATCATTTCTCAAAGAAATCTGCCAGTGTCTGAGCCACTGCATCTTTTCCTGGGATCCATCCGCTATCTTCAGTAGCTGGGTAGCAGCCCTAAGGAGCCCTAGGCGATCCCAGAATTCTGACATCAGCTCACATTAAGTACAGATGTCCTGGGGTTTCTAGGAAATAAAGTGTATTCCACTGTTCTTTGGTTAATACTCAGAGACTGCCAGCTGGCTACTAAACCTGACCCAGTGTTGCTGGATCCGAGGTGATTGCAAGTCTAAATTTAAATGTTAAACTGGTTAATCAAGTTGTTTGGTTAAACAACCCTATTTGCATTCCAGAATTGTCTTTCTTTCCTAAGGCAAGCATCCTTCGTGCATCTTAGTGTGTTCAACTGTTTATTACATGATAAATATTTTAACGCTACAAAATATTCATCCAAATATGACAACTTCTTCAAAACATCATAATTATAAACTGTCACACTAGAGGACATTCTAGCCCAGTGATTTTGGCTAAAGTATATCACTCAGTGACCCACTGTGCAACACAGATGTATATTATTATTATTAGATTTAGTTAAGTTTGGGCTTATTTAATTTTCATGATTTACTCATAGGACCTTCATTAGGGTTACAAATTCAGCCAGATACACAGTATTATAAATTAAATTATTGAGACATATTTAAAAATTAATCAAGAAATGTGAATATTGAAATGGGGTGCTTTTGAAGTGACATTTCTAAAATCGCACCAACTCAGGAAGACTCCTAAAATAAAACAAGCCAGAGAAGGACAGTGGCAAATCAAGGGATTAATACAATAAGTATTAAAGATTTATTAGAAAGTATTTACTAGTGCCTATGTTCTTCTCTAGCCTCAAGTCAGATTCAGAGATGCCAATTTTCTATTAGTCCATTTTGCTACTAATTAAAAAAAAGAATATATCTTTGTCTGAATTCTAAATTTTAAGGCATGCATAATTAAATTTATGTGCTCACCTTTTGTATATACTTAGAGTGCCAGCTATTTAAATTTAGGAACACTGCATGTAACTTTTAATATATTTTTCTCCTATTATTATTGAATACTTTCTTGAAATTCTCTTTCGAAAGTTCCATTTTATAAAGGATGTCTTTTCTTAATGTGAACTCTATCTGTCCTACTGAAGCTACGGGTTTTTACAAACCTGAAGTGCGTGTGGGTGGCCAAAGATGGGCTCTTGGTTGCCTCTAATACAGAAAAATGCTATCACTGCAGGGATGCATCCACCATATCATTAACTAGTAACAGACTTGGTGATCTTTTCCATTGTTTCCATTCGCAGCCTCTCCTGGCTCCCCTTTTGAAATCATACATTTGCTAAAAGGGCAAAGGGACGGAGACTGATGATATCAGTATTTCTAGAGGTCAATTCCTAAGAGTACAGATCATATTAAATATGTAAAGAAAGAAATTAACATCATTGAGTACTTCCTAAAGTTTTAAGAGTTGAAAAAATACTTCTACTTAATGTTACCTTATTTACTTCAGTGCTGTTGTTTTGCTTTTTTTTTTTTAATTTCAGGAAGAAATCCCTTTTATTCTCCAGGCCTTACCTTTTCCATCCTCTCTACAAGGTTCTCCAGTGCTGTGATTCGATTATGCTTTTCTTCAAGTTTTTCTGCAACTTGATTCAGATTTTCAAGCTGTTGTTTCAATTCCTGTTCTTTTTCAAGTTTGTTAACCTTTGGTCAGAAAAGCAGTTGTCAGTCCATGAATTTATTAAAACTATACATATACTTTCATTTTTTATAATTTTCTGAGTAACCAAAAAAATTAATAATTCACACTTGCATAGAATTCCTTTTTGAATTCAGCATTTCCTTCCAAATGAATCTGATGGACTGCACATACCACCAAATCAATGGAGAATTAACAATATACATATTTTAGTCCTAGAACACTTACATGTGTTACCATAAAGCACACTGCCTGGCCTAGCATGAGAAAGAGATGCATGGATTGAAGAAATTTAAAATTTTTGACTTTTTCTGAACAAAAGTTATCTAGAACAAAAATAAAAGAGACAAATGTATTTGAAAAAATAAATTTAAATTAAAAAAAAAAGAAAAAAAGTGAATTGATTTATAACTACTCAGAGGAAAATGCATGGCATTACCTTGTTCATGTTCAATAAAATAATAAATAGCAGTAATAGTAATAATAACAATAATTCCCTAAGTTCTTCAAATCAAACAGTCATGCGGAGTTCCCCGTTTATGGCCATGTGAGTAGTATTTAAAATACATTAAACAGAAGTAACTGAAGCTAAATTTTAAAAGATATCAGAAATGACATTTATAAGAAATATAATTCCAAAGGGAAAGGAATTATATTTTGATGGCAAATTTTAGCCAGAAATAAAATCATACTTTTTTATTATAATAAAGAACTTTGCATATTAAAAAAAAGAAAAAAAAAGAAAAACACGTTCTATCTTTAATCCAAAGTGCCATAAAAGTAGAGGAACTCTCTCCGCTCTGTCTGGGCAGGTAGCAGTGGTGCGGGAGACCAGAGGACAGCCATCTTCACCGGCTGCCCGTGGGCCGCCCTTGGGTGTGTTCCTACTGACTCCTGACGTGCACTCACACCTGCATGTGTATTTACTAGAATGTGAAATCGTACAGTTTAAAACCAAAGTATCTGGCTTCCCTGGAAAGTAGCAGGTGGGCGTTCCTGCCAGGCAACCCCAGGCGGGGGCCGAGTCCCCTGGGCAGGGGCAGGAGCAGGGCAGGGGCAGGCGCACTCGCGTCCCCCAGGCTCACCACTCACACAGCCCTAGGCTCCACACCAGCCTGCTCCCTTTCCCTGGGCACCTTATTGCACCCTGAACGCCCAGGAGTTTGCGATAGGCCCTTCCAAAGATGGAGCAGGAAGGCATGTTGCCTATGGAAGGATTTCCACTGTGCGCCCCACTGCGTTTTCCCAGGGCCTGAGCTGGTGGAGGTCCAGGCGCTGCACCCCAGCATGAATGAGCTTCCCAATTTGGCGCGCACACACACACACACACACACACACACACTCTTTTTTTTTTTACTTTTCCAGTCCTAGAATACATTCTTCAGATAAACATTTATTGGCCCTAGAATATATACTTCAAATGTAAACAGCAACAAAATAGATGCATGTGTCGACAATACATATATGCACACATTTATACCTGCATATACATATTTATGTTTTTATATTTTAATTTACCTATTAAAATACTAAATATATAATTTTAATACATGTTAAAATACATATGTACACATACATAAGTTGTTTGTTTAACCTGAGAACTATATTTCGGGGTCAAAACCATTTTGACACCATCTATCTACCCAATTCTTTCATTTTAGACGCAAGGAAATCCGAGTCCAGGGAGGTGGAACAACTCAACCTCGGTCAGCTAGTTAGTCAAAGGCAGAACCAGGAGAGAAGTCGCAGACCAGAGACCCCTGGGACAGCCCTAATTTCTAGGCAGGGCGGCATGGCCTGCCTGCCACCTGAGCTAGGCAGGGCTCCAGACAAGGGTGCTAACACGGCAGCCTGGCCGCATCTAGGCGCTGGCTAAGCAGGGGCTGGGAGAGATGGGCCCTGAGCAGCTTCCTGCCCCTCCCAGGGCTCGCTGAGTCACGTGGCCATCACTTGTTTCACATCTAACTCTTCAGAAAGAGGGACATGAGCGGCTGGGGTTTAGCTTTCCAACAGACAAGTTGCTAGCTCAGTACCTGGAGTAAGTGTTTACTGTCTTCATGCTTCTTTTTAACTTCTTCAGACTGTGTTTCGTAGATTTCAAATAATCTCTGGGCCACGTTTCTCAGAACTGCTGCCCCCGCTTCTCTGGAGGCTTCCAGCTGGGAAGAAAAGAAAAAAGGTCACTGTGCATGTTTTGACATTTAGAGTGAAAAGGGCTGAAGGCAGAAGAGCGAGCAATCAAAAACACAGAGGCTGTAACTGTCTCGTTCGCACCCCTGTGGACGTGCACAATGGCTAGGAGAAAAGACACTGTTACCTTGTAGGAGGAAAGTGTAAACTGAGAAGCCCCTGTTTAGTGTGGCTGTCAGGCCAGGCCACACCAGAGCTCCCGCACACCAGGGCCCTGCGTGCATAGACCACACCCTTTGAAGAGCTCCATGGTGCGTGTTAGGCAGCATAGAGAAACCAAGACAGAAAGGGCGAGGGAGACGGAAAAACTCCCCCATTAATCCAGCTGTCCTGAGCCTGGTCAGAGAAGGCAGCCAGGTGTTCCGAAAATCACAAGAAAAACCATGATAGCACAGGAGGTGGGGAACCCTTGAAATTCTGTGTGCATCATTCCCACTACCTGGGAAGGAAAGTCTCTGAAACTGCATGTTAATCCCAAGGTCTGGAGAAGGGCGGGGGAACCTAGAAGCTGGCTACAAGCGTAAAACCCCTAAAATCCCAATAATCAGGGCGCCCTGACTAACGGGGTACCTGCCTGCAGCTTCATGTTCAAGTGTATTTGATAAACTTACTATTGTCTCTCACCTGAATTCATCTCTTGAGAGCAAGACAAGAGCTGAGGAGAAGGAGCCTCCTAACTTGGGGCTCCCAGCTAACAGTGCCCATCAGCTTAAACACTTAAATTTGTAAACATTTTATCATCGATGTCCATGACAGTACTATAAGATGCATCTTCCTGAAGCAGCAGTGCTTGAAATAGACGAGATTGGAGTAATAAGGGCAATAAAGCTAAAGTGTCCTGAATCTTACAAGAATTTAACCTAAAGAAATAATCAAGGATGGCTGCAAAAATTTACCTACCAAGACTGTCATGCAGGACTATATGTGTATGTATGTGTGTGTGTGTGTGTATAAAATATATTGCGTATATATAATGTAATTATACTATATAATGTAATATAGTATATTATATATAATATAATGTGTATATATAATATATATGGTATATGGTATACAATAAAAAGGAAAACATAAAGCATCCAACAATATATTAATAACACAAAGTAAGACATTTGACTGTGAATACTCCAATTAATATTTATTAAATATATGAAGACTTTAAAAAATTTACTGTAGTAACAAAACTTCACATGAGACCACCCTCTTAACAAATTTTTAAGAGTCTGATACAGTATTAACTAGAGGCACTATGTTGTACGGCATATCTCTGGAAATTATTCACCTTGCACAACTTAAACTTTATCATTGTTGAGCTTTTGTGAGATCTTTTTAATAATCAAAGTCGGCTCCCAAATAACACAGTGAGAGTTAATTTAGGAAATGTCAAACTCTTCTCTACACACGTGGGCATATGTGTGGATCTATGGATGTGTCGGGGTCTGCTTTCCTGGGCCCACAAATCTCTTCTATTGGTTCAAAGGCTCGAAACAGAAAATTAGAGATTGCTCTGCATGGTCATACCTTGATTTTCAATACTTCATTCTCCTTGTTCATTTCTAAGAGCTGTAGGTCTCTGCCTTTCATTCTTCCCATGAGCAGATTCAGGCTGCAACACGAGGGGTCCACTTCAGAGACAGAGCCGTTTTGGATGTTCCCACAGCACTGAAATGCACAAACGTGGAAATCAGAGGCCCGGCCTTTCCTGTCCTCTACCAGCATGGACAGCAACCATGGTCAGCCCCTACTACTTATATCACAGGAGGTTCTGGTCCGCACAAATAGATCTTCTGAATCTCAAATGTCAATAGGAATTTCTAGATGAAGAAGCTGGCCTCTATATTTGCTTAAATTTGAATAGATTCTTATATTTAGACTATGCAGAGGTACAATTTTTATGCCTTTTATATTCCATAGTTTTAAGTGTACTGTATACCCTTAAGTCCTGTCTAGGAAATAAATAATATCTTCAAGGCCAGTTTTTGTTGTTTTTTTTTTAAATAGTCTTAAATTATACACAGAAATGCATTTTGGTTACATTGCATTCCTAACTAATATAATCAGACACAACAATAGTTACAATATTCAATGTTTAATGATCCTTCATTGTAAAATCACCCTTTCAAATTCCCAGAGATGTCAGCATGGAAGGTTCCTGCCAGTGTAACTCTACATAAACTCGAGCTCACTGAAAATACTATTGTAGCACAAAATAAATCTCACTTGAAATCAAGGACACGTGGAAGTAGAAAGGAAACCTGAAACCATCTAACTCAAGCACATCCATTTTCCAGATGTGAAAACCCAGGGGCAGAGCCCACGTTCACATAACGAGTAAGTGGGAGAGCTCAGGATGCAGCCTCCTGACCATCCAGCCTATGCTCCTTCCACTCTTCTGAATTATTTCAGAACAGATGAAGGGATTGTTAAGCAATTATATACATATATTTATATATAATTACATTTTATATTATATAAGTTTATATGTAAATTATTCTTATATATAATTATTTATATATAAATATAACAATACTTATAAATAATATATAAGAAAATATATTTATATATGCTTATATATTATATATAAATTTATATTTTATTCTTATAAGTATAAGTGTATATTATATATACTTATATAAGTCCTATAATGATAATAACTTTTATTTATTAAGCATCTATTATGTGTCAGATAATCTTTTAGATGTTCTATTACACTCCTTTGTCTAAACTCAGAACCTTGGAAGGTATTATGTTCATTATACAGATGAGGAAATTGAAGATTAGAGAGTTTAAATAACAAGCCCAAGGTCATACTCAAAATAATTGCCAGGACCAGGATTTGAATCCCAGCTTGTTTAACTATAAAGTCTATACCTTTTTTAGTACAACAGACAGACAATACTTATAGAAATAAAGGATAAAAAGTATTTAGTGCATATAAATAATACAGTTACAGTAACTTTGTCATGGTTTTGTTTTTCTACTTTAGACCCTTGTGCATATTCTCACTCTCCATATACAGAGTATCCATTATTTTCTTTTTTAAATTTATTAAAGAATATTTGATGGAAGGCAGAAGGTACATTACTCGCAGTGATAGATTGACTACAAGGTCTCAGATCAGTGCCTCTCAAACTTGAACTTGAGCTTGGTGGTAGGTCTGGTTGAAACGCGGCTTCCGATTCAGGCAGTCCAGGGTGGAGCTCCAGATGTTGTCTTTCTAACAAGCTCCCTAATGAGGTGGATGCTGCTGGGACAACAGGCCACACTTTGAGCAGTTTACATGGACTGCTGCTTGGCCTCTTTGACTCCATCTTGTTCAGCTTGCTTGGTTCTCCTGGCCTTCAGCTTCTTCATATTGACATGCTAATCACGAGAGGACTTCTGCTTGTGGCTTGAGTTTTACAAAAACAGCCCTTTACCAGAATGCAAGGGGTTATGTCCCTTATTTCCTGGAAAGATAAGGGAAGTATGTGCAAAAATAATGGTTGTTTATCAAATATTTGCAGGAACCTTGTGACCTGACTCACATCAACTAGAATCAACAGAGTAAGAACAAAGAAGTTTCACAATATTCCTTGGGCCCCTGCTGGTGCCCTGATGTCTGTGGTCCGCAGTCAATCACCCTTTGCCATTCCGATTTCCCTGTAAAAGAAGCCTGAACTTGAAACTTTTGAAAGATGGATTTGAGGTACCCTTAGGTTTTCTGTCTTCTTGTCTTCTCAGTTTGTGCCTTCTTGGTCAATAGAGTTCTCCTTACTCCCAATTCCAAGGGTTTGAGTTTTGGCACTTCAAGGCTTTGGGCATACAGACTTTTTGTTCTGTAACAGCAGAGCCTTAGGTCATTATAGTTAAATCTCTGCTGCAACATTACCCAGATGCTAAAGGGGAAGGGGCTGATATTTTGATGCTTGGTTTGTCTGCCAACCTTCTGTGGTTTGAGATGGCCAAAGGGAGACACTGGCTCCACACTCACATGCGTGGTGATCTCCTTCAGTTTCAGGAGCTCAAGTACCATCCTTACTCCCAAAATCTCTACCCTGTGGCCTGGACCTTCTAGCCCAGACCTCTATGCTCAACTCCAGAATCAGATATCCAGCCCACCCACTAGACACCTCCACTTGAAGGACTAATAACTCAACATAACCAAAACTGAATTTTTGATCTTTCCCATCATTCACAAATATTAACCTTTTTTTTTTTTTTTTAAGTTTCAGAGCACTTAATTTGAGGAAAATAACTGAAGCTAGCTATGTTAGTTTAGGGGGCTGAAAATGATATAGGAGACAATGTTTATGCATCATACCTTATCTTTGGTGTTCTCTGCAACCATACTACATAGTGGATAACACCGATATTGACAATGTGTTCTTGGCTCAGATGAGGTTTAACTTGGCACAATCTGGGCAAGGCTAAGCGCAGATTGCTCAACTTTAAGAATATAAGGCTGGTCATGGAGGTGGGAGTGGGGAGATAGTTCCTTTAAACTTAGTTGCCTGATCACTCAGCCTAATGGCTTTAACTGTGAGCCCACTGTTGTGGCTCAGGTAACCCTAAAAGCTTGTACCTTTGTCTGTCATTGGGAAATGTTGCTGCCATGTATCTTGGCTGGGCTGACATCTTCCCATATACTTTAGCTAAGTAAGCCCAGTTTAAAATATTCAGGTCAGGTCTGGTCAATCCAACTGGATTCTACTAATGATATCTGGGGTTAAATATTTCATGCATATGTCCATTAACATCTTTAGACACTAATAAAATATTTACCACTCATCATTCAAAGCTTCAAAGAGAATAACTTCTATATGGCTTTATGTTTGTTTACAGAGGAATAAAAGTGGTACCTTTTGATAAATTCATTACCTTTGCACCTAGTTTGTGCTTTGTACTGTTGGGTCCTGCCTCATCTTTAAACATTTGATTTCGGATCTTTTCCAGAGTACTTCGAATCTAGAAGAAAAAAATATTTTTTTCTAAAGGCATTTAATGTCAAATGGCTTTTATTCTCTATCCCAGCAGCAGTGTACCTGATTATCCAAAAGTAATACATATATACTGATCTCAGATTTAAATAACTATCATCAATCTAACTTGCATTAAGGCTAAACTGTTTAGAGTGCAGCAAATGAGCAATTGGTCTTCCTAACTCTCAGTCAAACAAAATATAATCTGAATGAATATTATATGACAAAATAATTATTACTTAGTAATTAGTATTTAATTCTATTTAGTTCTGTTTTTTTGTATAGTAATTTAGTACTAATTTACTATTTAGTAATTACTATAAAACAGTTACTATTTAGTAATCACCAGAAAATAATTACTACCTAGTAAAATAACTATTATCTAGTAATTACTACTAAATAATTGCTATTTAGTAATTATTAGGGAATAATTACTAAGTGGAGAGCATACAAATTTATGCATGAAATATAAACCCTATGTCTTGGTGACCTATGGAATTGCAAGACACTCAAAGATGAATTAATAGATCTGAAAGTTACAAATTATCTATATCCAAATTTTTCCATCTGTTCTAAGAAACACTTCATAAGAATATATGTGTTGTTACCCATTATCACCGGATTCTTATAAGATTTCACATTTTTAATGCAGGAACATGCCAACATGTAGTCATTGGCAGATAGGAACGCTGAACTATGAGGAGGAACAAGATACGGGGAGACAGAAACTCAGCAGGAAATGTAAACTTCTAGGGAACATGGTACCAACACTCATGCAACAACTGAAAAACAACATAAAATATAGCAAGTGTAGTGGGGAATAGTGTGGGACAAATTAAGTGCTGTTAGGTGTTCCAAACCCTCCTGGCTCATTCTTCAATTTTACTCCACGTGTTAAGGTAGAGAGACTTCCAAACGTGTTTAAACTTTAGTTGTCAAGATTGTCCTTTGCCAAACTAGGTTTGTCCTTCCTCACATGTTCTCTGGAGGGAGAAAAAAGCCCACTGATCTGCACTAGACTTTATTTTAAACAATCATATCATGCTAACATGATGTCTTGTACCCACATACCATTTTCACATATTCAGTTTCTTCAATTATGTGAGCTGACGTGGGCCCATACGAGGAAGAATCATCTTCTGTCTTGCACCTTGAGGGGGTCTCTGGGGTCACTGTTACTGTTGTCATTGTGATTTCTGGCTTTAGGAAAACATAAGTTAATTAGACAAACTAACTTCTTTGACAATATGATTATGTGGTTTGTAAACTGCAATCAAATACTGTATAGTAGAAAATATTACAGATTACTGGTATCTGTATATATTGATAAATCCAGGCAAAAATTTAATATGAAAATAATACCAGCTGAAAGAGTCATTGATTAGAAACTTATAGATTATCTGGGAAGGAAATACGTGAAAATGTTCTTTTTATTCCACATTATATTAGTAAAACTCTGCATAGGGACCTTGCCTTCTTCATCTTTATATTCCAGCACACAATAAGTGCTTAATAAATGTCTGTGGAACTAAAATAAAATAATTATAACAAAATAATATATATATAATTTCTACGTGTGTGTATATATATATATACATGTGTATATCACTTTATATGCTATATTTTATTTAACTCTCAATACCCTATAGAGGCCATTTACTGAAAATTATTTGTAATAGTAAAAGATTAAGAAAACTTCAAATGGCCACAAAAAGAGGACTGGTTGAATAATCTAGCTACTGCTATAAACACTTCTCTAGGGTGTACTATTCAATGAAATAGCATGGTGCAGAAAAGGATATGTAGTATCATAGTTTCTGTAAGAGGGAAGGGATGGATGGAAGAGGACAATCTGTGACTTATAGCTTTGACAATGAACAATGCAATTATTTTATCTAATTATAAAATTAAATAAAATGAAAATGAAAAAATCCTTCAAAACAAGAAATACCTGTTTAGCAGCTTAACAATAAAATAAAACTGGAGAGCATTATGCTAAGTGAAATAAGCCAGGCGGTGAAAGACAAATACCATATGATCTCACCTATAAGTGGAACCTAGTCTACAAAACAAGCAAGCAAGAAAATATAAGCAGAGACATTGAAATAAAGAACAAACCGACAGTAATCAGAGGGGAGTGGGGAGGGGGATAACGGGGGAAAGAAGGGGAAGGGGAGTCAAGGCACATGAATAAAAGACCCATGGACAAAGCTGAAGGGGGGCAGGATTGAGGGTGGGAGATGGGGGTCGAGGGGGGAGAGTGATGGGGAAAATGGGGACAACTGTACGTTAACAACAACAAAAACAAACAAATGAACAAACAAATAATGAAATTCCTGTTTATCAAATTGGTGGCATATATACATGTATTATTTGAAACGACTTTAAAATATACACGAGGGACTATCCCGGGTGTGCAATGTCCTAAGAACAAAAAGAATAGCAGAACAACCTTAAACTCTACTTACTAATAATATTATTAGTGGATACATTGGTATTGCTATTTTAAAACTGTTATATGTGTGTGCATGCATGTGTCTGCACTCACCCACATGAACGCATAATAAAGCTGAGAAGTCATTGCCTTAACATCATTAAGAAGTAAGATTTTTAGAGTAAGAGGAAAAAATACACAAATCAGAAAAAAAAATGTTACATAAAAGCCTTATAATCTGAACTAAAATGATGAGTATAGAATATTGATTTCTTTTCCCTTAAAAATGTATATTCTAGATCTAACCACTGAAAAATAGCAACGAACACTCCTCAGGCCCAGACTGCGGCCTCAGCGTAGCATTTTTACTAAAAAGAAGCCAGGCCTTCTTCAGTGACTCGGGTCTGGAGCAGGGAATAGACAGGGGAACCTGAGAGATCTTGCCATCCAGAAAGCAAAAAAGAGCAATCAAATACTACTTGAATAAAACACCAAAAATACCAGCCTACAAAGGAATGACTGTGAGGAACGGAAACAGAGCAACAATTTTTTAAATTCCTGAAATTACAAAAAGAGAGAAACCACCGCCAGCACCACCATCACCACCAACATCACCATCGCCACCAACCCTCATTGTCCGACTCGGCACACACAGGCCACCGTAATATTAACAGTAGCCCCAAAAAGGGGGGGGGTCACCAAAAAACGTTTATCTTGCCTCTACTGTGTGAACTGTAATTCCTGCTAATGTATACGAGGGGCTGATAGAACGGGAAAACCTACATTTTGCAACCCCCTATGACATAACAGATCTAAGCAACCGTTATCCACCGGCACTAAAAACACCAGGTGAGAGGTTGATGAAGAATGAGTTAACCTGAGGGCCCCCCTAACCAATCTCAACATAAGTAGAAAAGACACAGCCAGACATTTTGTCCTCTCGATGTGGCGCATTCACTAATAGAAAGCATCACCTAGGAAATAAGATTTTTTAAAAAAGTGAGCCTGAATCTAATCAAGCCTCTGTATCCAACAGCGGTAAATATCTGAACAAGAGGAAAATGTTTAATGACTCTGCAAGGGTAAAGGTTGCAGTCAGCCAAATGCAGATTATACAAAATATTATGGGACAAATAACTAGTTCCTTCCACAAATTAATTATATGAAGAAAGATGAAGCAAAGAGAAATTGCTATACATCAAGAGTCCTAAGAGACACATGACCAAATGTAATACATAAATCTTCTTTGGCTCCTTATTCAAATAAACCAACTATATAAAGACATTTTTGAGAAACTTGAGGAAATTTTTAACATTGGCTGGATAATAGAAGATATTAAAGAGTCACTGTAATTTTACTAGGCGCGATAATGAATTTAGGACATTCTTTAAATAAAAATCATTTCTGTTGGCCATACATTCTGAAGTATTTGTAGGTGAAATAATATTACATTTGAACTTGCTTTAAAATACTCTAATAAGGAAGAAAAATGGGTGGAGTAAGGATAAAAGAAGTTTGGGCAAAATGCAAGGAATTGTCAAAGCTGGGCAGCTGGGGTCTGCAATACTTCTCTACCTATTTGGTTTCTGTGAGGAATTTCCTAAATAAATAGTAAAGAACTAAAAAACAAAATAACATAAAAAGTCCTGTGAAGTAGGGTTATTAATCCCATTTTTCTTATAGGAAGCCAAGATTCCTATAGGAGATGGTAACTTACTGAAAAATCGCAGTAAAACGAAGATTGCTGAAATTCAAACCTCTATCTTTTAGACACCAAGTTCAAGGGTGTTTTCATCACAATAACGCTGGCTTCCCTAGTGAGAAAAAACAACAAACAAAAATATTGAAAACTGAGCAATAGCCTATGTTGTTAAAACACACAAAGAATTTCCATATTTACTAGCATTTTACAACTAGGTAGTTTCTGGGGATAACTCGGAGTTTTGCATTTATCCTTTAATCTTCAATAAAATTGACAGGCTACGCCAAGAATTTCCCATTTCATTCTAAATCCTCTTCTTAGACAGCCACGATGGCTTCTATTTGGGCTGAAGTTGATTTGGCAGCTGCAACTCAGCTGGGCAGAATGCGAGTAGAAGTACTTCTGTTACCAGGTCCTCTTAAGACTCTCCTGAGCTGAAGTTCTTGGTCCAAAACAACATTTAAATGCTCAAAGTACAAAATAAGCTAACAAACAAACAAAATAGAAACAGACCTTTAGGTACAGAGGACAGACTGGCAGCTGTCAGAGAGGAGGGGGCCTTTTGGGTTGGGTGAAAAAAATGAAGGGCCTAAACAAAACAAACAAACAAATCAAACAAACAAACGCAAAAACCTCATAGACACAGACAACAGTATGGCGATTACTAGCGGGAAGGGGGGATGAGGGAGGTAGAAGAGGGTAAGGAGGGAATGCGTGGTAACAGAAGGACACTTGACTTGAGGTGGTGAACACGCAATATAAAATACAGATGATTTATTATAGAATTGTACACCTGAAACTGATATAATTTTATGAACCAATGTGTCCCCAATAAGGTCAATAAAAATTTCCAAAAACAAAACAGAAATATCCATGGAGACAATCAGCAAGGTGTTTGGGAACCCGCGGTGGAGTGGTCAGCACACCTGGGCCCATGAGCCTGAGCTGCTTCCTGTGTTTTTTCAACAGCCTATGAACTAAGAACGGTTCTTAAATTTCAACCATTCAAAAAAAAAAATCAAAAGAAAAATGACATTTCATGATACATGAAGATTATGTGAAGTTCCAATTCAGTGCCCATAAATAAAGTTTTACTCTAACCATGGCCATTCATTTAAATGGTATCTATGCTGCTCTTGCGTGACCAACAGCAGAGTCGAGTAGCTGTGTCTGAGAAAATCTGTGACAAGTGATGTTTTCATATATTTACTGTCACCTGGTCCTTCACAGGAAACTCTAGGGTGCAGCAGGGGAGGGGGGCCAAACCAATGGGGAAACAGAGGCAAGCAAAACATCAGTTTGGTGACTTGCTCTTTGTTCTCCAGTTCAATCCCCCTTGATCTATAGACCCATTTGATGGATTTGCCTCCTTTGTTTCTTTTTACTATGTTATACATGGTGTACATAACAAATGATAAGAAGTATTTCACCGTAGCAAGTCATCGTTCTTAGGAACAGATCCCACTGATTTCTCTCAGCCTTTCGTAAGTTAAATATCACAATAGGCCTCCTGTTAGATATCCAAAAACATATTTTCTTTTGTGTCCTTTATTCTTAGTATCCAGGAATGCAGCTCCTAATTCACTGCTATTTCCACTCACTGTTGGGCCATTTGGAACAAGTTCCATACAATCCTAGCCTCAACTAATGTATCTGTAAAACAGGGGTGAGAACTCCTAGAGTTGTACACATGAGGGTTTTTTAATCCCTGTTTGCAGAAGGCACTCAGTGGACAGTAACTGTCGACATTGCTGCTCCTATTATTTTCGATTATTGATGACCACAAAAGATAAGCAGCCCACAACAGAGGGGGCAGCTCATGCCTGGCTGGTTCCGAAGTTTACCATCCACTCTCTTCTCATAAAATCAAATTCCACTTCTCTCTCTGGTTCACAACACTTGTGCAACCACAGTCCTTGATTTTTACAAAGAAACCCAAGGGGAACTTAAGCCCACAAAGTCCAAATTGCCATATGGCATTACCATCCTGGGGAAAATCCATCTTAGCATTTTATTTCTGCCAGAAGTAGATTAGGCAGATAAAACTTTCAAAATAAAACTCAATCAGTTAATTAAAGTGAGAAACACATTTTATTTGTTTTCTGCTAGAGTGGATTGACGACAGCTTACAAGTGGCCTCACTCCAAGAGGTGTTATTTCCTAGATCAAGGCTTTTCAAACAGGGCTCCTGGGGGTGGGGAGTGGGGGGTGGAGGGGCTGAGCTGACGGGGCTTTGCCGGCTCCACTTGAACCAAAGCAGCTCGGCTTTGTTCAGCCACACACTGAATTTTTCCAGGAGGCTCTCTGTGAAGAAAGATCTTTCTACAAATAACAGGTTTAGAGCTGGACTATCTAGTTTCATGGCCTGGCTCTGCCGCTCAGTAGATGGGTGACCTTCACCAAGTTCCTTAACCTCTCAGTGCCTCTGTTTCCTGATAAGTAAAATTCAAATAATATTAATAATGTTAATAATGAATAATGTAAATGATAAACTGCATGGAATTGTTTGAGTTAATTTGTCAAGAGCTTATAGCAGCATCTAGTACATAATAAACGACTTGTATGTGCTTCTCAATTGAGTAAATAAAATATGAAACCAGAGAAGAACCAGGTAGTATTTTAAACAGTGTGCAGATCAAGCTGGGATATAAAAGAAAATCTGTCTAGGGGAATTAAAAGATTAGCAAATCCATGGTATTGGTTCTTTCTTGAGAAAGCATCAATAATCTATCAACATCCCCAACTGATTATGCTAACATCTAATAGTTTACAATTTACAAAGACGTTCATATACATTATTGTGAATTGTGATGAAGCAACACATCACTGGCCACCCAGAACAATATCTGTTTAATGATAGAAGAATGGCTTACCCATTATACAATAAACACATATAAAGCACTGTGATGGGTTGAATTGTGTCCCCTCTCCCACTCGCATGTTGATGTCCTAACCCTCAGTACCTCAGGATGTGACCCTATTTGAAAACAGGGTCCCTACAGAGGTAATTAGTTAAGATGGTGTCATCCTGGGGTAGGGTGGACCCCTCACCATATATGACAGTCAACATATATGAAGACTGGTGTCTTCATAGCAAGGGGAAGTGTGGTCACAGACATGACCTTGGGGAGGACACCTGGTGCAGCAGAAGGCAACAATCAAGGTGAGGCTTCTCCAAGCCCCAAAACGCCAAAGACTGCCAGAGACCCATCGGAAGCTGGCCCGTGAGAATCCCAGAACAGATTCCCCCTCAAAGCCCTTAGACTGGCCCTGCCAACACTTGTCTTGGACTCCAGCCTCCCGAACTGTGAGACAAGAAATGACCGTTAAGGCCACTCTGTTTGTGGTCTTTGTCATAGCAGCCCTAGGACACTAATTGTGTTAAATGTTTACTGAATACAGCTGTGCTCAGAGCTGTGGCCACAGAGGTGAGCCGGGGACCCTGCCTTCAGGGAACTTTGAGAACAGAGTGGGAGACAGACATGAAACAAAACAAAAATACAGTACACAGGCAGCCTAATGAAAGGTGATAAGAAGTGTCATGAGGAAAAGCATAGCAGGGAACAGAATAAAAGGAGGTGCTATGTGGTAAGGAGAGGTCAATCTGAAGAGGTAGCATTTAAACAAAAGACTTGAATAAAAAAAGGCGAAGCTGTGCGGCCATGTGGGAGGTGAGGATTCCGGGCAAAGCTGGGGGAGGGGAGCAAGAACAGAGGCTGGAATGCGCTTAGTGTTCTAAGAACAAGGAACACAGTGTAGCCTACCATTTTTTTTCTTTTTTCTTTTAATGTAGCAGGGATTTTTTTTTTTTTTTTTGAATAGCCTGAAACTTAAGACTTCCAATTTGTCAAAGGAGCAGTCTCCACAGCTACTTACAACAGGTCTCACCCTGGGTGGGAAAGAGGCCTCAGGGTTGAAGGGAAGGCCGGGCACAGCAAGGTCAAGGCACCTGCAACTGACTCTAGGTCAGCCCAGGGCAGAGGCCATGAAGTCCCGCTGACTGCACAGTAGCCTTCTCAACTCATTGCCATGGGTGCTGACCAAATCGCACCATGGTGGACGCTCGGCATGTTTCGACTGTTCAGCACCTGAATCTCCTTCCCAGGTGTACGGAATCACCATCTGTAGGAGGCTTTTCAGGAAAGGCGCCTTACCTGTTCTTCATCCCTCCCTGCAAGCACAAGTACCACACCTAGACTCAGGCAACTGAGTACTCTCACTTGGAAATGCCAGTAAGGGAGCAGCTGTAGGGCTTGAGGAAGCTGGAGGCCACAAAAACCCCATGGTTATTTTAGGAAGGGAAGGAGGCTGTCCCAGGGTGGTGCTTGTTGTCCAGTGGCAGAACACTTGCTCTTGCTACAGGCTCATCTTTGTTGAGTGACCAGCGCACTGGACTCTCCCAGTTCCAAACCGAGTTTTCCTGTCAACCCTAGATGCTGCTCCATATCATTCCAGTAAATTCCTTTTCTGCCTAAGTTAGCCAGAGTCAATCACTCAGCATTGCAACCAAGACCACTGATTGGTTTGGACAGCATTTCTGAGTTTTCAGTTTCTCAGTTCTGAGCTAACAATATTGAATACTGCTTCATCACTCTTAGTCACTATTATAGAGAGCTTAGATATCAGAAACTGAAAATGTTTACCATAAAAGTGCTACAGGGAGCACTTTTATAAAGTTATAAAGGAGGGCAAAGCTAACATGTCTCCAAACCCGTGAAGAGACTGTCTCCTGAACAGGAAAGAGCATACCTGTTCTGCATCCACATTACACAGCACAATGGTGACATCCAGTGTCAGCTAGCTAAATCTCAGGTGACTGCAGTTTACCTGAAAAGTGATGCACAGTAGACGTGCATGTTAAAATGGAGCCCAAGTAATAACAGTTTTCAAGAAATAATCTAAAATCTTTGAGGTGGATTCATTTCATACATTTGCAAATGCTACTCATTTGTATACACACATATTTATATCATAGCCAGTGCTATAGAAAGTTCTTAGATATGAAATAAAAGTGACTTAGTTTGGGGGAAAAAAGTATTGAAATATTGGCACAAACACAGTATACAAATATAGACTTCTGACAAAGCACTGCGCCATTTACCAAGAAATCATTTTCCATATACTTTCAAAGTTAATCATTACAATACACTGTCTATAGTTATTATCCATATGTCTCTCTCTCCATCCCTGTGCATGTGTGTATAATACAACCAAGTCACAGACCAGAGATAGAGGTTAAATATATTGACCTCATCACCTGAAACCAGATGGACTGATCTCAAATCCAGGTATATTTGTAACAAAATGATCTATCTTCATAGTTCATTGGTATAATTTGAAATTTGGAAAAATAGCTGAAGGTGTCACCCAGTGCCCCTAAAGCAACTAAAATGCAAAGAGTGGGGGCAAATCACATGGACTCCTTCCCATTTGGGAAGGTGGGGACAAGGGCCGGGTCGGTTGTGTGCCTAGCACACGTAGGCCAGGGTATGTGGCCTTTGATAATTCTCACAAACACCCTGAGAGGTCAGTGTTATTAGTCCCATTTTACAGATGAGGAAATGAGGCTCAGCATGACTACACAAGGGCAGCGAGGCCGTAGCAGCCACGGATCGCAACCTGTGAGTCCGGCGGTGCTCCCCGCTCACCGCCTCGCCTCCTGCTGCATTCTGAATGGACCTCTAGGCCTAGTTTCTTGGGCCCAAGCTAGCTCAGCGATCAGAGTTTTCCAAAGTGAGTCACTAAGCGACAGTCAAGTACTTCCTGATGTGAGCTCTAGGCTTGGCCTTCAGGCACCCGAGCAGACAGATTCGTGGCTTAAAAACAGGGGCTTTGGACTAGGTTGGTGCTGCCCACACAACTTTGTTCTCCTTCCCCACTAGGCGAGCGGCGTCAGGAAAGTTTTCAAACTCCCTAGGCTTCAGTTTCCGCAACTGAAAAATTCCGATGACATCAGTAACTTCCCATAGAGTTATATGAGGATTAAATGGGGTAACATAAAGAGTGCTCACTGCAGTATCTGACCCATGACACACGTTTAAAGAATATTAAATGCTTAAATTCACAACTTATTGTGGACATGTGCTTATAGAACATCATTTGAAAGTGTCAATGATAACCTGAGTTGTCCCTGCACGATCCCTATCGCCCCCCACCAATCGATCAATTATTCCTCCTGCTTTGACTTTCTCTGTTAACAATCAACTCAAAAGCCACTTACGACTTGTCAGTGAAAAAAATATGAAGAGAAGCAGGTGTCAGTGCCATATATATCAGTCATTTGTAACATTTATAAGGAAGATGCCCTTTTGGAAAATTTCTTTTGTGGCTTTATAAAATATCTTAAAAGTAAAAAGCTCAGGAATTTATACAATAGCTATAGCTTCCTAAACTTATCCTGGGATATTTTAGCTTCACCATAATTTACTTAGGTTTAAAAATTATACAGCAGGGGCGGTGGTGGGGGGTGAACAAACAATACCAAGTGTGGCTGAGGGTGTGGAGCCGAAACTCCTGTCTGTTGCTGGCGGGACTGAAAAAGGTGCCACCATGTTGGGCACCACTTGGGTGGTTTCCTATAAAGTTAAGCACACACTGTACAATCCAGCAATCCCACTCCAAGGTGTCTACTCAAGTGAAATGGAAGTTTGTTCCATAAAATACAAATGTTTATGACTGCCAAACACTAGAAAAAATTCAAATATCTGTCAACAGGGGAATCCTACTCATCAGTACAAAAGAATGAACTACTGATACACACAAGAATATGGATGAATCTCAAATGCACCATGCTGACTGACGGTAGTCAAATCCAAAAGGCTAATGTATAGTTGCACTTATAGAACATTCTAGAGAATTCTGCGGGGACAGAAAACAGATCAGTGTTTACCTGGGGATTGGAAGTTGGGGAGGAGCTGACTACAAAGGAGACCCAGGGGAATTTTTTGGGGGGGATGGGTGATATAACTGTTCTATATCTTGATGGTGATGGTGGTTCCATGACTATAACCATTTATCAAAGCCTACAGAACTCTACACTAAAAAGAGTGAATTTATATACCTTTGTTTTAAAAATAATAATCCAAGAGCACTGTAGAAAAAGCAAAATACAACTGAGATTACAGAATCAAAGAACCTTCACTGACTTTATCAGAACCAACCTTATCAGTCACAATTTGCTGGATTTGTTTTTCTCTCTTCAAATTATTGACCCCCAAAAAAACAAGTAAATATGAGTAAATATGGAAAAAAAATAGTGTTGGAATTAGGATTGTTAAAACACAGGTAACTGAGCTGCTGATAGGTAGATAGAATTATTGCTGCTACTAGAATAGTCAATGAAGACTCATATACAATAGGGAGATAAAAACAAAGAAGATCTAAACATCTTAAGAAAGTTAATTATGATTATTACTTACTAAGGTGGGAAAGTAGGAGGAAATATCTAAAAAGCACATAAGAATATTTGCAAAAAGATTTAAATATAATTCATGAACCTAGAACTTATCAACACATTCCTTTCCTTATCATGATGTAGATGTATGTAGCATGTTGTCATTCTTCACATTTGCCTTGTTCATGTAGACTATTGATCAGGTCAATGGCTACGGAGTCTGCTCAGGGTGGCCACCGTCTAGAGCAGCCTGGACCCTGGACCCTGGACCCTGGACCCTGTGCTTGGCGGCCTCCACCCACCCTCTTACTCCAGGAAGATGATACACTTATCCAAGGCCATCATCTTACCAAAATCCAGGTAATACTAGAAAAATAACAAGGGTGAGAAGTAGCTTTGGTTCTGAGTAAAACCAAATTCCTTATATTGGATGGATCATGTCAATGAATTTTATGATGAGCGAACTCATCAAAATAATGAGAAGATGCTTACAGCTCAATGCCGATAGAGCCTTCTCCCAGGGGAGTGTGTCCACGCCCACTTGCAAGTCTATGACAGTGAAAAGCACGCAGATGGGTTCCTGTAATTGGTGTGTGCATCTTAGAAGACAGTTGGAATGAAACTGTCAGTGCATGAGTACAAAAAAGCATCTGTCCTAAAAACGTTCAAACCTTTACCAAGTTAGAAAAAAGAAGTTACCAGCAGAAACTGATAAATTCATCCAAATGCAGATAATTAAAAGAGTAGTGTTCCCACCCAGTAGTTCCAGCAAGTTTTTTTTGATATTTCAAACAGAAAAACTGAGTTCCATAGAAGCACAGAAAGTGTTGGAAAACTGTGTTATTTAACCTAGACTTTCTTGTTTTCAAGTTTTAGAAGTTTAAAGATTAAAATCCTTTGCACTCTAAGTTGTTGATTAAGTAGACCTTCAAATTAGGTTAAGGCACCCTCTCCCCATAGGAACTTGCAATTTCAGCCATAACTTACAAGCATTCAGACATATTCTCTTTTCTTTAGTTTCACTGCATCTGCCAACTTTTTATAGAAGGGTTTGTACTCAGCTCGAGAAATCTCCTTAAGAAAATCTTGAAGCATAAGCTGTCAAGTGTCACCTCCTAAAAATGAATGTGCCACTTAGTTGTTGGCACAAAGCAGGGTGAAGGGGGTTTATGAGAAAACTGCTCTGACTGAACTGCGTTTGAGGTTCCCGCCTGCTGAGAGAGGCACGGCCAGAGCCAACGCTTTCGCAGCGTCAGAGAATTCAGATTTGCTTTGTTCTGCAGACTACACCCAGAAAAACGGCACCGCTTCTGAGGAACCTGGATAATTTATAATGTCGGCCTAGCTCCTACAAAAATCACAGAGAAAAAAGGTGCGGCATTTCTTCGGTTTTGGATTTCCTCTGATCTAAAAGCTCAAACTAGTGCCTGATTCTGTGAATAAATTAATAGTTACCTCAGTTTCAGTCTTTAGCACAGTCACAGAAACAACAGAATAATAAAACTAAAAAGCGTATAAATCCAGATACACTCCCTCCTAATTTTTGGCTACAAGGTACATATTGATTTATACTTTATGTTAACTGTGCCATTAAAATATGTTACTAAGAAGCGCTCATATTTTGAAGAGTAATTCAGTTATCATTGTTAGGTCTAACAATTATCAAAATTCCCTTACTCTAAATGTGTACATTTGGGATGAAAATGTAGCAAAGGAGATCTATCTTCTTGACAAATATTAATGTGAAGAGTGAAACATCTTCGAAGTCCAACCTAGAAGACTAAATGACTGATGCTTCTTTCTATCAGCACAAGGTTTGCTATTTACAATATTCATGGGACTATCACAGAAAGATCACAGTTATGACACATTCAGGAAAGATCAGTATTCCATACCAGGAATATATTTTTCAGGAAAGATCAGTATTCCATACCAGGAATATATTTTTCATAAACATAAATAAGAGGCTGGCTCCCATTGGTTATTTTCTAATTGTGCTACCATGGAAGGCAGACCAATGTATCTGTCTTACCACCTAAAGGTAATCACAGAAATATTCACCAACCAGTGAACAAAATGTGTTTCAACCATCCAGTGGAATGAATATTAGCAATAAAAAGGAACCAACCACTGAAACACGCTGCAACCTGAATAAACCTCCAAACATTATTTTAGGTGAAAGAAGCCAGATGCTAACAACCATATATTATCTGATTCCCTTTGTATAAAATGTCCATGACAGACAAATCTAAAGAGACAGGAGATTAGTGGTTGCCTGGGTGAAGGGTGAGGAGCTGCAAACAGACCCGTGGGATAATTTTGAGCTACCAAAAATGTTCTAGAATTGGATTGTGCTGATGGTTGTACAATTCTGTAAGTTTATTAAAAACCATTGAATTATGTACTTCAGTGTATCCTATATTATGTAAATTATACCTCTAATAAAGCTATTTATTAAAAAGAACAAAACAAAAAGTCAAGAATGTCTTGAATAAAGCCACTCTTTTCTTCTAGGGTAAAATAAATTGCAGTCATAATTTTTTAATGTGCAGGAAAAAGATAGCTTACCAAACAGAGTTTTCTCAGTTTGAAGTTTTTCATTTATTTACTTTTTTCCACTAAGTTACTAGCATCTACTACTAACGTTTAGTTTTTATTTAATTTGCATGAAATTGATATTTACCTTTTTTAGATTTAATATCTCAATAATCCATATTTAACCCAGAACATATGATTCCCAAGTTCTTCCTTAACCTAAGTGAACAAGAAAACCACTGACCAGAATAACATACAAGTTCCTTTACAAATTTTATTGTAGATTTGACTGTTCAACTCAGTGTAAGAGAATATGTGGTTTAAAACTAATGTAGTTTAAGTCACTGTCAAACTGATGATCATTGATGTGCTTTCTAATTTGCAGTCTCATGTGTCCTGGAGAATTCCAATGTTATGTAAATTCCGTGAGGACAGGAATGTGCATTATTTACACAGGACCAGATCCTCCTGTGTCTCCAGCAAAGAACACAGTGCCCCATGCATGAGGCGCTCAGTAAACATTGGTTCAACGAATGCATTAATAGGCTGAAAACCCCTGTGCACCAAATATTTCTGAAACTGAATGGAAACACACACAGGCTCTTGTTTTCTAAATGCAGGTAGATTATTTTGTGCTTAGTAAAATGTACTGGTACATTCACTTAAACGTGTTATTAAATCGATAGTGACATTTTGCCATCATGAACTTTTTCCTTCAATACATGACCATGTAATTTTGATGTAAATATCTCCGTTCAAAATATCTGAAACTACTTCCAAAGACTTTCAGTCCTTATCGCAGACAAACAAACATACACCTCATTTTTTCAGTGTTAGCCAAACCTAGCTTACACTTTTCATCTTTGGCCAGTATTTGGATGAGGACTCAGCCCACTCACTGTCCAGCATCAATAACATGGCTGTATTAATTCGTGGAGTCATCATGGTGAATATTACAACTGAAATCGTGTCTATTGATTTCAAAAGCCTCTTTGTTGTTAGAGCAGGTGTAAGTCATTTAGCAAATCACAGAGATGGGCTCCTTCCTGGGACGTTTGCCCGGTCGAAGGAAGTGTGTAATGTTTTCATTCTTTCTGTAAGTTGAGGAACCACAGGAAGGGAGGGCATTGCCCGCCTTAGGCACAGATTCCTCTGGGTCCGTGACCTTTACTCTCTGTGAGTTCCTGGGAGGAGGAGGGGACTGCCTAGCAACGGAAAACAACAGCACCAATTGTATCTGTGCTGGTACCTGAGACTTCAACTCATATCAAATTTCTGGAAAACCAGACTTCTGCAGAATTGAATATTTAGTAGCATTAGGTAAAATCAAAAGGACAGATTATCTACCCCCTACTGCAAATGCAGAATACAGTCATTCCCCTCTGTATTTAGATGTTTCATCTAGCCTCCATATAGCAAAAAAGTAAAGGAGGTTTGGATTCATAAAATAAAACAACTACAGTGTAATGGTGGACAGACACAGCTTCAGTTATGTTCAGGGCTAAGTGCTTTTTCTGATCTTCACATAGGCACGGGGTGGGCAAAAGCAGGTTTGCAGTTCGTATGAAAAAAGACGTGCACGTTATGATTATTACAATTAGCTTTGCTCAAAAGACATTATAATGGCAAAGTAAACCTACTTTGGCCCACCCGCGTGCCTTTATTTTTTTTTCTTACAGAGGAGGCTGAAAACCACAGCTACATCATCATCTCATCTGAAAACAGCCCTTGGCGCGCTTCTGTGCTGCCCTTTCCGTAAGATCACACTGCGCCTTTGCACAGCTTCCCGCTCTGACATCCCAGGAGGGCAGAGCGCTGGCGGCCAGCGGGCTGTCCTCTTGCGGCACCCGCAGCGACAGAAGCCAGCACGAAGGAATGAAAGGTGAGACAACCACCTTTATTCATTCATTCGTCTGTGCTCTTAAAAAGTTGCGCGGTGACCTGCCAGAGTCGCGACGAGGGAATTCACAGGTGACAGAGAGCGTTTTCTGCCCTAAATTTGGCAAGCAGAAACCGCGGGGTCCTCCAGCAAAGGGACTGCAGGACAGCAACCTAAGGGACCAGGTGTGCGTCGCCAAAGGAGAGGTGATCCTTTCCCGCGGGGCGGGCGGCGGGGGAGGGGACAATTTTCTCTTCCCAGAGGAGCAGAAACTTCTCGCCCGGGAATCCGAGCACAGAAGAGAGCGTCACTGCGAGAGGATACTCTCCTCACCTGCTTACAGGGAAATGTCCTCGGTGAACTGAGCTGCGCTGGAGGAGCGGGGTCGCAGATAGCCTACCTTGGAGGGCGCTCAGGGCGCACCGCGTCCCGGCGCTGCTGCTCCCCTGGGCTCTCCCGCTGGGTGGAACTGCGGGGCGCCAGTGGCTCCGCCGCGGACCGATTGGGCTCCGCCCCGCAGGGTGCGCCCCGGTAGAGCAAAGTCCGGTGTCCCGGTGACTCCAGGGAGGAGCTTGGGTTCCCGCCGCGCCCAGCCTCACACTCCGGCTCCACGCACCTCGGGGGGCACTACCTGCACCCCAACACTGAAGTCCCAAACACTGCACGCCTCTCAGGAGAATTACAAGGGAGGCCGTTGCTGCTGCTGTTGGAGAAGGTTCTGTTTGCACTTTAAGTTCATCAACTTTTGTTTTTGTTGTTTATAATTAAACTTTTATTTTGGAGTAATTTTAGAATTAGGAAAAAGATGCAGAGGTGGACAGTGCAGAGTTCCCTAAACCCTTCAGCCGGTGTCCCCTAATACTCTTGTCTTCCATGATCACGGTCCATTTGTCAAAATTAAGAACTTAACGTTGCCCATAGCTATTAACTAAACTTGTCTTTGTGCATATTTCACTAGTTTTCCCCTAACATCTTTCTGTTAATCCCATCCAGGATTCCACACTGCATTTACTGTCCTGTCTGGTTTATTCTCCTCTGTTCTGTGGCAGCTTCTTAGCCCTGTCTGGTTTTTGTCTGACAATTTTGAAGAACTCTATAAGCTATTTGGTGGATTTCTGCTGGGTTTTGTCTGCTGTCTTCCTCCTGACTAGCATGTGGTTATGGGTTTGGTGAAGGAAGACCACAGAGGTCAAGTGCCCTTCTCATCAGAGCATCTATCAGGGGACACAGGGTAACGACAGAACCTGGTCCTGGTGATGTTAACCTTAATCACGTGGTTCAAGTAGTGCCTGCTAGGTGTCTCCAAGGCAGAGTTACTACTATTCTCTTTCCATACTCTATTTTCTGTGTGAAAGTCGCTAAGATGAGCCCACACTTACGAGAGGAGGGTGGGGGTAATCAAACTCCACCTCTCGGAGGCGTGGGGCTTATCTCCTGTAGTACTTGGAATTGTTCTGCAAGGAAGGTCTGTTCCTTCTTTTCCACTTACTTATCTATTCAATCCTTTATTTATATCAGTATAGGCTCCTGCATATTTATTTTATACTTTGAGCTATAATTCAATACTACATTATTTATTTTGTTGCTGAAACTGTTCCAGCTTTGATCACTGAGAACTCTTTTGGGTTGGCTCCTGTGTCCCTTTGAAAGTCCATAAATTTTTAAGGCTGAGGAAAAACATTTCCCTAATTATTTGCTCTGCCCACCCCACATTGAGCAGAGCTGGGAAACAGCAGCCCACGTATTCCATTATCCAAGGGCTTTTCAGAATCTTCCTGGGAATCCTATGATCGCTGAGTCCCACCCCAGTAAGAGGAAAAGAAATGATATGTGTGTGTGATGAACTTGAGGACTAGAACCCAATTGGAGAAGTAAAAATTGATGTGTCTTAGGTAAGTTTTGGTTAACTTAACCTTGTGCTTCCATTAAATACTAGATAAACGTGTGTTTATAGACAAACAATGTCCCAAAGTTAGCCATGAATGTTTACAATGACTTTAAACATTGGAGAAATCCAGCTGTTGAGGGTCCTTTGTTATATTGCTTTGGTTTGCTCCTGTTTGCATTTGCAAGTTGGTCCCATAAACACAACATTTCCTCCTTCTGAGCTGGAATCTGGCTCAGCCCTGCTTTCTGAGACCCTGCCGCCTCTCTTCCTGGCCTTAACTTTTCTTAGGAATATATCCTGCATTAATTCAGGTGAGCACAGGATAGATGGCACAGGGAGGTATCCAGTGCCAGGAACTAAGTGATTCTCTGTATGTCAAGTATTTCTTTACAAAGTTACTAAAAGTAATACTAGTTAAGTGAACAATTTTGTATTTAAGCCCAACCATATCCCAGAAGAAACTGACAAGAGCAGAGGTGAGGGTGAGATTTTTGTGCACTTTTGTGGGGGAAGATGTGAAATTTTACTTGAAAGTAGGAATTCTAATCTGTATGAAGTTCTGTTTCCTAGTTCTGCAAATGTACATAGATAATTTTTACTAAATCTTGTATGAAGGAAAGCCGGGAACCACTTGGGATTAACAAGACTGTGGAGTTACAAAATACTAACAATCTACACAGTGCTGCTCAGGAGAATCCATAAACCATCTGGAAGTGTAAAACTCCAGTGAAGGTCCTTAGAAGTTGGAAATTGGAGCAGAAGGGGTCAATGTTTATGGAATCTCTTACCGCTATAGCATCTGATTGTTATTTTTATGGCAGAATGCATACAAATTATTTTAAATAGCCAAGTTTTTGTGAAGCTGCTTTTCTTCACACTTTACCTAAGGTTATTTGTATTTTAAAATAAAGTGTCAGAATTATGTATTTTTTGCAATGGCTTGGGTTGGTCTCATGGAGATCATAGAGGGACGAAGCCATCCCCAAACCACCATCAGAACGCTTACCGAATAGCCCCTCCTGCTCCGAGGGGCGACGAGAGAGGAGGGATTTAGGGGAAGAGGTCTCCCATCCTGGAGCCTGCCACACCACTGCTGCCCAGGTTGAAGGAAATTCTGCTGTAAATCTAGGCGCCCCATCAGAGCCTCTACCTTGTGACATTCAGCCCGGGGCTTGGATTTGAAATTATCATCATTTATTTCTGTTTGGGAGTTATTTGCTAAAAGGAAATTATATGTAATACATGTTTTCAATATAAATCTTACTGCGTCATTCCAGACCCTCAATACATACACACACACAAACACACACATCATACATGCCGCCGCCACCACCGTGCACTAAAACACTCCAGTGCCCCCTTATGACCGTATGACCTGGGGTTTAAGGCCTTCGCCCCTCCCCCAGGTGGAGAAGCCCTCTCAGGACCCCTCCCACTTCGTCTCTTACGATGCTGCCATGTTGTTGGCTAGCAAGGTGAGATGCCTTGCGGTGTCCCAAACCCACTCTTTTTTCTCCATTTATTCCCATGGACTAGAATGCCCTTTCCCCTCCTTCTCACTCTGTTCAGGGTACAGACGGAATCCTCACCTTGAACTCCCCAGCTTCCATTGGACATACACTTAGGTCTCCCCACAAAATACTTGCTATATTACATGTCATTGCCTACGTTTCCTGTGGCAGCTCGGCTGCAGCCAACGGCCACACTTAACAGCGTGCCATTCTGTGGGTGAGAGGTCTGACGCGGGCTCCTGGGCGAACGTCGGTCCGTCAGCAGGGCCAGGGCCGCGCCCCTTTCTGGAGGCTCTTGTGAGAACTCGTTCACCTGCTTTTTCCATCCTTCTCTAGAGGCCGCCTGCATTTCCTGGCCACACGTCTTCATCCTCAAAACCAGCGGCCTCTCTCTCTCTGACTCTGACGCTCCCTTTTTCACTTAGGATAACATGCGCTACAGCGAACATTTTGTGAGGAGACCTCGTGAGTACACTGACCCCCAGTGAATAATCCCGGGTAATCTCCCCCACTTTACAATACGCAGCTTGATCACATCTGCCAAGGCCATTTGCTGCATGAGATTCCACATTCACAGCTCCCCTGGTTTAGGCCATGGGCACCTTCGAGGTGCCCGTCACTCTGCCTACCACGGCTGTGCTGCTAACTTACTTTATAATTCAAACATGAATTAGGTTTTGTTATTACATATTTCATTTTTTAAGGTGTAAAATCAAGAAGGCATGGCAAAGCGATGAAGATGGCATGCTCCATCTTTTTTATATGTGTGTGTATGTTGTTTCTGCCCATCTTTCCCTTCTTCCCTTTTCCCTTCCCATGACACAAAGCCACCCCAAGGAGCACCTGATGCGGGAAGATGGTCCAAGTTCTTCCTCCTCCCCCAAACCTACAACCTTCCTATGCTTTCTGGGGCTTGTAGGACAGAGAAGAGAATGCAGATCTGAAAAATAAGGCATTTGATCTCGACAGAATGGAACTCTATGGGCCCCTGAGTTTTGTGGCCTGAACTCTGAGCTGGAGGGGAAAATGCAGTATATCTGAAGGTCTCTTGTCATCTTGGGACAGCAATCCACCTACTCTATGTAAACCGCTGTGCTGGCTGTTGGGGTCAATTTTTACAATTTTAAATTCCAGTGAATTTGTATTTTAAATGAGTTACTCACACATGCCTATAGAAGATAACTATAGATGCAATATATAATAAATTCAAATATTCCCGGCTATAAATCATCCGTGAATAGTAGGAGAGCTAACAAGTACTAGATGACTGAGGAGAATGTCGACTTTAGTTGGTATCCAAAGGAATCCTCCAGAGGAGGCAAGAGAGAGGTGGGTTTTGGGGGTGAGTACTGTGTTTTCCTGGCAGAGCATGGGAGCCTGTTGAGCTGAGATGCAGGAAAAGTCCTGAAGCAGGTAAATGTTCAGGCCGATCTGGGAGCTACCAAGTAGACAGTCCAGCTGGATCACGGGAGAAAAATGGGAGATAAAGCAGAGGGGCAGGAGCAAATTGCGTAACAGACAAAGTTTCAGGTAATGTGTTCTTCTTGTCCATCTCTGCTAAGGCAGAAAGGAGAAATCATTGTAGGAAATGAAACTCTGGTAGTTGTTATAAGTTTAAAAGTAAACACTTAGCAAATATTTGTGAACAATATAGGAGTGTCTACTTGTATATACAAATTTGTCTGAACATGTGAATCTTTTCTAAGACTCCTTTCACATAAGGGACACAGAAACCATGACATAAACAAGGGTGATATTAAAAATGTGCACCTACCAGTTTGAACAGTGGCACCAACCTATCAGCAAAGCTGCCCATCATAACCAAGTGCTATAGATGAACCAGCGTAAACCAGCTGAGGGTCAGCCCTGGACATCATGCTTTGAAACCATCACTGCTCTCTGGGCAAAACTAGATGTTCTGTCTCCTTTCTCTCTCCCTCTTTGAAAAATACTCTTTGAAAGCAGGCAGTTTGGTATCTTCCTTCGGACTTAATATGTTTTGATTGTCATAACCTGTCTCTCTCTCATAGGCTTGGTCCACTCTGACTTAGCAGTAGCTGGAATAATAAATGTCACTTCCCTTTGTGTTGCGACCCCTCCCCCCACAGGAAGGAAGTGTGGACAGAGGTGGAGGAAGGTATGAGAGTTGAGATGCCTCTCCTAAATACTTCAGGCAGGTATTTCTGCATTGAGAGGAGGGATGTGAGCCTAGAACAAGGCCATGGGAAGGCTGTGTTAGGAAAGTTTGAGATGGTTTGTCTTAGCCCCTTTTGTTCCACTCCTCCCTCTCTTCCTCGCTCTGCCTGTAGTTGGGAAGGACAATGTCAATATTACTCCAGCAGCTCAAGTTTTGTTTTGTTCCTTTTTGTTTTGTTTTGTTTCTGTTGGAATAGGAGAAAACCTAATATACTTCCAAGTTAAACAAGCTGAACTTTTTTTATCTGCTTCTTGAAACTGTTCACACAACTGGAGTTCCAACCCTAACTTTATGGAATAATAAAAGAAAGAGTAAGCATTAGGGGAAAATGCAGCATTTTATTTCAAGCTTTTATGACTGAAATGTCTCTTAGATATCCCATAGAGAGGTTTAACATTGAGGTACTTTCATATGTGAGTCCGGAGTTCAAAATTGGATATATATGTATATAAATAAATATGTGAATTATTAAAGGCATAAAGAAATTATAGAACTGGATGAAAAAAATCAAGAAAATGAGAAAGATGAAATATTGTGATGACAGAAAGAAAAGGAGGATGTAGAAAAGACTGAGAAAAACACAGCCAATCAATTGGGTTTATATAGCCTTTGAAGTCTCAGATTTCTTTGTAAATTTCATAATGCGATGAAAATAGGATTCGATCAGAGGTTTAATTAACCAATTAATTCATAGAACTCATATGGAACCACTTAAAACTTATATATGTACATTTTCATGATGATAAATGGTGAAATAATATTAAAAATAAAAAAGGAAGATGTTTTGGACAGTTCAAACAGATGAACCAGTTTATAATCTGTACAGAAATCAATTTGCGTCTTGTTTCTAAAAACAGAGTGACCAAAGGTCTCCGCTTATCTTTACTAGCAAAGAAAAGTCCCCTTTGTGTGCACGTGACTTGCGTGTATGCTACTAAGCGGGAGTAGCATTTCAGCTGGTTTCGGGGGCGGAAGCAGCCATGGGGCCTCAGGCGACCATGGCTGACCCTGTAATTCTCCGTCTGGTACCTCCTCTCCCCTGGTCCCACATCACTGATTTGCCCTGGACTTTTGGGCTCACATACTTCAGCCCTAAGTAGATACTGCTCCCCTCTCTATGGCCTTAAAGAGACTCTTAAAGGAATAATATTTACTTAAAAACTTGGTTCCCCGTATAACTACTAAATCACCTTAGACAGAAGCTCTAGTAAAACGCCATCCTCACAGATGCGGAGTCCCAATGTCATGGGACTCACCATTGCTTCCCACGGTCCCCCCACCCCAACGCTTTCAGGGCAGAGTCACTTCCTTTCTGCTCTCTTCACCTGGCCCCGCTAGGGCCCCTCAAGCTCTGTTCTAGCTGTTGGAACTAGAGGAAAAGAGCAGATGCTCCCCAGCCCTCCCTGGGCTTCTGATCTTGCCGTAAGTTCTTGCCCCCCTCCACAGGACAGTCCTAGAGTGCCTTTTCTTATGAGGCCACCTCCCACCTTGTCCCATCTCTCTGTATGTCTCTGGGCTGCACAGCTGATCAAAGCCACACTCATCTCTGTCTTCCTCAGGGAAATGAGCATCTTCATTTGTTGTCCTGAGCCCAGACTTCAGATTGTCCAAGAGACCGCCACGTAGCTCAGTCTTCTCCTTGAGCTTCTTGGCCAGCGTCACATCACTTTCCCAGAAAGAGGGAGAATCTCAGCTCTTCAGGTTTTCAACCCCTGAGCTTTCTTCAGACCCTCCTGGCAAATTACTTTTGCAGGCTGCAGAAAATCTCCCATTCTTGGTTTATTTACAGAATAGAGATTACTGCTACATCATATGCCAAAGGAAGGGAACTCTTTTCTGTGAGCCCCTAAGACTCACTCCAATATTTAAGGAATTAATTCTCTAGGCTTTGACAATGGCAAATGATTTAAATGCTCATTGAACACAACATTGAGATAATTCCTACCAAAAGTGGTGCTGGTAAGGGGGAATTTTCCATATTTTCTATATCAGCTTCACCTTTAACAATGTAGTTTAATATCCTGACAAATACAATAATAGAAATATATTTTTGAAATCAAAGCAAAAATAAAAAGAACATATTTATTTACACCTCACAGTTTTCCAAAAATAACTTCAGGTAGACTATCATAAATATTCCCAATTACCTTAATAGTTGGAAGAAGATAACATTTACTAAGAACTGTGAATTTAAAGTGAGTTAAATACCTGAGTGAAATTAACTCTGAGAACGGGATCCAAGTATTCCAATATTGATTTTCACTGCAAAGGAACACTGTTCTTTGCCTTACAAAATTAATTAAGCTCTGTGTTAATTAATCAGTACGCCTCTTTAATGAGAGGCTGCCAATCACCCTGTCAGATTGTTTACAGTTGAAATCTTAGCCGAAAACTCATCTAGTTAATGATCCAGGTTAAATTTAACCCAAGTCTCAGACCCTCAAACCCAATTCCAGATCACAACAGGGAGCACAGCTGGAGGGTCACAGGGGTGTCCAACCTGTGGCCTGTGGGCTGCGCGTGGCCCAGGATGGCTATGAATGAGTCCCAACATGAAATCATAAATTTACTTAAAACCTTTTTTTTCCTCATCAGTTTCTGTTAGTGTTTGTGTATTTAATGTGGGGCCCAAGACAACTCTTCGTCTTCCAGTGTGGCCCAGAGAAGCCAAAAGGTTGGACACCCCTGCAGGAATATGCTCTATGTGCCACTAAAGTAGCCAGAGTCCAGATCACGTATGTCCACCAGATTAAACTTATCTGAACCTTCCTAGGCTCTGAAAATAGAACTAATATACAGAAAATTGGTGCGTATTTTTTTCTGCCTCATCAAGTAATATGATTGATCATTTATGTGTGACTTTTTCCTGCAAAATTGCTGAACTTTTTGACAACTTTACAATGAAAAGAGGGTCAAATATGGGATAAAGATGCCACTGGCCTGTGAAAAAAATATGTGCTCGATGGTTTTGAGTACAGGACCTGGTTTATTTTTCACTCAGGAACTTAAGACTTTCAGCCATTTACCTTTTGGTGGTTTTTCTTCTCTTTTACTTGTGTTCCTTTTATGGATCTAGTTATCTTGAAAATGGAAGCTACAGGATTCAAGCTCTCTGAGAGAAATGTTATTCTCTCTGGCATTTATGATTTTAAAACTAGGTGAAACCAGGCCCCAGCGGGGCTTCTGGAACAGAGACTTTGTTTAAGCCTCCTATGTGATGGGGAAACTTTCCCAAAACAAAGACTAAAGGGACTCACGCAATGGTTTAGCCACTCACATTATGTTGGATGGCCAACGAGGTCTCTTGAAGCCTGGTTTATTATTTTTGGTGTTGGGGTTTCCATTCGTGTGGTTCTCCCCTTGAGCAAGGGCATACGAGTGAGAAGGTGGAGGTTAGGGCTAGGAATTTGAGAAAAGGAAAAATCACAGGGCACAACTGGTCTTGGAATTAATTAGCCCAAGCCTATGATCAGAGGAGAGTGAGGTACCTGGACCACATAATAAGTTCAAGTCTGGACCATGTCCTCAAGTTCAGGGTCAGGCAATAGTTTAAAGCAGCACCTTTCAATAGAAGGCAGCCATTAGCTACACATGGATATTGAGCATTTGGAATATGGCTAGTCTGGATTGAGATGTGATGTAAGCATAAAATAAACACCAGATTTCAAAGATCTAGTATAAAAACAAAAGAATGTAGCCCTGGCTGGTTGGAATGTCATCCTGTAACTGAACAGTTTTGCTTTTGATTAGGGCACATGCCCTTGTCTGGGTGCATATGGAAGGCAGCCGATCAACGTTTCTTTCTCACATCAATGTTTCTCTCTCTCCCTTCCTCACTCCTGTCCTCTCTCTCAAAAAAAAAAAAAAAAAAAAAAAATCACGAAAAATGTCCTCAAGTGAGGATTAAAAAAAAAAAAAGAATGTAAATGATCATGTGGATAATTATAATGATTACAGATTAAAATGATGATATTTTGGATATACTGAGTTAAAATCTTTACTAAAATTAATTACTAATATTAATTCACCTATTCTTTAAATATTGTAATAGGACTTCTAAAATTTAAAAAGTATTTGTGGCTCACACTGTGTTTCTGTGGGACAGCTCTGGTTTAGAACCCCATTCTTAGGCAGAGATAAGCCAGGCTGCAGGCAGCCTCTGGGGGCGGCACACCTGAAGCTCATCGTGGCCAACAAGGAGCAAGGAGCGTATTTCTCACCCAGGTACCTGACCCACTCACAATCCTCACCTCCACTATAAGGGTTTTTTCGTGTTCACGGCTGCTGATGAAGATAGGCATGGTGTCTGCTCAGAAGTTTTCTTCCAGTCACCGATTTGCATATATTTAAGGCATCCATTCAGACAGATCTGATGCTGGACTAGTGATTCTCAAAAGTGCTTCCCAGATCAACAGGTTTGCCCAGAAAGCTCATCAGGAATACAACTTCCGGTGCTACCCCAGCTCCGTGGAACCAGAAACTCTGAGGATGGGGGCCTAGGATTCTGTGTTAATAAATCTCTCTAAGTGATTCCGCTGCAGAGTGATGTTTGAAAACTTCTCGCTGCCCCAGACAGAACATTACAATAGGGCTGCCAGATAAAACTTAGGATTCTCAGTTAAATGAGACTTTCAGGTCAACAGAAAAAATTGTCAGCCGTAAGTATGTCCAATGTAATATCTGAGACATGCTTATACTAAAAAGTTCTTTCCTGTCAAAATTCCAACTTAACTGGCTGTTCTGTATTTTTATTTGCTAAATCTGTCAATTCTGCTTTAGAACAGTGGGTCTCAAACCAGACTGTAAATTAACTTAATTCAGCTGGTGTGATACCCAGGCATTGGGATATTTTTTTAAGTCCCTGAGATATTCAAATGTGCAGCTGCATACCACTGCATCAAAGTACTGATTTTCAAACTTCAGTATGCATTCACATCACCTGGAGGCCTTTGTAAAATGCAGATTCTGATTAAGTATTTCTGGGATAGAGTCTGAGAGTTAGCATTTTTAACAAATTCCCGAGAGATGTCATTGCTCCCCATCTGGGGACCCATTTTGGAGGAGCAAAACACAGGGATCGCAGAGTCAGAGTGGAGGGCCCAGATAGTTGGTAAAATGCCACATGGTGGGCTACCCAGAAGACACCAACAAGGCAGGAAAAAATACGACGCAAATCAGTAGTTACATGAGAGAGGCTCAAAGTACTGCGAGAATTTCAAATAAGGGAGCAAGCCCATCTGGTACAGGGGGAAAAGTGCATGGAAGAGGCAGCATGTACACTCATCTTTGAGAAATGTTGCATTACATTAAAAAATATGATGTCCATATTTTGCAAGGCATGGAAATTGGTTATGCAGGTGGTGCTACAACAAAGAAATGAAACCATGTGGCCATGGCTTTGTGACCAGGCAGCAGGCAGAGGCTAGGAGAGCAGCAAGGAAACTTGGTGGAGTCTGGAAAAGCAGGGGGGACCCTGCGGCAGGAAGCTGGAAGGACCCGTGTTCCGTTGCTGTGAAAGAGGTGGGCAAACCGGTGGCTGGAAGACAAACAACGGATCTCACAAGCGCGTAGCTCTGATTAAGGAGATGGGAACAATTCCAGTCTCGGTCATTCATTGTTATGGAACAAACTACCCTAATACTTAGTAGCTTAAAATAACGATGATTTATCAGTCCTCACAATTTGATTCTCTGGGGTGCTCATGAAGGCTCGCTGGGGGCTGGCACAGCGGGGTCTCTCGCAGGGTGGGCACGCTCTCTCACCCTCCAACCGGCTAGACCGGATTCCGTCACAGGGTGGCAGCAATGTTCTAAGTGCGGAAGCCCCAACGCACAGGCACTTTCCAAGCCTCGGCTTCTGTCGTATTGACTCATGTCTGTCCCCTTGGCAAACGTGAGTCACACGGCCGAACCCAGAGTCAATGCAGAAGCGACTCCATAAAGGCATGGACACCAGGAGGCATGACTCACTGTCAGCCTCTACTGTAACAGTTTGCCCCCGGTGGTAATTTATTGACTAGACAGCAGGAGGTGGGTGGGTAAAGAGTAGGAAATAAAGCTTAAGAAATGGACTGCCATTGTATTTTGGGAAGCCTGAATTCCACGGTAAGGAATGTGCTCTTAATTTTCCAGATCCTAGGGAATCAGTGAATATTTGGACAGAAAAGCTGGTCAGGCTTAGGGCGGGCTCGGTCTCGAAGCTGGAGAGTCAGTCATTGCTCTCAGACAGCACGCCACAGACGCTGGGCCCCCACCAGCGTTAACTGGATTAAAGAGGTCACACATCAAAGGAAAGGCTGAAACCAGGAAGAGGAGAAATCAGGTAGCTCTACTCGACATAAGATCGAGGAACAGGACGCAGAAGAAGACTTTCCAAGACACTGATGTTGGTGTGAGTCGACTCCACCAGTCTGGCTCCCTCCACCGAAATGCAAATTTCCAAGAGAGAAAACCTTATCGGCCTACATGTGTCAACTGCTCATCATTTGGCCAATAGGAAGAGCCTCCTGGTCAATGGTCCCATCCAGGATACATGCAAGGAATCCCCTAAGATACATAGAAGACTGGGAAGGCACTGCAGCTCTTAAACTGAACCCCAACCCAGACCACAGACCAGGCAGCAGAGAAAGCCAACCCCAGCCCTCCTTCTTTCTATTCAGGGCCTTCTTACTCCTCTGACCACAGTCAGTGCTATATTTCATCTTCCTGTCCTCCCCTCCTATTTCCCTTTATGGTTTCCCCCTTCATTTTCAACCTTCATTCTTCATCCATGGCTGCAAGTTTCCTGGATTCTCTTTGGCCACAGTTTGGAATTTTCTGCTAACTCCTCTGATTTGGTCTGCATGGCCCATTTAACTTGGCTTTGGAGCCCCTCCATGCATCTCCTTCCCCATCATCCTCTCCCTTGCCCACCCCTTGGTCAAGGCTGCTCCTGCCAGACCCCACAGACCTTTCAGGTAGGACTTGTGCAACTTGAACCAGACTCTGCTTGAGGAAGATTAATCTGGCATCAGCATATAGGACAGACGTGGGGCCCTGGGCTGGCTGGGAGGCTTCTGCAAAATATAAGGGCCTGACCCGGGGTTGAACAGGAAATCGAAAGGAGATGAATGACAGGTGAGAGCAGGCCACTGGCTCCAGGGGTCAGGTTGTCAGGGGAACGGCCTGGGGTTGCTGAAGTCTTGCATCAAGGGGTTAGACGGGTAAAGCAATGGAAGCAGGGGATGTCTGACTACTCGTTAAAGAATCTTCTGGCAAATAAAAATTGTGGCGGAATCCAAAAAGTTGGTTAAAATGGTTGAATTATAAAAAAAAATGGTATGTAAATACTTTAAACATTTTACTTTAACTTAAAACATTAAATGTACATTTTATTCACCAGTATTTTGAGGCAGCACCCCAGTTTTGAGTAAATGGCTGACTTCTAATGGATCATTTTGATTCTAAATAAGCATGCTAAAAACAGGTGTGGACTAAAATGTCCACATTCAGGTTTTTTTTAACGAAAAGCAAGGACTCAGACTTGTGAAACAATTTAAGTGTAGGTCCCATCTAGATTTTTACTGTTTGTAATAATTCATTTGTTTTCTTGCCTACACTTCTGTCGAGAGCAAAAATATTTTTTGCTACTAATCTTTGTCTCTTCAAAACATTCAACGTATTTTTCATAGAAACAACTACTCAGTTTTGTACTACATTAATGTGTACAGTACTTAAATAAATTACAAAACTATGATGTAGAATAGAACTGGCATAAAGAGATTTGGAAAACTAATGTAATTGATACACACACAAGCATACAGCTCTCTAGCGTGAGCAGAAGCATCTGGGCTGCTTAGGGAGTTACCTCACCGCTGCCAGCGCCCAGCAGTGGTGAGCATAGCTCCGAGACCTGACTGATGGAGTCTGCACTGGCGGTTCAATGCGGTGAGTCAGGGAGGTGGGGTTCAGATAAAGAGGTTCTTCTGGAGATTGTGTGCTCCTGGAAGGATGGCAGGGTGCTGACAAATTGGTAGTGCAACATGTTTGCTGATGATCTAAAAAAGCTTTAATTAATTACATTAAATAAGAGGGGGTTTGGTTTGGTGTTCTTGTTTAACATGTACACGTCATTTATATAGTACACTTACATTTCAGTGTGTGCCCTGAGCAAACTTTCCTCCTGTATTTTAAATTTCCACTAGCCTGCTTCGCTGTCACCACTACATGTTTCAGAATTGTTTACTTATTGTGTGTTTTCCTATTAGAACATGTGAGCGATGGTGAGGGCGGAGACTGCGTGTATTTGAATCAACAGTGAATTCCTGAGACCTTTATCACAAAGTCAATAAATACTTGTTTAATGAACAATGATATACTTTGTCCTTGCTAAGGCTATGTGCCCAGCTCTCAGCAACTATGCTTTAAATAGTTTTAAACCATTCATGTGTTGACAGTGTATTCTTTGCAAAACAAACAGATAAAATCCTACTCTATAACTTTGGCAAATGTTTATATATTGCCTCAGGGTGACTTCCAGTATCACTGAAGTCTCATGCTGGATAACCCTCCCTCAGTAATATGTACGGTAATCAATGTACCTCTTTTTCCAACATGGATCCAGCACCATGATGAACCAACAACAAAAGTGATTTGAAAAGGTTACTTTAAAACATGACTTTGAGAATGCTCATTTTGTAATAGGCCCAGAGTCGATTTACAAGCAGTCGTTAGATTATTAATAACTGTTTCAATGAAAAAGTAAAGCTTTAGCATATGCACACATTGGGAATGTATTGTTTTATTGTAGGCAGTGGGATTTCAGAAGCAAGGCCCACACTTGTTTGGGAACTTCATGCGTTAATGTCAACTGTTCCATCCATTTAAATGCTTTATAGTAAATGTATGTAAGCAACCAACTGCGTGAGGGCGTTCTCAGTAATGTGCTCAAAATACATGAAATAAAGTAACAACAATTTCATCACACAGCAACTTCCCAGATCGTCTCCTTATAGTGGCTTAATTATATAATTGTTTTGCATACAAACCTAAGCCCCTCTTTAGGATGGAGATCTTAATGCTAATCCGCATCACTAGGGGTGTTTTCTCCCGCAGCCAGAAACTTGTTTTTGTTCACTCCTCATGCTCTCACTGACAGCTGCTTCCCAGAGTTATCAACTTACTTTTCATTCATTTTTATGCCTCCCCAAATAAACCCATTACAAAAGAATAAGAAAAAAAAAGTAAAATAGAAGTTTATTTTAGAAAGATGACTGATATTTGTGGAAAAGTCACACTTTTTTGTCACATAATGAATATGCTATTCCTGACTTTTTTGGCTTTATCAAAGCTTTGATCTAAGAATATAAAATCCAAGAAAAGAAAAACCTTCTTTATCGGTTGTCTCCCTAAGTTGCTAATATCATGGCAAATGAACAGAGCGCATACAATAAAAATTTTGAATCCATAGATGAACATTTCCTAAATTTTTCATCTTTTTTCAGGCAACCACGTTAAAATCAAGCATTTAAAAATCAAATCCATAAGAGCCTTTGATTAGGAAATAAATTGTAGAGTGGTATAGTTAACACTGCTTTGCTCTTATGATACAAGGATAAATGATTAAAACGCGTGAACAAAAATGTTATTTTTTTAAACAAGAAGCCACTAGCTGGAGATCTTTCCTGTCAAATGATGACAGTAGTCAGTCCATTTTTGTTTGTGATAAAATTCTTAATTATCAGAGAAAGCAAATGTGGTCTATCAGGATTCTCTTTACAAATTCACACAGTGAGGACAGTAACAATGACAACACGTTGCCACCTAGTGGCCATTTTGTAAAATTTCTAGACGTTCTGTTTCCTGATGCAGGATATATACTGTGTACCTAGGATCATAAAATGCAGGGCTTAGGGGTTACTTGGATGCCATCCATGCGGCAATCTTATTTCAGACAATCTGCTTAAGCTCTAGACTCGCCCAAATTTGAGTTGTAAAAATCAAAGATCAAAGTCAGAAGATAGAAGTGCCTAAAGTTTAGTGAGCACCTACTTTGCATCAAGCTTTATCCGGATTATCTCCTATAATCCTCAGGGCCACCCTATTACTAATATAAACTCCATGTTTTCAGTTAAGAAACCAAAGCCTAGGACAAGGAAGTCACTCACCCAGGGCACTCGGTCTCGAGGTGTGGAGCTGAGGTTTGAAGGCTAAGCCCAGGTCTTCATCTGAACAGATATCTGCCTCAGTTTATCATGTACACATGATCGGGACTGGACCTCGTTTTATAAACTAGGGCACTTCGGGGGTGATTTCAGGGTTTTTATTGGATGTATACAATACTTGGAGTAGTATTTCAGGCTTCCAAGAAAGAAGGCAAGCGGAGCCCAAAAGCATGGCCCTGTATTGGGAGATCGAAGAGGCTCGCCCCCCACGGAGCCAGAATCTAAGCCCCAGTGGTCACTGGTTTCGGTTAAACACTCTTCTCGCTGAAGGCAGCCCAGAAGCTGTGGACATTTGATCAAACTAACCCATTCCAGGCTGTTGTTTCTGAGCTCGACCGGCCCCTCTTGCCAGGGGTGGAAGGAAGAAGGGTTGAATCTGAGAAACCATAAATCAAGGAATTGACCACAAAACTGGAGATGAAACTTGCATGGGGAGCAAAGGAAAGAGACACAGCACTCCCCTCCAGGGTGCCCCCAACAACCTGTGCCAGCCCTAGTTACTGCAGGTGGTTTCGTTACAATGAATATTTCAGCCAATCACCCACTCCCCACCAGGGCCTCACACAGGCTCCGGCAGGAAACAAAAAATCCTTCATTGATTTTCGTAAAATCTCTGGACCCTCTGATATCTAGCACAGTGCCAGCCTCATGGTATTTTTTCAATAAATGTTTGTTGAATGAATGAAATAGATTCAGGTATAATGAAAATTAAAACACTAAATATACAGTTTGACATTATGTTGGTTTCCTCTGCTCTGTTGTTACGTTGCGCTTGAAATGATGTAGGGGATGCTTTGTGAGACTTTGTGATATTGATCAGTAATTTGTCACCAAATAAAATTAATCTGGATAAAGTAACTGGGTGTATCCTGATGAGGAATAATTAAATTGTGTATGCAAAGGTTTAGGTCAATAAAATGGAGATTTAATTTAAAAAGCAAACTAAGGCAAACAGATATTAATAATCATCACCTTTCTAGCATGTAAGAAAGCTATGGATTTCTGTGTTGGCCTATATGTCTTAAAAGGAGAATCTAGTTTTTTTTCACTGAATCCAGAAATCTAGATCCTAGTACAGTGTTACTTAATGAGGACTCTCTCTCCCTGGATGTCTAGCAGAAGGCTCAGCGTTAACATGTATAAAACAGAACTCGCAGTCTGTCCTCTACGCGCTGTTCCTCCCACAGCCTCCCCATCTCAGTTGGGGGCAACCCCCTTTTTCTAGTTTCTCGAACCCAGAGCCTTGTAGTCGCCTTTGACTCGGTTTCTCTCAGTCCTCACATCCCATCCATCACCAAATTCTTTTGGCTGCACCTTTAATATATACCAAGAATCCATGCCCCTTCCCACTGCATTCTCCGCCAGCACTGTGACCAAGCCACCACGGGTCACCTGGATTTCTGCAGTGGCCTCCTAACGGGCCGCCCCCCACAGCAATCCAGCCACCCCCGGCACAGAGCTGAGTCAGGTTATCATGTCTTCGTGCTCAACAGCCTCTGAAGGCTGCCCTTTCCTCTCCAAGTCCAAAGTGAAGTTCTCATTATGGCCTTCAAGACCTCAGACAATGTTGTCTCTGGGAAATATTTCCTTTCTCCTCCACCACCCAACTCCTTCTCCAGCCACACTGGCCTCTTGCTATTCTTTAAACATGAGGCAAGACCCCACAACAGGGCGCTAACTTCAGCAGCTGCCTCTGCCTGGGCCCTCTCCTCAGATCTCTGTACGACTCCCGTGTTTCCCAGCTCCCAAGCCTGTGCTTAAGGGTTGCCTTTAAATTGTAACTGACCCCACCCCTCTGCGGTGATGCTCCTGATGCTATTTTTTCTCTTTCCTATCACATGTGTCACTTTCCAGCATATTATATGATTTCCTCATTACATTTATTGATTATTATACCTCTCCCTCCCTGCACTAGAACAGAACCTCCACAGTTGAGGAAATTTTTGTGTTTTCTTCCTGACATAGTTCCAATATCCCAAAGAGTTGTCTGGCTAATAGTAGTTGTTGAATAAATATTTGTTGCATGGATAAATAGATCCGTCCATCTGTTCAAGATATTTTAATAGACCCAAATGTGACCATATCTAGGATAGGAATTATACTACTATGTTTAGTTGTTTTGGTTTTGTTTTATACCCCATCCCCTGCAAGTTACCTGAAAATACAGTGTATCTGGCATGGTCTACTTATAAAATATGCTCATATCTCTTTGATTTTTTTTTCTAATTAATCACTTCAGCCTTAGAAAGACATCCCTTCTTAGCAGGAAGTACAGTATTGCCACCGTGAGGACTTTTGTGCCCCCCACTCGTCTAAGAATTCCTCAAACTTTATCAGCCCAGAAGAGGCCAACTCTGCTTCCCAGCAGGTCAGAGAGGCCCGACAGGCCGGAGGAGCATGAGGTCTGGCGGCTGCCCCCACACCGGTGTGTCGGGGTGACTGAGAGCCACAGCTGAACGCCAGCCTCCCTTTCCGCGGCTGCAGTGAGCCATCTGCATCACTTACGTATGGTCACAACGGTGCTCAGAACATACAACCTTAGAACCCAAGTAGTGTCCAACAGTGAGCATATGGGGGGCTCACATGTTTGCAGGGTTCGGTCGACATGGGCTGGGCTCCGCTGATCTTGGCTGGGTTTACACGCACCTGTGAGGCTTTGTGCTTGCTTTGGCCTTGGCTGGGACGATGGGTTGTCTCATCTCTGTATCTAAGTCTCAGCTTCCAGCAGGCTCCCCTGGGCACACTCTCGTGGCCATGGCGCAGGAGCAAGAGCAGAGCAGCGGGAATGTGCCAGGCCTCCCGAGGTCTGGACTTGCCCCGGGCACACTGTTACTTCTGCTACATTTAATTGGCCAAAGTAAGTGCAAGACCAGCCCACATTCAAGGGGAGGGGAAATAGAGTTCACCTGTTTTCTCGAACTGTAAAATCACACGGCAAAGGGCAGAAGTTGAGGATGGGAAAATAAGAATATTTGGGGTCATTAATGAAATACTACACCTTTTCTATTTCTCAGGCTGGTCTATGTTCATTGGGGCCTCGACCCTCAGCCAGCTGCCACATTAGAATTAACCATCCTCTGAAATTTGATACTACAGTAATAAAATAAGGCAAACAGCATTTTGATTACCTGAGGAAAATTAAATTTAAGTGATGAAGAAACAGATATTTTATAAATCATCAATCTGTGCCCAGCTCCATACTGGACTCAATTTTCTAATGACCTCAGTATGGGGAACCCCCAATTATAAAGAGTCAAGGAAGTATTTTAAAAGACAGCAAATAGAGTAGAAGCTTGTTAGAGTTAAAGACAAACAGATAAAACTACCCCAAACCTTGAGGCTCTCGTTCTTGCGTCAGCCCATGATCACAAAGAGTGGTATATGTCTAGGTACATGCGTGCCCCTGTGGTATTGTATGCACCACCGTCACCGTCCTCTCTTCTCTGGTCTCCTCAGCTTTCTCTCTAATCCCTGCTTTTCCTCTGAATGCTGCCCTTACCACATACTCTAGATTTATTTCAATTCTATGAAAAGAGTTTGGAAAGGGCTGTGTCATAAAGAGGGTGATTGTTTCTGGTGTTGAAACACAGAATCGATGAATGTGGATACAGAACTACAGAACAGAGGCAGGGCTCTCAAAGGACTTACGACGTGTTTGGACTAGCGTGCATGAGTCCATAGTAAAGAGGACAAGATAAAGTGGATTTGGAGCTAAATTCCATGGTGTAGACAAGGAGCTCCAGGGAGAAAAAGTACAACAATTATGAAGACACAGTTTCTGCCTGGAAAATTAGCCACTGCCCCAATGGATTTTGGAATTACAATGCGAATATGTCATGTCTTAGACCCAGATGAAATCTCCACTTCTCCATGAAGCCCTGACTTGTTTCTCCAACCTCAGAAATTACTGTGCATCAAATTCTTAGCATGCTCAGTATCTGTACCACATAATTGAACACTTAATTGTATTTTTTTCTAGTAATGCTTGCTGTTTTTTTTCAGGATGGTTAGTCTTCCACTCCTCCCAGATTGTAAACCCACTAAGGCTGAGGAACATATGCGTCTGCATAGAACTGAATGAGGCCTTCGAGATCATTGTGCGTCATCTTTTCTTTCTACAGTTGGAAAATCAAGGACTGAGAAGTTGTAACATGCCTAAGCTCACATAGCCATCTTGTGTTTAGAAGAGTCCTTAAAATTATTTGTTTTTATCTGCCCTTGATTGGTGAGGAAAGTAGAGTAAGCCAAGCTCTCTCCAGGAAGTTTTTTACATTGTACATTGTTTTGTTTAGGATTTCCTCACCTGGAAAAGCAGAAGTAGTGAAAGGCATAAGCCTGTAGATTGTGTGTAGATTTTTTATTTTATTTAGAATGTGACCGAGCCATTGCTCTGTCCTGGTGAACAAGACTTGAACATAGCAATTATGGGGTCCTGCACACTAATTAAAGTCTCTCCCAATGCAGGGTAAGGAACTAAAACCGTTAGCTTTTCCACAAATGAGTCTGCTGAAGAGATAAGCCCTTATGGTCATTTGAATAAGAAGGAGCAGAGAGCAGTGGCCTGGGTTATAGGGGCCAGAGAGAGATTAGGGTGGACAACAAGTCTGTTTAAAATAAAAAACACAGTTTTCATTTTTACCAATAACTTTATTGATTTGGATATTTTGAGTATGTTGGCTATATCTTGCATGGTATAACGTTGATTGTTCTCAATTAATGTCTCAATTTGATCACTATCAACTTTAACTGGTCTACCTGACCGTGGAAATCTCCAGCATGAAACTTTGCAAACCACTTTTGACATGTTCGATCAGTCACAGCATGTTCTCCATACACCGCACGATTTTTGGCATTTCAGTTGTGTTTTTACCTTTCTTGAAATAATAAAGCATAATATGCCAGAAATGTTGCATATTTTCTTCCATATTAAATATTAAAAAGGCTACCCCAAAATTCACCAATTTTGATGTTTTTATAAAAATGCATGCTGATAGGACAGTTGTCACAATAAAATCTAACACAATTGTTTCTAATGAAGTTAAAGACAACTAAGTGCTACTAGCGCCACCTTATGGAAAAAAACAAATTTTTGGCGAACCCAACATAAGAGACTGAGTTGAGGTCTAAAGATGAGCGATGGCTTTTTCCAGCTGGGAGCTTTAAGTGGTCCAAGAGGGCCCTCCATCACCAGGTACACACCTGTTCCTGAGCAGGGACGCCTGGAATCTCAGAGACGTCCCTCTTAATAGCAGATGTGAAGCCCAGATATAGCATTCTACAATTGCTTTTTTTCCTCCACTAGTACCAATAAATAGCCCGTTTTAATTTTTTTAAATGATTAATATGGTTTGATAAAACTAGCTGGGTTGGACAGAATTAAAATAGTCCTTTAACCTATTTGTTTAGAAACAATCCTTAAACACCACTATTCCTTTCTGGCATGAAGATGAGCTATCCATCCAGTTGGCTTCCTCGCCAAAGGACTGAATGAGAGTCTGTAATGTTGATTATTTTTATTTTTTTAGTGTTTTAACAGCTTTATGGAGGTATAACCAATATACAACAAACTTCAAATATTCAAAGTGTGCAATTTGACGCATTTTGGCATATGAATACTCCTGTGAAACACCAGCTTCCTTATACCTTTCTGTAATCACTTCCTACTATTCATTCCTGCCCCATGCCTCTCAAGGCATGAGGACTTAATGGCCCACTTGGAGGACTTTGGTGCCCCCAACTCACCTGAGAATTTCTCAAACTTTATCAGCCCCAAAGAGGCCAACTCTGCTTCCCAATAGGTCAGAGAGGAATGACAGGTCAGAGGAGCATGAAGTCTGACAGCTCCCCCCAACTGGTGTGACTGAGAGCTGCAACTGAACACCTGGGAACACTTCGGGGGCCATTAAGGCAACACTACACATTTCCCACTCTGCGCAGAGCCTAATCACGATCATGGCTTATGATTAGGCTCTGTGCAGAGTAGGAAACCCCCACGGTCCCCAGGCAACCAAGGATCTGCTTTCTGTCACAATAGATTAGTTTGCATTTAACAATTTTTATATAACTGAAGTTATACAGCATGTATTCTTTTTGCTTTGTTTCTTTCATTGAGCAAAATCATTTGAAAATTTGTTCACATTCAGCATGTTGTTTATGTACTTTTCTGTTACTAACTGGTATTTCATTATACGTATACACGACAGTTTGTTTATCCATTAACCTGTTGGTGGACAATTGGTTTGCCTCCAGTATTTGACTATGACAAAGAAAGCTGCTGTTACACTGTATGTACCCTTTGTATGGATTTTCATTTCAATTTCTCTTAAGTAAATAGCTAGGAGTGGAATGGCTGGATCATATGGTGTATGTATGTTTAACTTTTTAAGAAATTGCCCAAAGGTTCTGCAAAATGGTCGCACCATTTGATATTCCCAACAGCATTCACTTCCTGTTTTTCCCCATCCATGCTAACATTTGGTATATGAGACTTTTTCATTTTAGCCACTCTATTTATGTGTAACATCTCATAAGGGTTCCAATTTGCATTTTCCTAATGACTTGTGAGGTTGAACACCTTTTTGAGTTTATTATATTCCTATGTCTTCTTTAGTGAAATGTATTTAAATCTTTTGCCCATTTAAAAATGTCTTTGGCTATAATTTCAGAAGTTCTTTATACAGGGGTGGGCAAAAGTAGGTTTATTTTGATATTCTTTTGAGTTAATAAGGCTATTGTAATAATCATAACCTGCATGTCTTTACCCATAACACACTTTTGCTCAACCTCATATATTCTGGATACAAATCCTTATCATATACATGATACACAAATAATTTATCATGGTCTGTATTCTGATTTTGATTCTCTTAACAATGTCTTTCCAAGAGCAGAAATTCTTAAGTTCGATGAAATCCAATCTATCAACTTGTTCTCTATGGATCATGTTTTAGGCCTCATAAGCTAAAAAAAATTTTGCCTACCCCAAAGCCAAAAAGACTTCCTCCTATGGTTTTTTCCTAGTAGTTTTACAGTCCTGGGTTTTACATGTAGGTCTGTGATCCATTCAGAGTTAGTATTATACATGAGGCGGAGATGGATCAGGGCACTTTTTGTTTGGTTTTATATGCACGTAATCAATTGCTGTAGCATCTTTACTGAAAAGGTGATTTTCCCAGCAAATTGATTTTGTGCCTTTGTTGAAAAATCTGCTGCCTATATATGTGCAGGTCTATTTCTGGGCTCTCTAATCTATTCCATTTATCTATTTACCTGTTTTTATGTCAATACCACTCTTCTTAATTAAGACATTTTGTAATGTCTTAGAATCAGGTGGTGTTAGTTCTCCACATTTGCTCTTCTTTTTTCGAAACTGTTATAAATAGTCTAGAAACTTTGCTTTTCCATATTCAGAGTCAGCTTGTCAATTCCTACTAAAAAGTTTTTGGGATGTTAGTTGGGATTGCATTGAATCTATAAATGAACTTGGGATAAATTGCTATCTTAACATTATTAAGTCTTCCAGCCAATTAATATAATATACTTCTCCAATTACTCAGGTGTTTTAAAATGTCTCATAACAACATATTTCTGATTTTTCATTGTTAGTATATCAATTAACTTTTATGTTATCCTGCTACCTTACAAAATCCACTTATTAGTTCCATTGTCTTTTGTTTTATAAATCCCATAGGATTTTCTACATAGCTATCATGTTGTCTGCAAATAAAGCTGTCTTTAAAATATGGATGTCTTCTATTTCTATTTTTGTTGTACTGTGCTGGCTAGAACCTCCAAAACAAGGTTGAATTGAAGTGGTGAGAGCAACATCTTTGTCTCTTTCTGCTTTTATGGGAAAAGCATCAAGTTTTTCACCATTAAATGGGATGTTACTGGGAGCATTTCTGTAGATGCCCTTTATCAGTTTGAGGAAGGTTGTGATCTGGCTGAGGGACCAGGTCCTATTCCTGACCGTGAGTGAGTTCTGGGCACTTGTCTCTGAAAAACCTTCCAACTATGATCAGATTGAGGAAATTCTCTTCTATTCCTAGCTTGCTGAGAATTCTTTCTTATCATGAATAAATCTTGTCTAATGCTTTTTTGGCATCTCCTGTTATCATGTGGTTATTCTGGTTTGGTGTGGTAATGTAGATTACCTTGATTGATTTTTGATGTACCCCCTTTCATTTTAAAGATTTATTTATTTATTTTTAGAGAGAGAGGAAGGGAGAGAAACAGCAATGTGTGGTTGCCTCTTGTGTGCACCCTACTGGGGACCTGGTCCAGAACCCAGGCATGTGCCCTGACTGGGAATCAAACCAGTGACCCTTTGGTTCACAGGCCAGGGCTCAATCCACTGAACCACACCAGCCAGGGCAGATATATCCTTTTTTAATGAAAATAATGTGGCCCTTTTGTAGGAAAAGATTGTGAAACCTCCTTCTGTCTCAGCAGGCAGTGACCCCTGAACTGGGTATAGGAAGTAGATCCGCTCCTTACTTGCCATGAAGTTGTCATTTCATCCCTCACTGGTGTCGTATTCACTAAGTTCATGATGCTTCTGCCTGTAATCTGAGAGTAGCTTCAGAGCCCCCAATGATATGCAAGTTGAATTTCATTACATCTTTAAGCGATTCCAAAAAAATTTACCCTTTTTTCCAGTGGGGGAAAAAAAAAAGAATCTGATAGACAAATACCAAGCCAATGAATATATTAAAGACTAGAGCACCCATTTCTTCTGGATAAGTCTATCCTTTTTATTCTCATTTTGGATCCCCTGGGGTGTGATTTATCTGGAGAAATGTGTTTCCTTTCAAAGCTGTAGAGTGTTAACAAGATATTGGCATGGGGATTATTTATGTCTATGTCACCCTTTCTATCCTAACCCCACATGCCATTCCTTATGTCCCCTGCAGAGAAACCACTGAATGGGGAGAGAACTGTTCCTGGTGTCTGTTACTGAAATTCAGAATGAATTTCTTATTATCGCTGTGGCAAGGTGCCATTAAAATATTGCTTAAAGTGATTTATACTGATGCATTTTGGTTTACATTATTTTTCGTTTTTCTCGGAATCTTCCCTTTAATACTACCACCGTTTCTCTGGGGAGATGTGTAGCTAACATGCTTCCAATAGTTGACAAATGATTTTGAGAACCCATTTGTATGTTGGATACAACCTGATTATTGTCCTAACATGCTGTGCTAATACATATACATCCAATGTATATTTAACAATATGTGAAAGCATTTGACAAGGCAATGAAAAAAAGAAACTTAGTTTTCTTGTGCAAAAAAAACAAAAAAATGTAGGGAAAAAAGCTCAGGCAGCTACTGAACTCTCTGAGACAGCTAAAGTTGAAATTGATTCTGGCAAGGCTATTACGAGGGTAATTGTCCAAGAGAATGTTTTCTTACACAGGAAATTAGAGACAGGGAAAACATTATTAAAAGTAAAAATTTGTAGATATTTGAGTCTGCCAGAATGTGTAGCAGCTATTGTATCCCCTTATGGAATTAACAACTAAATTGAATTTTAGTTAGACTCAGATTATGAGCTGAATTCTAAGTTGGAGAACCTTCAAGGAGGAGGGGAAAAAAGCCAGAAGGATTCAAGAATTTTTTTTGATACAGCGATACCAACCCTCCAAATCACATTAGCAAAGGATTTTATTGCTTACATTAAATGAAAGATCAAAGCATTTTGATTGGTAATCTAGAAAAATATCTGGTCATAACTCTGCACAAAAATTCACCACATGTATGTGATTCTGTGAGTTAGATGTGACAAGATATGAAAAATATATGTCACTAGATATTATAATAAAATTTTATAGTAAAATGGAGAATTGATTGACTAATCCAGGAATCTGGATGTGTGTTTGTGAGCACGTATGTGTTTATGAGCATGTGTGAGTTTGATGTGTTGTGTTAATGTATATATTTTGAAGGGAAAGGGAGTAGCAAAAAGAAAAATGATAATTTGGAAAAATTATTTTGAATACCTGAATTACAGTAATTATTTATATTAATTAGTTTTGCCAAGTAATGAACTTAATTTTTGCTTGGTATGTGGCCCTTTGGGTTTTTATTTCAAAATGCATCTGTATTGATACCACACCTTCTACTTCTCTGTATCAATTTAAAGAATGGTGATTCTATTCTGTCAGGTAGATAGACATTTTTGGACCAGACACGATGTGCCTTCATTAACAGCTCATTGATCCACCATTATAAATTTTTGCATAAGTGAACTTTCCATATAACCAAAATTAAATCAATGGAATTTTATTTGAACCATTTTAATGGAAAGCTCTCAACTTTCTTTGTTTCTTAGATAAACCATTCTGATGAGGATGCCAAATGAGTACCAGATAATTGTGAAAAAGACATCCTGCTGCCTGGTGAGTAGGAATTAAGAATATATTGTACAGCTTAACTGATACTTATATATGACATTTAATGATAGGGAAAACACTCAGCCTATAATGTTGAATGGAAGAAGAAAATGTAAACCTGTATTCTGTACTACTCCAACAATGATCTACAGATAGAGTATGTATATGGAAACACAAATAGTTTGATCCAGTTTTTAAAATGTTACATATGTAGAGCAAGCACAGGAAATAGAAAACACCTTAAATTGGTAACATAATTCTCTTTGATGGAAAATTAAACAAGATTTTAAATTTTTTCTTCATTCCTTTTTTTATTTTTCAAGATTTCTACAATCAACACTTTTTTAATAATCAGGCTTTTTAGAAAGTCATTACAGTATTTAAAATTGTATAATATTCATTTATCTCCCAGTTAACAGGGCCCATTACATATGAAGTAATAAATACATCGTTTAATACAATAGATGCTCAGAGGACAGTCATACATTTATTCCTTTTTTGCATAAAAACATTCTCTCAAATTCTGAGGGAATTTGACACAGGCTGCTCTTGAACCACTTTACTTTTTTATAGCTTTCTTATACAGACTATGATTTTTGTAAAAAATATATACTGATTTGTGACAGAGGCTAAGAGTTTTACTAGAAGATACAATATGGGTGACTGATTCCTCATGTTGTTATCTACATTACACAAAGCAAAGTATGGACATGCCATTTACCCTCAGAAGTCTGCCTGACTAAACTCGAGGATGTGCTACTTCAGCCCCAAATTTCTGCCAAAGTCTAGAAGTTTTCCAATTTGTTGCCAATGTTAATCACATGACTGGAAAACTAAAGAAACATGTCAGTGCTCCCTAGAATAAATGTGTTCTCAACCAACAGTTACATCATCCCTTCAATTCTTGTGGATAATCAAAAGGCAGCAAGAAAAAGAAGAGGAAGTTATCCTGGCTGAAAGGCTGTGTAGCGGTTTGTAAGACAGTGACACCTAACATTTAACATTATTGAGGAACGGGTGATCGCTGGTGGCAGCGTCGTTACTTCTTTGAGTGTAAGTAGTTAAAACAAACTGGAATGGTCACCCTGACCATGGTACCACTGGGCATATAGTCTTTGTACCTGGAGCCATTTATTCCTGGGTATGGATGGCAATACTGAACAGTGGTTAGTTACTAGTCTGGTGGTAGACTAGTTGGATACCTTTTCAAAATTAAGTGTATTTGGGTGGCACTGGTTCAAAAAATTATAGAGGTTTCAAGTGTACAATTCTATGATATATTGTCTGTATATTGCATTGTGTGCTCACCACCCAAAGTCAAATCTTCTTTATCACCATGTATTTGATCCTGTCTCCCCTTTACTACCCTCCCACCCCTTTTCCTTCTGGTGACCACCAAACTGTTGTCTGTATGAGTTTTTGTTTGTTTATTTTTCTTGATTGGATACCTTTTCATGGGTGGTCTTGAGTAAGATATTTAACCTCTCTGTGCCGCAATTTCCTCATCTATAAAATAAGACTCATTTTAGAATCAATTTCATAAGGGCATTGAGCAACTTAAATGAGATAATTCATGTACCATTCTTAATGTAGCATCTAGGACATATTAATTGTTCGCAGGATATTATTATTATTACCTTTTACTTATGGTTAGTAATTAACATATAACTGTGCATAAAAAAATTTATACATTCTTAATGTGTCAAAATGTTATGGAATAACAATAAGTCTGGCCAGGCAGGTGATAGTACAGAATTGTGACCCATAGGCTAAACCTAGTATGCTCGCTCTTTTCGTAAATAAAATATTATTGGTCCATAGCTACACCCAATTGTCTAAACACTGCTTATGGTGCCTTTGTGCTACAGTGGCAGAATTGAGAAGTTGCTAAGAGACTGCTTAGCCAGCAAAGCCTAAAACATTTGCTGCCTGGCCCTCTACAGAACAAGTTTGCCATCACATCATCTAGATCACCAACAGAATAGAAGGCATCAGGAAAGAGTACAGAGTACGAGAGATAATGGAAATGCAATATGGGGAGAAATACCAAAGGAAGAGACTGTCTGAGAATTACCCTGATGCACTAATTAGCAGGCAAAAGAGTAATAACCAGCATAGGTGCCAGTGACTCCACAAGTGGAATAACACCTAGGAATCAGCAGCCATTGGCTTATTTGAGGCAAAAGGGAAAGATCCTATTGAAGGGAAATGGAAAGGATAAGAAAGAACGAGCCAACATAAAGTTTCATGTTGTCAACCAAGGCAAACATGAATGCCATTTTCTGAATAGCTCTGTATTCCAAGGCAATAATAAAACACAGAGTTTAATCGGTGATATTGTATGCAATACGTTAAAATGTAGGTGTGCACATATCCAAAATATTGACACTAACTATGAGATGACTAAGGCAGAGAAACAAGAACCTGGAGAAGTCAGCAAAATCTAGTTCTCCGATAAGCTAAAAGTAGATGTCAACTGCTTGGGAAAAATATGAAGATACACAAGAGCATCCAGCCTACACAGAGATAATGACTGGATGATGTTCTACATAAGGTTAGTCTTGGGGAAGATCAAGGCAATAGCACCTTCCCAAGACAAAAAGTCATACAAAACATAAGGCCAGAACTACTCTCTGGAGGAAGAAATCACCGATTCTGTGCAATAAAGTTGCCGAAGCTATAAAACCTCCAATCAATTCCTCTGTCACAGGGTTGGCCACTCATGGAAGAAGGCACCAAATGCTGACATCTAAATAAGCATACCTAATTGGTTTGACTCTATGCTGTGTAAGTCTGTAAACTATGTCAGTTAGAGTTAATATAAAATCTTCATTCTTAAAACTAAAATAGCTTTTCTCATGCCTCCACTGGAGGTAATAGAATAACAGTCAGCCTATTGAGTGAGTAACTGACTGAACCGAACTTCTGAGGTCTCCTGAGTCCTCAGCCAAGCAGTCACAGAGCACGAACTTAGAGTGTGGGGGAAGCATGGAGGTGCACATTCAGGTGCGAAGTCTGCTCCGAGAGAGCCCAAATTCACACAGGATGATCAACATTTCCCTTCACTTGGACTACGTAGACTGTTCTCTCATCTATCTTTGGTAAAAGACCAAGTAGTGCAGGGAGCAACTTACACTTTAAATTAAGCTAATGGAATCAAAACAGACATATTACTGGCTACTGTCTCCAGGGAAGGAAATTCTTCCCATGTATTACGTTCCAATTTTGGGAGCGATGACTACCTACTGAGACATTAAGTTCATTAGATTTATTCTGCGCTGACACTCCGAATTGAGCGATTTCTTCATTGACGCGGCTTTCATGGTTCCATCATCATTACAAGGCACTTGGGAGGGAGACTTGGGAACAGTATACGGAAGCTCAGCTCTGTCGCACATATGGTTGGATACATCAAAAGCAGTGAGGGATGCAAGGTTAAAATTAACTCAGTTTAGACTAAAACATCATTCCTATTGGACTCAGAACAAGATGCATGAACTAAGGGTTCCTGAACCATTTTGTTGCTTCTTTTCAATCTGGGAGAAAATCATAATGATGCACCTAATAATTATCGAACTCTGGGTATTTTAACAGTGTGCAAAAATGTTGGTTTCAGCCCATAGGAGATTATAGGAGGAAGGAAAAGACTGGAAGAAAAGTCACAAAAATGTTAAGATTTGCTTTCTCTGAGTGGTGAAAATATTGGTTTTTCTCTTCTATTTTTCTTTATTTCAAAGTTCTTCTAATAAGTATATGCATTCTAATAGTGGAGAAAATATATAATAAATTACATTACATTAGTTTATCTAATTTCTTTTAGCATACTTTAAAAAAAAAGACAGAAAGAGAAAATTAGCTTATTTTGTGATATGACAGATGGGTGTCTGGGAACTACATTTTAAAAATGATTTTAATAAATGAGAGTAGGCAAAATAATAACATTTTTCTGGCAGTTAAGCCTAATAAAAATGAGTAAAAAAGGCACAATTCTACCTTAATGAAATATTTCTGCCAAAAAATCATTCATTTTTATTTGTCATGTGGATAAATAAATGTTCTTCCCTCTAACTCCTACCATTAAGTCTACTTCTGTGTACTTCCTGCTGTTCTTTTCTATTCTCCTTTCTCCCTGTTGCCACCTTTATTGTTCAGATCAGACAATGAGCACAATTGTTCAAGTACATAAAATAAAGGTGTTTGTCTTTGGAGATAACAGACTTACTGTTTTGTACGTTTATTTCCCATCTTGCTTCCTACTCATAAATTACGTATGTTTGAATTGCTCTATGTTGGCTATTAAAATGAGGTAGATATTATTCTAATTCAAGAAATAGGTAGTAACTAGGATATATTTGCAATTAATAAGAATTTTTCGATATGCCTACATTACAAGCCAACATTTAAAAATGCATTTCTCAGCACATATACACGAAAATGCGTATTTTAGACCGTTATAAGTACTATCAGTACAAAAACTGCTCATGTCTAAAACAATTTGTACTTTTGCATTTGCAATTTTCTTGGTCTATTATAAACAAATGCACATTTTATAGAGCACATTTAAATGCATTATTTCCGTGCTTAAAAATGTACTCTTTAAAAAAGAGCATTAAGAGAAATGTTAATGTAGCCATTTTACTAATTTCACGCAGGCAAAGGGTGAATCAGTTGAAGGTCGGGAATTCAAATAAAGTATCCTGACTGTGTTGACAAGACATGTGATCCTCTACTTTTGGATTAGCCGTGAATCAATCAGGCTGAGCCTGACACTACATGTTACAAATTATATCCGACCAAGAAGACGTGCTACGGTGTATAGTGCAGCATGCTTCCAAGTCACAAAAATCTGTGTGCAAGTTCTATCACTTGTGTGTGCGGTCTTGGGGATGTTTCTTATTTATACTGAGACTTTTTTCACCTGTAAGTGGGTAGGGAAAAATCAGCACCCGTTTCACAGGGAGTCTGTATAGGAAACAATGCACATGACCCTCTGACGTAATGAATGGTCTGGAGCAGGTGCCCACCCAAGGGCATCTGCCACGGTTTTGTTTTCATTTCGCCCCCTATCAGTCCATGACCCAGCCATTTACCCCACAAAGCAGAGCCCAGCTTCCCTGGACCAGAACTGGTTCAGGGGCTTACCTGCGATGCCAGTTTCCCTGGTTTTCCTTAGGTGTCTCTGCTCCAGCAACATGCAATAACAGCTCCCATTGAATGCACAGTGACATGAAAGGCAGGCCCCTTGGTGGAATTAAATATATCGGGGTACAAAATAAACACAATATACCCTTTACAATAGAAGAATGTTAATGCTGAAATTCTTCCAGTACACATGGGCTCCTGATTCCTTCCCCTCCACTTCCTACCTTGCCTACAGGTTTCCAATTGGGTCTTTTCCACTGGAAATATTTAATCAGCTTACATGAAAGTTCACTTAAAAGACAAAAACAAAAACACTCACAATCTGCCAGGCATTGAAAATTAGTATTCATTCAGCCTTTTCAATTTTAACTCCCTAGAAATAGTATAACTTGGCCATAATATTATTACGTGAATTTGCCCTTAGTCCAAGTGGACTTTCTCCACAGATGCAACACCTTGGAGGTGTTAGAGCAACCATAGGGTTCGTGGGGTGAACAGGAAAGAGCCAGGACCCAGGAAGTGCAGAGGGGGTCTAAGTGGACCCCTCTGAGAAACTGTCCCACCAGTGCTTGGGGGGGGGTGGGGGGCTGCTTCTCTCTTTGGGTGCTGTCCCTGACGGGAACCTTGCCCGTGTCCCTGTGCCTGGGTCTGTGCCTGAGTATTGAGCCCAGTACTCCTTCCATGGGAGGGGCCATGGCTTACTCCGTCCAGGGCCCAGGGAGGGAGGCCTGTGCCCATCTCCCCTCTATGAAGCTACCTGCTCACCACGACCAGGGTCTACCTGCCGGGACCTCTCGGCAGCACCCCTCCCTGATTCCTGGCAGGCTGGTACACACCAGTGACTGTCCTAGCGGTCACCCACTTCTTGCCACTCTACTCTCTGGACACCAAATTGCTCTGACTGCCTCCATCTCTTTTGTTACCAGCATCTTACGAGGGGGGACCCCCAGAAACAGAATTTATTTATAAAAAATTGTGTATTTACTCTTACATGTTTAAACTGGGGTCACCTCCAAAGTACTCTCCATTTGATGCAATATACCTATTGAGACAGTTTTTCCACTGCCCAAAACAGCTTTTGAACTTGTCAATTTTGATGCCTTTTAGTGCATCTGCCATTTTTTTTGTTTGTTTGTTTCATCTCTTCCACATTAGCAAAACCTTTCCCATTGAGGATTTTTTTCATCCAGGGAAACAAAAAACAGTCACTTGGGGCAAGAATAGGTGAATAGGGAGTGTGGGGCGCAGGAGTTATATTACTTTTGGTCAAAAAGTGCTGAACACTCCGTGCATGCGGGCAGGTGTGCTCATAAATCACCCACCATGAAATGGGTGCACGTGTTGAGTCTTCAAAAAAAAAAAAAATTCACTGAGGCCAAATGCAGCCTCTCACAACAATGCCAGCTGGGACACTGATACAAATGGGTCCCTAAAACACTCAGCTAGTGGGAGAAGCCTGTATTACAAGGGGCCCACCCTCCAGAAGGCGATTTCAGTTTTGGGGGGTCCCCCATCATAGTATCACCCAGTCACCTCCCCCCCGCCCGGTGTGCCCACTGTGTGCCACCTTCCCGCATCTCAGCCTCACTCAGCCAGCCCCGCCATGCTGTCCCGTGGCTTCTGGCTCCTTCTGATGGGGAGGGCCCAAAACTCTGCTCGCAGATGTGGTTTCAGAGCCCAGGAGAGCCACAGTGGAAGAACGGGTGTTGTGGCTTTCATTGCAAAGGCTTCAAATTATATGGATTTTTCGCCCTCCATTAACTTGGTTCTGAATCTGTACATGCCATCTGGGATTCTTTAAGAGTTTTCACAATCAGTGTTTGTTGTTTGAAAAATACTCAACTTGCCTTATTGCCGGCTACGGAGAGAACCCACGCTCTGTTCTTTGTTCCACTGCGCCCCACCTCACAGGCCCGGCTGACAACGCACTGAGAGCGGAATTTTTAACAGATGAGAGGCTCAGGAAAGTAGCTTTGACACAGACCCAAATCCAACAGAAAACGGAGAATAGTAAGGCTGCTAGAGATGGAGGATCCTGGGAAATATTCGTGTTGCTTCAATACAAATCATATATCTATCTACCTATCTATATATAGATAGATAGATATAGCAATATATATGGCAATATATACATACATCTCTGCTGGGATTTGTAAGTGAGCCTTCTCTGTCTCTACCTTCCTGCAAGAAAGGGAGCTGGGGCCTCAGCAGGGGTAAATGAGCTTCCTGCAGGTTTACGAAGCTATTTCCTGATCCAGACCGGGGTGCTTGAACAGTTCCGATAATGAAATGAAATGAATTTTCAAAGGCTATAGAAATGCTGCTCAGCAGACCCAGACAAGCCTCTCCATTGGTGCTCGCACTGAGAATGAGTTCATCACAGCTGTTCCAGCTTTTCAAAGTCTTCCCCTCATTTTACTTTAAGCAACTGGCTCTCTGCCTGGGTCCTTCGCCAGGGTATCTCCACTTCGGAGCAGCAGAAAGGGTGCCAGCCCTGCCGCACAGCTCTCCGTAAGGCGACGGCAGCACATGCATTTTAAACCCAGCCACACCCTGCTGTCAGAGGCCCCTGCGAGTGTGGCTCGGCCAGGACCAGCCAGCGCCACCTGCGTACACACACAGACCACTCCCAGGGCCAAACTATTCTAGGAATGCCCTGGTTAGAATGATTTATTTACTTACGCATTCACATTTGTCGTTCTCTCTAAGTCCCTGAGATCTGACCACATAAGAACACTAAACTTCTACCACTAAAAATCACCAGAAGAAAGCCAAACATCAAACTGAGGAATATAGCCACAATAAATGATAGACAAAGGTTTATTAGTCTTTTACAGACATAGGTCTTATCAATGATTAAGAACACATAAAACTTCCCACTTTCTTCCCCTACCAAACTACATAAAGGGAAGGGCAGGTCATTTGCAAAGGATAATATGTAATTGGCCAATAAGCACATAAAGAATTTCAAATCTCTGGCATCCATAGAGTGCTGTGTAAAAATTAAAGAGGTACCAATTTTTACTTGTTTAAAATGAAATATTTAGTGCTTGTAGGCTTAAAAATGATGAGTGTTCTTTACAGATTGGTTTTCTTGTGTTAGAAGTCAATTTATTTAGACCATATTTTGAGTGATTCAATGGGTGAAAAATATTTAATAATAGGATAAAATGTTTACTTTTTTATGTTAAACATTTCAGGCTCTTAAAAACATAAAACACATTTGCTCATAAAATATACAGTATTAATAAATTTGTAAGGAAAAAACCGAAAAAAAAAGAGGTCAAAAGAATAGTAGTTATTTAAAAATTATGGACTTCTTCCCTTTTTGCTTCCCTGTATTTTCCACATTTTCTGAAATAATCATATTTTGTTTTTACCAGAGAAAACATTATAAATCATTGTGTAAATGTACTAAAAAATATACCTACCTACCATAGTGTTCTTGCAAAGAAGTGTTAATATCTAGCTCTTCAAACAGTTTTACCACCCTCTTGTATTTAAACACACAGCACACAGGCAAGAAAGGCCTTTCTAGGAGCAGAAAGTGAAGTCTAGGTGTACGAGTGACGGAGAGTAAGAGCCACACGTGGCCTATCAGACTCATTGCTCTATAATTATATGTAATGTTGGAAATTCTAGTTTTCAGTTTTCCCCTGGAGTATGTTTTTGTTTAAAAAGAAATCACTGGCACATCTCATTATACCAGACATGGTCCACCTACTTTTTTAGAAAATGAACTGACTTTTGAAATGTGGCTTTTGAGTTTTTGGCCCTGACTGCAGTGATGTCCTGGGTATAGGTCGTACTTCATGGCAAAGTTCAAGCACAGTCTGAGTGGGGACTCTGCATAGGTCTGAACTATACAGAACCAGCGATCTACAGTACATTGCCTAACCCCAGGGTGGAGGGGTGGTACCTGGCCCCAGCGCATAGTAACTAATGCAGAAAGCTCCTATGTATGTAGGGATGGACTCAGAGAGCCTGCTGTGTTTGTTTCCAGAAGGTCTGGATGACCTTCACTCATCCAAACCTTATTATGCACACTCGTGACCACTGCTGAGGAGACCTGCCCACGATCCACTGTCAGTCGCAGAGAAAGTAGCTGTTTTTTTCCATGCATCTTCACTGTGAAGTTCTGTATCACTTTGCCATTATAGTTAACTGAGTTGGTTTTGGTATCCATGCAAATCTCGGATTTTCATATGTCGATATGGTGGCCATTCAATTTGCATGAAGAAATGCAATCAGATGTGCGCATTTTATGCGTGTGAGCATATATATGCAGTGAAATGTTTTATAAATATTATCTTTGTTAATTCTTGAAACAATCTGAATTTATAACTATCCAATTATATGAAGAGAGGAGACTAAGTCTTACAAGGAATTAAATAATTGTGCACTACCATAGAGCTACGAAAGGCAAGATTAAGAGCAGAACCCACAGACACAGAAAGAACTGGGTCCATATCCCAATTCCACCACTCATTAGCTATCTGATATTAAGACCTTTACCTAACACCCCTCCCCACCACCCCCCTGCTTGGTTTCTCTCTCTAGAAAGCTACTTGAATTCTCTATATGACAATGGCTTATAAGAGACAAAGGTGGAAGCTGCCAGATCTTTTAAGGACTCAGCCCACAGTTGGAGAACTGTTACTTCGGCCACAATCTACTGGTCAACACAAGTTACAATACCAGCCCAGAATCCAACATAGAGAAAGCAGCCCATCTCTTGGTTAGAGAAAGGGCATGCATGTGGAGGAATTGGCAGGGCCTTGGGCTATGTTCACGGGCCCACCACAGCCTGCTTGCTAATTGTCCCCCAATCCCGGGAGGACAAACATCTCAGTGAGTCCACCTGTTGGACAGAGGCTGTCAATAGGTACCCTTCAGAGATGCTTGAAGACATATCTGTACTATATTTAGACATAGCTTTGACTTTTTTTCTTAGACATTTCTTAAATCTAAATACAAGTTTAATCTCTGAAGAGGGTGTTTTTAGGCCCATGCATGGAATAAAGTGATAGAGCGAAACCACCCTTCGAATCCCTGGAGCTTGCCCACAAGCAGGGTCTCATGGGAAGCCAGAGATGGGTGGAAAGCCAGCATGTGACTAAGATTCATATTTACTGTACTCACAGGCTCTCTTTCACTTCTATTCATTAATCCACTCATTCAAGAAATACTTATTAATCATCTGAATCATCTGTTCCATGGCAGGAACTCTTCTAGCTGCTGGGGACATCATGATGAACAAGAGTCCCCGAGTGCGGAGGATGACACCCCACCTTCTGGAAACTCTGGTTCTGCTACAGACTCTTCTGGATGAGGCTACTCTTCCTTCAAGATGCACATCTTTGTGAAATCCACTGATTTCCAACATAAAGGGGAACTTAACTAGGCTGACTGTCTTGTTCCACCAACTAAATTCCAAGCTTCTCAAGGTAAGATACTATGATTTGTACTTCTTTGATGCCTCAGGTTTTTTTTTTTTTCACCTGGTAGTTTTATAATAAAATGCTGTCAGTTGACTAATTTCTTGGCCAAAGGGGAGAAGTCATTAAATTTCACCAAAACTCCCTTCTGAGCAACATCTCCCTCACCTCCATCCACCATGTGCCCTTAGGGCGTGTCAGAGACCTGCATTAGGTCACTTACACTTCACAAGTTAGATTTGTTTACACTTTTCTTGGATGCAATTTCATTCAGACAACCTCTCCTTTTGGTGGATTCCTGCAAATTTCCTCATGCTGAACACTGCTGCTCTAAGTTCCATTTCGGTACAGAGCTTGCTTTGTTCACCAGCATTCCGCTGCACACTACTATACAGGAATGTGTCCATCACTTTTTCAGGAAAGACACACACATGATTCCCAAAGCTCTGTGGCACAACTTATGTGCAAAGGAAAGCTTATGTCAAGAAGATTTTAGTTGTCAGTTGGAACAAAAAATAATGTTACGTATGAGAAGGCAGGCACGTTCCTTGAGCAGGCAAAGTATGGCAACTCGGTGCATAAAAGTATACTATTCAACATTAAATGACTATTAGTATATTATAATTTAAGCTCATATTGCAAAGATTCTTCATCTAAATTGTTTAGAAAAATCTGTAGGCAATTATTGTTAATATCAAGCAATTTACAGCATGCAGGGATCCCAAAGCCTGTGACAAACTAGTAAACAGCAGCATCCCAGACTCAGCAGTGGGAACAGAAGCACAGAGAGGTTAAGTGACTTGGCAAAGACTCCAGAGCCAGTCATAGGGGATAGAGAGGTTATAAGAGGCTGGAGGTCCATGGAATTGTAGTGGAAACACCATGATGCCCCAGCCAACCCACCAACACTGCTGTCCTCCGCCCTCTTGCATTCCCATGGCTCCCATTCATCAGATTCTCCTCCATGGTCCATTAACTTTCAAAGTGTTGAGCATCACAGTGAATATATGGATTCAGTGGGATTTGAACACCTGCATGGGAATAACGGGCACAAGAAAACTGACAGAAACCAATTATTCCCTAAGTAACAGATTATTTTCATCAGTACATAGGTGAGGATGTTGTTCACTTGGGCCCAAACGATTCTTCATTCTTCTCTATTACCACCCCTGTCAGTAGATCTTTTCTGTAATTAGTCCCAAGTTAGAGAAATAAACAGAGTGGAGGTAAAAATGAAAAATAACTTTAAATGTGCAGAAACAAAGGAAAAATGTTTCTGTTACCTTTCAGATAAAAAGAAAAAGTCCTGCATGACCGATTCACCCGTGGAAGGTGTATGAGGGCTGTAGGACCCATAATATTTGTCATGGGGCAAGATTTAATACAAACAAGATTGGTAATTTTAGAAGTGGGTTCTATGTATTATATTTATTTGAGGGAAAGGGCCAAAATAGCTGTATGTAAGTTCTTCCACCATTCTGAACCAAGAGGAGTTATTGACTGGATACTAGCTCTGGTTGCCACGAGGAGCCATTCTCAAGGTGTAGATGGCATGACGTCTTTCTGTAAAGAGCGCCCCCATATCTTTTGCAGGCTAAACTTGTCTGTTGAATGCTATGGCCTCCCACAGTTGACCTTGGAGATCCTCTCCAATGACTTCTTCTGACTTTCCTGCTTGCCTTGTGCCAGTTCCTTTTGCCCCAAGACTGCTTGTGTAACCTAAATAAGGAAGAACCTTTGTGCTCACGTATGTACCTGGCAGATGAAACGGTTCTTGATCCCACTGTCTTCTATGAAGTTTCTTTTGACTACTCAGGCCAACCAATATAATCCAATGCAGCTCAATAAAATTATGTGGTAGGTTTTGAGGGTGAGCAAAGAGGTAAGAAGTAAATTGTCTCACTCTCCAGGAGCATGCAAGATCCTTCTTCCCTAAAGAACCACTGTCCAAAATGTCTATACCATGCATGTGACCTTTATTTTTAGCTAACTTTTCAAGAGGTCCTGTCTTATCTCTCCAATTATATTGTCAATTATTAAAGGCTAGAAAATTTTCCACTGTATTTTCCAAAGCACTCCGTATAATTCAAAGCCTATAGTAATGGCTACTCTCTCAATATTTTTAGTCAATCAATCAATAAAAGAATATTAATTGCATCTTTATAGAAAGTATCATGTTAGGCTCTTGATTCTTCATTCTAGAACTTCATCTTAGGAGTTCCTACCCAAAGGAGCAAATATCATGTTGACAAGAGATCAAACTTTTATAACCATAGGCTGGAGACTGGAAATTACCAATGTATTATATAGATCTGAAATTACCTTGGAATTTCATAACATTTTCCACAAGTCATTCCACCTCACTAAAATTAGAGAGAATCTTTTTACAATCAACGTAGAATGGCTACAGCTGAACAATAAACAGAAGTCACAGACATTTGATAATATAAAAATCACCACTAATACATAATAGCTTGATTAGGACCTCCATTTTCAAAAGTGTTGTGTAGGATGTTAATAATTTACCAGTGCGACACATAAGGTTAGACTAGAATCCTTACATGACAGAGTGTCTCAGAGCCTTTACTTGGTCAGAGTATGTTGTGAATCTTGATGAGGAACATAATGTCTGCAGCATTTCCCAAACACGCTTGAAAATGGGACTCATGTTTTCAAAATGCCTTGTAGGACTGGGGTTCCAACAATGCCTAAGTTGCCTAGCCTATGAGGTTTATAAGACACTGGATCCATCCTTCTAAGAATATGCAGAATGTGACTTAAGTTCTTTGTCAATCTGAGATCTCTAGATCTCATGAAATCTACTTATAAGAAGTAGAAATTTGCAATGACTTTCAGCCCTACATTGATTTTAAAAACCTTTATTACAAACTGAACTTCTCTAAACTTCCTCTTAAATCATCACTCTGCTCTGATTCTATATGGCAAAGTATGAAGAGCATTTTTTTTTTTTTTGCATCTGTGTTTCCAGAGAATCTAGCCATGGTTGCCTGTATCTACCATTCTTAAAATGCTGATCAAGGATTTGATTAATTCCCCTGATACCAGAAAACACATTTGGACACCAAGGTTAGGCTTTATGCATTATGCTCAAACATAGCATATTGCAGAATAAGTGGTAACAGTGAATGTGGAGAAAATCCTGATAGCCTCTCTAGGGAGAGTGATTTGTTTTTATGGTTTATATTGCTTTTGTAATCATCTTGATCACCATGACTAAATCCCTATTTTTGTTGAAGGATCAACATCAAAGCAACATATCTGACAGGGTTCTTGCTTTTAATAAATTTCTTAATTAAACCCAAAGTTCCTTTTCTTTATCAAATAGAAGATTTATGTGTTCACCCACAGGTACCATATGCCTCTAAGTTTGGTGATCATGAAAACCACTGCCCTGATCCTTGTTGTTTTAAAAACTGAATACACCCACACCAGAAATAACTACAAAGGCACACTCCCCAGGCCGCTTACCCATCAGGCAACACCTGGTCCAATCCACGCTAATTGATCACACGCGCTATATACATGGAAAGGTGCACATTGCTGTACAGCTTCCTAATGACTTCCAGAACTCGACTCTTAGAACATCATGAATCACAGCAAGCATGTGTCTAAGTTGTAATTGGGAGGCAGTGCCTCTTGTTATTCATTTTTAATAAGGACTCTCTAGAGAGAATAATTTTGAGATCTTTGCCACTCAAAGCACAGCCCTCAGACCAGCAGCATCAATATCTTGTGGTATCTTGTCAGAAATTAAAAGCTAAATGTCTAGCCAAACCGATTAAATCCAAATCTCGAGTTCAAACAAAATTCTCAGGTGATTCCTAAACATTAAAGTCCCAGAGGCACTGAAATCTTGGAGACCTTTGGTCAAATATCCTTTTCTAGACTTGAAGCCCACTTACACTCCTTGTACAACTAATGATTTTTCCCTCTCTTACAGAAATAGAATGAGTATAATTAACAAAATGTGGTATTATATTAAGTGATACCAAAAAACAGTTTTTCTGAAGATAAATATTGGACGTTGTATGTAATGATTGTAAAGTTCCTTCCAGATATTTTTTCCACCAAAAATTAGGCTTATTTACTTTGATATTGCTGCTAACTTACAGAGAGGGCTGTGCGCCTCAAAATATAAAAGAATGATAGTCCTCAGACCAGGTGACATACCAGATCATGTAAGGTAATGATGTTATGATTGATTTTCATGAAAGTCAATCATTTCTGCTTTGGGGGATGATAATAATGAGAGTCATAAAATGCCCCCATTTAAAGCAGCTTGTCTTGTATCTGCTTCCCTTTCAAATAGCGGGGATTTTTGGAAGAAGATAATTGTGAGCCAGGAACTTTGACCCATGTGGATAGTACCTAAGCGATGTGTAACACTCTAGACATAGAGAATAACGGCAGGGCAGAAAAGCACTCTGGCCTCTATCTCTTGGTGTGAGGTTTGCTTCACTGCTTATTTTGAAAGGTCCCAAAATTTAGGACAAGCCCAAAGAAGAGAGCCTTTCACTGATTTGAGAAAGCAAAAGGCTACAGAAAACAAAACATAGCTTCAAAGAAAAGCTTTCGGTTTTTAACAAACTTCAGATTTTGTGTATTCAGTTTTGTTTGATTCCCTTCAAATAAGGCACTTTTGAAGGTCTGCACACTTTTATTCCCAGGGTGTTTCCATCGTCAGAAACACAGTTTTCCAACTCACCTTTGAAAGCGGCCCTCAAAGGACTCTCATGGGCATCACAAGAAAACTTGTCCTCACTGGCTATTTTTAATTTTAAATGTTGCTTTCCAGCGTGATCTCCTTCCTTATCTCCCAAAGCTAGCTCCCAGGGCTCCTGAAAAATTTCTCTAAAACTGAGAAACCAATGCTAAGATATGCCTTGCACCGTTTGATTACTTAAAAGTTTGCATGCCAGCTTTGTTATTCCAATAAGGAATGCCAAGGCAGTTTTGGCCGACAGCAAAATGACAGCACCAACTCCCTCAGCCTTTCTTTGTGGAGAAACTACTCAGATGAAGATAAAATACTCAAGTGTCTGTAGAAATTCTAGTAGGTTTTTGCAAAGATTATTCAGTTCAGTCTACAGGCATGTCTCATGTATAGTAGCTGTTCGATTTTGTATGTGTGCGTTCTGCAACTAGTGAACTCTCTAAAGGTTTATCCATCTCTTGGAAACCTTCAGCCTCAACTGCTCTGCCTGTGTGCTGTGATAAACACAGCCCTGCGCTGTGTGGAGGGTGATGACCAGCACTCCCTCCAGCCCCAGGGGCCAAGTGTTGGGTCAAGTTTGAGTGACGGCCTAGTATTTGGACTCTACCGGAACATAGAGATGTTCAGGCAATATCGTAGATGACTTGTCATTCCCAATGGAGCGTCACAAGCATCTGCAGAGACAAACTCTTGAAAGTCCCTGTGGGAAGGGGGACCTTGGCTGGTGTGGATTGAGTGTGGCTTGTGAACCAAAGGGTCACTGGTTCGATTCCTGGTCAGGGCACATGCCTGTACATGCCTGGGTTGCAGTCCAGGTCCCCATTTGGGGGCATGCAAGAGGCTACCATACATAGGTGTTTCTCTCCCTCTCTTTCTTCCTCCCTCCCCTTCTCTCTAAATAAAAATTTAAAAGTCCTTGGGGATATCTGAGTACAACTTTATAAAGACTCAGAGGCCTGGAGGAGGGAGTGGTAACTACTTCCAGGATGTCTGGAGTCAGATAACCCAAACTGAAATTCCAGCCCTGCCATTTTCAAACTGTATGATCTTATGATGCACAAGGAATGCTAAGCATTTTTATTAACCACTTATCCAACAAATATTTAGGTTTCAGAGGACACAGTAGTAAAGAAAATTCCTACCTGATAATTTTACAAAAATGATGATAGCATGCATTTATTAGGCTCTTACTGTGTAGGTGGATCTGCTCAAGTGCTTCAAATACATTATCCTAATTCTTGCAAGAGTCCTATGAAATAGGTATTAATTATATTCACTTTACAGTTGAAGAAATTGGGGCTTAAGAGGTTAAATTACTAAAGCTTACAAAATTAGCCAGTGTCAGAGACAGAGTTTGAAGCTGGCTGTTTTTTGTTCACAAGGCCTGAGTGCTTAACTGCTCACGCCATCCAGTACACAGTAGGGAAAGGCAGGGCTCAGACAGAGGACCACTGGCCAAGATCGGGTCATAGAGGCTGCATTCAGGATACACACACATCCAGGAAGGGTCGGGAACCACATGCATGTCAGGGAAGGAAGAAGCATGTCTGCATTTAACCCGAGGGATGCCAGTGAGATTATCCTGAAGAATGAGATGGCAGAGACGGATTGGAAGAGCTTTCTAGGTAGACAAAAATATACAGATTAATAATAATAACCTTCCCTGTAGGAATGTATAAGAAATTGCTCATCCATTTCTCCACAGAGCTCCAATAATTGCCCCAGCTTTATCCTAATCAGCTTCCTCCCTTGCGAAGAAAGGAACAGGGTACTAATTTTGGTCTCTCATTTGCAGAAGGGAAAAGTGACTCTTCCAGGGCCTAAACAAATCTTTCAGAATCATGTAAAACAAAAACAAAAGTACAGGTTTGGATCAGTGGCTGCATTTTAGTCCACTGTCTGCTCACATCATCAGTCCACAGCCCTAAGCATGGCCTATGAGGTGCCCTTTCCAAATACCTTGCAAATTCATGCACATCTTTCCTTTACCTTTTACAAATAAAGAGCTTTCCCAGGAGGACTGCGGGGACGTGTTTACTTTTTGATAATAAGGTAGCGATTCACGGTTCCACTCACAAGAACACTGGGATCACAGTAAATTGCTTGCAAAAACTTACTTGGGCTATTTGCTTGCTCTCACGTGGACCCCTTCTGCAGGTGCTTGATGTCTGCGAGTGTGGAGCGGGGGAAAGGCATGGATGTGGTACCTTAGCTCCACCAAACCCTTTCACCACTCAGCCAGGCCAAGAAAAAGTTATAGCAGAGGTGTGAAAAGAACCATAGTCTTCATTTATTTTTCTTACCTTGCATCTTTTCAGGGTATGAACTGCCCCAAAGTATGTGGGCTAGTGCCTCTAAATGTTATTTATGAGCTTGTATGGCATAAACTTACCAATTGTTTTTCCCACCTTCCTTGGTAACAGAGATACTTTTATTTGATCATATAGCCACCTGGCCCCGCTTCCCTCCAAAAAAGGAACTGTATTTCCAGCCTCCATTGCAATCATTTGAGTCAGGCAGCTAACTTCTGGCCAATAGGATAGAAGCAGGAGCTGGTTGTTCAGCTCCCAGGAAGTATCCCTAAAGATAAACGGCACATTCTTCTCCTTCTTCCTCTCTTCTCCTTTATAATAGCTGGAAAGTGAACCTAAAAGCAGGAGCTCCAGCAGCCACTTTGAACCATAAGAATCACTGCAAATGAAAGCCCCAGGTAGACAGACAAGACAGTAGAAACCTCAATACCATGTCCTGCGATGCTAGCCTTGGACCTCATGACTTTTTAAAGCGACCAAGAAATAAACTTCTATCTTGTTTAAATCACCATTATCTTGGGTTTTACTATTACTCATAACTGAACCTAACAGAGGCTGGAACAACCTCTTGGTTATGGCAGCATGCTCCTTCATCAGGGGAAAAAGTGTCTTTCTCCCAGATTCTATAAATAGTTGCTAAGGCAGTAATTATTGGCTAGACCACTTAATTGGCAATTTATCAAAGACTTTTAACACTTCTTACTGTCATTGTTTTAAACTCATGTTTAAAACATTAATTATAATTCAACTTGTTGTATATTTCCATGTAGTAAACCTGTTTTTTCAACTAAATTAGGAGCTTCATCCATTTTGGAACCCTGGATATTCAATTCTTGGTGATAACTTAGAGATGTATTTATCATGTGTGTTAAAATTTGAAATACACTTTTTCCTCCCAGAGATGATCTGTACTTTCATATACAGAAAGTTGCTAAAAAAAGCAACGGAGCATGGGGCTTAAGAGCTTGGTTGAAATCCCAGGCATATTATTGAGTTGCTTATCCTCATTGTGCTTTAGTTTCCTTGTCTAGATGATTAAAATAATAATAGATGATAAAAAATACAGATTGGAAATAATAATATAAAATACTATCTTTGGAAGTAGGTACTATAATTAGTCTCATTTACAGATTAAGAAAAGCTGAGACTCAGAGGCAGTAAATTGCTCAAGTTTACAGGATTGGTAAGGGGTCCCGGTGAATTCACATCCTGGCCTCCTGTACTTTCAACAACACTGCTTGCTGAAGATGTAGCCCTGAAGATGCTACAGTACTAACTTACTTTTCTGCCCGAAACCAACTCTTCTGGAATTTTCCTTTAAAGCCTACGAACTAGTTCTATCATTTATTTTACACTGGCTATCAGCTACCTTGTATTTTTTTTTTAATCTGTTAGAATGCGTTCCCAAATCCAACAAAAACATCTTGAGAGAAAAACTCCTCACATGTACCTTTGTCTCCCATGTCCCTTTCAAAGAGTCAACAGATAGTGTTGACCTAGATGATGTTTTCTTGTGGAAGAGCACTGTACGCTATGGATAACAAAAAGGGACATCAATTCTAATAAGATTTTCTACCATAGGCTAGGCCTTCTTATAATAAGGAATATGGCACAAATAATACAGCCCCCAAATGTAAAACCTGCAAACTTACATTGAACAATCCAATTTACCATGGACTTCTAAAATATTAAGACAATTATTCACATAATCATCAAAACAGATTTTTTCATTCATTGTCTATGCTTCAGTTTTAACAAGTAGTGTTTCATTTTGTACATTGAATAAACTTCTTATTTGTGGCTTGTCTAGATTGGAAGGAAATTTTTTAAATTGAAGGATCAAGAAGTAAATTCTCAACCTGAGCTACAGGAGACTTACCTAAAAATTATTTTGGGACTCCTTAGATAATATAGTCTCAGCCTCTAGTAAAATAAATTAAGTAGAAAAATTAGTATTTCATAATGTGATTAAAATCTATCAGAAACTTACTATTACAAGTAGGTATGATTTTAGAAGCAAAATAATCATTATGAAAAAATCTAAACTTTGAGAACAGATAATTTAGGAAGTCTATACAACTTATATTTATAAAAGCCTTCAACATTCAAAGATACATCATAGATTTACTCTAATAAAATATGTATTTTAAGTATCTATTCATAGATGCAAGCATTCTACAACATGAAAGTTGCATTCAAGTTAATTCCATTTTGAACTAAATACCAGATAGAATAGCTGTAATCCTAATAATATCTAAGAGTTTTGTAGCATTTTATAGCTCATAAATGACTTTGGCCTCTAATATCTCATTTGGTTCTCACATGAATTCTGAAGTAGCAGGTGTTATTACCCATCCTCATTAACCATATTGGAAACCAAGAAGTAAAGTCTCTTTCCCAGGGTCCCTTAGACAGTAAGTAGCTGACATTTCTTCTGGGTTCAAATTTAGTGGTCTTCCTAATAACACATGCTTTGTAATCTTAGCGTGGGTAAATAGCAGATTTCAAGTCCAACATCTGATTTTTCTTTCCAGGAAAGGTCAAACGAGGAATGATTATAATTGGTATATTGTATAAATATGTTAAGGTAAAACATATTTATCCCCAGCCTACCCATCCCCCACCCCCCAAATGCAAAAATACATAGGACTCTATCTATCAACTACCTTAAATGCATGTGTATTATCTATGGGTAGGTACCAAGTCTAATTTACTGCAGGAGGTATAAGGAGAAATAATTTGAATTCATCTAAAAAAAAAGAGAGTTATTGTCCCCCTACAATCTAAGGAACAAGTGAGAACTGCCAAAACCGTCCTTCACCAAATACTGAGGTGCCCATTCCTCTGGTCATCTCGGCCAGCAGTTTCTTCCCTGGATTAAACCCTGAGTGTGCAGCCCATGGACCGCCCGGGAGTGGACCCATGGCGGTGCTGTCCTCAGTGGTCTGGGCCCAGGTGCCAGATAAACTAATGCTCTTCCTAATGTGTTCCCCTTTTCAATAGTAATAAAAAAGTTATAATCACTTTTTAAACAAGTTTTTCTCCATGTGTGGGATCTCGCTGGTCCAAAGCGTACCACCACACCCGTTAATGATCAACCCTGTAGTTTTCTAATCACAAGCACATCTCACTTTGGTGGATTAATATTGGCACTCAGCTCGCTTATCAAGACTATTATCAATTTTTCCAATTAGCAGTTGATTGGCATTCAGCATACCTCCTTTTGAGGGGCAGTGTCTTTGTATACAACTAATTAAACTAGGAAACTCATCTGCTAAAAAGGTGCAAGAATTAGCATTGTGAAAAAAATAACACTTTTTTTGCCTCAAAATTGCTATACTCATATGTACAAAGTTTTTATATAATGTGATGAAATAATTATTGTAATTAGCATCTTAATTTGAATTTAGATGCAATTTGTTTTGTTTTTTTTTTTCTTTTTAGAAATCTAAATTAATTCCCTGGGAAACTGATGAGAATTTTTCAAAGTAGAAATAAATGCCTGTAATAAATCAAGAGATAAGGGAACAGGCAGAGATTATTCTGCAATTAAAGTTTACTAAATTAATTCCATTTAAACTCCTTGGAGTTTAATGTGAAAAAACTAGGAAGTGTGTATCTTCTTGGGTTAAAAAATTCACGCACTGAAAATTTAAAGGCGAAGAAGGGAAAAGAACTACATAATCAATATTTCCCTAAACACTAATCAGAAAATAAATGTTAATATTCCTCTCACAGTGTGATATTAAAAATATAAATAAAAGACATCAAACTTGAGTAAATTAAATGGAAGCATGGACAGGTGATTGGAAGTTGAATGTGAATATTTGTTTTACCCATATGAATGTAAATTTCATTAGTTGATAATTAAAAGGAAATTATACAGACATTACAATTACTGCCAATGGCATAAATTATGAAGCTGTATGGCAAAACAATTTAGGAACCCACATTGCTGATACTATTGTCAAACTGGTTACCAAAGAAACCTAGGATAAATAATATATTCTGTGACTATGGAAATGAGGCCTTGATGTGTTGCTAGGCTGTTAGAGCTAATGTCATTGTATAAAACAATAATGTTAAACATTATTAGTTTTTTAATTATGTCAGTTAATTAGAATTGTTCCCGTTAATTGCCTATGATTCATCTTCAGATGAAAAATGCTCAAGTAAGATCTTTGGCTTTTTCTCTCCTAACACACTGTCTAAAGTGAGGTTTGTGTTTCTACAACTAGATTTTACAAATATTATACCGTTAGCCTGGGCAATACAAATAATCATGGTCAAATTCATCTGTAATAAAGGTACCTTTATAAAAACCTATTCTTAAGGAAGGTACTCAGGAGTAAGCGGCCATCGTATTACTGCTGTGGACTCAAAAGATTGGCCCTCACTTCCCAAATGCTGGTTTATGTCAAAGATTTTCATCAACAGATTAAAAGCAAATATGATAAGGATAAATTAAAGGCTACCTGACATTTGCCTGCCCTACCAATACCAAAATATTTAACTTCTATGAACCCTTCGCCTCTTCCCTTATATTTTATGACCTCAGGGAATTTCGTAGTTTCTTAATTTTACTCATATTGTTCAATACTTATTGAACACCCTAATATATGATAAAGGCTGTGTCAAACACCGGACACCCGGTTGTGGGAAAAATCTTATGAGCCTGCCTCTTTGGAGCTTAGAGGTTAAAGCCACAAAGGTACCAATATACAATTTACTGTCATCGAAACAATGAAAATTTTTAAATGGTGCCAGAGCTCTGTGGTCAGAATACAACAAACTCTAACGTCTTCAGGTTCCCCTCACCTAGAATAAGAACAGGAATGCCTGTCCATGAAGTTTCGTTGTAATCCTTGTACCTAAACCGTGGATCTTTATAGGTGTTCACTTAATATTTGTTGAATGAATGGATTATCCATTACTGAAAATAAAAACAATATCAAATGAGCCTCCCAAGATCGATTTTATTCCACTGATGTTAAATGTCCTCAATATTGTGACACTGAGTTTATGCTGAAGGAAAACTATCTTTTGAAGAAGAGGTTAATTTTGCAGTAGCCGTGCTTGTGTGTTAAGTAAAAGGCAATGTTATAAAATTTGTGTTTATATTTTGATGCAAAGTCCTTGTGTTTAGATGGTTAAATCTTTTAGTGCAAGAGGAGATTTCAGAGAGCAATTTTTTGTACCACAATAAGGGACATCCATTATATGATTGTTCCAACTTCCTACAAAACATGGTAGCAAGGAAGTCTCATTTTATAGATGAGCAAAAGAATCAGGATGGGTCTGGCCTTTCCACTCTGCCAGCCACCTGCAAGGTGCACTCTTCCAAGGAGCTTCCCAAGTGTTTGCCATACACCTGTGGGCTAGCATGATGAATGGAGGGCCCTAGGTCACCAATCTTTGCCTTGGTTCTGAACAAAGCTGGTATCCCAGCTGGTACATTTTCATCTGGGTTTTAATGAGGAGAATTTCCTAGCCCTAAACCACTTCCTTGAATTGGTTACAGTGATTTCAATTCAGGGTCAGGAGGGACTGACTGGGACAATGCAAAGATGCTTTAACACCTGCAAGTTTCTGGAAACCTTCATATGTCATACACTTAATCTGGAATTTGAACCAGTGGGACAGCATGGATGTGTCACAGAAGCCTCGTCTCCCTGCATCACAAAGGAAGCTGTAAGGCTGCTTATTTGAGGACAAAGAAAATACTGGATAATATTCATACATGGACTAATGGACTCTGTACACATTTTCACCTTTCTAGACAATTTCTCAGCTTGCTACACATACTATTCAATAGTCAAGTTGCCAAACAGACTTTCTATCTTTCCAAAGATGGTCTCATTCCCTGAAGTTTCAGTGTTTGTAATTTGGCTGATTGGAGAACTTGGCTGAGTGAAACATCATCAGAGATGATTTCTCTTGTTGTGAATTGAAAAGACTTCAGCACACAGCGCAAATGATCCATTAGCGTCCATTGTCTAGAGTTCAGAAAAACACCTTCTGCAGCATTGTGCACTAATGTGTGTGGCTTTTTCCTTTCTCTTCCTTTTCCTTCTAGGGGGAAAGAAAGCACACCTCCCAACATATAGAATGGCTGGCTTGTCAGTATGTGTGCACTTGGTGTGTGATTAACTGAAGTTTGGGAAGACTGTTACACTTCAAAAATTCTCAAAGAATTCAGACAAACAGCAAGAACAAGTTCCAAAGAGAATGGGAAAGGCTGTTGGATTTAAGTGTACTGGGAAAATATAAATCAGAAAAAAAATCACTACAGGACACAGAACAACTAAGTGTTTATTGTATATAGTTAAATATTTCCACATGCGCAAGGCGTAGAATATAACATTGCCCACTCTTTCATCTTACAGTTCTGCTATAAAAATAAGAAAACAATACATTTAGAAAACAGTACACCAAACCAACTTTCAAAAAGAACAAAACTGGAGAACTAACACTATCTGATTGCAAAACTTATTATAAAGCCATAATAATCAAGACAGCGTGGTAATTGGTTTGAAGATAAATAATCAATGACATATAATAGAGTCTAGAAATGGACTCATACAAATATGCTATATTGACATTGATTTTCAACATAGAGGCAAAAGCTATCAGTGGAGAAAGGATAGTTTCTTCAATAAATGGTGCCAGAACAATTGGATTTCCAGATGCAAAATAAATAATAATATAATAACTTTGATCTATATCTAGCACCAATGTAAAAATTAACTCAAAAAGCACCATAGGCCTAAATGTAATACCTAATACTATAAAATTCTAAAACAAAACATAAAGAAATTTTTGTGATTTTGAGTTAGGCAAAGATGTCTTAGATTTGACACCAAATGCATGATCAATAAATGAAACAATTATGAATTAGACTTCATCAAAATTACAAGCTTCTCTTCTTCAAAAATCCCTATTAAGAAAATGAAAAGACAAATCACAGAGTGGGAGAAAATATTTGCAATTGTATGTCCACTTAAAGACTTATATCCAAAATATATAAAGAATTCTCAAAACTCAGTAATAATGATAAAAACCCTATTTTTTTAATGGACAAAACATTTGTACCTACTTTACCAAAGACATACAAATGGCAAATAAGCACATGAAAAAGACACTTGACATCATCACAAGGAAATGAAAATTAAAATTGCAATGTACCATTAAACACCAATTTTATGGCTAAATTATTTAAAACTGACCTCCCCAAGCATTAAGGAGGATGTGGAGGAAGTAGAACTCACACACAGCTGGTGGGGATATAAAATCATCTATCCATTTTGGCAAACAGGTTGGCCACTTTTTAAAAAGTTAAACGCACACCTACCATATGATTCAGCCATTGAATTCCTAGATGGTTAATGCAAGAGAAATGAAAGCTTATATCCATACAAAGACATGTCTGTAACTGCTCATAATAGCTTTATTTGTAATAGCCAAAAATCTGGAAACTACTCAGTATCTATTAACAGATGAATGAATAAACAAAATGTAGTACATCCATCCAATACTCAACAATAAAAAGGAAGGAACTACCGATAAACCAACAACATGGGTGTATCTCAAACAATTATGATCAGTGAGAGAAGGGAGACAAAAAAAGAGCATATACTTATGATTCCATTTATATATATTTCCAGTAAATACAAACCATACAATTTGTAGTGACCAAAAGCAGAGCAGTGGCTGTTGGGGGTGTAGGGAGTGAGTGCAAAGAGGCAAAAGAAGCACAAGGAGATTTTTGGGGATTATAAATAATATGTCTATTATCTCAGTTGTGGTGATGGTTTCATGGGTGTATAGATATATCAAAAGTTATCAAATTGTACACTTTAAATATGTGCAGCTTATTGTACATCAATTACAACTATTAAAGTGATTAAAACAAAAACAAAACCAAAAAACACAGTATATGATGAAGTTGGAAGGTAGTAATTCAGAGACTATTCAATATGGGAATTAAAAAAAGGATCAATATAAAGTCAGCAGGAAAGTTTTCCCAGATGAAGTCATACCTGGCACAGATCTGAATGAAAAGGAATCTTAGTAAAGATCATTTCATCAAATACTTTTTGAGGACCTACTATGTGCAGGGCTCTATGCTAGGCATGGTTCTAAGGAGCTTATTGTTTAATGAGATAGACAGAGACATAAATACTGCCCTTCAAGATAATTTGGGTGGAGGTTTGAACAGAATGTTCTGAGAGCCCAGAGGAAGGTGGTTCAGCCTCGCAAGGAGCTTCAAAGAGACTTCAGGAAAAAACACATTCTGAGCTAAGTCTTGGAGATGAGAAGGATTAGCCAGGAAAAGAAAGGCAGAGCCAGTGTTGCAAGACAAAAGAAATACATGAGCAAAGACTTGACAGTGTGGCCAGCATGGTGTATTCTGAGAATAAATCAATCACCATTAGTAAATAATAAAATTGAGGTGGTGGTGGTGGTGACGCTCATGCACCTCTCTGCTTAGTTTGCTATTCAGCAAACTGATTAAGTGGTTTCTATGGATCAGGCTACATCAGATTACAAAACAGGTCTGGTTCTAGACCTTATAAAGCTTCCATTGTAGAGAGGAAGCTCATTCTAGAGACCTTGATAAACCCACAAAGGACCATGGAGACCAGATTATGAAGAGCTTTGAATACCATCCCAAGGTGTAAAGGCTTTATTCTGGAGGCAAAAGAAAGACATGGGGAATTTTATATAGAAGACTATCATGATCAGTTTCATATTTTGAAGGTCATGCAGACTTGGAGGGGTGTGTTGATCTGATGAGGATAAGACTAGAGAAGGGGAAACCTGTTAGCTCACTGGTAGAACCAGGATTAGAAACAGGACAAAGCATTTGAGGGAAAAACAATGATGAGATCAGCTGCAGACATTAGCTTTGAGGCAGCCATGGAGCAGGTGGTCGGTCACATTATCTAGGCCTCCCCAGAAAGGTGAGGCCTAGTGATGAAAGTTTGTGCTAAGAATCCAAGTTAAGGGAACGATTGATGACTGAAGAGGCGACTTCTCCCCTGGAATATCTGTTAGGTATTGGAGGCTCACCTAATTTTTGCCCAACGCACCCTTATCCAGGCTATTACTCACTCTTACTTGCTATTTTTACACAGCCACCCCAGCACAATGTACTGCCTCTTAGAAGGAGCCAATCCAGGCAGAAGACCTAAGATTATCAAATCAAGCACCAGTGGATTCAGAATGAGTTTTAAAGATAATTTCACCCATTCTCTTCCACTTACAACATTTTACTTCAAAGGCATTATTTTGGTAATCTACCATGTACTAGCATACATAGAAACTATCCCAAATCATGTCCCATCCAGGAACTAAAGGTGTAAAAATCCCGCTATAGAGTTAATAATCTCCCTAAACAGTCTTTCATGATTTGGAGAAACAAGAGCAGCAGACATCAAAAAAATGAACTATTATTTGTACATGAATCTCTCTAAGTATGAGGGAGGATAGTATCCTTCATCATGCTAAAATGCAACCCTCAACATTTAGATTAATGGAAGTGTCACTTGTCTCAAAGCTGTAGTTAGCTATGCCTCCCATAAACCTCAGACCTGAACTATCAATCAAGACCATGTCTTACACATGTCTTCATGCTGGTAAAATGTACATGTGGTAAAATGATCTCATGTGGGAAATGAAACATTGATACAGAACCATAGTCCTTCATACTTAGATAATCCAGGCCAAATGTCCTTGCCATTAGAGTGGACAGAGAAACTTCTGGCTGGACAGTTTCATGATCTCATTCCTTTCCTTTAACAACAGGAATCTTAGGGCTGCTCTGTGCCAAAGCTGCCTCTAATTTCTCTCCTCTGTTGAATGTGGACTAAAAACAGAATCCATTGATTCAACCTTATAATTTAATCAATGAATGCAGCAGTCATACATTTAGTACTGAGTGTTGGGATGGAACAGGTTTCTATACTTGTGGAAAATCTGTAGAAAACCTCTGGAGCCCAAGAGAAGATAATCACCTCCATATATTCTATTTCCTATCAAGAAAACTCCAGCATTCTTGACAGGAAAATGACTTTTTCTGTGTCAGAAAAAAACAGCAAAACTTCTGAGTCATTGCTCTTGTTGCTTTGGTTGCTATTGTTTTGGTGGGGACAAGGATTGCTCCTTTTTCTCCTTCTCTTTCTCCTTCTCTTTCTTCTATACCTCTATATATCTCTCTCATGTAAGTGAAATCATGAGGCTATTTATCATTGACTCTACCTGATTATACAGAAGTAAATAAACTATAGAACTCTCAGTGCCAAGAGCAACTCAAACACAACGTAAATATCAATTAGTTTCCCTCATACAGCAATTCTATTTTTCAGAATGTGTTAATCTGCTTGGTGACACCTTGGGTTCTCTATACCTTTCTGATGACAAAGAAGAGTTGGGATGTTTTATGGCATGCCCAGCACAGAGGCTTACACACAGTGGTCCTAACTGACAGACAACATGAAGGCTCTAGGTCAGAAGACCGCTGCCCAAAGTCATTGCTCTCGCTCTTAACAGGGAGCCCCTTCATCCAGTACTCTAACGTGTGAAAACAAGAGTCTACAGTTTCTCTTGAGTCTTTTAAGTGGTTTTCTTTTTAGCTATAATATTGTCTAACTTCTTATAATGACTAATTCACAAACATAATTTATGTCAGGCTTAGATGCACTAAAGCATATTCACTTTTTACAGTTGTCAGAAGTCTTTGACGAAATATTCACAATTCATTTCTTACCCTAGTAGAGAATGTTCCAGCATCCTAAAACACTGCTTTGGAACTGTCTCTGGGGAGTTGGGCGATTGTTACAGGGTTTGAACCCAGAAATTACATGTAGCAGTTCCTCTGAAAGTGTGTATCATTTCTAAATGAAGTAATCTTAAGAAAGGCTTTGTTATACCCTTCAGTCTGTACAAAAGTTCAATTGCCATTTTAAAAACAGGGTCCAGAAAACTTCACTAGTCACAGTGTTTGACAAAGGCCAAAAGGCATTAACTCCAGCAAGTGTAGATTCTAGTTGTATTCTGCATAAGAGAAACACACCGCACCTCTTGTGTGAAGTTAACCTAGCAAAACACAGGATCTGGGTCCTACAGACTTTATAAGAAAGATATTATCAATTTCTAACTTTTCTTTTTACAAACATTAAAGGAAACGACCTCTCATTGTTTCTCACTTCTAGTTCACGAATACAGCCCGGGCAATTTGGGAAGAAAATGAAAGACAATAACTAAATGCCACATTTCAATTTCCATCCTTCGATCTTGATGTTCCACTGCTGCTTGGGGCTCTTTAATATTCTACTGCACCCGTGACAACTACTTCTCCAAGTGTTGGATGTGCAATTTCGATCTCTTTTTCTCTGCGTCTTTGTACCTTTTAGTCTAACAACAAAGAGGAACAAAGATCCTAATTATACCCATAATCATTATTATCTGAGGAAGTTCCCAGTAATTAAATTTTAAAGAAAATTTATTTAATGAGCTTTCTACAGTCACATCCAAGCAATACGCATTCAAGTAGATAGTGATTAGTATGAAATAGCACTAATTTGAATGACTTGATAAAAGCTCCTACTTCACTACTATGTTTTTAATAATTGTGTAATTACATAGAGAATTATTCCTGTAAATATCGCTTGTCTTATATAAAATGGAGGACATGAAGATGTGTTCTATCTGCAGCAAATTTCCAATATTTTGAAGCAGTATCTTCTTGTGTCAGCTAAAGAGTTAATATGCATGTCTTAATTACACAAACACACACACATTCTCTTGCATGGAATGTACACCTTTCATTTGCATGAGTTCAGAATAAGTGCTTAGCTTAGTAGAAGCAGAGGTGGAGGGAAAATAAATCTTCTCCGAAGGAGTGCATGGTCATTACCAGTGAATGGAAATGAAAAGCATATTTCAGTGAATATCTCCTCATTATCCCATAAGAGAGGCGCGATAATTGGCATAGACTATATCAATGTTGTCGCGTCTATATCATTTCCAGTGATTCATGGAGCTTCAGAAATGTTATCATGTAATATTGTGCATTTGTTCTTTTTATTTCAGGGCAAAATAAAGTGCTGATCTTAAATACCACTGTAGAAAGAAGAACTGCAGCTCCAAGCAGACCTCATTCACTTGAGTATTTTTTCATGTCAGGGGATGAGGGTACTGAAGGATCCCAAATAGCCTCAAATGACTATTAGAAGAGACAGTGAGACAACAGGGACATACATGCGTCAAGGACTCAGGAGATACATGTTGAAATTCTTGCTCTACCTCTAATTAGATGGTGACTTTCGGTCAATAACCTGCCTTCCCCAGGCCTCAGTTTCATCATCTAGAAAGCGAGAATATTAGAAGTCTAATTCCTAAGGATACTTCCAACTTGTAACTGCAATTTTTCTCAATACAACTAGCTCCATGATACATTCCACTTAATTTTATAAATAGGAATGACTTGCTAGATATATTCCCCCTTCCTAATATTAAAAAGAAAGAAAAATTATTACTCTCAAAAGGAAATATTTACATGTAAACACTCTAATGCAGCCCTAGGTACCCAAAATATTTATTCAATATTCTGATGATACAATGTTATATTAACTTGTTAAATGGGCAGTAAAAACAGGGAAGGTTAAAATGAGAAACTAAATAAGAGAGATTGGATATAAAGTTTTGATGTCATGGAAATAAAATTAAAACGGTCCTGCTTTCCTGACTCCTACCGAAGCCTCCTTTTCAACCTCATACAATTTTATCCTTGGGGAAAAGTGCCTGCGATGAAAGGGAAAATGATTAATTCTTCCACCGTAATTAGAACCCAGCTCCTTATTAGCTGGTACTTCAGTTGCAAGGAGTAATTGGCCATCCTTGGCACAATCTATAATCTATAACCACAGAGAGATATTAGCAGTTCCAGTCCTGCTGGAGTGGAATTAAAGAGACGCCCAGGAGCTCCAATGGCAGTGCCCTGGGACTCAATCCCTGGAGAAACGTTAGAGTGCTTGAGGCTGGTGGGACTGGCCACGTGTGATTATGCATTTTTAGAATTTCTGTTCTGGTCGATGTAAATATTACCATCATTGCTGATACCAGCATGACACAAAGGAAGTATTTCTGTCTCCCGGTAAGTTTGCGGTTTTCCTGAGCTGAAATGCTGGTTAGGGGAGAGAAGTTTTATCACCATTTACATAGAGAAGTAAATTTGAGTGCAGAGCATCCTGACTCAAAGGGGAAGTTGGGCCACTTACATAATTCTCTTAGACTTTCGGGAATCCAGGATATGGTTATTCACATAGTAAATAACTCCACATTAAGCTACTAGCAGCACAAAAGAAAATTAATGTTAGATACTTAAGTTTAGAACAACTGAGGCACTCATCTTAAGCATTGTCGACTTGTGCTCTTTCTTGTGGCTCTTACCAAATAAAAGCTCTTTAAAAAAAGCAATTTAATTTTTAAAAAACCAATTCAGTAGCCATCTTAGAAGACTGGAGATTAGCATTATTCAAGCCAGCCCTCCTAATCCAAGCAAGGCAAATGGTCATTAAGTTGCTCCCCTACCCCCAGGTTCCGTGAAAAAGGCTCTAGGTAAATGCTCCAGTTTGGTGTGATGGCCTCGTGAAAGCCTTTTCAGGATTTATAGAGAGTAAGAAATAGCAAATAAAAGGGCAAAAGTAGAACTTCAAAAATTAGAGATATTAAGAATTTTGAGTGTGTGCCACTTAGTTTTTTTCTGCCTAAGTCTGCTTTCAGATTTATAGTGAAAAAGATGTTAACTACTTTCAACCCAAAATTATATTTACATTTGCTTTAAGTTCAGTAACTACCACACTTCACATAATTGCTTTCTTGTCAGTGCATTTTTAAAGTGTTTTGTGAAACCTTAAGATGTTAAAAAATTAACATATCATGAAAAGGGCAATTCATTTGAGGAAGAAATCTGGATAGGAAAATTGTCTTTAGAAAATGCATTATTTGAGCAGGCTAGATGCCGTATGAATCACCTTCAGGTTTTCCTGTTTAATTTCAAAAATAAAGCAGACACCCTTAAAAACAAGAAGATTCTGAGAATAAGTTTCATAGTGACTCATTGGTGATGTTGAAGAGCTGCCACTTTCCTGGCTGATTTTATTTTCTATGCCCATGATGTGAGAGAAAAATGCCGGCACAGAAAAAAATAAAAAGCTGAAAAAATGGATTTTGATTAGTGAGGAAATGGTCCTGATTGTGAATTTCCAGTTTGTCTCATTCTTCCGGCGTTCTTTTCAAAAGCATTTTCTTTCATGTTTTATGCTCCCTGAGCTGCGTACACTAATTTGTTGGTTCTGCTTTCATCTTCAGCCTACACCGCCTATACCTGAACTTCTCCATCTCTTTTGTTGCTCTAGGTCTTTTGATGCTGAGTTATTTAGATATGCTTTTCAGCAAGTCTCCAAGATTTCCTGAAAAGACATCTTTCTTCCAGCTCCTCAGGATACCCAATAGCACATTAAGCTTCATTCAATTCAATTCCACAGACCTTCACTGAAGAACCTACTATGCGCCCAGCAGCTGGTCAGCAAAGCCAGAGGACCAGGGATCTCAACCTATAGGCAAGTTCTTCCTCATGACGTTTTCTGCAGTATATTCTTACTCTGGACCTTCCATCTCGTTTCTCTTAATCCCATCATAGACCTCCCGGTGTGGATAAACAACAGTGTAGGTCATTTAACAATAAATTATCTTTCCCAGTTAAGTAGAGGCGCAGAATGTCCCACTGTGAAGCACACCCGATCACCGGAAGAGTACACTGTCACCATTTCTGTGTCTGAATTCAGTAACTCAGTCAGTTGGCATTTAATTAGTTAATAAACAGACCGTTTCATTGAGAGCAGGCATTAGCATCTGACACCGGCTGGCAGACAGCCTTCTTGATTGATTAAAATATACATTTAAATATATTCCCTTAATTTATATCAGTTGCAAAGTGAGGCAGTTATCTTTATAACTGAGAGCATTAGCGTAAATTATTTAGTATCTTCATTCTAATTTGCACCATATTATAATATCTATCTTGATCTCAGAACTAAAAAAAAATCATCTGTCCCAAATTCTAAGCACACTGTGAGGCCTGAGATTTTTATAGCACTTCCCCATCTTTGCCTCAAAACCCTTCCAAAGGAGACTGAAACTTCAGGGAACAGCAGTAGATGACTTGAGTGGAGAAAATAAAACTTGAAAAAAAGTCCTGGTCATTTTTAGAAGAAAGAGAAGCTTAGATTCTAATCTATGTTTATTTTTATCACGATTTGAAAACAGAGACTAGACTGAGCTTTCTCAAGCTGATACGGTTATTTTGTTGCTGCTGTTGTTTTTTGTTTGTTTCTAATTCGGATAGAAAACCCTTCCATTGTGGATCACTGCTGAGAGCTGATTATGCGACTGGTTTTGCCCTGGACCCTATGAGTAATATGGTACAGAAGGAAACACAAGACTTAATTGCAGTCATAAGAATAAGGCACATAAGAGAAAAGTAAGGAAAAAGTAAAATATACAGTGTCTGTAAAAACATATATTTATAAGGGAAGCGCTTTTTCAAGATGACATCTTATTATATACTTTAGTCATTTAGGAATTAGGGAAAAAGTTTGACTGAGCTGCAAAATCACATCTGCCCCTGAGGGTATGTAAACAAACTGACATGTGATTACACTGCAAAGGGAACATGTCTAGACTAGAGATCCCAGTCCTGGCTGCACACGGGAGTCTCTGGGGGAACATCAGAAAATACTGATGCATTGACCCTCCCCCAGAGATTCTGATGTCATTGGATTGGGTATAGCCTGGGCATTGGGATGTTTTAAAACTTCCCAAATGATACATGCATCCCAGGTTAACAGTTGACCAGGAAGAAGCTATTGAAACGTTTTAACTTTGATAAAGGAAGGTCTTGAACTAGGGGAGTGGAGGTAGCATTGGAAAGGTGTATGCTGGTAAACAAGGGAAGTGAGGAGATGCCTTTAAGATTGTGAGCCCAAGTGCCTAGAAAAAAGATACACCTGTAACAAAGACAGGAAAGTGAGAAGCAAGAGCTTATTGAGGGAGGAAGATGACAAATTACGTATTGATTAACTTGACTTCTTAGTGCTAGTGGATGACCTAGTTAGACATCAAGTTAGATTTCAGAGCTGCAGATATGAGGAAATCATTTGGAGCCAAAGCTTAGTTGAAGTCAGGAAATTGAGCAAAAGACAGACATTCTGAGGATAGAGAAGGTAGAATGAGGTGCCCAAAGGATCGTAGCCCACCAGCTCACTGGAGTGTAATGAATACCAACAAAGAAACCTTCATAAAGGAGGTGACAGTGTCAAGTGCTGCAGAAGACTTAGAGGGGAGATGGGCGAAGAAAGTGTTCACATTTCCATGATCCGTGGGACAGGAGACCACCGGGGGTCGTTGGAGACCATCCTAGCGAAGTTTTGGCTCACACACCGAAAAGATTAACTACACGGTGATGGGAACAGATATTCGTCACTACATAGATGAACACTGAGAAATGAGATCTCAGGCCCAGCAAACGGCAGGAGAGATAAGCTTCCAATCCATTTAAGAGACAGTACCCAATACAGAAGAAAAATTATGTAATAAAATATTTCAGTAAATTTTAAGACAAAAATATAGGCATGATGAAATAGTAAATGATTAATTTTCAAAGATTTTTCTAGGCCAGAAAATTTTAAAATGTTTATTAATATACCTGCTAATTTTTAAAAATTATGTGTCCCTTTAAACATTTTTAATATACATATACAAATTTATTGTATCTTCCTAGTTCTATAAAGATGCTTTGCAGTATAGTACATATTCTCTAAGTGCTTTGAATATATTTTAATCAATATATTTTGAGCTGTCAATATATATTGAATTAAGTATTTAGCTCACTCAAATTGTGATACTTGGCAAACAAATCACCCAGTTGAAGTTACTTTATGCTAAAAAAATTAAATCTGATTTCATTTTTTAAAATTTAAATAAGCATGCCAATGAATGTCCCATGGCAATCTTTTCATTTCTGAATTCTATTTTTAATTATATCTAACAGAGGTGGGGTGGGGAGAGAGAAAGACAAAGAGAGAGAGAGAGAGAGAGAGATGCTTTACCCTGAGTGTTTCATCTGGAAGAAATAAGATACAGCATCCTTCAAGATATTCAAGATTTCTTACAGCAGCTTGTTTGGCTCGGCTCTCTGGTAACTGTCAGTGAGGAGTGAGGAAAGCTTTTGTTTTCTGTTACAGTGTTTTTAACCCTTTGAATAGTGGGGCAAGAAGATTCAGAATGGAGAAGAAATGGGCATTTCTTGGAGAAAGTGGAGCAGTTTGTAGAGAAGAGGCAGGAAAGAAGTGTGGACCCACCACAGACCTCAGGCAGACTAAGTGCAGGGAAGAATGTGATTCAAGTCCAAACCCGGGGAGCGATTCCCGAAAAGCTTCCTGCGCCTGGGCACCCTCTGGAAAGCCTTTGAGTACGCCCCCAATCCAAGGCTCTTGTTGAGATAGGGGATCAGCACACTAGAGCCTCTAGGCCAAATCTGACCTGCTTTTGGAAACAAAATGTTATTGGAATACAGCTGTGTTCGTGTGCTTACATGTTGTCTATGGCTGCATTTACACTGTGACAGCAGGGCTGTATGGTGCTTAAAGTATTCGCTATCTGGATCTTTACAGAAAAGTTAGCAGGCCCCTGTTCTAGATATCATAAAAGTGCATAAATAGAACAGACAGAGAAAGTTCTGTAAGTTGGGGTGGTAAGTCTAAAATGTGCTAGTTAACTGGAAGATTTGGAAGGGTGCAGAGAATGAAAATTGGCAGAAAGCATGATATTACTAGATCTAAGATTAAAACGAAAAGTCCATATCATCCACACGCAGGCCCATGCTAAATTTTATAGCCAAGAGACTTATATACGAAGGAGAAATGTCCACAAATAATGCGTTAGTCAAGCAGAGTGAGCTGTTACCAACACACGCCATCATCCAAACCAATATAAGGGTGAATGGTTCCCCGTCACGTGGCATTTCCCCTGGAAGCCCGGGAAGTAGCAGTTGGCAGTGAATGAGCTCCTTAAGCAGGTTTTAATAATTGTGGATGTCTTCACTAATGCAACTAATGCACTTGGATATGAAACTCAAGCTCCATAATGTAATCTAAGTGGTATTTAGTTTTCTAATGTGACTGATTTCTCAGAAGAGTCTGCAGTATGTAGGTGACTCCCACTAATTTTTTCTTCTGTTATTCAGTAGAATTTATAGTCAGTCATTCAATGTATTCTTAAAATCACCATATGAGCACTATAAAGAGTAACATTAAAACAACGAAAGTGACAAACACCAATATCCCACTAATTTGAAGTAATTAACTATGATTAACATTATTTTAGGGATATATTAAAAGTATAACTTTTGTGTAGATGCAGTAAATCTAGCTAGGAAGGCTAGCTGTATCTTAAAAGAGGGTCCTAGAAAAACCTCTCTAATGAACTGAAATATTTGGTTGAATTCACCCCATCAGTTATAGTATTATCAATGACTGTTAAGGGCCTACAATATAGAAGATATTAGGTATATTTGAGTGCAGGGCAGTAATATTGAAATCTTATCTTTGCAGATGTAATCATGCTGCTGTCTTATAATAAATGGAAGAAGAAAGTTTTGATAAGGAATTTTTTATTCAGCCACCACCTAAATTATTAAAAATTGAAAATAGAGAGTGTCTAAATTCTTATTTTTTTCTCTCTAGTTTTCCAGTCCTGGTATAAATGTGAGCAGAGATTATTTCCAAATTTAGTATTCAAAATTTAATACATTAATGTTAAATATCAAATATAGAGATAAATAGCTCTGTAAACTTCACTGTACTCTGACATTGGTTCCAAAGTTCCAAAATAAAGACATATCTTCATATATTTTTTTAGTTGGTGCTTGATGTAATCCATCGAGGTCCAATCAGGAAATTAAAACCGCATAGTAATTTGAACAGTGACAGGATACAACAACAACCAAAAAAACCCAATTAACAGTGGTTGGAGCAACAGGGACCTGGCTATTAAGAGTTAAATAAAACAAGAAAGAATAGAGAGATAATAGATATGAGGAGCAGCCACTATGCCTAAGACGGAGATTGCACCAAAGAAGACCCGTCGCCAACGGCTGTAAACAATTGGATAGGAGGGAGCGGCTGAGGGGGACATCCGGGGTGCTGGGGAGGCCACCCACAGGCAGGTGCCATGCTCAACATCACTGTAAGGTCACCAGGAAAGCGGTGGGAGAGGCCGCTCATGGACCAGTGCTTTGCTAGCGGCATCCACTGTGCAGCCATCAGCGGAGGTTTGGGGGAAGCTTCTGGATGCCATGGATCCCCTTCAGCTCCAGAAACTGGGATCTAGCTCAGCCTTTCAGGAGAGAAGCCAGGTGCTGGAGGAATTGTCCCCTGCAGGAATCTGGCGAGAAGGCACACCGGAACATGGGAGAGAAGCCGGTTTATCCTCCAGGGTCCCTGCAGCGCCCGCTCTGATGACAACACTTAATACTTTACCAGTTGGCAAAGGAGAAATATTCACCAATCCCATCTCCGTTATTGCAGAGCAGCAGACCAAAAAGGACTCATTTTGAGCTAAGAGGTAATAAATCGCTAACGGTCACCCTTGGCTTTCTTAAGGATGCCTTTAATATGCGGTCGATCTTCAGCACTTCTGAGAATTTCATAATTGTCTGCTTCTCCATATAACACTATAAATATATCTGGAAGGCTTTTGGTAATCATTTATTCAACAAGTACCTATTGAGTGCGATTGGGGAGGCTGGGATGTTCTCAGAAGTCAGGAGTAAAAGAAAAAGAATATATAAGCCAGGCCATGGAAGACTGTATACTTGAGCAGGAGAGGTAAAGGGGTCGTGGTTGCGGGCAAAGGGCTGGACACTCTGCCAGAGGCATAGGCACCCAACCTGCATGAACCACAGAGGAGGAGAAGCTAAGCCTGCCCTGGAGGAGAGAAGGGTGAGGTTGTCCAAGGTCCTGTGGAGAAAGTGGCATCTTGTTTGCCCCTGGAAAGATGACTGGGAGGACACGGGTAGAAGGTCCTACCTCTGAAGCCCAAGGTCCTGAAGATAAGAAGTTATTGACTGAAGGGCGAGTTGGCTGCCAAGGTGACTAGCAGCTGGCTGGGGAAGACCTCATTCATTCTGATAGAAAAAGTAAAACTTGACTTTAAAGGTTTTCCTTTCTCCACTTTCTGAAACATTTTTTTGTTTTGTTTTCTTTTTAGAGAACGATACTAATTTCATTTGTCTTCCTGGGGAGTTGAAGATGGTAAAATTAAATGCTTAGGTCTGTACTTGCTAAAAGAATCAGACTGAATGCAAAAGAGAACAAACACTATTAAAAAAGAAGGGAATTGCTCTGGGTCTTGTTTTTTGTTTTTTTGTTTTTTAATTCAAATGTGACTCTGGAGTGCAAGCAACATAATATACTGGAGGATCAGAACATCTGAGCCACATCGCTGATTAGCTCGCTTTTCACCCCAACCAAAGGGAAAAAAAGTTTTGATGAATTAAACAAATGGCTCATTGAAAATGACTGAGCATGTCACATTTTGGTAAATGTGGCATGGCAACTCTACTGAGCCATATATTCATTTTGAACCACAGCAGAGGGCAATATAATTAATTTCCTGGTTTTCAGTTTAGAATTTTAGAAGAGCCAATAAAGATTTAGCATTGTATTATGGATACCTGAAGAGTTACTCAGAGCCTAAGAAAAGAGAAAATTGTTGGGGAAGATTCTTTTCTTTTCTTTATTTTTATTATTAAATCTATTGGGGTGACACTGGTTAATAAACATAGAGGTTTCAAGTGTACAATTCTACTTACTTTTTTTGCATTATATTGCATTGTGTGCCCACTACCCAAAATCAAATCTTTTCCTGTCGCCATATATTTGATCCCCTTTACCCTTTGCTACCCCCATCCCTAGCCCCTTCCCTCTGTAACCAGAGTACTGTTGTTTGTGTCTCTGCATTTTTATTTGTTTGTCTTGTTCATCCTTTGGTTGCTTTCAGTTTTATGTCCACACATGAGTGAAATCCTATGGTCCTTGACTTTTTCTTGTTTTCTTTATTGCAGAGAAAATATGTGACCTGGGCAGAAAGAGAGTGGGGAGGAGGTTCTTACATCCAGAACTCTTGCTGAGACGTGGAAGCCACGTCCTACAGCAAGTGCTGTTCTAACTCAAGTTAGATGTTGGGTGCTTGGTTCTAACATACATCGCTCTGGGGAGACCCATAAAACTGTCTATAAAAGCTGGTAGGGTTCAAGACAATTTTTTTTGACCTATGAGTAGAGCAAGGAATCATTTATATAACCCTCTTCTCACAAGGAACTTCCCAAATAACTTGAATGCCTTTCATTGCCTGGCATTTTATCAGATTACAGAATTCCACATATATGTGAGAGAGGGAAGTTATTGCCTTCTCCAGAAATCCCCTGCCAACAGAATCAACCTCTAGAATAAATAATAATGGCTAACATTTACTTGGCATTTACTAACTCATCTCACGTCCAACTTATTCACAATAATGTACTTACTTACCAGTGTTTTAGTAACCCCATTTTCCAGATGGGAAAACCAAAGCCCAAAGAGCTTAAGGAATTTGTACAAGGTCGTGCAGAGATTGCGCATTGAAGCTGATACTTGAGGACGGGCAAGTTTCACTCTAAGAGCTTGTGTTTGACTCGTCACTTGCCACGGGGAGGAACTTGATCAGGATTATATTGTAGAGAAAGTCCTGATGACTGCGTATATGAACCAAGCACGGCTTTCAACACTTTATATACATGAATTCATGTTCTCTTTGAATTTAATACTTCTTCAAGACAGGTAGGTATCCCCTGCTGTATAAAAGAGGAAACTGGGGTGCAGAAGATGAAAAAATGTTCCTAAGATTACACAGTTATATAGGCCTCCAGTCAGATTTAGGACCAAGGTTGGCCTGATTCCCAAACCTACAACTCAAATAGATTTCTCAATTACTACCCACTCACTCCAAACTATCATATACATTTTTGCCAGATATATTCTCATTTCTCTAAATGTGCACTGAATTTCCCGAGCTAGAGGTGGCAATATAGTTGGAAAAAGGGTGCTAAGAGTTTTCCTTAAAGTTGTATTGGCCCAGCAAGCCCACTGGGTTCGGTGGGGCAGACGGCAGTTATGGAGGAGGAGGTTAAAGGGCCACTGAAGCATTTCTAGTATCTCTGCTTATCTTTTCTCTCCAGTTGAAGGCATCTCTTCCATGAAGCCATTCCAATCCCTCAACTTCAAGATACTTGTCCCTCCTCTAAACACATAATCTTTATTGGCAGTACCACCAGTATGATAGGGATTCTGTATGCAAAAAAGGAAGTGGAAAAACCACTATTTTAAAACCATCTACTAAATATTGGTACAAGGATGCACTTTATAGATCTCTATTTCATGGGTTCTAAAACATACAATATTGTTCTCATGTGTTAATGCATCTGGGGTCAGGAGGCTCCTTCACCATCAACTGCGTCTGACTGTGGCTGCTAACTAGCCAACAGTTCTGACATAATTTGTCATTATTCTGTTATTATTCTTGACGGAATGACTGGACACCACCAAGCCCTTGGCATTTCAGTTAAGAAAACACTTAACGACCATGTAAAGAAGGAATGGAAGTTCTGGTTGGTGTTTGAAAACTTTCTATTGACACCCCAGCTTTAACACTTGCACTGTGCTGGAGCTTGCGTGGTTTTCAATTTTTACTGCTATAAAATAGAAATGAAAACCCCTATATCACAGATGTGCTGGGAGGATGCACTGTGAGTAAGAGCCTCAGGGGCAGCATCCCAGGCATTGAATAGAATCTTCTTTTGGGCAACGCTGCATTACCATTGGTCTTGTAGGCCCAGAGGGTGATGCTGTAGGACAAGCATAGACATCAAGGACTCTGAGCCAAGAAGTGACTATATATAGTGCCAGGCAGGTACTGGGGCCCTGGAAATATCAGGGAGAATACTTTGTAAAGTATATGATTGTCTAACCAGTATGCTGTATACCTGAAACTAATAAAAGTAATCTTGAATGTAAACTGCAGTTGAAAAATAAAATTTAAAAACAGATAAAAGAGCAGCTTGGAAGGTCAGATGTAAAGAAGCCTAGGAATACTTAGCTCATTTATTTTGATTTTATTCTCTCTTTTATGTATGCCTGAGTCATGTTTGATTTAAAAAAGAAAGCTTATGTTTAAATAAGTCTAAAAGAGCTCTTCAGTTAAATACTGAATAAAAAAATTCTAATAAGTGTGCATTTGTAGATTAATTGGTATTATTTTTCTTTCAGTGAAAGATAAAATAAAGATGTCACTTAACAATAAGTGACAGCTCAGATGTGGGGAATTACCATGTAGCCCCCTTAATTGTCACGACAACCCGATGAAGTAGGTATCATCGTTCCCAGCTTCACAGAAAGCAGCACAGATTGCTAGCGAAAAAGAATTAGAGTTGAGATGAAGGCTCGGCGGTGTCAGACCCCACACTCCTGCCTTTTCATTACCCAGGTGGCCTTCACAGGTCTGGGGTCTGTCACTTGGCAGTTGAGGTGGCTTAGACAAGTCCTGGAGCTTGCGTGGTTTTCAATTTTTACTGCCATAAAATAGAAATGAAAACACCTATATCACAGATGTGCTGGGAGGATAAAATGGGGCCAAACTCCACTGCCCTCCAAACCTGTCAACAGGGGAAGCATTCTCCTTGCCAGGAATTAGCCCCTGCCCCTCTGGCAGTTCTTGGAATGCCTGCCTTTTGTTAAAGTGTGATGCGAAGTGATTTCCTGGGACTTATTGTCCAATCACAACTAGACAGGCAGCATTTTGAGGACAGGGATTTGTTGTTAGAACCAATTTGTATTACAGCATCTTGTGCACATAAATGGCACTGGGTGGATATTTATCTAAATGAATAAAATAGCATTTGAAAAGTTGCAATGCGTTCAGTGCTACTGATGTCGTTCCCTGTGAACCTGTTGGAACAGAGGACAGGCTGGGAACAGCATATGTTGGTGATTATTTGGCTGCAAAAAGTGTGAGACATTTTAATAAAACTGCACTAGGCCACGTTCTCTCCCATGATGGTATTTATGACATTTTAGGGAGCAGGAGAAGACGACTCTGGAGAGAGGATATGACAGAGTGGGAGTCAGAACAAAGAGTTGGAAACACTGATTTTTTTAAAGAATGCACGGAGAGGCGAGAGTCCCACTTGCTGTGTGATGTATGCCTTTTCATTGTGTACTAAGTCATATGAGACCCTGTGGAAGGAGTTTCTGTCCTTAGAAAGCAATTTTCAGTCAAGTTCCAAAATAATGTCAAATAATTATCTTTCTAAATACATGTTTATGTATTGTAATTAACTTTAGAATCAGTGTTTCTAATCCCCGGTGCCTAAGAAATTCCTTGGTAGTAAGTTCGTTATTTAGGGAGGGGTGTTCATTCTGGGCCCGTAAATTTTATTTAAAATTGAGCCGTCTTCCTGCTGTTTGTTTAACAGCCCCTGTGTTATTTGCAGGAGAGTAATGCGTCTCCCTAAACGCACCTAACTCTCTACCAGGAATGAGTTGGACACAAGGGCCTGGATGTGATACCAAGAAGAAATGCGCACACACGAGCACATGCCAGCGATGCAGAGGTTTTCTTTTATAGCCAAGACGGATATGCTTTGCCTTCTGGAGCTTCTCAGTCTAGCCTGACACCCATTTCATAGAGAGGGCGCCTAGAAGCTCAGATGCAGGGATGCTGAACCGAGAGACTCCACAACTGTTCCCGTTCATGGAGCACTTTAAGCAAATCCGTAAACACAGAGGTGGAGAGGAGGGGTTTGTTTCGTCACTCAGATGTACTGACAGGCTGGGGTTGTACATGAAAGGAGAAGGAAGCCGAGCGTGAGATTTGAACTTGAGGGATGCTCCCCAGTCCTGGGGCCCCCAAATCTTCCCCTCTTCTCTGGTCATAGCTTCCCAGCTTCTTGCCATGGATTCCGTTCTTTTAGATAATGCCCTCTCTCCAAAGAATCAGTGACACAAAGGACTGTGTATAAAGTTTCTATCATATAGTCCTGAGTTATCCTATGTCTGTTCCTTTCTATTAGACACAGGGCTCTTGGGAACGGGTACATGAATTTGATTCACTGTCCCACTCAAGTTTAGAATTTAAAGGGTGTAATATTAAGGGCCCTGCCAAAGTAGACTGAATCAGCTGGGGACAGCATCCCACCCTGGGAAGCAGGAGAGGTCCCTCTCTGCCCAGGTGTGCAGGGGCTCCAAGAGGAAAAAGCCAAACAGCCAACACCAACCCTATCTCTTCGACAATTGTGGCTGGCTCGCTATGGGCCTTCCTATCACATTTTAGTAGGAGGGTTGGCTAGGAGAGCAGATAGCAGGCACCCAACCCCAGCCCACCTTCTTGGATGGTAGAACACTCACAAAACCAATTACTGTGGTCTGTGCCGCATCAGAGAATTCAAAAGCTATAACCAATTGTTGTAAAAAGAAAATTGAGCCACATGCTACAGTTTTTTTTTTCCTTTCCATTAAATCATAACAGAGTATCTTTGGCCTAATGTCCCCTGTGAGACAGGTTGGGGTGATTTGTGTGGAAATTCTCACTTGACAAGCAGCTGTGAAAGCAAGCTTGTGGGGCTGACAGGCAGAGAGCAGGGCCCCATCCACCCAGTAACTCCGGAACAAAAAGCAAATCAATAGACATAATATTGCAAAACACTGCAGCAGGATAAACACAGCTCTCACATCTATTTGATTTTTCTCCCTCATCTGTCAACACAATTGAGAAGTCGCGCTTGCTAATTGTCTTGCATTGGCAGACTCCGCCGACTTTGGAGCTGTGACACTTGGATGTCACAGTCACTGCTGCTCGTGGTCGCCAGCCTGGCAGCCTTGGAAGCGGCCTCCATTTTGATCGGCTGCGTTCATCTGCGCGACTTCTCTCGGTCTGGATGAGGCGCGCTCTCCATTATGCGCTTCTTCTCATCATTAGCACTGACTGAAGGATCTGTGCCATGTTCTCTGTATCCAAAATATTTGAGGGAGGCACAGAATCCCAGGAAGTCAATGAAAATGCGCTTCTTTTGCCAGCTAGCATTTGCAACTGCCAGACTTCCTTGCATTCAAATGAGATTACCCAGCCTAGGAAGGACAGAGAGGGACCGGTTTCAAATTCAGCTTTCTTTTGTCACCAAGTGACTATGTTTAAAAAGAGGACACTCGATTCGCTTCCTAAGAGGTCAGGCATGCAAGATGGCTCCCTTGCTCACCCCTTGCAAGACTGAAAAGTCATCAACAAACCTTTCAACTGCAAAGACAGGGACAGTGAGCCCTGGTTCTCCATGCACCCAACATGGTGCTCAGCAACTATTTGGGGGCTACCAAATACTGACCATACTGACCAACCAATGGGGTGTTGAACAGCAGAGAACAAAGGAACATTGGCTCAGGGGCTCACAGGCCTGCGATTTTCTAGGAGTGGAGCTGGACAACTGTATCCTGCCCTCTCTAACTCTCTGGATAATTAATTCATCCAGCCTGTTTGGCTGCGGTTGTCCGAGCTGCCTTTGCTCAATCCTAGGAAGGAGATATCTAAGAATTTGACAATCAAAGTATGGTTGGTTTTACAGATAAATTAGAGTGGGCAACTCCGGACTCCCTGGTAAGGAGACTGCCTGAGCGCTCCCGTTCCACCCTTCACGGGCCTCCCAGGTAACCAGAGGTAGTGCGGGGAGCTTCCGCTGTTCTCGCCTGTGCCTCCTTCACGCACCTGAGGTCACCGAGCAGGCACTGAGTCTCTCCAGTTTTGCAGATTGGTGCCTTAGGGAAAGCTGTTCTCTCTGGTTGATCTGCTTTTTCCAGGCACCTGTCTTGCCTTTTAATCGCAACCTCTCTCTTTGTATCTCTATTTCTACCTCTCCACACACACGTTGCACTCTGCCTCTTGATTACGGACCTTTTCATATACATTGAGTAGACAAGATGTATCACGAAGCTGCCTGCACTCAACCCCAGCTGCAGCCCCATCGGCAGCTAACTTATTTCACTCATTTTCCTGCTCTCGCAGTGCTATCATTGTGAAGCAAATCCCAGGTACCCTGTCATATTCTTTGGCCAATATTTCAGGATATAGCTCTAGAAGGAAATTAAGCGGCATCTTCAAGAAACCTCTGAGCCCTCCACACTTTGGGGCTCCCTCCTTTGTGCTCCCACGATACTTTCTTCACTCCCGACTAGAAGCAAATTGGTAGTTCACCTGTTTCCGCAGTGTCTCTTGCCCCTGATGGTAGGATCAGAGAAGCCCACGAGTGTAGCCTAACAGATAGAGGCGCGCCAAATGGCACTGTAGTAGAGAGATGACCCATCCCGCCCACCGCTGGCGATCCTCCCCAGGCCCCAAGTGCCTAGCTGTGAGTCAAGTCAATCAGCTCTTTTGCAATTTCCTTTCCAGGTGCACCATTATAGCGGTGTAAGGACACAAATTTTGGTGTAGTGCTTAGCCTCTGGTTCTTAAGGGTTTGGTGTTGGTTTTCGTTTTTTGTTTTGTTTGTTTGTTTTTTAATGTCTAAACTAGCTCCTGTTTTAGTGCCTGGCCTCACAGGCTGTGGGAACCGGCAGCCTCACCGCCCAGCACCCTGCAAAGGACCTCATGTTTCTGCCCTTCTGATCCAGGCTCTGGCTTCTGCCAGAAAACACAGCTTTAGGTTATAAAATCACAGCCACTGGAACACACTGCGGCCCATTCCCATCTAGAGTTTTCGGCTGCAAAAACCATTGTCTTTACAGACCATGTTTGTACATTTTGTCCTAAGTAGCCACCCCTCTGCTTTCATTTTTGATGGCAAGATAGTAGAGAGGAGGGAAAAAAATGGCTTTTACGAGAGGATTCAAAGTTGCACCTTGCAAGGCTGATCTCTAATTGGAATTTCCCTGGTTATAACTCCCCTTAAGTTTTAATACATGGTCAGATTACTTGGCTATAAAAATCACAGAGTGAAGAACAATTTTGATACTCCATGTTAAAATATCCATTTTACAGAATAATCAGGAGAGCTGAACATGGCTTTTATCTTAAGGTTTTAATAGTGTCATTTAAGGGAATAGAAAAAGTCTTCATCCACGACCCAGCTGAAAAATGAAAGAAAAAATGCTTTTGTTTTAAAAAAATCACTGATTCATGTTCTTTGACCGTAGGACAATTATGTAGAGTGACAGGTCATAGAATGGAAATAATATGATTTTGTGAGGCCCAGGTTCTAATGGTGAAAGTGCTACAAAAGTAGCTCTGTGACCTTGAACCCAGCATTTATGCTCCCGGGGTCTCCGGTTGCCAGGTAGAATACAGGACACCCAGTTATATTTGAATTCCAGATGAATAATAAACACTTTTTCAGGATAAAAATGTCCCAGATAGTGCATAGGACAAAACTATCCTTAAAAAATGACTTCTTGTTTATCTGAAATTCAGTCACTAAAAAGTTCTCTATTTCACTTTGCTTTGTCTCCCAGAGCTGCCTGCTCATGTAACCTTCCCTGGGCCCACGGTCCCTTTCTTAGCTGCTCCTTTCTGATTCCTTTATCAATTTACAATGAGGTTTTTCGCTAACCTGAATTTAATTAATCTTAACTTGTTAATCTTTAAAATGTTAAACATTATTTCTGTGTTTTCATTAATTTTACAAGGGTGTTTTGAATTTATCATATTTCCTATGAATAATCATTTCTGGATACAATCACAGAATATTGGGATTTGCACAGTTCGAAACAAACGTCCCTGGGTTATTTCAAGCCTTGCAGAATTGAAAACGAAGAACTAAATCCTAAGCGCCTCTCCTTTTTTTAACCATTTTCCCTTCAGTCAACACAGCGCTGCAAGGCTGGTGCCTGTCCTACAGCTTTCCCGCAAACGGAAAAGAGAGTCAAGCCCAATAATTAGTAGCGAACCTCATGGTTAATAAGAACATAGATGGTTCATGGCCAGAGTTTTGGAAAAAACAGCTTGCTACAACATTAACTGTTCTTTATTTACTATTTAAATCAGGAAGCTAATTGGTCCTTGCTGACTAAGCCAATTATACCTGAAAAAAAAAGGTCGGTCAATGTTTTAAAAATACAAAAACACAGCACTGACTTTTGCCAAGGAAGTTGAATTTCACAGGTCATCTATTCTATTCTGGGCAGTCTGTACTAGTGATAGCTGAGATCAAGGTATAAATCATGCCTGTATATAACATCCTCAGAAAGAACACATAGAAAAAAATATTTTCTTAAAACCTGCTTTGTGTTTTCCCCATGTTATATATATTCCTTGTAGCTGAAACTTCTATCTTTAGTGTTTGAGCTTCTAGTGAATTACAGAACAGGTTTTTGTCTTTGAAATCTATATTCCTCACAACGCTAGTGAAAATTGTACATTATTGCTCTAATTCTAATAAAAATAAAATGTTTTCTGTTTGTTTGTTCTTGGAACAAACATTCTTGGAAGAGAATGTTTGGGGGACATCCTTGATCTTGTATTCTAAAGACTCAAAATGGAAATCCAAGCCTCATCAGGACAGGTGGTAACTAACGGAGTTTTTCCTGAATCTTAGTTTTAATGATATTTTAAATTCTGTTGGTACCCCAGGCAGGAAAGTACAAAAAACAAGCACAGTACTGATGGTGTATGAGTTAATGGGAAGATAACTGATAAAATTAAACCTTTGCAACCTGCTGAGATAACCCAAACTTGCTAAGCTACTAGAACATTAATGAGTTAGAGATCTTAATTAAATTGTTTGTAATTAACTCTCCCAAGAGTAAAAAGTGTAAAAGTAGTGCAAACTAAATACCTATGCCACGCACTTGCAATAGACAAAGACATTTCCACACAAATGATATGCATAGATACATACAAAATATATGTATGCATTATGTATATCAAACTACAGCAATTTCTCTTGAAATTCCTCTGAGCTACAGTTTTAGAATTTTGATATTAATATCTACCTGTTATGTAATGAAAATGATACATCCTCTCTTATCGGTGACAATTCTGAGTCCTAAAGTGAGCTAGGGATTTTCAATTAAAGATACAACAATTTCTATCTAAATTTAATGAGATTTAAATTATCTGTAGACTATAAGACAAATTTACACAGCAAAAAGAGCTGGTTAGGAAGGGGCCAATAAGCAGTGAGTTTACAGATGAATCGAAGTCATCTCTGGCTTTTCCCGAGGACCGATGCAGCCATTCTAATGACAGGAGAGCAGTCCCACTCTGGGGCGGCCTGGCACGACAGTGACTCTGGTAGACCATAACCCAGGAAGCCAACCAAGCTTCCCCCACACCCTGTGTCAGGAGGGCTTTTCAATGAGCTCGGACACTGCCCTAGGGCTGAGATGCAGAGGGGCGGGAGACATGGCCCCGGGTTCCAGCCCCTTGCAATCCCGTGCACTTATGGCACGGACAGGTCAATTGAGTTCAATTGCTTAAAACTTTTTCTTTTCATTTCTGTGTTTTTCACATGCTCCTGAAGAAATTGCAATGATTATTACATGAAAACATATAAATTATAATAAATTTAAGTAAATGATAGTGCACATGAGTATATATTGTGGGTTATGCATCTGATGCAAATCTTAACACAATGTTGATGTGCTCTGGTCCGCCCATACTGTCTCTGACTTTGACCCTGGCCATGACACCATGGTTGGCCAGTGGCTCCAAAACTTGCGCAAGCCCAAGAGTGCACTACAAATGGAATGTGGAAGCCGGAAGGCTGGGCTGACGTGGGCCCTCGCCTCACTCACCGCCCACCACCTTTGCCAGAGTACAATTCAAGCGGACGTCCCTCTCACTGTTCAGTGGATCCTTCCCTGCCTTTGGGCTGCTGGTCACTGAACTGGTCCTTGCAGATACTTGAGGGCCAAGTGTGGTCACATCCCCTCCATTCGTGTCATTGTTACTTTGGAATTCAGAGCTGTCTTTTGCATGACTTGCTGGCCAAAGGGATGTTAAGCTGCAGGATCTCCTGCAGGGTCCAAGGCACCATCACACTAACTCAGAGATTGCCAGAGTGTTAGAGACTATTCCCAGAGTTCTGTGGGCTCACGGTTTTAAATATTTTTGTACATTTTATCAAGTACAACATATATACAGATACAAGTCCCAAGTGTTCACCTCAAAGAAATTCCAAAGTGAATATACCTGGGTGTAACCAGCATCCTGATAGAGAAAAACTAACAAACAGGATCCCAGGAGCCCCTGCGCTCTCCTTAAAAGGCAGACGCTGGCCTGACTTCTAACAACAGAGATAACTTTGCCTGTTTTTAACTTCATATAAACGTAGTCATACGGCATTTTGCTGTTTCCAGTTTGGCCTCTTCCCCTCAGCATGCCACTAATAGTAACTGACTACAAATGGTCTATTAATTTTCATTGTTCTATCGTATTCTCTTGAATGAATAAACCACAATTCATTTATCCATTTGCTGCTGATTAACTCTTGTGTCGATTCTATTTTTGTCTGTCATATATGAGGGGAGAAAAAAACCCAGAACTATCTTCTGATGGGCAGGGCCCTGGTAGTATAGGCTTCCCCCACTAGGCGAGTGTTCTAGGATCCCATCAGTGTACCAGCTGGCGTTGTTGTGAGAGGCTGCATTTGGCTTCAGTGAATTTTTTTTTCAAGACTCTTTCAGCGCATTTGCCCATTTCAGGATGGGTGATTCAGGAGTGCACCCATTTCAGGATGGGTGATTCAGGAGTGCACCTGCCCACACCACGCTGAGTGTTCAGCAGCTTTTGACCAAAAACGGCATGACCCTATGCCCCATCCTCTCTATTTATCCAACTTCTCACTAAGCGACTTTTTTTATTTTCTTCTCCCAAATGAAAAAAGTCCTCAAAGGGAAATCTTCTGCAATGTGGAAGAGGTGAAACAAAAAACGGCAGAAGCACTAAAAGGCATCAAAATCAAAGAGTTCAAAAATTGTTTTGAGCAGTAGAAAAAAACATCTTGATAGGTGTATTGCATCAAATGGAGAGGACTTTGAAGGTGACTGAAGTTTGAACTTGTAGGAACACACAATTTTTAATAAATAAATTCTGGGGTTTTTTGGGTCCCCTCTCATATGATGCTGTTATGAACATTCTTATAGATGTGTTTGTGAACATAGGAGCTCACATGTTCCTAACAGCACCATCTCGATCAGGGTGCTGGTTGCACCCAGGTGTGTTCACTTTAGAATTTCTCTGAAGCGAACACTTAGGACTTGTATCTGTATATGTTCTATTTGTTAAAATGTACAAAAATGTTTAAAACTGTGAGCCCACAGGCTCCTGGGAACAGGCTACTGGCGCCCTGGCTGTCTGAGAGGTGGCCAGTCTCTGGGTCGTGCGATGGTGCCTCGGACCCTGCAGGGGACCCTGCAGCCAGCAAGCCGTGCAAAAAGCAGCTCTGAATTCCAAAGTAGTGACGGCATGATGGAGCGGATGTGGCCGCACTTGGCCCTTGAATATCTGCAGGGTCACGTTAAGGAGTGGAATTGCTGGCTTGTATTTCTGCTTTTTGGTCTTTGTCTTTCACATATTTTCCTTCACAGATTTCGTCAATAATTATATGTTACATGATCTTCTAATAAACAGGAGCAACTTGAAATTTTCAGTCCCCACCTCTCTGTTCTCTTAAGTGCCAGCAAAGTCATATATTAGTCATTAAAAAAGTCTAGGCTCAAGTCCTTGACTATCATCTCCTCCCGTGTTGTAGACTAGCCCCTCCTGCTACATCCCTAGACAAAGAACATGATTTTCAGTTTGAAATTTGGACTCAGATATCTGCCTGGTACCTACCTCTGGACCGCATGTAAAATATAAGGACTAATTTTGTCCATCAAGCTGAAGGACTGGGAGGGGAAAAATAGGGCGAGCTTTCTCCTCTTTCTGGAAGGCCCTTCCCTGGTTCCGCTCTGGGTGAGTAAGGTGTGCCTGTGCAGGGGGATGGGTTTAAAGAGAGAATGGAATGCCTCCATAGCAGGAGAAGTTCCAACGCCCGCCTTACCACACCAGCTGCAGAAGAAAGAGGTCAACAGAAATGATTCAAAGGGGGAAATGGGGCCCATAAGCGGAAGAGAGAGCACTAACCACTCGCTCCTCCCTGGATTCCTTACCCCAAATAACAGGGACTGCCTATAACTTTGACCATCTCGGGGCTCCTCTTGTGCCGAGAAGGAGGGGAGGGAAGCTCAGGTTTCAGACATACCACTAACCCAGAGTCCACAATGGAACATTTCTCCTCCACAGCACCTTCAACTTAGCACGTCTAAAACCAAAGCTCATCTTTTCCCCAAAACCAAATCCCCTTTCAGACTTGCCAGTTTCTGTCAGCTGCTCAAAGCCTTTGAAACCATCTCAGATTTTGTTTTCTTCATCTAGACAGTCAACAAATATTTTTGATTCTCCTTCAAAACTGTCTATTGTCCTTCAAGATGCCTTTTGTGTCCAGCTGGTGTCAGCTTTTGTTACGTACTAACTGAATTATTACCGAGGTCTCCTGACTATCCTTCTGACCCTGCCCACTGCCCCATCCAGCTTGACCACCACCTTGACATTCAATTTTCTAAGATGGTGATGTCCTGCTATTTCTTGTCTGATTACAAGTCTCCAAGGCCTTCAATCAGAGCAGCAGGAACCAATGTGAAGGACTGAATTTTTAACTGATAATGAGCAGCTATAATTTATAAAATGAATGATTGAATCTAGAAAAATCAAGCAAAATTTAATGAGTGTTAGAGTTCAAGTTCATCAATCCATTTTAGAGAACATCATCAGGAGAGCATTGGAACTGAAAGCTCCATGGTAGGTTGCTGTGAGGTCAATGAGGAGGAAACAGTCCGGGAGCAGCTGGGATGCAGGTCTGTGTGGGAAACATAGGCGATGAGCTTTGAATATGCTCGGAGACCAGCAGTCTCCCTACTGGAAGCCCCAAATGGACAGTCTATCCCTGCCTCACTTCCAAATCCCATGAACCTGAGCATCTAATAGACTTTCTCTGTGCTTGAAATGAGCGATCAGTCTAATTTGCCTTCTTGTCTCTGTCTCCTATGTCCCAAGCCAACCCAGCTAACTAGCCGCCAACCCACTCGCTCCAGGTCAATATTGTTGTAGCTCAAGGTCTCCAGCTGGGAATCCACAAAGCAATGAAAAATAGTAGACTGGGCTTGACTAACCCCTCTTTTCTCCGCTTCATCATCCTACAAATATTTGGTGAGCACCTACTATGGGCTAAACACATTAACAGAATTTTTGCAAACACAAAAGCAAGTATTATATTATAGATAGATAGATAGATAGATAGATAGATAGATAGATACACTATGAAACAGTGCTCAGCCATAAGAAAAGATGAAATACTGCCATTTGCGACAACATGGATGGACCTTGAGAATATTATGCTAAGCAAGATAAGTCAGACAGAAAACCTAAAAACTGTATGATTTCACTCATGTGGGATATAAAACTGAAACTCGTAGGCACAGACAACAGTATGGTGGTTACCAGAGGGAAGGGGGTGGGGGGAGGGAGTAAAGGGTAAAGGGGACCAAATATATCATGATGGAGGATGAGTTCACTTTGGGTGGTGAGCTTACAAGGCAATGTATTGCCCATGCATTGTAGAAACCTATATGATCCTATTTACCTATATGATTCTATTAACCAATGTTACCCCAATAAATTTAATTTAAAAAGTAAATATTATATAGCTCCTATCTCCATGGAACTTAATTCGTAGATGGTAATTTAAGTTGCTGTGTTTCAGGATGGTTTGCCACGCAGCAATAGTAGCCAGAAGAGAGCGCAGCTTGGGCATAGGCACCGGGGTCACCGGATGAGGGTGACCTGGGGTGGAGAGGGTTGGTTGTTTCTAAGCTGCTGTTGCTGAGTGCGTCTGAACAGGGGGACAGGGGAGATACAGATGCCTCCTAACTGGCTTTGAAAATATTAACAGTGCCACGGCCCTCACACTCACAGCTCCCATTGGTACAACAAATCTCTAGTAGTATAGACAAGGATCCAGGAAACCAGTTGGGTTCCCCATGTTAATGCTCAGGGGCTGTATTAGTTTGCTAGGGTTGCTATAACAAAGGGTCACACACTGGGACACTTAACAGGAATTTGTCATCTCACAGTTCTGGAGGCTAGAAGTCCAAGACAAAGACACCCTCAAGGTAGGTTCCATCCGAGGGCTGTGAGGGAGACCCGGCCCATGCCTCTCCCTGGCTTCTGGTGGTTGGCTGGCCAGCGCTGGCGTTCCTGGGCTTCCAGAAGCATCCCTGTGATCTCTGCCTTCATCTTCATGTGGCGTCCCTCTCGTGTGCATGTCTATGTTGAAATTCCCCCTTTTTATAAGGACACCAGGCATATTGAATTGGGGCTCATCCTAATAATGTCATCTTAACTAATCACATCTGCAATGACCTTATTTCTAAATAAGGTTACTTTTTGAGGAACTTGGGTTAGAACTTCAACATATGCATTGGGAGGGGGACACCGTTCAACCCATCACGTGGGCTGTGTAATCTTTATTACTATGGAAGAGAATAACGTCTTACCAGCACTTCCAAGAGATGCTGCAAGAATTAAATGAAGTAAGTAAACTGGAAGGCTATGGGTTGGGTGTCCAAGCTTCCACATCCCTGCTCCCATGCTGAGCAAGGTGGCTGGGGCGATGCGAGGCGTGATGCCCCACATGCCAGGTGCTCAGCTGTTGTGCCTGTGTAAGGGTGTGGGCTGAATGGGAGTCTTGGTGGCATTTTGCGAGGGGATTTTTTTTGGCTAGCAATTCTGCATTGCGTGGGATGGAGTGCGTGTATGTTACTTTCACTTCCTACATCAGCAGTGGCAGGTGCACAGTTATGGAGAACTTCATCCCTCCTTGCCTGCCTCAGGGGTTTGTGTGCGGTTACATGGTGGTGATTAAAAGCAGTGCACTGAACACAAGGGGGCACAACGCAGCAGGGAATGCAATCCAGGCTACTTCCCTCACCCTGTTCGGCTGGCGCCTGGTGAGCTAGGATGAGATGGGGCAGCCATTTCCACAGAGAGGCTCTGAAGCAGGGGTCTCAGTGTCCAGGAGAAGCCTGCTGAAACTTAACATCTACAGCCACCTCTACCTTTCTTCCTTCACACCCAGTGGACACTTGTCCCACTGCCCCATGGAGCCCCAGAAGCAGATGCCCACTAAGGTGGTATGTCCCTGACCTCCGGGGGAAGAAGCCCTGGGAAGCTCCCCGCTCCCTGTCTTACCCCAGAGGCACCGGAGTTCACAGAGAAAGTTCAGTTTCTCACGAAATAGAAACAGTATTCACTGAAGCCAGGTTAATTCTGAACCAGTGCCCACTGGCAGATGAACAGAGGTCAGGACTGTGCCGATAATCTAGGCACAATCCCTTTAAACATTTGCATGTTATATGTCTGAAACCCTAATCTCAGTCAAGAGACAAAGTCAGCCTTAGTGAGTGCATCCGGGTGTCCTGAGATGAGATTCTACAGGGAACCCTGGGCCCTGGAATCTTCCCTCTGGTTTCACTGGGACACACTGAAGATTAGAGGGCTGGAACCAAAGCACAGGGAGGAGAAATTTCAAGGAGCATGGCATCCTTGGTGGCTAGTATCCCAAAGCCTAAAGCAGAGAAATGGAAGAAGTCCTGTGATCCTCCTTCCAAGAAAGCCTGCTCACTGGTGAGAAGCAAAATTTCTTTTCAATAACAGAATAAGCACTTGATTCAACCGCCCACCCCCATGGTGGGATCATGTTCTCCTCTCTATTTATGTAGGAGAAAGACAACTCAAGTGCAGGAGCTGGGTTTCGCAGAGTGTGTTCTGAGGCCAGCCTACCTCAGAGTTACCTTGCAAGGTAGGGAGGGGCATCAGAACAGAGTTCTGTCTTCCATCGTGGAAACGGGGTCTCTGGAGGCGGAGTCTGTTTCGGTCCTTGGTACTCAAAGTATGGCCTGAGATTTGTTAGAAAGGTGGGCTCTCAGGTTGTGCCCAGGGCCGACTGAGTCAGCAACTGCATTTTAGCAAGATCCCCAGGTGAATCACAGGAACATTTGTACACATTAACGTTCAAGGGTCTACTGATAGGTCTGACCCTCCCTATGCTTCCTGGACCCAGAGCTAGGTTTCCCACCCAGTTTTTTCCTATGAGTAGCAGGATAATGACGCAAAAGGCACCTTGGCCAGCTGCCCTTGATTTCATCGTCATCTTACATTATTTGGAGAAGAGCGTCAGACCCTACAAGGAAAGTGCCCTCAGCTCCAAAAATGTCATTATCCTATCTCCTCTCTCCCCATCCTGAAACTTCCATTGGACTTCACAGTTCCTCACTTTCGAGGCACAAAGCACCTTTTATTAGAGCACAAATAGACTCTGTGCCTGGAACAAGAGATTCAGCTTCATTTGCTGACACACTATCTAACACCTCCTTTCAAATGCAGCTAATATTGCTTCTTGGTGCCTAGTGCTAACCTCCATTGTCACACTTGTGTATGCATAAAATAGCTGTGAAATGAGAAGGAGAAACTGATGATTACCTCCAAGGAGAGGAAGTGGGTGGCTTTGGAAACAGGGCATTTGTAACCATTAAGTGTTACTTTTACAAAGAAAAAATAGACTTAAAGTAAAAATGAAATTGAAAAACCATCCTGTCCTTTAATTATCCTACTCAAAGACATCTGCCAGCTTCCACGCCTGTTACATGGTTGTGACCACTTCTGTTGATAAACCAGCCTTGCTGGTATGTCACTTGGCCAAATGTTACTGTATCAATTATGGAATACACTCTTGGAGGTGGAAAGAAATTTGGGGGTGGTGAGGGAGGAAAGAAGGGGAAAAGAAGAAACAACATCTATCTCAGCACAAAGATTTAACCTAGAGAAAGAGCTGGATGTTTTAGGGAGAATGGAGTGTGTATGATGTGCTTTTGTCCTTCCTCCTGAAATCTCTACATGATGCTAACAGAAGCCAGAATGTCCATCCTCCTTAGATGGCTTCCCAAACATTGAGCTAAAAATCACTGTCAGATATTTTGGGACTCCCTGAAAGGACCCCCCAAGACCCCAAGTTAGAGTTTTACAAAGATATTGCATGATATGGAATATAGGACAGGCAGAGGGTGAAAATAAATTATATCCTGGACGTTCTTGGAAGAGGTCCCGAGCTCACGACTTCATTTTGAAATGGCAGGAAAAACAAAACACATTGAAACAGGGCTTCCAGCCCCAACTCAAATGGATGCACGGAGAACTGCTGAAGTATTCAAAATACTGCCAACTGGCACTTACATATGCAAATGAGTTACAAATGTGAGGGTCCAAATTTGGGGTTATGCGTGCCAGGACAGAGGGGACAGAGGGGGCATGTGTCTATTTCTAGACTGCAGATTTTAGAAACTGATTTTTACATGGTCAGCTTCCCCGAAACCATTATCTCACATTTTGAATTTGAAACTTCGTTTCAATTCCATAGCCTGATACACATTTCAGAGGCTATTATGTGTATCTGGAGGTTGTAATCGATGTCAAGTACCATGATGTTGAATAACCAACAGTATCACTTTCCTTCAGGATCATCAAGGTCTGATCTGCTGGCAAAATGTGGATGCTGAAAAGTGTAAATACGAGCAGATCTAGGGTTCAAGGAGGGTGCACCAAGAAAGAGACACTGCATTTTTATTCCCCTCCAAGAAAATCTACTCTAGTGTTTCAAAAAGAAGTTGTTATTCTGAGAGCATCACTCCCGCTCTTGGCTTCCCATTCATGAGTTAAGCCAGGGCTAACTTGCAAAGCACTAACTTTGTCTCCTCACTCTCAGCTTGCTGCCATTTGTAGCTCTGACTGAGTCACACATGGGACTGGTTCTGTCTGGGGAAGGAGACAGATTAACCGTCCCACTGGCTGGGGCCTCTCCTCACTCCGGAGTCTCTGCTCACCTGGCCCCAAACCCACCTTGCCCTTCCAGGTCTCGTGGTTTCTAGCTGTTCACAAGGCTTTTGGTTTTGCGCCTAGCCTTACCGCCTGGCATTTGTGTCCTGGTTCTTATCTGTACACCCGGCCTGGGACCTGCTCTTCACTTTAAATGTCACACTTCCCGGGTGTCTCGTCTGCCCTGCGGAACTCTGAGTGACTGACTGCGCTGTCAAAGCTCTGCTATGCCAAGTTTTTGCATTAGCAAAGTTGTTTCTGATTCCTTCTCCTGCAGCCAGCTGGTGGGCGCCCGTGCCCTTGTGCGAAACCCTACGTTGAATTCAACCTGGAACTATTAAGATTTAACTAAAGCAGTGCCTTTTTGCTAGTGACTGTCCTAAACCTACAAACACTAGAGGGACAAAGAAAGAGTAATTACCCTCTTCAGGGGTATTAAATATCCAGGGGTGGATATTTCATAAGAACTTACCAATAATGAATGTGAGCCATGACACCTGAGCCATAAATAAAAGTATTTCATTGGGAGAAAAGGGACGAGAGGAGCAACCGTGTCCACTTTCTCCAAGTCTTTACGGCAGACAAGAGCCAAAGGGATTCCAGGCTCTTCTCACCAGAAGCGCAACCTGCCTCCCGACCTTGAACTGCCGCCCCTCTCTTGCCAAGAATTGTGCAGCGTCTGGGATATTACCCTGCTAAAAACGAATAAACTAGCTTGATACCATTTTGTGGATACTGGCAGAAGGATCATGATATCAGGGTCAGAAAGAAAGGGCTGTATTATTTACGGCTAAAAGCAGTAGCCAGGTCTTCATGTTGTCACGGGTGCCCCATGTCCCCCTGGTTCCATGTGACGATGCAAGGGCCCAGCGACATCAGCATAGGTCGTGAGTTGCATTACAGGAGAGGAACTTGGACTTGGGGCCTGCATTCCCTCAGAAAGCAGAAGCAATCCTGCTCTTTGTCTGGGGAGAGAGCTCGCCTCCTCCCTCAAGGCTCCATGTTACAAACACTCCAAGTAACAGGGCTGCTCAAACGTCTGGGTAAGAGGTGGTTGGGGCTTCCCATTCTTGGCATTCTCAGCAAGAACATGCAGGGCTTTGGGGGCTCATGGTGGACTGCCTCCCTAAAACACTGTTCCCCAAACTTTCACCCATGGAGAGCCATCCTTCTGCAACGATCTCTGCAAAGATCTCTCTTCCCCGCGGAGCCTTCCCTGATTTCTCTCCCTCCATCCAGTGTATGCCTCTCCTCTGTTTTAGAGTGTGCACATTCCTTCTTTTCTGGGCATATAAAGCTGACTTTCTTCCCGACTGGGAGGAGCCGTGTGCCTCTCTCTGCCTTGAGCAAACTCATGCACATGTCAGGTAAACAAAAATGTCCGAGAGAGACATACACAGACAAGAGAGAAAAATGTTGAAATCCAAAGAAAAGAAATAATTTATAAACATGTATTAAAAATAACCACCTCCCTTTCAGATCTTGGTATCTTGGTTTCTAAACCCCATTCCCTAATTAAAGAAACCAAGACTCCTGGAGAAGGGGTTGATTCCAGGGCTGGGGGCCAAGAAAATGGGAGATGCCCCTGGAACATCTTGGGGTGTCAGAAATTAAGGAAGTGCTCAGAAAGTCAGGGAATGTTGAAAGGACTCAGGAGTCAATGTGAAGGAGCTCTAGTGGTCAAAGCTGGAACAATCTGAGTAATAAAATAAATAACAATAATATTGTTTTTTAACCCAAAGACTAAAAGGGTAGCCAGAAGTCCATACTAATATAAACAAATGATTAAATAAGTAAGTCAAAGCAAAAGAAGGAACAACTATTTCTTACAACATAATGCTAATTAATAAATGTATAAGGAATAATAGAAATAGAAAATCACTATTAGAAAAGCACAGTAAGAATTGATCTAGACAAGATTCATCCATGAACTTTAGTATTAGTGGGCAAAAATTTAAAGAGAAGCAGGACTTGGGATCGTCTTAAATTGCTTTTCCCAAAACATTTATAACTTACAAAAAGAAAATGATTATTTATGGTGGAACAAACCTAGCAGACAGCGCCTTGTCCAAGCTGTCAATGGTAACATCACTAGTAGAAGACGCCGTGACACCCTGTCCCTTTGGTAGGGTGCACTGAGAAAGGCAGGCCACCTCTTTGGTGTTCTTCCCCAAAAGACAGCCTAAATCTGTTCATGAGAAAACATCAGGCAAAGGCAAGCTGAAAGACATTCCACACAATACTTAACCAATATTCTTGAAAAATGTCAAGGTCAAGAAAGGCAACAAAAGGTTGAGGATCTGTCACAGATTGGAGGACACTAAGGAGACACGACAAGTCAACACAATGAGGTCTTTTAGATTAGATACTGAAACCCCCCAAAAAGGACATTGGTGGAAAAGCTGGTGAAATTCCAGTAAAATCTGTCATTAGCTCATAGTGTCCTGCCAACATTACTGTCTGTCAGTCTGGAGAACTGTGCCGTGATTGTATGAGATATCAGTATTAGAAGCAACTGGAAGAAGTGTGTATGGAAAGTCTCTAGAGCAAATTTGCAACTCTTTTTTTTAAGTCTCAAACTACTTCAAAATTTAAAAAAAAAATTAATAAAAGCAACATAGAATTCAAATAATAATACCTAAGTGCTTTCCATATAACAACTCCCTAACTTACACAACCACACTATGAGCAACATATCACTACTGCAGCCACTTTGCAGCTGGTAAAACTTATGCATATGGAGGTTAAGTGACTGGTCTAAAAAGACCCAGCTAGTAAGTGGTGAGGCCAGGATTGAATCCCAGGCACCCTGACTCCAGAATCATGTTGCTTTAGTGGAATGTAATTTTGCCTTTTTTCTTAGTGTTCCAAGCTCAAGAATAGGAGTTATCAGTAACTGAGAACCTATATTCCAAGTACATGTAAAATCTCTGCAACATTTTATGACATCAGTCGTCTCTTATTTTGCAGCTGAAGAGAGTAAGGCCCAGAGAGCTGCGCCAGACTCTGCTTTGGATAATACAGGCTTTGTGCTTCTAAGCTCCCCCAGTAGCCAGGTTCACAGTGTCTGAAAACTCCATTTTCCCAGAGTCCTGGGTCAGCAGGTCCCTGGGTGGATCCCACCGGGAGGGGCCCTGTTGTGGGGTTTGGGGATGGAGGAGATGGAGAGGCAGAAGCATAGTTGCCTGGCCCCGGCTGCAGCCCGCGGAGGCTCAGACTGCAGGCTGCAGGAGGAGCCCTTTGTGGCCTTCAGGAGGCTCTGGGGGATCCCCACCCCCACCCTAGTCAAGCTGTCAGCTGCGGTCAACTTCCTGCAATCCCTGTATTTCCAGACTTCCTGATATTTGCTTTCCCAGCCTCTAATTCCCTGCATGAAACCTTTTCTAAATACCTGAGATGGTTTTTGTTTTCTTGACCAAACACTGACCTAGAATTTGAAGGACTTTCCCAAGATTACACAGCTGGTAAGTGGCAGGGCTGGATTTATTCATCTGCTCTTGCAACAAATATTTACTGAATACCTAAATTTTTTTTCGGTTCTACACTTGGACTGGAGCCCCTTCGGGCCCCCAGATCTTTGGCTTGAGAGTCTGACAACATTTCTAGCTATGTGCCTCTCCACCTAAACCTGCATCTGGGGGTTCCTGCTTCAAACCAGATGGACATTTCCCAAAGAAGGAAACTAAGTTCCATCTGCCTATCCGCATCACTGTGGAAGACACTCACCTACCAACTTTGACACCTTTAGTAACCCCAGCCTGATTGATTTTAATATTGGTCCCCACCCCCTCCTTGGGACATTGTAATTCACCTGCCCCTTGTGAGGACAGTATTAGAAGCAGATCATTCCATACTTTCTCTCTATTCCCTTTTACTACTGCTCAGATTCTAACACGCTTCATTGCCGAAGCCAAGTTGATGATGACAGGCAGGCAACACCAAGTGCAACACTCATACAAATGAACTTTGCAAACTTTGCAAATTGCGAAGTACTAGTAAAAATTAATTTCACTTATTTTATTACACCAGCCACTGTCCATTCCTGTCGTTAGAGATATGACTCACAAAATGTAATTTAAAAGGAAATACTTACTTATTAATTAGTGTTAGGAAAGCATCAACCACAAGCTCAAAGCATTAATAGGCGTGGGTCTCTAGCGAGTCTAATGAAGCAATATTAATGTTGCATATTTCTGTCTATTCTTTCAAATTTGACATAAGCAGCCATTTCTGGCTAATGTTCCTAATAATCAGTCAATGTAAATGTTAGCCAGGTTTGCTCCCCACCAAGAACATTTTAGATTGAATTTGATAGTTACAAAGCTATGTGGAAGTAACATGAAGACAAGAAGAGGAAAAAAGAGTAAATTCACAGCAGGGTCTTATCCCTGCTGTCCTCAGAGGCAGCTGTCCCTGGTAGTGACAGAATTTTGTGATGTCTAGAGGAAGACAGGTAGGATGGGACCAAGGAAAGGAGAGGAGCACAGGCCTTACCCAAAGGGGCAGGGTCTGCGAAGCTCCAGCCAGAAGTGACCAACAAGCAGAAATGCGGTTCCAGTGTGGCTCAACCGTCCAGTTTCTCCAGAGAACCTGGAGCTTGAAATCCACCTTTGAAAATTACATACAAAACCGTGTTCTTTAAAAATGCTGACAACTAATTAAAATTCATTAAAACAAATAAAACTGGACCTGCGACCTCTGACTTCAGGAACATCTTATGGTCTGAGACACATATATTTAAAGAAGAAGAATAAAAGGACCATTAAAAGACAGGAAACTGCGGATGAACTACCTTTCCTTAAGCATCGATTTGCTAAGCATTGTATTAACATCAAGACATACATCATACGAAAAGCATTAAGAATCGGGGTGGGAAACAAAAGAGGGAAGAAAGGAAAAGAGCGAAGAGCTCCGATGGTGTTCTGAATGTCACGTCCCACACTGCAAGGATTAGTCCGCTGCAGAATCAGAGGAAGCAAGATTCCTAAGGCAGGAACAGCAGCAGTCTCTTAACAAAAACTTGGTGACTTCGTTTATTAATTTATTTCCTTCACGTGTTTACTTTTATTTTTAGAATAACTGTTCTACTCAGAATCCTAATACATCACCCCTCAGGGAATTAACGTCCGCAGCTTCCTGTCTTCAAGTCTCTGATTAAATTGAAAGGGAGTCGGTTGTCATGTCTCATCTGTGCGTATGTGACCTGGAGTCCCAGATCCCTTGGTCCCTTGCCCATCACTGCTCCCCTGCAGGGCTGCATGCTGGAGCATGCAGGGGGAGGCCGGGTGCGTGGACAAGAACAGTCCAGGCCAGTGGGCAGTATCGCGTGCATGGAGTGTGGGGACATGCGCAGCTGTCTGGATCTCTCCATTTCAACCCCACTGTTGAGGACCCTGCTCCCAAGATCTGCTCCACTGCCCTGCCGTACCGTTTCCACCTTTAGTTCCCCACGTCGGATTGTATACTGTTTTTTTTATTGTTGTTCTACTCCAGTTGTCCCATTTTCCCTTATCGCTCGCCCCTGCCCACTCACCGCCGCCACAGCCAGTCTCCACCCTGCTGTCCATGTCCGTGGGTCATTTAACCTGTCTGTTGATTAGAGCCTTCCCCTTTACTCCCCCTTTTCTCCCTCCCCCTCCCCTCTGCTCAGTCTGTTCTTTGTTCTCACGCCTCTGGTTCTATTTTGCTCATTTGCTTCTTTTGTTCATTAGGTTCCTCTTATAAACGGGATCATGTGATATTTGTCTTCTGCCTCCTGGCTTATTTCACTTAGCATAATGCTCTCCAGTTCCATCCAAGCTGTCATGAAAGGTAAGAGTTCTTTCTTTCTGCTGCATAGTATTCCATTGTGTAAAAGTACCACAGTTTTTTGACCCACTCATTTACTGATGGGCACTTGGGCTGTTTCCAGGACTTGGCTATTGCAAATTTCGCTGTTGTGAACATCGAGAGGGCATAGGTGTTTTGAACTGGTGTTTCAGGATTCTTAAGGTATAATCCGCGCATTGGAATTGCCGGGATGTCATACTTAGTAACAGGAGTGCATTCGTATCGTAAGGCTGCTGTAGCAAAATACCACAGACTGGGTGGCTCAAGCAGCAGAAAGTTCTTGTCTCACAGTTCTGGAGGCTGGAAGTCCAAGATCTAGGTATCGGCAGGACCGGCTCCTCCTGAGGCCTGTGGGAGCAGGTGCACGCTGTGCCCACCCCACAGCTTCTGGCCTCGCTGACGATCACAGCTATTCCTCGGCTTGTGAACTCGTCAGCCTTCATCTTCACACAGCCTTCTGCCTTTGTGCGTGTCTCTGAGTCCAAATGCTCCCTTCGTATTAGGACACTGTCATATTGGAGGAGGGCCCACCTTAATGAACCTCATCTTAGCTTAACCAATAACATCTGCAACAACACTGTTTTCAAATGAGGCCACATGCTGCGGTACTGACACTCCACCATATGAATTTGGGGAGGGCACATTCAGCCTGCAACAGAGAAGGAGTCTGTTCCCGCTGCCAGAGAAGTTGGGACCCTGAGCAGAGCGAACAGGGTTCAGGTGCAATCCTGATCCATGTGTTCCAGAAGAATAGTACCAATGTCTGGGAGGTGGAAACCACCCAGAAGATGCCCAAAGCGCCCTAAACAGCCAGGAGCACTGGCAGAGGCTCAGGGCAGCACATGAGTGTGCAATGCCAGACCATCTAAGATAAAATGCCCTGGGACCCATCCCTACTGTCTGCCACCTCCCCACCCTCACTAGGCGCAGTTATAGCTCCCATGCCCAGAGCAAGTACGAGAGGGGATGTGAGCTCCTCTTCTAAACGCTGATGTAGAGGTTGTTCCATTCTCGGTGGTGGTCAGCTGGGAAGAGGAGCCTCCAACAGCCAGTGTCCTACTTGTTTTTGTCAACCCTCCCAGATGCACAGCTCTGACTTTATGCTGCTAGTTGTAGGGGACCGGCTAGCATCTTCCATGTTAGGTCACATAAGGTTGGCCTCGAGTCACTACTTACTTATTTTAGCCATTTTTAAGTGAACCCCATTCTTCACTAGATACCCCCGACTAGTGGTAAAGTGTCCGAGTCCTGATGGGAACTGGGGGAAGCGCCTGGTCAGTAAGACAAGCAGACCTGGATGGGCTCCAGGCCCTCTGGCAGCGTCTCCCCGCCCCGCCCCCACCCTCTCCTGCTTTCTGAGCATCACAATACTCTTCCAGAATCATCTTCAGCCTCTGTCACAGCACAAGCACAGCTCACTACTCACTCAAAAGGACAGCATCTAGAGACGCCTCACAAAGCCCTAAGGATCTGTGGCAGCCAAGAGAACCAGAAGGGACACTCCTACATTTTCCTTTTGTCTTAGGGCCAAAAAGTGCACCTATTAATACTTCCACTGCTGTGTGTAGTATTCTTACTACACATCCACAGCTTTGCCCAGAGCAAGGAGCGTAGGACCATTGCCCCAGCTCATGGGCTCCCATTGACATGGAACACAGAACAGGTCAAAGTTTATCTTTAGATTGCAGGTAAAATATGAGTCATGCAGATTGACAATGCCAACGAGATGTCCAGGGAGAGCGCAAACTGTTCGCATTTCATTTCCCAGGGCTACCACTAACAAAGTACCATACTCTGGGTAGCTGAAAACAATAAAAGCTCATTGTCTCAGTTCTAGAGACTAGAAGCCCGAAATCAAGGTGTCTGTAGCACCATGCTCCCTGTGTAGGGGAGACTCTTCTTTGCTCCTTCCCAGCTACCAGTATCTGTCTGTCCGGGCCGCCCCTTGGGATGCACCTGCACCCCTCTAACCTCTGCCTCTGTCATAGGGCACCTTCCCCACTCTCTCTGCATCCAGGTGTCCCTCTTCTTTTAAGGACATTAGTCATACTGGATGAGGACCCCCCCTTTACCACCTCGTTTCAGCTTGATTACATCTGTAAAGACCCCATGTCCAAATAAGGTCACATTCACAGGTCTGGGGGCTGAGGACACATAAATAAAATACAGCTTTTCTGGGAGACACAATTCAACCCATCACACTGTTTAATGGCAAGGTTCTCTTCAAGTACTTCCAAAACACACATTTAAATACTGACAACAGCCACACTAACTAAAAATAACTTAGCTCAGAAAACTGCATGGTGCTCTGTTGTCTATTACATAATGTTGAAATGCCGGGGTCTGTGCTATCGATGCAACCCACCTTTCCATTCTCCTTTTGTTGACCTTGTTGGGTGAGATCTTACCATTTTTGTGAGCATATGTTAGGCTTCCCCACCTCTGATACACACTTGTTGGAATACTTTCCCCATTTACTATCTCCCAATAACTCCTCTGTGAAATTGTATCTAATCGCTCACCCACTGGCTTATGTGTCTTTTGAAAAGTATGCGCCATGCAAAGTGGAGACAGATGAAAATCACAAAGCCTGCCTTCAAGGTGCCCTCCGTCAAGGGGAGGACAGATCCCATAATGGTGGTGTCACAGCCAAACTGCTAGGATCACGAGGGAAGAGGAGGGTGACAGTGTGCACGGAGTCCCTTCACTATAACGAACGCTGGGAGGGGCACATTATTTTCATTACCTTGCATGACCCTCACGCGTGCACTGCGGGTGGCATTAGCCCCATTAGGCAGGTAAGAAAGCTGAAACTAAGAGCATGTCAGTAATTCGGCCTCAGTCACGTGGCCAGCAAAGAAATACCTAGCCCTTGATCTCACATCTGCCCCATTCCACAATTCTTGCTGTTCGTGTTAAAAATGGTTGAAGTTGGACGATAGATACATGGGTTTTTTTCATACTGCTGTGCCTAATACGGCTTATGCTTGAAATTTGCCATAGAAAAATGGTTCAGAAATGAAGAACGAAACCCTCGCTCTTAATCACTGCAAGGAGGGCACGGGCGCAAACTAGGAGGGCCTTGTGTGCCAGCCGCCAGAACTGCTTTTTCTGAACCCTCATTGCTCTTTTTTGGACCACTCATGTAGAGCATCACACTTAATGTCTGTACCAGTTTTTATCAACATCAACTCCCAACATTCATGCACACGCATGTGCACACAGGGAAATCCAAAACAGACTAGAGAAATGATATATTTATTGGGCAAAGTCCATATTAAATAGCATGGTGATTTGCATATAAATATGTAATTTGCAATAAATAAGTAATAAATAAATAATCAATAAAGCTCTACTATTTGGAACCTGTGTCTTATATTTTTAAGCCTTCAAAAATTGTAAGGTTGCCTTATTTATGCGTATATGATTTAGGTCTTTCGCTATTACATTACTATATTATTTTATATATACTTTCATTATTTTGTATTATCTTATACATCTTTATCCTATTGATATAAATTAATAACTGCTCACCTGGCTCCACACACATAAGTACATGTTTATTACCCACATGAATATAAGCTTCATGAGCAGGCAATTTTTGTCTTCTTTTACTCACTGATGATTCTACAGCATACAGGATAGTACTAGGCACACAGTAGGTGCTTACCAAGTGAATAAATCAATGAACCACTGATATGTGAGTCATAGGGACCCTTCTAAAGGAAAGAGAGATGTGAATTATTCAGTAATTTGTTTTACCAATATGTGAACCCTGTCCCCGTAATTCCAGTGATCATATGTTTGGAGGTATGTTGAAATAGTACTTCAGCGTAAGCAATTTTGTTTTCTTTATTTATGGTGACACCTCACTACTGCCAACCACCTAGAGCACAACCCAAAATAAGACGCAAGCTGAAGAGATCACTGCATAACCATTACATGTATTACCAAGCCTCCCTCTCTATGAAGCACTCTAATGAGTTTGGCTCTCTGGTTTTTATTTCTTAACAGAATGAAGGGATCAAATTAACAGGATCATGATGATGGAGCAAAAGGATGTCGGTATGCAAAAAAAAAAAACACAAAACAACAACAAACCAAACAAACAACAAAGCAAAAACTTAAACTACAACCTCACATATTAAACAAAAAAATCATTTCAAAAAATAGATCATAGACAAAAATGTAAAACACAAAACTGTAAACATTTTAGAAGAAAACATATAAGAAAAATTGTATGATGTTGGCTTAGGCAAACATTTCTTAGATACAACTCCAAAAGCATAACCTACAAAAAAGGAAAGTCATAAACTGGAATTCCACAAAATTATAAACTTTTGCTCCATCATGGACATTGTAAAGAGAATGGGAAAACAAGCCACAGACTGAGAGAAAAATATTTGCAAACTACATATCCACAAAGGACTTGTATCCAGAGTATATAAAGAAACTTAAAATTCAGCAGTAAGAAAGCATACAACCTTATTTTAAACATGGAAACATTTTTTGAAGACACACTTCACCAAAAAAATGTACATGGGTGGCAAATAAACACATGAAAAGGTGCTCATCACCATTCATCATTGGGTAAATGCAAATTACAGCCACAATGCAACAGCCACTATGCAACGCTACTTCACACCCATCAGAACAGCTGACATAAAAAACATCAGCAACACCAAGTGGTGGTGAAGATGTGAAGCAGCCAGATCTTTTACATGTCGCAGGTGATAATGTAACAGGGTAGGGCCATTCTGGAAAACAGGCAGGTCCTTCAAAAGTTAAAACATACATACACTTCCCATATAACCCAGCAATCCCAGAAGAAGTGCAAACTTACTTCACATAAAAACCTACGCACAACCATTTATAGCAGCTCAGTTCGTAATCACCCCAAACTAGAAAAAACCCCTATGTCCTTCAGTGGAGGAACAAACTGTTGCCTATCCCTATAATGGACTACTACTCAGCAGTGAAAAAAGGACTTCTTGATACAGGCCATGACTTGGATGAATCTCAAAGGTATCCTGCCTGGAAAAAGGTTACAGATCACATGATTCCATTGACATAACAAAGACAAAGTCATTTGTTATGGCGAACAGCCCTGGGGAGTGAGAGTTTAGGGGAAAGAGAAAGTCATGACTCCAGGGGGAGAGCTCAGTGGATTTTCTTGTAGTGATGGAGCTGTTCAGTATTCTGCTTGTTATGCTCTTGCTAAGTCTACACACGTGTCAAAATGTGCAGAATTGTATTCCCCTAAAAAGTCAACTTAATTTGTGTTATCTTAACAAATAAAAGTTTAGAAAAAAAGCCCTGTGCAGCTAAAGATATGCTTTTAACAGTAGCAGTCGACAGCTGATAGGCTAAATAGGGGAGAGGTTGCTACATCAATTTGGGAGTGCATTAAAGAATAAACAGCCCAACACATCTCCACATTCCTGTGGCCATTGCTGGATCCCAGCACAGCAAAGTCATGTTGCTACTGAACTTGCTAATTCAATAATAATGGCAGCTCTATCGTTTTTAGCACAGAGCTTTTATTTTCTGGAGAAGAATATATATACAAACATATATATGAATGTACGTATACAATTGAAGATGACAGAGATTCACCCATGAGCCTTTAGAGCCAGAATTCCCAGAAGGCAATTGCTGATGAAATTTCCTTAGACCAAGTTGTCAAGGTTTAACTGAGTGTGATCCACACTAATCTGGGAGAAAGGAAATCATGATCCAGAAAATCTCTCATTCCAAGTTGAGTGACCCAAGCAACCCCCTGGACCACCTGGCACAGATGAAGCATCGAGGAGGCTGTAAGGAAAGAGTGTGTCCCAAACAGGAGCACACAGGGGCAGAGGGACGCATGGCCATAGGCCATCCAGTACCCGAGCAACTCTTTTCTCCTTTCCTAAACCACCCGGTTTCTCTTGCCAACATGGGAATAGGATTTTTAAGGGGCAGTCTCCTGCCAGACTAGCCTGGAAGTTTACAGTGGTTTTTAAAAGTAGATTTCTATGCCATATGGTTAATATTAATGTTTTTTAATTTATAGTAGAACATACTTTGTTTCTTGACAAAATCACTTACAAGGAATATTGCATTTACTGACAAAGCTGGATAACTGATGTGTTACTACCTCTTCCTCATGATTTCTATAATGGCAGGATAATAAAGTATTATTTAGCTTAATACAATCACCAGAGCATCTCTGCGGTCTTGGAAGGAAGAGACACAATCTAGGAACCTTTCTAAGATATAATCAGTTTCTTACAAGTCATTCTACAAATAAAAAGTGAAATTAATTTAAATGACAAGTGACCCGTTGTATATTTTCATTATGTCTTAGGCCCTGTGGTACCAGGGAAATTAGTCACCTAAGAACATTTTGTTTTTATGGAGGCTGTGAGAATCTAGAATAGATCTATATAAAACAACCTTTTTAAATAAGATTAGGGTTAAAGTGCATTATGAATTTTTATGTTTCATGAAACAGCAAAACTCAGTTAAGTGGAGAAAAATAAAAGTAAATAACATTTAACAGGACAAGAATACTAAGTCAGAGTGGACTTTTCATTGACTCAAATGAGGTCTCTACTCAACTCCACCATCTGGCATTTTGCATTTGTCTGTCTGCAGCATAATTTCTAAACAAGTTGATTGATTTTTAACTAAACTCAATACCCTTCTTAACAAAGAGCAATAAAATACAACTTGGAATCCTTTTTGCAGCTCGGTTCTTTTCTTGTCACAGCTGATAGAATCCCATGAAACAATTCTACCAAGAAATTGTACCAGCTTGTTTCACAAATAACTGCTTAATATTAACAAAAATGTGTGTGTGAAAAAAAATATGTGTCTGGCCATGGCTTATTGCACATCAAGTTTACTACTGTGTCTCTGGTTTAGAAATCTCACTTTGGGCAAATACATGTCATAGTGCAGCGGCCTTCCCATGTGAAACCTGGTGAAAACAAAGATAAAACAACTTGAAAACTTGCCATGGAATCAAACGGACGTAGATTTCAGCTTTGGGACTGGAGTCCCAAAGAGGACTGATTTCTCCATAACCTGACAATTCTTTATAACCACCAGTTAGGAAAAATAGTGAAAACTAAAGCTGAGAAGCTGGGTTGCACATTTTGGGAAATTAGAGGTTCCAGGAGATAAATAAATGAATGAGAGCCTTGGAGGTTAATATATATCAAAAACAATGAATCAACTGATAATGAACACTTCAGGCTCTTGTTAGTTAAATTATTAAATACAATCATTACCCAGGGGGGTCACATAATTACGATGGAGCCCTCATGTTGTCCAGCGGAATTGTTGGGTAAGAATGGAGCTTTTCAAGTTCAAGGTCATAGTAAAGGAGAGAGGTTTATCAAACAGCCTTTACAAATGAACATAAATCCCAGGAAAGTGTAGCCTACAGATTCTGGGGAAGGAACTGCAGGGAAGTATAATGAGCAAGAGAGAGAAGATGTTGATTGTTAGAGGCTATAAACTCTTGTACTAATTGCGGGTTGCCACTAAATTTTCTGAGTTATTTTGAAAATGTGAGAATGTGTCATGATATACCAGTTGGACCTTTTAAATTGATTGCTAGAATTACAATAGGAGACTCAGTAAAAAAAACAATGCATTTCAACTTAATAAAATACCCAAAATAAAGTGTTTTCTTAAAACGTGATTTAAAGAATTGGATTGAACTTGGCCAGATGGAGGCTAGTCAGAGAAGCAAAAAGTTGGCCAGCGATTCACATACACACACTCTGGAGAACATCCCTTCACCTCGGCCCCACCCAACAGTGAGGAAGTGGGGAGTCGGGAGAATAGGGCGAAGAACTACTTACATGAAATATTCATGTGTGGTTTCAAAAGATTTTGGAAGTATATGTTTGTGAATACAAAATGGGACTACAAAATGGGAACAGAAAACTATTAGTTCCTTAGGGATGGCAGCAGATTCACACGTTGGTTCTGGACAGGGCTATGGAAGACACAAACCACACCCCAGCTGCATGTACCCTTCACTACTGCATCACCTGTCTCTGTTGTCTGAGCACCTCTTATCTTCTGTTCGAGGATTTATACTTTGGACCATGCCAGTTTACATTTAATACTATTACCTCCTATGTATTAAGTGCTTATATATATATGTATATGTGTGTATATATGGCTTTTTAAACTTATTTAATCCTTATAGTAGCTCTATGAGGTAGAGATAATTATACTTTTTTTAATCGATGAGGAACAGAGCCTTGAATAAATGGATTATCTCTGGTCACAGGCACTATTCAGACCCCGGAAGTCACCCCCCAGAGCCCACAACCCTAATCCTAAACTGCCCCTTATTTTATTGTGTGATTTTTTTCCCCATGTACTTAATATCTTTTTTTAAAATCTAAACAGTAGCAAATGCTTTATCTACATTGTCCTTATTTTCTTTGAGGTTGGACAAGTCATGCATACTTCAAAAGCACCCAGAACTGACAACAGCCCTCGGGCAGGATGAGAACTAGATGGCCTTATTAGAAGGTGGGGGAAGTGCCTGGGGAAACCAGGGTGCGGGGAGGAGGCAGCGGCGCGCAGCAGGCCCGAAGGCCTGCCTCTGAGCTGTGGGACTCATTTCTGAAGGGCAAATACCTTCGAGGGATATTGAAAACCCTGTGGGGCTGAAAGGCCAAAAGAGCAAAAGAGGAGGTTAGGGCTTAAAAGAGCCTTTGGAACAAACCTCCTCTCTTCAATAAAATCAACATGACATAAATTGAGTCTTTGGATCAAACTTCAAAATGGAGCATTCAGCAATGTCTCTGATCTTTGTAACATGTTTTAGTCTTCAGCTGTCACTCTGTGTTCAGCTGCTGAGGTCTCCAAATGTGATTGGTTCTCTGCCAGAAATGAATTGTGCCGGTCCATTCTTAGCTGCTCTCTGAGAGGGCTCTGCGTTCACGGGAAGGCACGTTGTTGCTAAATAAAGGCTCCATCTTATTAAATTCTTTAGCCTATGTTTTTTTCCTGAACGAAAAAGATTTTCAAGAGTTTTATTTTTCCTAGAAAAAAAAAGTCTAACTCTTGTCATGGCTATGCATGGCTCTGTGCCCATGTTTCTTTGGTTTGGAACAAGAAGGGGAGTTGAAAGCACCCAGAGCAGGCTGTTCTGCAAGAGCACTGAGCCCCTTGTTGGCTTCGGTTTCCTCTTGGGACCCACTCTGCTAAACTTTCCAAGGATAGGTTTGTCTATATTTCCAGAGTTTAAAAAAAAATGATATTTTGCCTACTTTAAACAAGAACCCCACAAAAGCCAACATGGCAGTATGCTCTCCAAATGGTCCCCTGACCACAGAAGCCTTAACATCAGCCAGGAAGTGATCATATACTAAGTAGAGAATAGAAAGTGACGTGATTCTAGGGATAAGGGGAACCTTCTCCACACCCCAAGTTACTTCTTTTGTAAGTCAGCCCCAATGTGCATGAATGGGGGCTTATTTCTTTGCAGAAAACAGTTTTGAGAGTTCGGCTATCCCCGAGATGCATTAAATCATGTTTAGTCCCTAATAACTTAATGTGAAAGAATCGAAGGTATCAGAGCAAATTGAGCCTAGGCAAGAAAAAGAGAGCTGGTCATTTATAAGGTATCATCCCAGCAGTGGGGAAAGAAAGTTGTTAGTCTCTTGGAAGATGCATTTAAAAAAAAAAAAAGAAAAAAAGGAAGATGCATTTAAACAGTGTTCTCGATGGAGGGCAAGACAAAAGGAGAAACACAAATAAGGAGAGAGTAGGCAATTTGCCTTGAATCTGAGCTTTGGTATCATTCACAGAACCACCAGGAACCCTGCCTAAGGCTGATTCCAGTGATGATAACGGCAGCGTTTGAAAGAAACGAAAGAACTTAGGCCATATTTGCTGGCTAATTTGCAGTACTTGAGTGATTGCAACACCACAGAATCTAAAAGTTAAGTCACAGAGGCCGCCACATCAAATCCCCGAGTAGCCTTCCAATTGCACGTGTGCAAGGCCAGGCCGGAGTTTCCCCCTCAGCAGGGAAGATAAGAGGAACACTTGGTCTACCAGCACTTGGCAGATTAGAAGCACATATACCTACAAAGATGTCCACCTCATGGAAGCCTAACCAAGTTAGTGAAGGACAGGCAGAATTACTGGTGATATCTCCTCTTCCTCACAGATCTGTTATTAACCTTCAGTTCTATTTTCTTTGGGATGGACTTGCTGGGTCAAGGTAATGAATGCAGTTGCAAAAGGATTCCAAGTTCTAAAGCATTCATAAAAAATATTAACAAAAAAATTTTTTAAGTATAAACAGCCATTTGTTGATTATGTATTTTCTCTTTCAATTTTCCTCATTACCTTCTCCTGTTAGCTCACTCCTTGCCACTTCAGTGTGTTATCAAAAGCAGAGTTTGGAGGACTCAAGCTGAGCCAAAGCAGACAGACCAAATATTGGGGAAATGATTTATATTAATCCAAGGGTGGCAATATAATTTACTTGACTCAAATGCTTTAAATTTCATCAGCTAAACTAGCAGTGTTAGGGTTTGGCAAAATGATGTCTAGTGAAAGCAATCACTACAGTCTTGAGCACTTGTGAGCAGAATGATTTTCATCTTAAAAACACATGTGTTGTTGAACCTTTTCATGTTTGTGGCTAGCTAGCACAGTTGGTGAGCCAGGGGGTGAAGCCACCTGGGAGGGTTGTCTTTCACTGTGATGTGCTGCATCCCCAGCCTGACCAGCACTGCATGAATGTATTTGCTGATGACAAGGGACAGAAGGTTAGTGGGTGAATTGGTGCATGTCTGTCTTTGAAAGTGGAAAATTCCCCAGCCAGAGTGCAATAGTTTTCATGAGGATAGTGTTATGTTTGAATGGAAGAAGAGATTGCGTGGTCCCTGTCCCTGATGTTAAGAAAGATTGAATCTATCGCACTTTTCACAATAGAGAAAAATTGAAGATTGTATCTCAGACCTTATGGGATCATTAATCTGTTTACATTGATTTAAAAGTACTTTCATGCCCTTCAGAGTAGCAGCAAAAAATAGGGTAGAATCATATGGGATAAAAGAGCTCTAATTTACAAATCTTTTGACCCGGGTTTCAGAAGTGTCCTGTCCCTAAGTATATGTGATTTTTGTGATTTAAGCTCCCTTACCCCTAAGTCTCTAGTTAGGAAATGAAGAGATTCCTAAATATTTATAATGACAACTAGAGATAATTGAAGTAATTTCTTTGCATTCATGGTCATATTGCTAGATTCCTATTGCAATTATGTTTAGGAAGTCATTGCCAATTTTGTTCAAATTTATTTCTATGGTACTCAATGGAATTCTACTCAGCCATAAAAAGGAAGAAAATTTTACTCTTTGTGACTGTGTGGATGGACCTGGAGAACATTATGCTAAGTGAAATAAACCAGTCAGAGAAAGACAAATACCATGATTTCACTCATGTGTGGAATCTGATGAACAAACTGAACTAACAAGCAAAATGAGACACACTCATAGATGGAGAGCAGGTTGACAGCTAGTGGGGCGGGGGGTGGGGTGGTTAGGAGGTGGAGGGATTGAGCAAAAAGGAAAAAGGACTCATGGACATGGATAACAGTGTGGTGATTGCTCGGGGGCGGGGGGCATAAGGGGATGAAATGGTAATAGAAAAAAATACAATAGAGATTAAATTTTTAAAAAAATAGAGAAACAAATGTGCCCTAGCACAGCCATGGTGGGGAGAAGAGTGTAGTTTTTCAGAAGATGCATTTAAGTGGTGAGAGATGGTGAGAGGCACCTGCGAAAGGAGGAGCACAAATGAGAAGAAAGCAGGCAATTTGCCTACTGTGGTTTTAGGTCACCCCTGAAGAAGGCTGTTGGTATCATTCACTTAACTACCTGGAATCCTTCATGAGGCTCTGATTTCAATGATGACTGCAGAGCGACCATGTCAAGGTCAAGGGTGCCAGAACAGTGGTGAATCAACTTGGCTTGATTATTTCCTCTTTCAGGGGTGTCCAACCTTTTGGCGTCTCTGTGCCACCCTGGAAGAAGAGTTGTCTTGGGCCACACAATAAATGAGCTGCGGCATGTAATCACGAAAAAAATCTCATCATGTTTTAAGTAAATTTACGATTTTGTGTTGGGCCACATTCACAGCCATCCTGGGATTCATGTGGCCCGTGGGCCACATGTTGGACACCTCTTCATCTACACTTTTGGTTTATGAACCAAATCAGTCTACTTCCTGTTTTTGTCAACAAATTTTAATTGGAACACAGCCACATTATTTCTTTGTAAATTGTCTATGGCTGCTTTTCTGCACCTTTAGTAAAGATGGATGGTTGTGATAGAGACTACATAGCCCACAAAGCCAAAAATATTTACCATCTAGTTCTTTGCAGAAAAAGTTTTCCATGTCTGTTCTGCATATTTAAATTAGTGTTCATTGCCTTCCTATTACAATATATGCTGCAAAGAGGTTTCTCTTATTTTTCCCTGGACTTTTGGCTTCTCGTCTGACCAACATCTGTGACCTCATTAATGTCTCCAACACTTCCTTGTATTTTTATCCTAGTCCTCCGTGCCTTTCTGTTCATTTTACAGTCATGTTGTGTTGGTTCGTACAATCTTTTCTTTTGACTTACTCATTTGCCAATTTAATATCAGCCAACATTCTTCCCTTTAAAACCCTCTTGCAAAGTTGGCACCAGAGAAGGATTTCAATGACAATGCCTGGTAGACCCTTAGTATGTGCTTCACTGTTCTGAGTTCTTAGGGCATTTGTAGTGATAAATTGGAAATTGTTCAGGGTCAGAGACTAGGTCCTTTGTTTGTTCTGTTATAAACACAGAACTGCCTAGAGCCGCCAGTGTTTACAATGCTATGTAAATTACTTTTATTTTCTGTTGTGAATAACTCTCCTCCATGAATTCTCTTACTGACCCCCAAATGTGGCCTATCCGAAAGCATTTCTATTTCTAGACCAACATAGTTCTAACACAGTTGAATTTGTTGCCTCAAAGATTTGTTTACTTCTTTTACAGAACTTTACAGAATGAAAGTTGCACATGAATCTATGAAAGAGCCTCGTTCTGAGTTGACAGATGAAAAAATTTAAGCTTGGGAGCTGGCCCGTAGTCTTCACTAGGAAATTTGAATGCATCTACTATCACACGTAATTGGGTAGTAAAGAATAACTAATAGTAGCTTTAAAGTTGATAAAAGAAGACAACTGAAATTTCTTAAAACATTGCAGAAGAATACAAATACAGTATGAAAGTAACTCACCGTTGCATAGCTCACATCGTCGTTAGTCGAGTCTGACTGTCTTGATGCCAAAGACAAGTGTACAAGAAACAACTTACTTTTCCCCCAAGTTTGCTGAATTTGGTCCTTATATGATTAGCTCTGGTGCTGAAGACACATTAAATTTCACAAATAGAGAAAATGCATAGACACACACAAATATTATTGACTCACCATATAGCAGGAGTTGTATTCCCAATAATGGAGATGGTCTTCAAAGGCCCCTACTTTTTCTCACCTGGCAAGGGAAAGGCATGCTACCTTAGAATGCAGGAAGGAATCATTCTCCTGGGGCACATAACTGATCGACATGAGGGTCGCTTCTGTAACTTTGGCCACTGTGACCAGAAGGAGCTTAAACAAATGGCCTGACCAGCCTGACACACGAATTTAATGGTCAAAGATTAAAAAAAAAAAGTCTGCTACTTTTGCCTTTCTCTCACAAAAGTTCTTAAAATTAGAAGTGTAATAACCACTCAATAGTAGACATAAGATTCAGGAAGTGGAGATGAGAAGAGTAGGAGATGAAGTCACACCCCAGTCTCCATTATATGTGAGATATTTTTGCTGTATCTTATCTACCAAAGGAGTTACTATACAGGTTTACATGTAAGAAATTTAAGAGATTATTTAATCCCAATGGCGATTTCTCCTATTGGGGATAACTAATCTCTGTTGAACCACTTCTAGGGGCAGTATGGGAAGTTTGCTTGTTACAAAGTTTTGGTTTTTATATTTCTCCTTGGTCCAAAGTCTGTCATAGTGAAACAGAAAAACAGAGTAAGCTCTCTCAACATTACGAGTTAAGAGCTCTAGTAAAGCCTTGATTTTATATATAGGGGAGTCATTCGCAAAGCATTGTTTTAGTTTCTACTCTAACCTAAGGATGACTTTGTTAGGTCCTGAGGATATGAAGAAGAATATAGCATCGTATCTGACTTCTATGAATTCACAGCTAATTGTAGGAAAGGCAAATAATTGCAATCTTTAGAAGTGTGTGCAAACTGCTATGGGGGCACAAAGAGTAAAAAATATTCCCTAGCCCTGGCCGGTGTGGCTCAGTGGATTGAGTGCTGGCCTGTGAACCAAAGGATGGCTGGTTCAGTTCCCAATCAGGGCACATGCCTGGGTTGTGGGCCGGGTCCGCAGTATGGGGTGCGTGAGAGGCAACCACACATTGACATTTCTCTCTTGTTCTTTCTCCCTACCTTCCCCTCTGAAAATAAATAAATAACTTTTAAAAAATATTTCCTAGAAGAAGTTTTAGATAAGCTGCATCTTGAAAGACAATTGGGAATTTACTGGGTAGAGAATACAGGGAAAGGCACTTCTGGGCATAAACCACAGCATGGGCAAGGACACAGGGGATTCAGGAGGGGATGACACCGTCAGGAAAAAGGCCAACCGTTTTGAGCTTGAGCTAAGGTGTATGACTAGAAGCTAAACCTAATCTCAAGTAAATTGAAATAAAATAGAAAAACCAAAATCATTGTGCTTTCCAAAGAAATTTGAACTTTACTCACCAGGCCATAGGGTTTCCTAAGCAGGGGTATATCTTGAACAAATTTACCTTTTAGAAAACATATTTAGGGTATGTATGGAATATAACTGGAAGGTAGGAAATCTGGAGACGGAATCCAAAGAGAAGCTGGAATAGTACAGATATGGACTAATAGACTCATTTGGTGATGAGCACAAAACTAGTAATGAAAATTGAAAGTAGGGGATAGAGTCAAGAGATACTTAGATGATAAGATCAATAGAAGTTGGAGAAGTACTGGGTGCTGGGTAGTGGTGAGGCAGAGTTAGGCTAAGGATCACCATAGTTTCTAGCTTGGATTACTAAGTCATACCACAGTATAAGTGGGCAATACAGGAAAGAATGAGGAAAACAGGAGTTAGTTTGTGATGTGTTGAGGATGTGGTCCCTTAAGAATTTCTAGTCACAGCTGTCTAAATATGTATTGTAGATATAGATCTAAATCAGCAGGGAGGAGGGTGAACATATTTATTTGAGAGGTGGCGTTTTTTTGGTGGTAGTTCAAGCCATCAGAGGGAATGAGATCATCGAGGAGTATGTACAGAGAAACAATGAGAACAAGGACTAAACATCACAGATAAATTCACAACGATCAAATACTGAGGAACAGGCAGAAGATACGTAAGAAGTAAAAAAAAGGAGAAAAGGAGAGGAGAGACACAGGAACCCTGGAATGGCATTTCTGAGGTCAGGTAGGAGATAACATCATCGGCGTCAAACTGTAAGTGATAAATACAGTTTAAGAGGGACAAGTACTGTAAAGAGAAAATTAAGAAGCGATCTGTACCCCACCCCCAAAATTTCAGAGCAGCTGCTAGTGGTGGCTGAGTGGGGTGGGGGTTTTGGAGATAAAGGTCAGAGTGAATTGCAGGGTGCAGGACATGGGGCGAAAAAGAGACAGAGGGTTTGAGTGCTCTCAGGGGATTTTCAGGAAGCATGTGTTTCAGACCATGAATTTGAGCACCAATAACGCTACCCAGAAACGGGTAAAACAATAGAAATTGAATGGAAAGGAAAAGATCACATAGAAGCTGAGGGCTACCGGGCAAGCGCTGTGGGTCCAGACACCCTGTATCACATGCTCTTTGCAGGGCCAGCCTCACAGGCATGTGACCTGTGCAGTCACAAAGGGCCACCTGCTTAGAAGGGCCCCACATTCTGTTTAATGTTCTGACATCATCACCTCGATATTCTTAATCATTTTGAACAAGATGCCCACACTTTAATGTAGCGCAGGAACCCACAAATTTTGGCCCAAGGGGAACTGCCTGGTATGCAATTCAGTTGACCGGCTAACCTCTAAGTCAAATAGTCAAAACTTTGTCTTCTTTTTTGTCACTTTAAGAGTATCCAGGCCCCATTTTACCATAATTTCAACATGTATTAATCAATAACTACATGCAAGACATTGTTCTATGCCCTTCACACATATTAATTCATTGACTTGTTACGATTTCATTAGTAGGTATTAATATTTCTGCTTTTAAAGTGAGCAAATAGAGGCAGAACATGGTGAAACAACTTCTACACGGTCACACAACTAGTAAGGGGTAAAGCCAGGGCTCAGACCCAGGCAGTCGAAGCCCAGGGTCTGTGCACCTAACCACACTATTCGATCTTCCTTATTTCTCAGGTTCATGGTCATGGAGGTTTGTCTTACATTGGTTTCCATTTCTCTAATGTGTAGTCTGCCACCTGAAATCTGCCCTGCATACAGCTGCCCAACACTGTGTAGGGAAATCCCCTCCTCCCCGTGAAGCCTCAAAGACACACTGGGTGTGGGTTCGGGGATCCATCACCCACTGAAATGTCATGAATCAGTGCACACATCTCTCTCATGTGGGAAATGATAAGATCTTTGAGGCTGGGACAAGAACCAGGCTATGGTCCCCATCCTGTGATCTCTGTCCATTCCTCTTCTCCCTTTTCCCTACTCATACATTTGGGTGTTATCAAACTTTTCATTCCTCTCCGGAAAGGCTGAGAGTTGGATTTAGCCCATTTCCTACACAGGCATCAGGCTGAACATTTGGTCACTGTTCACAGCTGCTTCTGTCTCCCAACTCTCCCGTTTTCTCAGAGGATTAAAGTCAGGGAGAGCACACCCATATGTGGAACATAAATTAGTCAAACTCAGAGAAGAAGAGAGTATAATAATGGTTAAGGGCTGGGGACAAGGAAGGGGGAATGGGAAGATATTGGTCAAGGGTTCCAAAGCTTCAATTATGCAAGAAGAATACGTTCTGGAGATCTAACATATAGCACCATCACTATCGGTAACAATGCTGTGCTGTACTTTTGAAATTTGCTAAGAGAGAAGATCCTAAGTGATTTCACACACATACACAAAAACGTAACTGTGAGGTAATTGATTGTGGTGATTATTTCACAGTGTATACATACAGCAAATCATCTAGTTTTGCTTCTTCAATTTATTACAATTAAAAAAGGAAGGCAGTTTAGTAAAATGCATGAAGTATTAAAAAACATTCACAAAAATAAGTAAGGGAGATCAATCACCAACAATAAGATTTACCGAATAAGGTAGGCTAAGAAAGACTACTTGAACATTTCTATTTAAAAAACAAACAAACAAACAAACAAACAAACAAAAAAACCAACAAAAAACTCTGCAGATATAAAAAAATGGAGGTGGCAGAGTAAACTTCAAATTTTTTAGCACTGGATGCTCTTGAGGAAATGAATCTTTGGGAAAACCCAACCATATATTGATGAATAATTATGTGCATGACATTGTTCTATGCAGTCTACACCTCTTAATTAATTTGTTACCATTACATGAGTAGGTATCATTATCCCTATTTTTAAAATGAGCAAATAGAGGCAGGGCATGGTTATATACATAGTATTTTAGTAATATACATTTATTATTTCAAAGTAAGTACTGTAGCATTTGCTCCTTATAAAGTCAGTTCATGGGGCTGAAAGAGGATTTCTAGAAATGTAAGTATTTTTAGTCTTTTAGGGCAGTGCATGGACGGCAATTTAAGGCTTATTTTGGCCTCAGCATCCATGGGATTTTATGAAAACATTTTTTAAAGTTTTGAAGCAACACCTCACTTTTCAAAAGGTGGACCTAGGCTATCACAAAAGGCATCCAGTCAGAGCGGATCAGGATCAGAGGACGATGACAAGAGCCCTGTGCTTGTGGCTGCAAAGGGATCGAACTGAGTGTGCTGGGCCTGCGGCAGTGCCAGGTAAACAGAGCCCTGAGCGTTGGTTGCCGGGCAGGCTCCAGAGGAGTAGGAAGTGCAGGAGAATGAGCACAGCAGGGTGGCCCTCAAGGTACTTTAGACTCCGACTGAGTTTATTATCCAGTATCAGTATGGAAATATATGCCTGACTACATTTATGGTGCCATTTAGAACTTTAAAATAGGCTCTTACACTCAGAAAGAGGTTACTAAATTGCTCACCCTGTAAGGTTTGCCTTGATTAGCATAATTCCACCCGTTCCAGGCCTTATCAAGAATACGGCTCCATTGTGGGTGCATGTTCTGAAGAGACATTCCAGGGTACATTTGCACAGTATCATGTCAGTTCTGAGATACCCACCTCCCACCCAGCCTAATGGGAAACTTTGGGATAAGAGCCCCTGGAATAATTTGCAAAGTATACTTTGCAAGTTTCACACATTCGCCTGTTGATGAGGATGGCAAATGACGATCTGTTTATTTTCCCACAGGGTTTCCACCAAATACTTTTTAAAAAAATTACCTTTGATTTCAACTCTTCACTCTTCAGAGGGAGAGTGCAAGAATATTAAGGCCTAGGCTATGAAGCTGGAGCCTTCGTGTGGAAGCCAGGATTGTGCCATTAATGGTCAAAAGGGTAGTTAGAGGACCAAACGTGTCCATAAGGAGAAGTGGGGTCATCATGAGGACAAAGGAGGCCCCCGTGGTGGTCCCAGCAGGTCACACCGGAGCCTCTTCCTTTTAAGCCTTTGGGAATGACTTCACTTTCGTTTCTCTGGGTGAAGTTCCTGAGCCCACACTAGGTGGCAGCATGGAAAAGGGTCATGTGGGAAGAGCGGAGGCCTGAGCAGCCAGAGCCCACGGGGTTCAGTCACAGAACACACGCACGCACGCACGCACACATGCACACACACATGACTGCTAAAGGGTCCCAGCTTCTCAAGTGTCATCTGTGTGACTCCACCTGGCAACCTGGGTATCAGCGCTAGCAAATTCCCGCTGGGATTGCAGCCACCTGTGCCTCGGCGCTGTGGGTGTCTTCAAACATCATGAAAGGAATTTTACTTCGCGGAACTCCTTGCCCAGTATCGTCCCCGGGATACCTGGGGTTTTTCAAGGTGAACGAGGTCTGCGGCTGTTTTATGTTCACTTTGCGGACGCCGACAAGGAAGGTCCTTTTAGTTCAGTTCCCGGTACAATCGGCACACAGAGGATGTGTCTGAATCCAAAGGCTCCTTTTGCAGAACTGAGTATTTCATTTAAAAATGCCTTCCAGTCACACCCTGGTTCAACATTCCTGGCTCAAGAGGAAAGTCAGCCTTCAATGAGACCTGTGCTCAGATCAGGAGTTTCCACTACAATTTCAAGGGCTTCGGGAGACATGGCCGATCAGAGCACTGAGAGATGCAGAGGGGCTTAGATTTCATCAGTCAGCCGATCGCGTTTGAAAGACGAGGAAACTGAGACCGAGGCAGTCAGATTTGCCCAAGGCCACACAGCTTGTTAGAAGCCACACCACAACTGGAACTGGCCCCCGGACACTCTGTCCAGGGCCTTTCACGGCTCCCCGTGTGATTTACAGAGTCATAAATATACAGCAGATGAAACCTCAGAGCCTCTGAGCCCGCTCCTCTCCCCGCTCCCATGCTGCCCACCCCACCCCCTGGCAACTCTGCACACCCCATCCCTCTGTCCCCAGGGTCCCCCCTCTCCAAGGGCAGGAAGGGGGAGGGACACAGAGAATCCAGAGAATCGATATTCATTGGGCAACTGGATGACAGATACCAAAAGACTGAAATACTGCAGCCCTTTCCTTGGCATTTCCTCTTGACCAGAAGAAGGAAATACCAGAAATCTCATAAGTGAGCCCATTTGGGCAATTTTTTTTTTATACTGAGTATTCATATATTTCACATTTTTCTCCAAACCTTTGAGTACTAATTCAAACCGTCCAGCCTCCAGGCCCCCTAGGGGTTCACCTATCACTAAATATTGTTGATTTGCAAAACACACAGATTCTTTTCATAGAACAGGCTCTGCTTTCTTCAGACACCGCGCCTTTTCCCAATTAAGCTTCTCTCTGGTTAGGATTACAAACAAACACCACCCCCCCCCCCCCCCCCCCCCCCGCCTCTGCTCCAGTCACCCCTCCCTTCACTTTGACACATGGCTCTTTTGATCTCAACCCCAGACCATAGCAACAGGCTCCTAATTATTCACCAGCCATAAATCATGGCAGTAATGTGGTCCTTGCTAAGGAAAAGGAGCATTGTTGGGCCCATCCGAGTCTGGAAAACTGGGTGTGTTTAGTGTTTCCAAAAGTGAAGCAGTAGGGGGAAGGCAAGCAGGAAGAGAAAAGATGTTTTAAATGTTTGTAGACATAGTTGCTTTGATGTTCAACCCTCTCCCAGAGGAAGTCAAGAGTCTGAAAAAGAAGTCTATATTTTTTATATTTTAGGGATAATGAAATCCACAAACCTCCGCTAGAGGCAGGTGTAAGCAAGTTCTCCAAGAGTGAACACAAGCACATTTCCACGTCATCAGAGCAAGCAGAAGAAACATGCCTCTCTGTCCACCTCTTTAATGTGTTCATTTAATTTTAGCTACTCACTTGTATGGGGAATCTTAATTCCTCCATAGCCTTATTGAATGGTACTTAATCTGGTTAGATTTGACGTTTTCTTCAGGAAACTCTGGCAATTTGCAATCCCAAATTATTTTTTTAAATTGGGCATAGGCAAGATATGTTACTGAGTCAGCAGAAATACCACCAATAGTGGCGAACTGGTCAGTGTTGTTCTAACCTGCAGCTAGAGCTTGTGGATATAATATCATGTGGGCTTAATGAAGATTGTGGGCTTAATTGAACTGGAAACCATTCTTTTCTTGTTTCAGAATATATATATAAATTCTGAGAATAAGCTGTAGACAGTTTCCTATTAGCAAGTTTTTCCTCGAAAACAAATACAAAACATGGCAGTATTTTTAATTTAATTTTTATTACCCACTCTAATTGGCTGAACCAGGTAGTCAAGTCTGGACTGAAGCAAAATTGGGAGATTTATCTTTGTTCAACAAATACTTATTAAAGATCTACTCTGGGCTAGATCCTGGGATGCTGACAGCTATGGATTCAAGAGCAGAAAAGGTTAATGCAATTATTGATCACGATGCATTACTACAGACCTCTAGACTAATGCATAGTCAACAATAGGAATTTTCAACATTATTCATCTCATGGCACACATAAGCCAATTACTAAAATTCTGTGGCACACTAGAAAATATATTTTTTGCCAATCTGAAAAAAAGGGTATAATTTTGATTCATTCACATCTGATGGCTATTATTGTGTTAGCCGTTGTCATTTTTTTTTTAATTTGACAATCTAAGGGAAAAGAGGTCAGTGCCCCTGACTAAATAGTCAGATATTGCATGTTTTAAAAATTCTTGTGGCACACGGGTTAAAAATCACTGGTCTGGAACAGAGCTTGGCAAACTTTTTCTGCACATGGCCAGGGAGTAAACATTTTAAGCTTTGCAAGTCATACAATCTCTATCATGACTTCTTGACTCTGCTTTATGGCATGAAAGCACCATAAATAATGCATTTAAAAAACTGAGCAGAGCTGTGAGCCAATAAAACTTTATTTAAAAACACCGGAAGAGGGTAAGATTTGGCCTGTGGGTTATAGTTTGCTAACACTTGTCTAGAGGGAGACACCTTTAAGTTTAGTGAAAATTACATACCAGAGTGATAGATAACTGCAATGAGGAGGAAGTACTAAGCACTGTGTTTAGTCAGAGGAAGGGACCTCACCTAATTTAAGAGTTCATGGAAGGCTTTTTTGTGGGGGGGGAGGGGGGCGACAGCAAGTGATAACTAAGTTAAAACCTGACGGACCCGTAAGAGTCAAATTAGTAAGGAGAATGGGGGAGAATGAGTCAAGGAAAGGAAATGGCACTCGTCACAATTCAGAGGGGAGAGGACAATTCACAATTCAGAGGCTGAGGACTGAAGAAGGTCTGGATTATTGGATAGGAGAGAGCTCCATGGAAAAGATGAGTGAAGCTGGAGTCAAACAGCACCAAGAGGCTCATCCAGAGGGAAAGGAAGAGCCAATGAAAGGTGTGAGCGAAAAGGTCAGAGATCAGATGCATGCTTCAAAGAGATCACCTGGGCAGTGACGTAGCAAACATTTTCAGAACCTTTTCAGGAACCTCACTGCCTTCATAGCCAAAGGGAAGCAGGTGCTGAACTGTATTTCCTCTAACTCCTCTCCAAATGCGCTCCCAGGGACAACCGAACACAGTGCATGGCATTCCTCCCTCCGCATCTGTATTTCAACAGGAATCGAAGCCTAGGCTAAAAGCATGAAGCTCTTATAGTAGAATTCTAGGCCAGAGCTAATGCAGGACAAAGATTTGGTTGTGGGAAGGGAAGAGAGTGATTTGAGCAGTCTCAGCCCTCTTGAATTCATTCCACATAGTCCTATTTTTTTTTTTTTCCCCACCAAAGCATAATGTTCTACTTAGGGCTTTCTTGTGTGCCAAATTTTCTAGACTGTTCAGTTGGATCATCAGGAATAAAGAGATTTTACTGTAACCAAGTGGTCAATGTTAACATTACCAGTAATAAGACATTGATAGTAGAACCCCTCGAAAAGCACTGACAAGGCTACAGCTTCATTTTTGTGATATTCCCACCAAAAATGCACAACTTCCGTCTAATCATGAAATCTGTCAGATGAACCCAGATTGAAGAACATTCTACAATATTAACCAGTACTTCTCAAAAGTGTCAAGGTCATGAAAGACAAACAAAGGCTGAGGAACTGTCACTGATTGGAGAAGATGAAGCAGAAATAACAATTCAATGCAATGTGGGTCCCAGGTGAGATCCTGGGACAGAAAAAAGAAATTAGTGGAAATTTGGTGAAATCCAAATAAAGTCTATAGTTTAATTAGCAGTATCATACCAATACTATTATGTTGGTTTTAATGATTATGCCATAGTTATGTTACCATTAGGGGAAGCTGGGTGAGAGGTATACAGGAACTTTGTATTATCTTTGTAACTTTTTTATGTCTACGACTGGATGAAAATAAATTTAAGAAAAAGAAATAGGATTATTAAAATAATCCTAATATAGTCTCCCATTCTCGATTTTAAAGAAGACTGATAATAAGTGTTTGCCAAGTTGCTAATTTCTCTGTTAATAATGATGATGATTGTCCATGAGTTTATAGGTCTTTTGGGCCTCAGAGTTCTGAAAGTCATCTTAGGAATAAAATAGAGACTCTTACCACTTAATCACCCACACAGTTGGAACCTTCCCTTCCATTTGGTACTGACCATAGCCTGCAGAAGCTTCTAGAATGCTACCTTGACCCTCCCTCCCTTGCGGTCTTGGGCCAATGCATACCCATTGCCGTGCCTGTTTCTTCAATGAATAACAAAATGGTTCTTTGCTATCTTGCAGGATTTGTGGAGGCGTGTTGGAGAGAGTTCTGCACGCCACATGAAGTCAAGAATCCTGGAGAGGGAGGCGTAAGAACACACCGATGCCTGTCCACTTTCCCTTTCTTGGGCCCTGGTATGTGTTGCATGCCACCGGGCATACGCCATCTCCTGGAGACCCTGTGAGTGAGTGATGTCCACTACATCCTGTCCTTACCAGCCCTGCTTAGCTCCTGCAGACTCACATGGCTTCTTTTAAGGAATCAATCCACTTCATATTTGGTCTTCCTCTTTTCCTGCTGCCTTCTGTTTTTCCCAGCATTGTTGTCTTTTCCAAAGTACCCTGCCTTCTCAGGATGTGCCTGGAGTAGGGCAGCTCCAGTGTTGTCATTTTTGCCTCCAGCCACATTTTAGGCTTATTCGCTCTAGGACCCACTTGTTCATCTTTCTGGTGATCCAGGGTATCCGTAGAGCTCTCCTCCAATACCGCATCTCAAATGAATCAATGTTTGTCCTGTCGGCCTTCTTCACTGTCCAACTTTTGCTCCATACATAGTAATTGGAAATATGATGGTCCTGGAGTGCTGAGTGAATCACTCGGGTAAATCACTGACTTCAGATTCCTTATCTGTAAAATTAAGCTTTTTAGGCACAATCTAAGATCTATATCAGTAGTAATTCACATACCTTCCTAGACTTTGGAGTCACCCAAGAAGACTTTGTTTTTTCAATGCTGGTGCCTGGCCCTACCCTCAGATTTCCTGATTTAACCCCCTAACAATACTTGGGCATCCAGATATTTTTAAAACTCTGCAGAGTGGTGTGAACAGGCAGCCAGGATTTAGAACCACTGGTCTAGGTAATCTCTCAATTCTAACCTTTAGGGCTTATCAGTATTATTTAAACAAGGTGAGTCAACAAAACTATGTTCTGGGAAGCACTATCTTCCCTCTAGAGGAATTCTGGCTGTGGGCAGATAAGACTGCTGTAAGAAGAGCTTGCCATCCTTCCTTCAGGACTCTGCTATCTGTGTCTGTCTGATGTGTTATCTTGACTGATGACTTACATAAAGCTTTGGGGTATTTGGCTTATGGAATATTCCTGAAGAAGATGAAAAACTATATACAGATACTTTACAACAGGGATGTGATTTTTTTTCTACCCTCAGCACTTCTGTCACTGTGTCCTCTTTCTATCACCTCCCCTTCTGCCTCCAGCTCCATATTTCACTATCTATATCCACATCGAGATTTACATTTAAAAATAAGGTGAAAATGGCTGACATTGGTTAAGTGTGTCAATTTGGGTGGGCTGAGAGAAGGAGAGCGAGAAAATTGCACTGTTTCAAAAATAGCAAGAACTTAAAGCAGGGGTAGCAAATCCAAATGCCTAAAGGAAGGCAGACAATGGGGAGAGCAGGCCTCTTGGGAACCGGAGAGCTTGCGACCGTACAACCGGTCCCTCCCAAGGGATCACTTTTACTCTGCTCCTGACACTTGTGGCCAGGGTGCATGTTGGCCAGCAATGCCAGAGCTTTTGCTCTTGAAGAGAATCAAGAAATCCATGATTGGTTTGTCAGTACTGAAAACCGACTTCTAAAATAAATATAAAGACTATGTAGGCCAAACCAAATGCTTCTACAGGTTAGATCCTGCCAGTTTACAGCTCTCTTCTATAAAGCTTAAAAACTGATAGGTAGAACTGCAGGAAAAACTTAAGGGTAAAAGAAGTATTTTGCTTGGGGGTGGGGGGTGATAATATAGGAGACTTTCAGTTTCACTAAAACATGCTGGGTCCTCCCAACCCAGGTATGTTTGGAGCTGGGTGGTCATTAATGCTGGCAAGGTGGGGGGCAATTGACCAGCAGAGACGTAGAAGCAGTCCCTGGTGAGAGGTAACTGGCAGTGTAAGGCACAGGGTCTCAGCACAGAGTGACTCAGAAAATTAACATTTGGCAAGGGCAGCCCACTTGGCAAGTAGAAGTTTGAGTCAAAAGGCCTGGGTGGCAGAGGCTAGACAGCCCGGGGCCAGATGCTTCTGAGATGTTATCAGTCCTCTTAGAACAGGATGCCTTCCAGCAGATGGTGATATGGTGGGAAAATTCTAGCAACTGGGGTAAGAAAGGGAAAAGGAAGAGAAGGGAAGAGGCTCCTGGCCCCAGTCAAAAGGACTATAGTTCAAGGAAGGGCTCAAGTCCCAGAAGGGAAGGTTGGGTAGGTGCCCTGGACCAAAGCAAGAACAGACACAGGAAGAGGCACGTTTGACCTTGAAGGTTAGTCTATGGCAACAAAGGCAACTGGGCTGCCCTGGCTTGCCAGAAATCAAACCTACTGGGAAAGATTTTTAAATTCCGAACTCCACCCGCTGGGAGACTGAGGCTATAAGTTGATTTTGCCCTGGTGAGGACTAACTCCAGAATGGGTCTAGGCCTTGACGTACAGGTACAGCTCATTCAAACAAAGATCAGTGGAGAACTGAGAATGAACAGGGCAGGAAAGAAAAGAGCAAGTCCCCAATACCCAGAAATCACCCCCAAAGGATACCTATCTTCTCTGCTTGTGTTTGAAATTTGAAGAAGAGTTAGAACCTTCATATTATCCACCTGTACCAGCTCTGTCTTAGGTCACTGTAGACCTTCAGCTTTACTTATTCACATAGAAATCTGATCTCAGAATAACAGAGATAAATCCAGAGAGAGACTATCCCAGAAGGACATAATTAGCCATCATTGTGGTAGATTTTTATACTTTCCCAAAGTGAAAGAAAGCAAATGTTGACCATTGTTACTCAAAAGAGTATCATACTAGCATTAGAGGGAGGAATCTACCAGATTTCTTACTGCAGTCATCTCCAAGCTCCTGTTCACCAAACAAATGCCATCCTCACTTGTGTTCTTGCCTTGGCTAATCATGCAGTGTGCCAGAGTGATAAAAGTTTAATGGAAAGAACTGACCCAGGAGTAAGTTCTGGCTTCATTGCTGATTAACTGGACCATTTGGGAAAGTAACTGTACTTTCTGAACCTCAGTTTCCTTATGTGTAAGTGAATTTAGCAACATCTGTTCTACTTACCAACTTTACCGTGTTGGCAAAAGAATGTGATAACTTGAAGAAATTTACATTCCAGTAGTTATCAGTGCAGAGGGGCAAGCTGTCCTGGAAAAACAAAAAAGGTCCAAATTTCTGAGCTGTTTGAAAAACGACTGAAACTACTTATCTCTTTGGAAGGCAAAGCTCAATAAAACCTTTAGTGTGGATTCTCCTCATATGAAAATAGGGCTGTGACAAATATTTAGGCTTTTCCAAATACTAACACTATTCTTTATAAATGTTAAGGTCTTAGCTCTTCAATTTCCATTGCTCTTAGCATTCTTTTTTGCCTTGTGCTAACAAAAAGGTTCATATTGTAAACAGTGGGCAAAGGCTTCTTATGCTGCTTTAATCTGGTATTGTACTCTGTTTGGTTGATTGGCTGATTGGTTGTTTAAAGCAACTTTCACACTTAGAACCTTGAGTCTGACTCTGTTGTATGCCCCATTCCTTAGAGAGACTTTAAGGGAAACACAGAAACCTGACATTTGAGCAGGTAACCCAGTGGAATGGCAATCACATAAGTGGTTAATTTTGTGCTATGTTATTTGGGAGAGAGCATTTTACAAATTTCGCCCTCAGTGGTAGAAACAGTTTTGTTGGCTTGACTGTAACTGTGATAAACAGCGCGCTCCTTGCTGTTTTGCGGGCAGACGTCGGTGCGTGGCCAGGGGAGTGTTGAGGCATCCACAGTTAACTCACACACCTACAGATTTCAGAAAATCCGGGCGAAAACAATCAGGGCAAAGGTTCAAATTCTGAATCACACTTCAAAAATCTGGACCCAGGCTCCACATCATGATAGTGAAAATGCTGACATTGCTTCTCAGAAAAACATTCATGTTTTTACCTGCCTCTTCTTTCCCTAAGCATTCATTTCTCCCTGCATTTCAGAAAGGATGAGATATAATGAAAAGCATTTTTTTTGTGTGTGGGAGAAACTTAATATATTTGCATTGTATGGTAAATTCCTTCCTTTTATCTTCTTAAATGGAGATAAACTCACAGTACTTTTTTGAGGAATAAGAAGTCAATGTACGTAACGCACATGGAATATCATTGTAAATGCTCCATAAATAGCTGTCAATTTCCCTCTGACTCTGGATCATTTTGATTCTCATTCTGTTTCTCAAATTTTAGGTCAAAGATGGTTGAAGGGAAGAAGTAATCTATTACAACAGTCAATGTATAGACTAGGGGTGGCAGCTGGGGTCAGAAATCTGAAGTCGTTTCGCCAAGACCATACGGAAAGTCTCAGAGCCAGAACTAACCGTGTTTCCTGATTCCTAGGGGCAATGACCTCTCCATGAAACAATATTTAATGGTTTTTTCCTATTCACAGCAGAACTTATCTCAAGGCTACTTCCTTAAATTATTTGTAGGATAGGTATATAAACCCTTAATGTAAATTTTTGATTATTGACTCATGGGATCTTTTGAGTGCCTGGAGCTTTGCCATTCTGCCATTTTCACTGCATATGCCGATGAAAGCACATGTGTCCAAGGTTATTTACAAGACACTTTCTTAATACCTATTGTTGCATCATCTATAACATGGACCAAGCCTCCCAAAACCTGTCACAATGACAAACCTTTCTAAGGTCCATAGCCCCTGCTGAATAAGGCTGCCCTAAGAGATCCCTTACACATTCTTTGGACAGAATTCTCTAGCATATTCTGGCCTCAGCTGATTGGACAAAGTGTGGGCACCTGACCAAAGGCAAACAGTTCATTGGCTTTTTGGAATCCTATGAGGTAGCCTGAAAAGTAAGATTTAACTAACGAGAAGGAAGATTATGAGGATGAATTAGAGTTTGTTTCAGGGTGAAGAGGAGCTAATTAGTTGCTAACAAGTGCTATAATCCATACTTTGGATTGGAGTGTGTGTAATATATACAAATTATAAGCCTATTCTACCGTAAAACTGAAAAATATTATGTTATTAATTTATTCACCTAACAGTGGTGATATGAGTAAAAACATGAAAACATGAACAATATTTTCATAAAAAACATGAAGCCATAAAATTGAGATAAATTACCTTTAGGCTTTGGTACGAATATCTCAAGAAAGAATACCATCAAAAATTATCTAGAAATATGAACCAGAAATATCCTTAGATCTTAAAGTTTCTAATTTAGAAAACTGTGATTTATGTAGTGTTCTATGTTATTAAAGTAAGGGTTTTAAACTCTAATCAAAGACATTTTTCTTCTAGGCAAAGCACACACCATAAAAGATATCTCTAAAAGCCTTTAATATTGCCAGTAATGTTATCAAGTAACTAAAGGACCTGTGACAACATTTTGTAATAATGTTCTGATTGTTTTAGTGATGAGACTGGGAGAAACCCGACAGAGAGTGATATTGAGAAAGGCAAGCAGCACAGGGTCCACGGTCAGGTGGTGTCCAACAGCTGTCCATAAAAAGTCTTTTCCTGTCTTCATCAGGATATGTGAATTGGAAAATTTCATGATTGTGAATCAAATTGTCTCTGTGCTTTCATGAAGAATGTCATTTAAAGCCTGTCAGATGCTTTGTAAAAATAATGATCCTTTCAAATTACCATACCAGACAATGTCATTTGTAATTAAACTAGTAGCATTTTGGAAAGCTGTCCAAAGCTGGACTCCAATTTTTTCCACATTTGGTTGACACTGATCTCAGATTCTTGTATTGTCTGTTGGTCATTTTGACTGAAGCGTCACCTCCCTGAAGACGAATTCTGTTTGTGTCAACCCAGAGAAGAAGTGCCTACATACAAGAACGAATTTGGAAAAATCTCGATGGATTTCAGAACAATATTTGAAAATGAACTGGTGAAGAATTTTACTGCTTTCACATTAACAATTTACCCCTTGTTTCCCCCCCTTAGTTTTCCATGTGGTTTCGTGCAGAAATGATCTGAATGTAAAATATGAAGAGATGACAATAAAATCATTTGGCATTATTTGGATCAAGCACCTGGTTGATTTAAATCAGTTCTATCACTTGGCTTTCCACCTCCGCTGCCAAGCCAAGCCCTAGTCCAGGCCACCATTTCTCTCACTTGGTTGAGGCAACAGCTCCCAGCTGGTCTCTGCTTCTCTTCTCCCACTGCCCCCATGCTGCCGACCTATTCTCTGTAAAGAAGCACAAAGGAAGTCTCTCCCCCTCATTCAAGTAATAAGCCTGAATCACAACTTTTGAGTATTTCCCATCTCATTAAGAATAAAACCCTCATACCAAACTCTGGCATTGAAGCTCTCCCTTGATCTGCCCCTGCCTCTCTTTCTAGTCTTGGGTCCTGCGCCTCCTCCCTTGGGATCATGATCCTCCACTGGGCTTCTGTCACCCATTTCCTAGAAACACAGGCTCCTTCTCACCTCAAGGCTGCACATGCTGTTTGCTCTCCATGCAGTGCCCTCTCTCGTCTTCTCTTCCCTCTTTTTGCCTATAAAACTCTTTCTCATCCTTTTCAGGTTAAATGTTGCTCTTCAAACAGGACTTGGCCCCCCAGGATTCCCTCCCTCTACCTCCATCCCTTGCTGGTTACCTTCATAGTGCTTATCACAATTTAAAATCGTTCTGTTGGTGTATTGTGCTTTATCCATAGTGGCTGACAGATGTCAGTCTACTTGACTGTTGGATTCCCAGCATCTAACAGAGTGCGTGGCCCACAGTTGTTGTCCAAGAGGTATTTGTTGAATGAGTGAATAAATGATGGTTTCCCTTTTCAAATTTTGTCATCCATCAACCTGATCTTAGAGTTAAGGATATAATGGCTGAATATTCTAAAGACAGTATGTGTTTCTCATATTGAGAAAATGGCCAGACTTGACTTTCTGGGGCTGAGTGGCTAGACCTGCTTTCCTATGAAAGGAGGTAGAGGTACCATCCATTTGATGAAGCCCATCATTCCGCATCCTGTGCCATGTCTACACTTAGCTCTTTGTTTTCCCAGGCTTAGTGCAGTCCTGAAGAGATGGGAGAATGTTAATATAGGAAAGTCCCAAAGTGGAGTTCCCTATGCTCAACCAGGGCGTGGAGGGTGTTTGGGTATAGATTCCCTGGACTACAGTTCAACAATTAAAATGCAAATAGTCAGGACAATGGCAGGTAGGTCCCCCAACCACCCTGCACGTTGTTACAAAGACCTCAGACTGGGTCTGGGAGCTACTGGGAGAGCTTGGAACACTACACTGCATCAACCTGGCAGAACACATTCAGATGCTGATATCTTTCCATAGTCCAAGGGCATGTTTGTGAGCTCTGCTCTCCAACCCTCACACTCTTCCATTTGGGGACATGTGACTTTGGGTGGCATTACATAAGCCACAATCCCATTCTCCTTAGTGGATATAGACTGAAATCTCTGGTAGAAAATTAATTTTCTGCGGTTTCTTCATGGATTTGTGGGGTGGCACCACAGACTGCCCGTTGTGCTAAGCATTGGGAATTGTATGGGGGAGGGAACCTCAGGGAGGCCAGGGGATGCTGGGAGTTCCTTTGGCCCAATGAAAAGTCCTCCTCTTCATGTACCACCAGGGGGTGGATGGAGTTTATTAGATAAGCTTCTCTTGGTCAGATGACTTGATAGACTGGAGACCCAGAGAATCTGGGCCAAAAGCCAGAAACTGGGGCTCTGAATTATAACCCAGATGTTCAGTGAGCAAAGAAGCCAGGGAGAGCCTTACATAAAAGTCCCTCCATTTTTATGTTTTCTTGGATCATTTTCTTTAACAAGAACTCCTCAACTTCACCCCAACTCTATCTTTTTTCCTCAACCTTTTATTTAATATTAAAAATAAGCTTTAACAATTTTGACACAAGAGAGAATCTGTGGTTAAGTGAGCATGCAGCCCTTGTCCTAAAGAATGAAACAATTAAAATCCAATCAGTCCTGATAACAGTTTGTACTGTGATGCTAGACTTCCCTTTGCTTTGACCCCTCTCCTTCCGGCATCCTGTTCTGGGACAGAAATGACACCACAAAGGTTTCCTGTGCCTCTCCCCTCACTTCTGACCCCTCACTACATCCTCTCTTCATCTATTTGGAGAGCAATGACTTGGTTCCTCTGGTATTTCTCCCATTTCATAGGTTTGATTACACTTGTTGCTAATTTGAGATGCCAAAAACTTTGGGCAAAGTCTGGACCAAGTGCATGTCAGCTGTTAGCCTCCTGGTCACTTGCTTACAAGCAAAATGGGAACTGTGATGTTTCCAGCTATTTATGGTCATAATATATTGGGAGTCCCTCTGCACTGCTGTCTGCCTGCTATCCTGGATATCTGAAACTAATTAACTCCTTAACCTCTTTCAGGTACTTTCTGATTGTTCACTCATTTTGAAAAGACTTTCCTGGGGTTGTCAGAAATCAGTGGCCTTTGGGGGAAACCCTAAAGAGGGTCCTCTGGAGGGACCTGAGGTCAAGGCCACCAAGTCCAGGACTGGGTTGCCACCATCCTGCTGTTGACCCTCAGGCTGTGAAAGTCTTCTCTTTCCTCAGAGGATCTTGTGTCTGTAGAATTAAGATGTCAGTCCATTGCACAATAGCCAACAGCCATGCTTAATTCTGTGGTCTGCAGAACACTTAGCACATTGTTTGCCAGTCAGAATATATTAAATAGGACTCATGAGCCTAACACCATAAAATAATAACCAGAAGAAGATGGGTCCCTTGCCTTCATGGCACTCTTGTCCCTGCCACTTAGAAGTCCATGGGGTTAGAGGCCTGAGTTCCTGGGTTGTGCCCCAGAGGTGCTGCTTGCTGTCTGCACGTCTGTTCTGCATCAGGAGGCCTTGGTCCCAAGCACTGTGCTGCCTGCCTTCTGACCCATCATCTGTGGACACCCGCAGCTGCCTCCTCCTGTTCCAGATACACAGCTGCAATTTTACCTCCAACCTGCATGCTTAGGTCACATATTCTTGTCTTCTTCTTTAACTAAATTTTTTTTCCTTGACCTATTGAGGGTCCCTCCTAACTAACTCACTTTTTCTGAACTCACACTTGTATGTGATCATTCATCCAACTAGGGATTAATTATTGTCCTTGTTCAACTGTCCTGTGTGTCCAGAGCCCAGAAATACTAGAAACATTTAGCAAAGTACCCAGCCCAGAGACAGCGCTCCCAATGCTAGCTTACTGAAGGAAGAGAAGAAGGAAGGAGGGGAGGAGAAGGGAGGAAAGTGTCTTGGCATTCCAAAACCCAGAGACGTTCAAGTCTCGTTGAAGCCTCTTTGGGTCATTCTGAGCCTTTCAAAGTGAATTAATTGAAGAGAGAACAATAATTTTACCACCCACTCCTTTGTTCTGTGGCTTTGTGACAAAGATAGAGAGAGGCTGGGAAGAATAGAATAACAAGAGCAACAGATAGCAGTCCCCAATGGTTATAGAGAACTTTTTATAAGTCATTTTGTACAGCCTTGACATGCGTAGATTCACCGAGTGCTCAAAACAGCCCTATGGACAAAAGAGGTAATACTGTTGTCCCTCTTTTGTAGATGAGAAAACAGAATTTGGAGAGGTTAAGTAACAGCTAGGAAGTTTTGGGGGGAGTGGATCAGATACCCCCTCTGCATGGGCATTTCTATGGATCATTCCTGAAGGTCCTGGGACCTTTCTGCCCAGTGACAAGTTCTCCTTGGCTTTGAGCTGGTGGAGTGTGAAGTAAGTGTCCCAGTGTCCCCTGCTGTTGCTCCCTTAACTTTGAGTCTTCTTCCCAACTACCTCAGCTAAGATCCCCTGGGGCTCAGGGACACCTGTCTCCCTGATCCCAGAAGTCTCTTGAAATGACAACCATGCTTCTTCTCTTTGTCACCTCCTCGTCTTTCCGTGGGGGGTGACAACAGTTCAGTCTCTTTCAGCTGGATGCCATCAAAGCTTTTCTGAGTCGCTGCTATGGAGACAAAGCACAGGTACCGTTTCCATTTGCCATCACTTGCTATTAAAAGACAGGCACGGATTGTGAGCCCAAGATGTTCAGAAAATCAACCTGGAACTTACCCCTTTTTAAAAATTCTAATAGAGGGTAATTCATGCACGTTTGTTGGCAAGCCATCTGCCTCAGGGACTGAGCACAGGTTAGATAATTAAACTCAACCTGTTCCTGCATGGCTGTCTGACTTACCATTTACCTCATCTCAGACTCCTCGCCTCCAAAAACCCACTCTCCAAACTGGTTAACTCATTGTTCCCTCAAAACACCTGTCTCGCTTTCTTATTTTTACTCATGCCATTCCATCCACCTGGAATGCCCTCGCCTCCCTCTCCCTCTCCAAATCCTTCTCATTTGCTTCGCAATATGTTCCCCAAACACCTCGCTCACAATGATCAGTCTCTCTGTCCTGAATTCCAATAGTAATGAATTTTATACAATTTGGCTGGTAATTAATCATACGCTGCTTTATGGTATTCTTTCTATTGTTACCTTGAACTGTTATTTAAATCTTTAATTTGAACATAACTGTTTCCATATGTTTGTCTTGTTTCCATAATTGAAATATAAGATCTTCAAAAGCAGGAGATATATTATATTATTGTGTCCCCTTTAGTACCTAATATGAGGCTGATTTGATGATTTCTTTTTTCTTTTATGGGTTTTGTTTTTTTTTTTTGGCCGATTGGACAAGTAAAATTATAAAACTTCATCCAATTCCTTTGGTAATAACAAATCATATATATTAAGTGGTAAACACAGTGGGTGATTGGAGCATGTGGTCCTGGAGTCTTTGAGATAACTTTTAACTCCCCAATACTGAGGAAGGAATGGGAAAAGCAGACCTACACTTGGGCAATAGCAGGTTAAGAAGGAGTTTGTGGAGAAGTCAAATGACAATATCTCTTCCAGGCAGCTCCATTCTCCTCCTCTTCCAAGTGAGGGTAAGTTATTCTAGGAAAAAACATCCATAATCTCTTGCCTTGTTTTTTCTTTTCGCCTTCTACAACCTTGCAACACGCACTCATACCCTTTCTTCCTCACTCATCCGAGCCCTCGCTGAGACAGAGCCTGATACTTACACTATGCCTGTAGCGACTTCCTCTGCTACTCAAGTCCGGGGCCATGAATCCTCACTGCAGAGAGAAATAATAAAAATACCTTAGATACATGTGGAGTCCTTGCCCTTGAATATAAGCTGGATCTAGTGACGTTTCTAATGATGCTTTGTCACTTTCAAGGTTAGGTTACAAAACACACTACTGTTTTCTGTCCTGTGTTTGTTCTCTCTCTCTCTTCCCCCAGCCCTCCTCCAACCCCCTCCTTCTCTTCGGGGTAATCCAGCTGATAAGCTGTGAACAGCCCTATAGAGAGGCCCACGTGGAAACTGATATTTCGAGGGCCCAAGGCCTGACAGGGGAGAGAGTTTGGAAGTAGATCCTCCCCAGTAGAACCTTAAGATGTGACCACAGCCCTGATAAACACTTTAATGGCAGCCTTGTGCGTGGCGCTGAGCAAGAGATCTGAGCTAACCAGCTGGGATCCCTAACCCACTCTAACCTTGAAATTACAAACGTTTACTGTTTTAAGCCACTAAGGTTTTGGAGTAATTTGTTATGTAGCAATAGATAACTAACACGGTATTAAATTACTGTAAACCATTCAGGAAATGGCCAAGATCCTCCAAATCCCTCTATTTATAACTTTTTCCTTCTGTGAGCTTGAAAACCATGGGTGGCCCACTTCAGATACAACAACTGGGTCAGCACCAAGATGGTTGCTCTGTCCATTGTTTGCCGCCTGTCTTTCATTCTAGTTCATCTGGCCGATGGAGAGGAACATAGATCAAGGGCTGGACAACGATTTCACTGCTAAATCAATATCTGGTAAAATCAGCAGCATGAACTGAGTCCTTTTGCCTTCAAATATCAAGGTGATTGGGCAAGACTGGGATCCTCAGGAGCATATTCTCCAACAGTCAGCAAAATTCCAGTGATGAATCAGAAAAGAACTAAGCTGTTGTTTCATTATTTGTGATAATACCTGCCTCGGTCTGAATAAATCTCCCTTGCCTGCTAGAGGAACTGGGGTCCCCAAACCACAGTCCGTAGACTTAATCTGTATCACTGCCTGTTTTTGTAAATAAGGTTTTATTGCCATACAGCGACCCCATTTGTTTAGATATTGGCTAGGGCTGCTTTTGTGCTGCAATGGCAGAGTTGAGTAGTTGCTAAAGAGTCAGTAACATTCACAAAACTTAAAATATTTACCATCTGGCCTCTATATAAAGAGTGTGTTGATCTCTGAGGCAATGATGTGCAAAATGTATTCAAAAGAACACTCTTTCTATGGGATGCTAGTAAGTGTTATATGGGAAAACAGTGGGTTCTGTGGTCAAATGTTTAGGAAATACTGAGTTAAACAAAGTTAAACACATCACTTCACTATAGAACTTCTCTGAGTCCTTAATGAATCTCCAAGAGGAAGACATAAAATACTGCATTTTTAAAAACTTTTTTGACCATGAAGCTCCTTGTTTTAGATTACCTCTCAAGAGGCTCGTGTTCAACCACTAGGAAATGCTACTCCAGAGTTAGGAAAGTAGCCGTTTTCAAAGCATTAACTTTGCACAAAAAAAAAAAAAAAAAAAAAAAAAAAAAGTTGCCATAAGCATAAACAACCTTGACTTTTAAAGTACCCATAACAATTTGAAAATACACAGGGAGATGACCTTACTGATCACCAGCCTGATATGAAACCAACACTTGCAAAGTCAGATAAACATAAACCTCAAGTTGTGTGTTGGTTGTGGGCCCTGTTTTTGCACAGTTAGCCATGCTGAAAATAATTTTAGAGTTAGAAGACTAATAATGGGGTGTGGTATGTCTCAACATTTGTATCATGGAACCCCTATAATTCATGTAGATGCCTTAAGATACCAGATAGCTGTCAATTAAGGAGAATCTAGGTTACACCAGCCAATTTGAAAAATGGGTTCAATCACTGAAAGAAGTTTGAAAAACATGAATCTATTCCTAACTTTTCTCTTTGAATTTAAGAACAGATTTCTAAAGGACTAGAGAGATCACAGTCACAGGTGGTCAGCCTCTGACCCACATCCAAGGTTCAGGCTTATGCTATGATTATCCATTCCCATACACCACACTGTCCTGCTTATGGCCCGTGGGACCGATTTTGTGGATGACTGGCCAGGATTAGAGATCCAGTCTCTAAGCCTGGGAAACTACTGACTCACTACCTCAGTCTGAACCAGCAGGGGACAAGAAGAATACCAGGAAGAGTTTGATGAGTGAAGACAATAGTTTCCAAAGTATGACAGCAATATAAGAGAATGTAGAGTGGGATGTTTCCTGTTGTCCCAGAACCATGGCCAAGGTCCAAAGCTGAGCTTGAAACTATTGATGGTAATCACTTCCCCGGAAAGCTTCCTAGAATTTCTATCTCTGAACTGCCCCTGATCAAATTAAGAAGAGAGCTGAGTTGGAATCAGGAGTGAACCAGCCTGTGGTGAAGTCCATATTTTTTAAGAAAGTCTTTCCTTCAATTTCTCTGTGGTCATGGAGGATCTCTCCCTACCCCCTAAAGCTAAGTAAGGCAGTCTCAAGTCTCTGTGGAACTGGGAAACACAGAAGGGAGACCAATAGCTCCCATAGCTGCATATAATGCAGATAGAAGGATAGGGGCCATGGAGCTATTGCGATAGCCACTGAACCCAGTGATGGGAGGCCCCGCACTGACCCACAGGGTTTAGAAGGTTAGAGATGTTGCTGCCCAAGCCCATGCTACAACTGCCTACTGGGCCGAGGTGGGAATTCTCCATAACAGCAGGGGCAGGGGTGAAGCTGACCTGAATGCTACCCCTCAAAATACAGACACACACATTAACATTTACCACCTGCACAGGGGCTGACACACAAGCTGAGAACATCAACATCAGAAGGACCAAAGGAGAGCTAGATCAAGACAACTTCCTGTCACCATACACACCAGCCCACCTGCTCCTTCCTTTCTGACCAGCCACAATGGGCCAGCATGGGCTCCACAAGGATGCTCAAGTCTAGAGGAAGAAGTTCAAAACGAGGAGGAAGGAGGGAAGCCCATGAAGAACAGACCACCACCCTTGAAGCCACTGGAGCAGAAGAGAGACAACACTGCAGAGGAGGGAGAGGACACAGCTTTGAGTCTGACTTCAGATTAAAGTAAATAGATAGGACTGAGTCTTAAATAACAACATGGACTGTTTGAATCACCAAAAGTGACAGGAAAGTCGGAAGGGCTGGCCAAGTTTCTCTTTAAGGAGTTGTTTCCCATCAAGAAAGGTAGTTAAACACATCCTAGTTAAAGGAGCTGTTATTGGATAAGCATAAACCTCTATCATTTTTATATCCATAACATGTTGAGACTCCCCAATAAATGAGTTACATAAGATATATACTTTGGACGGAATTTTCATGTTTTCATATTTCTGGTGTTTTTCTTCCAAGGGATTCTAAAGGCAGCATGCCAATATTTTCCCCGTTCTGCAAATTAGCACCCAGAGAAAGCGGTGTTGGTTATCACAGGACTCTGAATCTGACTACAGCCTTCTGTCTTCTGCTCCTCTCATGAGGCAGCTGACTCCTTCTCAGACCCAAATGTGATCCATTTTTAATTGGGAACAGAACTTTTCAATTCTTGAGCCCAAAACAAATTAAAAAAGTAGAAGGAGGAAGAAGGGGAGGAAGATGTAAAAAGTTTTGTCTTTCCCCCTAATTTGAGAATCTGTGATTTCTCACTGGTTTTTATCAGCACCGAAATTTTTGTTTTGTTTTGTGGGTTTTTTTTAATGTTTCTTTTCTTTAAAATAAAAAACATTTTCACAGTTCTCTATTCAAGACTAAATTTGTCTGTTTTAAAAAATCCATCTGGCTTTTGTGTTACGGAAGCCCACACAACAGAGTTATCAAATGGAACGAGTTTCAGATGAAGGGACAGCAAGCTAATTAAGGGCTGTGTTTCTTAATAAGGAATAAGGCACAGTGGAGAGTTGAAAGATGCCAAAACACTCCAAAGTTTCTAAGACGAAAACTGTTTGAGAGGAAAAAAACAGAAGGAATGACTTGGCCAATTTTTCAAGCCCTACCCCCAAAATAAATGCATCTATTCCCATTTGTATAAACAAATATAAATATCACTCAGTCTCAAACTAACATTAACATTACAATAAAATATAAGTAATTTCAAACATAAAGACCAAGCACAAGACATAACCAAAATATCATAAAACTAGAAATAATATTGTATTTATTGTTAAGAGTCTGTCACTGGTTTTCTTCAGAAACTTTATTTTTCTGCCTCAACCTTATGTAGATTTTGCTCTTATATACTATTCGGGATAGTTTAATTTTCTTTTAACCAATGAATGATATCCAATAAAATAAAAACCTTTCTGTAAGAAAATCATTTTCTCAAATGATTCTGGTACAAACGAAATGTATTAGCTGGCTTTATTTTTACTATCTCATGTCAACGTTAATAAACAAGGAAAATGTGAAAAATCACTTAGGAAAGGTCAATATTTTTCCTGGTTATTGGAAAGCTTATGGATTTAAAATATGTGTAATATACTCCTGCCATATCAGCACGATGAGGAGTGGAGGCCCCTAGACTAAGTATTAATATGTTTTTAAAGCTTTTTTTCAATTTTACCTTAAATGTGTTTGAGGAAGACGCTTTATCACATTATACCTCAGTTCACTCCTCAGAACAGGAAAGCTGTTGGTAACCACAGCGCACCCTGCGTGCCTTCAAGAAATCCATTTGTGAAGTGTTTCTTTGAATTTCATTAAGAAATGCATGTTAGAATTGTATGATACGGCAAAGTGAAATCAGGGTGCAGTTACGTTGGAGCATTTCTTTGGCTAAACTAAAAATAAACAAGCAGCCCCTTCAAGGTCTCTCGCTTTTTCTGAAAGTTGACTTCCGTGGGGGAAAGTGAAATAGTTGCAAATTATGGAAAGGGAGAGAAGACAGAGAGATGGATGGAGAATTTTGAGGAGGGCATAGACCAGACAAGCTCAAAAAACTCAGTTACCATCCTGTTAAAATAAACCCCACAAAATGTTACACCATAGCAGTCTTCACAGCCATCTGCTTCTGCCATTATCTTCGGTTCCCACAAACAGATTTTAAAAGTTGAATCTGGCCCTTCGTGAGTTTAGGAACTTTTAGCAAGATTTTATGGATGGGATCAGAAAAGCCACTAATTGACTCACCACTCCTGTCTCCCTGGACAACGTACCTCTCATTCCTTTAATTAAGACACAGCATTGTCTTCTAATCCTTCCTATCTTTTCACATGCTTCACAGGAATTGGAACAGACTCTGAAAACAGTGTGCAACTCCCATCCTTTTCCCTCCGTCTCCCCTCCCCCCTCCCCCCCCAGACCTAACCACCACCATGTCATCTTTCCTCTTCTGGATTATCACAAGAGCCTCTTACTGATTTCCTGTCCTCTGACTCCCCCTGATCTCTTCTCCAGAATCCGAGAGAACTTTGTCAAAAGTCAGTCAGACTGTGTGCCCCGCTGCTTAAAACCATCCAATGGCTTCACACTGCATCCTGTAAAGCAAACAAATTCTACGCTCCATGTAATAGCTGTTAAGGCTCTATGTGTCATTTAGCTATTGCTGCATAACAAACTGCCCCAAAACTCAGTGGCATCAAATAACATTTGTTTCTCATGTCAACTGATTTTGCTGACCTAGGCTAGACAGGGCTGGGCTCATGCATGTACCCGTGGGTTGCTTGAGGTTTTGCTTCTCGTATCTCATTTTCCTATGTGCAGACCATGTGCTAATAAGCCAGATGTGAGTTGTTTTGTTTTGTTTTTAGTTTGCAGTCAAACATGGCCTGGGAATGCACTTATTTATTAGGCCCACATTTTTACAAGTCCACAGAATTATTCTCATTTTATTTTAATATCAGAAGAAAAAAATTAATATGATAACAAGGAACCCATTAGTGTTTTTTCTCTATACAAATACATTGTAAAAGATAATTTTTAATAGGTTTTTTAATGAATGAAGGGTCCTGGAAAGTAAAAACACCTGGGCCACAGAAGCCATAACACAACATTGTACAATCCTATTAATAATTTACCAAGCTTGAAACCTAGAAAACTGTTTATTTGTCCTGGGTTTATTTTTTCTCTTCAGCAAGCCATGGAGCTTTCTGAAATTTCCATTTCCTCCCTAGTGCGTCAGTCAGTCGCCGGGCGACGCCTCCTGAGCACGCTGGGCCCCAGCACGCTTAGCCGTCTCTGCTCATCGAGCAGACGCGCCCCTTTACGGGGAAGACGGTCCGCAGCTGGCCTAGGTCACCGAGGTGCTCGTCATCCCGCCGTGACCTGGAGCTGTCACTACGGGGAGAGTTGCTTTAGTTCTCGGAAAAAAACATCAGAACACTCTTTCCTGTGAGGGTTCGTGTTTCCAGTCAGAGCATTTGCTCACTTCATTTACATAGACGTCTCTTTACCTTTTACTTACGTGGAAGTCCCGTTCAAACGATTAATTCTATTAGGGTAATACAACTCTAATGCTAGCAAAACATCATGAGGCTCAGAGGGGACCTATGAATGAAGGTTACTGCAGGGAGAAGAGAGGCAAATTTATTCTTCATCTAAATAGTAAAGATAAATAGTTTCAGTTCAAAGGTAAGAACTTTACTTATCTGGCAGAGTCTTGTCATTCCCACAAGAATAAATGTGCTTAGTAACCAAATATAAATATAGTCATTGCACCCTTTCTAAAAGAAGTTGTGTAATTTTTTAGATTGCTGCATATAGTATATCCCAAAGTTAACTATGTCTTATGAAACTCTGAATTAGCTTCACAATTTTTAAGTTGTTTTGACATAATTCTGTATTTTTAATAGGTAGTTCATTTCCTGTTTCTGTGTGCTTCTTAACGACTATGCAAGAGCTTAGATTTCTTTTTCTTGCTGGTTACCAACCCACAAATGGGAAAAAGTACAATCCTGCATTGGCCATGTCAGCTACCTAAATATTTTCACAGATTCTGTGATTTCTTTCCTTGCTGAACTGAGAGAAAGACTCGCATGGTATTTCTGCTGTTCCGGAATGTAGAATTCATTTACTCTCATCTGTGTTTACACATATTTCTTGGTTTTCAGTATTCCTAATACTTCCTTGGGGCTCCCTCACAGCAGAGCATTCTATGCTCCGGGGCTCTGTGTGTTCTGTGGCCCATAAATCGGAGAAAACGTTCCCTCTTCCTCAGCTCCCTATTGAAACGGTTATGCCTGAAATTTCTGAAGTTGGAGCCAGTTGTCTGTTCATCCCTCTCATCACACTTCTGAATGTGACACTGAGACATGTCCCCAAATGATGTGGAGGGACACCTTGGAAAGCCCACCTGTGCCCTCTGTCACTCCCACTCCGTGACAGGAAAGACAGGGGGCCAGCCCAGGCCAGCCCACCCGGGAGTCACCTGGAGAACGACGACAGTGAGCGCGACAGCCACTTTCGCTCAGCCGTCTCCTCTTCCCACGTTAGGGAGGGGGTCCCTGATCTACCAGGCGGGACGAAGGCCGTGGTTCTCAAAACACGGTGTCTGGGCCAGCAGCAGCGGCATCCCCCTGGAACTTGTTAGAAGTGGAAATCATTGCGTCCCGCCGCAGACCGGCTGGACTGGAAATGCCGTAGGTGAGGCTCTGTGATCTGTGTTTTAACAAGCCCTCTGAGTGACTGCAATGCTGAAGTTTGAGAACCACTGGGCTAAGACTTCGTTTTTATTAAAACTGGAAGTTACACTGTCAAACTCTTCACTGAGCCCCACCAGGGCCTCTGAAATCGTGCCTCCCGGCCCCTATCAGATAGCTTTGTCTCAGAGGCTCCCTGGAGCCCCCCTCCGCCGGCAGTGCTGGCAACGGGCCTTGGGAAGAAGCATGTGAAGTCTGTTTCTGACGGCCTCTCCTATTTCCTTTCAGCTCATCTGCCCTTCATAGCCCTTTCCTGTGTCATGTTCACACCAAGGGTCACCCTCTGGATCTTTTAATCCTGTTCCATTCTAGGATAGCAAGTGGTAGAGGATGAAATTGATACTCTTCCTGGGACAACTTGAATGTATTTCCATAAAGGCCTAAAAACCATCATACCTTCTTCCTCAGGATAGCGAGGTTCTACTGTGCTAACAAACAACCCCCACACCTCAGGGGTTAACACCTACAAAAGATCCTCATTGCTCACATTGCGTGTCCCGTGTGACTCAGTGGGGAAAAGGAAGCTCTGTTCTTCACTGGATCCTCACCCCGGCACTCAGGCTGCCACTGGCTAGTACCTGGTGTGTGGATGTGGCAGAAGGAAAGAGAATGTGTCAAAGCACTAAGTGGCTCAACAGGCTTTGCCTGGAAGTGACACATTACTTCCTTCCCTTGTCACTGCCAAAATAGCTAATATGGCCAAGCCTAACCTCAGTGGGACGCTGAAGTTTAGCACCCCCCAGCCCTTCTCTCGCCAGAGAGAAGACATGGCTATTGCTCTACCATCATGCGGTCTTAGTCCATCATCCACAGGGCTAGGCCATGAATACAGAACTTCAGGCTCCATGGGAATGATGAGAAATGTGTCCACCAGTGACTATATACCCACTGAGGGGGTCCAGGATGGGAGGACCTTCCCCACAGGGAAGGCTGCTTCCTGTAGGCCCCCAAGCACAGTCTTATGGACTATTTCCTAGAGGAAAACGGAACTAACGTGGATAGGTAAGTGACAGAGAAGCGCTGGCCACTGTGCCAGGACTTTTCCTTTCATATTCTCATTTAAACCTCACCTTCGGTGGAAGGGAAAGGAGCTGACCTTGTACAAATTGACCTTGGGGAGAAGGAGCCAAGCCTCAAAGCAATCTGTTACTTGTACACAATGACCCGGATGTGCTAGAACTGAGATGCTGAAGTCACAGGCACCAACAAAGCAACTCTGCTACCAGGAAAGTACGGCCTGGAGTAAAGACACCTCGTACTGACTTGGCAGAGGGAAACATTGATTCTTCCACTGACCCCAATGTTTCTGGTACAAACTCAGCCTCTACTAGTGGGGCAGCCATCACTTTTAATCCAACGTGATCATCACATTGTTGTAACCATGAAACTGTTTCCCCGCTATGCATGCGAGTTGTCAGGATTTTAGTTGAAGGAGCAGTTCTTCAAATAAAAGTAGGAAAAACTATATTATTCTTATTAATGAATAGTGAGAAATCCATTTAAATTGAGTGGCCCAAGATAAATGAAACCAATAAAGTAGTTTAATGAGACCAGAGAACTCCATCATCTTAGTAAAGAATGCTTTATATCTTGTTTGCAGGAAGCTCTCTGGTTTACACTATTGATGGTATGTCAAAAGAAAATCTCTTGTGCTATATTTCAGTTTCTAAATCACTGAACAGTACACACCACTAATGCACATTAGCAGCTATCACTAGGGGAGAAACTAAGAGAGAAGGGCACCAGGAAGCAGACATGCACGGAGCACCCTGCAAAGTGGGTAACAAGCAGATAACTTTTTCAACACGGCCTCCAAAAGTGCTTACCTCACTCAGAAAGAGCACTGAAGCCCTCAGTGCTAACGCATCACGAAATTATGTCGATGCGATGCTGTACTCAGCAGCTCCATCAGCAGGGCACCAGCTGACTTCAAACGCCTCCCAAGAAAACTGAGAACGAATAACCACAGTGCTATCCAGGGTCAACCGCCAAACATCCCAGGACACAGATGCCAAGAGCCCAAGAAGAATGTGTTCTTTCAGAGTGCTGTGGAGGTGCAGGTCCTTCTAAGTGTACGTGTGCTATAGGGACAACCAAATATTAATTGTCTGGTGATTTCCAGTCACCGTTACAAAATAGAGACATTCTAAAAAATTTGCCGGTGTTTATTATCAGCCCAATTAGAGGTACATTTTGAAAAGAAGAGATCTTGCTGGTTGAGGACAAATGCCACAATTGTATAGCATTGTGGTTTCAAAAACAATCATTTGTTTTCCTTACAATCCCCAGGAGTGACTTGGGTTAAAATAATATAAACTTGGAAGCACTTGCATGTAAATTATAGAACTAGCATAGACTAATCTCTAGGCCAACTGCCTATACCGTTGTCACTTGCTGTGTACATTCTAGAGGAATGATATGTCCCACCTGATTTTAATTACTATGGTATCTTTATGTATTTTCAATAACAGACGTACAAGAATCCTAACATTTAACAAAATATTAAAGCACAAATGCATGAATGCACATATATTATTCTAGGGAGTACTTCAAAATGGCTCATGGTCCTATTATTAGACTGCTAAAATCTAGCAGCTCATCCTATAATTTTCCCTTTATTGTGCTTTAAACCCTCTCTCCATTCCAACAACAATGCAGAATGTTCATACATGACACACCATATATCTCTCCATGTTTTCCAGATGGTATTTGATAAAATGGAAACAAAAGAAAGACAGAACAAAGAGAAATAGATGTTTTTCTACTTTGGCTCTTAAAGTAGTTTCTCCCTTGGTGGAGAAAAATATGAATTCACCCATCCAGGGCTAATGGAGGAGCTCAAGAGACATGGTTCCCCTAGAGGCAGCACCCACAGGACCCAGAGGTTCGGGCCTCTCTCTGGTCTGCAGCCAAACTCTACAAAACAAGAGTGAGGGTTTCTCTAACTCAGGTGTAACATTACTAGCATGGGCTGCAAGGGACGCAGCAATGGTTTAAATGAGTGGTTTGGATATAATTAGACTCATTCCAATATTTGTTTCCACACTGATCACCAAGTTCAAGGAGAAAAACATCCACAGCTATAGTGACTCAGATTTTTTTTAAGTCCGTATTTATAGACTCCAAGATCTAAAAGGTATAAAATTACCAATGCATTAGGAAAATATTTTAATAGGTCATTTGAGAAGGAAAAATACCAAGTTAGAATATAACTTTTCCAAAATTCTCTATGAAGATTTGATTTTTGTACAAGCAGATAACCCTGAGATGATGTTTACTTTTCTTTCAAGAAATTTGCATAGAAATTCATTTGTGAAGCAAACACATCATCTTTAAGAGAAATAAATTACATGCATGGTGTGAAAAATTAAATCACTTTAAAGAAGCAGGAACTATTACGCATAATCAATTCCTCTCATTTCCAAATAGTGGTTGTCATTTTTGACTAACTCACCTCCCTGGAAATAAGTCAGAGCCATTTCTAAGTTATGAGGACCATCAACTGGGCATTTACTATCAGGACTTGCGCTGATGGTCAGCGAAGTGCATCCTGTGGAACTTCGGCAATGCCTATTCTGAGCATCATCTCGCCGTGAACTCCAACAAGGATGCCTGGCCTTGTTGATTTCAATCCCCTTGCTCAGCAATGTCTCCTCATAGAGCTTATCATTCCAAACAAATGTCCAAAGGAGGATACATGTGCCTTTCTGGTGACTTTCTGAAGCCACCTGTTAATGCACTCAGGTGAAGGGACTCCCACGCTTTGCTGAATCCTTTCATCCAGAGCTCCTCTGTGAGCGCCACCTGCATGTTGCTCAGCCTAGCCTTCATAAGAGACAACATGGACCATGAAACCTGGGTTCACCTTTCTATCAGAAAATGGGCTGCATACCTTGTGTAAGCCACGAAGACAAGTACAGCCTGAATTCTGCCATCTGAAAAAAATGGGATTATAATTACATACATTATAGGGTTCTGCTGAAGATGAAATGGGATAACACTTGTGAAAGCACACAGTAGGAAGCACCTGCCTATGGTAGACATGAAACAAAGGCAGCTTTCTTTTGGTGAACGGTAGAGCGTTTTCCAGTTACCCCCAAGTCTCTCCCTTAGTGTCATAAACTTTTGCAGGCTTTTCTAAAAAGCATTCACAATCCACAGCACTAACATCCTATGGTAGCAGAGCTGCAAAAGCCCCTCAGATATAATCTTGGTGAGATTTTTGCTATGCGTTTGCCCTCATTCTCCCAGCAAGTGCCAAGGCCACTGACCTGCATGCTGATACAGCGTGTGCCTCTCAGTATTGTTCTATCATTTGAATAACCTCAGACATTGGCTGAAGAAACAGAGCATGGCCCTTTGGCACAGCCTTCACTTGCAGTTTGTTACAGGAAAGCTAGTGTTTGTTGAATACCTACCCTTGTCATGCTATTGAATATCATGACACCTTAAGGAAAGTTGCGTATCCTCTGTTGTTTTCTTTTATTTTGTGTATGTGAGAACACACAGATCACATGTTAAGTGGAGAAACCAGACCCACGTACATATGACTCATAGCCTGTATTCTTCTCTAATACTTTACGGCAAAGCAATGGCAGAAGCAGCAACCACCAGGGGTAGAATAATAAGCACAGAAACAGAGAAGGAGGTAGAGGATGCTTACAGGAATAAAGTCAGCCACTGCAGGTCACGCGCACAAGGAGAGCAGCCTTGGGGTATATTGCTGTAATGACTTCAAGGCAGCACTGGAGAGTATGAAATTCTTATCAGAAACCAAAACCATCCATTGAGTGGAAAACAAATGCTGAACTTTGCTCACCCCGAACAGAATACAAAGGTACAGAAGAATAAACATAAACACACATGAATTGAGAGAGAACATTTGCGGAATTAAATCCAGATTGGCTTGAAAGCGCGTATGCTGTACACTGAGCTACTCTTACTGGAGTCAAATCATTCTCTTGTTATGACATTGCGGGGAGGAAAAGATGAAATGCTCTTTGAAAGCCCTTTGAAAAAGGAAAAGCTATGTAAAATGGACCAATTCATTAGTTTATTGAAGAGAGCTCTGGGTTAGGAATCAGAGAGACCTAGGACTTTGTGCCAGCTTTGCCTCTAACTAGCTGTGTGACCTTGGGTCATGCACTTCAATTCTGTGGTCCTCAAATTCATCAACAGGAAAATTAAGGGTTTGAACAAAGTGGCCCCTTACTGCTGTAAAATTGTGTCCCAGTCACCGATGTCATAGTGTTCCCAACAATTCCCCGCTGCCTCAAAGATACACACGTCTCAGGAATTCCTGTGCCCCTGGATTGCAGGGTGATTGAAAGCCAGAGCTGAGGTTTGTGTTCTCAGCGTTGTTCCAAGTAAGTTCTAAATTTGCACATTGTACAGAATCGGGAGCGAGCACGCACACACACACAGAGAAAGACAGATGGCAGCGGACAAACTTGCTAACCTTTTAAAAGACTCCAGTCTGGCTACCCCAGCAGTCTAGTGGCAGGGATCTGGGCCCAGAGGAGTGGAGACAGGTGAGGCGTTCCCAGGCTGCGGAGCTCAGACACTGATGATTCAGCATGCATCACCCTAGCCTGGGGAAGAGCGGCCTCCTGGCTCCAGCTGCCCCGGCCCCCGCGGGTCTCTGAGCATAGAGCCCCCTGAGGAAGTCCTTGCTTTTTCTTATTTCAGGACCATCCGGGGCCAAAGAGCTTTTGTGGAAATTTAGGAGAGGAAGGCACCCCAAATCAGAATTTGGACCAGAGTAATTTTCTTTGTTTCGTGAAATCGGTTGGTGGGTTTGAACGGTGTCTACAAAAGTCTGGTGACGGTAAATGGAAGAGGTCAGAAATCACGCACCTTAGTGAGCACTCTGCTCTGATGAGCGGGGCCCTTGGGAGTCTGTCCATGTCCCCTGAGTACAATCTTTTGAGAGTGCACCTCAAGGAGGGAATCCATTTAAAAAGTGGATTCCGCAACCAGATAAACTAGGTTTGTGCTATGGGTTGTATTTTGTTCCCCCAGCAAATGAGATACGTGGCAGTCAGAGCCCCTAGAACTTGTGACTGTGACATCATCTTATTTGGAAATAGCCTTTGGAGAGTTCATCAAGTTAAGATGAGATCATTAGGGTAGGCTTTAACCCAATACAAGCGGTGTCCTTATGAGAAGAGGGGCATTTATTTGGACACAGTCACCCAGGAAGACACTATGTGAAGACAGAGACACGTAGACACAAGGGAAGAGGCCGTATGAAGACGGACGTGGACACTGGAGGTGTGTTGCTGAAAGGCGAGGAACCCTGGGGTTATAGGAGGCTGGAAGAGGCATGATAAATACCGAGCACGTATTACGTCGTAGCTCAATGTTAATCCTCCCCACACTATCTTGCGTAATTCTCTCAACAAACATGAACTTTATATTATGATTCCCGCTTTATAGGTATAAATAAAATGTAATAAAATGCAGAAAAATGATTAACTTGCATTGACTGAGTAGCAGATTCAGGATTGGCCTATGTCTCTTCACTCTCCGAGGCCTGAGATCTTCCCACTGGTTTATACTGTCTAGTCTTTTTTGGGCACTGAAGACTTAGACTTTAAAAGAGAAAAGACATAAGGGGATGCAATTTAGGATCAAAATGCCAAACTGAATCTATGAAATGCTACAGAATTTGGAGAAGGGAGTGATCTGGGTGGCTGGAGGCGGGAAGGGAAGCAGGTAACTTTGACAGAACTGTTTTTCTTTCTCATGTCAGGCAACAAACAGATCCATCACTTGCCTCTCATGTCAGCAGCAGAAGAAAATAAGATACTCATTTGAGATGCTTTCAAGATAAATCATGGAAAATTCAGAGGGCTGGCATCTTGTCTACGTAAATGTTTATTGTCTGCATTCTAAAAAATGTCTGGGCCAAAGGGCTTTGATCTGTTTATACCCTGAGATAAAAGACAATATCTACATTAAAAGTTACAACAAAGGCAAGAAATGATACATGCGGAGAGTCGCAGATGCTGCCCTTTCCAGGGTAGGCGCTCGGGTCACCATTCAGTTCTTTTATTCACAGATGCATTCACTTCATCATTCATTTATTCACTCAAATATTTATTGAGAAACTCAAGTATGCCAGAAACTTCTATTATAATCTTTTGTCATTATTTCCTTTGTTTGGGAATACTTTGAAATCTGCTGCCTTTCTTGAAGCCCTGTTGTCGTTTTGTTAAAAGCATTGGTTCAGAACATGAAGTTAGCAAGACTTCTACCTAACTCTGATGTGACCTGCCAATTATGGAATTCAGACTCACAGAGTTATTTTCTTAGGAAGGTTTATACTGAAGGAAAGCATCAATCCTTTGCCCCCTAATTCTCTTGTCAATTCTCCTTAAGGCCCTGTGACCCTAAGAAAAGGGTTCATTTAAACTCTCTAGGACCTTACCATTGAAATCTATAAAAAGTCCTTAGTGCTAAGTTTAATAAGTACTCCACTTGAGAAAAAAAGAAATTAGAAGACTTAGAAACGTTACTTCTTGAGGCTCGTTTGTCTTTATTAGTTTAATCTCAAAGCTTATGTGAAAATGTTAATTCTCTGGAACGAAGCCAAACAAGTAAAATGAGAAATGGGACAGTTTTGACTCAGAACTGCCTAAGAGGGTCAGAGCAGGGGAGGGCAGCTGTGGCCAAAGCAGTAATAGCTGCTTATCTCCCAATCTGATGTCATTAAAATATTCCTGTAAATCACCAGGTAGGAATCATTCCTACTTCTAGATAAGCTTATTAAAGCAGTTTGTTTAGGCTTCATTTCAATGTAAACATCAGGGCAACCATGAACCTCTTAGATCTGGTAAGACAAAGACATGCTGTAACGTCTTCCATTCCAGAAATATGTCATTTATTTGTTTGTTCTTTCAATCATTCATCCAAAAATATTTATTGAGCCCCTCTTTAGGCTTAGGAGATATATCAGGGAATAAATGTCTCTTGAAGTGAGTATTCTTCTGGTGGGTAAAGGGTAGATACAATTAGAGACAATCAACGCAGCATATAAGCCCATATGTGAGCCTCCAGAAGAACTCCATCTTGTCAACACCTTGATTTTTAGCCCTTTAAGACTCACTTGGGACTTCTAGTCTCCAGAACTGTAAGATAATGAACTTGTGAGGTTTTTTCAAGGCCACTAAGTTTGTGGAAATTTGTTATAGCATCAATAGGAGAGCAACTTTTTAGGGTAAATACGTCCTATGTGACTTTTGAGACACGTATGCTTAAAAATTGTTTCATTATTTATCTGAAATTCAGTTTTAACTGAGAATCTTGTATTTTATCCGGCAACCCTATCATGGAAGCTCAGAAGCTCGACCGACTTCAATTTTCATTGTGAAGGAATGATATTGACTCCTGCGGTGAAAACGAGCAGGAAGGTGAGAGGAAAACCAGGAAGGCCCATTGGGGGCACCCGCAATCATCCAGGTGAAATGTGACGGTGGCTTGGAGCACAGTGGCCGTCGTGCAGGCGGTGAGAAGAGCGTCCACCTGCATCTCGAATGACGGGCGCTGCTGATAATGCGCTGCAGGAGCTGTCATTTGGCTTCTCCCTTCAGCCCTGCAGACTTCCTTCTAGTCCCTGCAAAGCAGGATTCAACCCCATGATTAATTCACATCTCCAGTTACCAAAGCCTGAAATTTCTAGACCCACAGAACAGAAGTAACATATGGGGCTTTCATATGTGTAAATAGTGGGCCATTTCCATTTCCATTCTTTTTTCACCACCGCAAATTTATGAACCATTTAGAAATGAGGCACCTAGAGCACTTACTAATCTGTAGATATTATTGCTCTGTCCAAGAAGCAAAACATTTTTTTAAAATCTAAATACCAGTATTTCAGTGTACAAGGGATTTCCTTGTTATAATCACCTCCCCAATGTGTATTAAAGTATGGCAAAGTTTTCTGGCATTCTCAGATAGTCTGAACAACATCTTTTTCTACTTTTTTATATCCTTGAAGACGTTTCTTCTGACTTTTATGAAGGCTTAGGAGTCAGGGTGGCCAAAGACCTAGATTATGAGTTCTCTCATGTTGGCTACAATTGTTCTCCGGTTCATTAAGCTGGCAGAGAATGCTGGGTATTTTATTTAACTCTGCTTGTCAAGTCATTCGTGTAAGTAGGTTGTTGGTGACTCCTATCACCAAACTCCCATCAGCAGCGGAAAATGGAGACACACATGGATGAAGTTACAGTGCAGGCCAGGTGAGCACACCCAGGTGTACAGGCATAAGCTTCACCAAAGCCTTTGGTTCTTCCCATTTGGGAGGATACCTGGCTCACTTGAAATCAACAAGTCAAGGTTTAGTCTAATCATGGTCTATTTCTCAGCCAGAGACAATGAATGAGACAGTGGCTACAACAGAAATTTGAAAGTAACTTAAATATTCTCCCAATTCTACTCATTCTACTAATGTGGTAGGCTTCCCATTTCATATATAGTGTTATGCCAGTTATTCCCACAATGAATGAAACACGATCTTCACCATTAGTTTTATAGAGAACACGTGCAGACAACTAGAATAATCCCTTTATCACTGGGTGTCTTCAATTTAAGTCTACTTCTCAGCTTTAACTTTTCTGGAAGATCTGTCAACAGAGTGGCAACTCATGAGTCTGTTTTGGTCATTTGTACAAATGTAGCAAAGTGATAAATTCTGAACGCCTAAATCAGGCCGACTCTCCTATCAGACAAGATTTTCTTATTAGTCAAATCAGCAACTATTTTGGGGGCTCCTATGGGACATTTTGTAAGGTGCCAGATGCTTGGGCACAAGTAAAAGGATGGACATATTTCTTTCCCTTTAGGGACTTATATTCTGAGGGAACAGACGGGGAAATGTGTACAAGCAAACACAGTCATTCTAGTCTCTGGAAATGGGAACTGAATTGGAGACCGGTCAGTGCTGTGTGGAGAAACAGGAGAGTGGCTGGAAGTGGAGATAAGATGGCTTTTCTCTGGGTCCCGTGATGCCCTTCAGACGTCCTTCCAAAGACTGTATCTGGGCATCTCTGGGACCATGAGTCACGGAGTCAGCTGAACCTTCATCTGCATCGTGGCCTGTGAAAGGCTACGTGTGACAAAAACCAGCGGTCCCTGGGAAGCCTCCAGTGTGTACTGATCTTTCCTGGGAGCGTTCCTGAGACTGTTGGTTCACAAATAACACCCCCACAGGTCGCATAACCAACCCAATGACAGATCATGAATGTTGGCTTTCAGACACAACCTGGGTGCTAAACATTTCATTTCTAATGGTTTACTTAAAATCCTGAAAAGGAACTAAATGATCACAGCAGTGAACCGCATACTAAAGAAAGAGTTCCTCCCCATTCTGGTCTGCAAAGTATCACACATTGGCATTCCTTATTTCCTGGATTGCATTCATTTCTCAAAATGTGGATAAAAAATGTGCCAGAGGCTATAGCACTGGGAAGTTTCACCTCTTTTTAAAGTGGCTGAGACGAAGCCGGTAAAGAGCTTGCACGAGGACTCTACAACCCATCCCTGCTGGGTTGCCTCTAGTTCTCCCTCCGCTCCCCTCTCTCATCTTCCCCAGCTCCCTCTATCATCCTGTGAAGCCATTAAATGTGGACCAGATGGAGCAAAGAATTCTTATCGATCTGCTGGCTTTACCTGACCAGTTCTCTCCACACATGATTCTCTCTGGTCCCGCTCCTGCGCCGGGCGTCCTGCAAGTCCTGAAGTCATGTTTCAGGCTGGTGCCTGATGTCTTCCATAGCTTCATTTCCTGACTCCTTTAAAGCCTTGCACCTGTGTTGTATCCACACAGGAGGTTTGAATTAATAGCAGCCTCCGCAGAGGATGGGCTGACCTCCCGGGGTTTTTAAATGAATTTTGAAGTTGTAAGGCTTTAAATCGTAACATACTTCCCTGGAAATGGTCTGTTCTCCAGGACATGTGAAAATGCTAAATGGAAAACAACAGCTTTGTCTGTTTTTCTGGTTGAAAGAAAACAGAGGATGTGACTTAAAGGTCTTAGGACTTTAGGTTGGACATTAAAGGTAGGAGGTTGCCTTCCTAGGAGTTCTTAAAGATAGTGTCTCATTTTTAAATTACTCGAATCCAGAGGTATAGCGTTTTCATGGGTGTGCCAGAGAAACAAAACGCCCAAGTATGTAATGAACATTCATAGTAACACTGCTGTTATAAGATATTTGCTTTTATAAGAATCATTGTTACACAGAAAAGCCTGGAAAAGATGAAAGCGTAAAAAAGGTTTTGTGTTGTGGACCACACATTTCAATATGCTATGTTCGTATGGTTTTTTTTTTTTTCTTCTTCGACAAACATTTATGGAGCTTTTTTATGTGCTAGGCTCTGGGGATTCAGAGAGCAACAGAAGCAGCCCCTGCTTTTACGGAAAGCACAGGAACGATTCCAGTTGTCTCACAGCAAGTAAGCTGAAAAGGGCCTCTACTATCTCACCTTCATTCTAGACTGTACAGGTGGGGATATCGAAACTTAGAGAATTTAAGACATTGTAAGAACCACACAGGCCCAGAACTTCAGCCTCCTAAATCCTCCCTGTGGATCTTTCTAGAAAGTTCAATTTTGGTCACCAAAGACTCATGTAAGTAAAGAGAAAAGAGCACAGTTTAGAAGGAGGGGGCCAAAGCGACTACCCAGCTTGGCCACTAGCTATCTGGGTTGAAACAAAGGTATTAGATCAGTATTTCTTCCCTAATGATACCTACTTCCTGGAAGGCTCATTGAATTTGCTCACGCTCAGGCCTCTCCCCTGGAAATACTGATTTAGTGGGTCTGGATTGGGGCCTGGACCTTCGGTGGGTCTTTAGAAAGTTGTGGAAACACTGGACTAAATGAGCTGTAACCCTGTAACTATAAGAATGTTTTAAAGTGAAGTGAAATCACAGAAGGTGAGGCAATATCACCATGAGTAGAAACTGAGGATTTTGTTTCTAAAGGATGATGTCACTACCGAACTGTTTCTGTGACCAATACTCTTTGCCTGCTGATCTGACCCATTTCTTCTGGTCTTCTTGGGAAAATCCTCCCAGTTATGTAGGTGGAGGACCCCTAAAATTCACAGAAACTTCACTACCTGCAGACCATTGTCTATTATAGAATGATTTTACTCCACATAAATTTTGAGTATATACTAACACGTAGAAATCACATATGTTTGTCTCTCAATAGAGAGACAAACAGAAATTCACCACCAAAATTTCTCCTGCCATGTTAAATAGATTTGGGGAGATTTTGTTGTTGAATCTAGAAAAGCAAAAATTGTACTGGGACTTACACCTTTTTCCCCCAACGTGAGTCATTAGTGTTTAAATACATTATTCTCCTAGGCCAAAACTCCTAACTAGAATATATAGACAGCCTCAATGAAACACACATATCATTAGACTGAACCAAAAAAAGTCTTAGCATAGGCACAAATCTGTGAACATATACAATTCACACGCTTTGGACTAACTGATTAGTTTAAATTTTGCCAACACAGAAACCCCAGCTTGAGGCTTTTTTTGGGTGCTCTTCTCCCACCATTTTCCCCTGTGAGACACTAGAATCTTGCAAATGCCCATCCATTTAGGAATGATGGAGGGATCATTTGTAAGCTTTCTTTTGTCTTCCCTTCCACTTCTTTGAGCCATAGGATTAAAGACATTGATTTCTGATGTGAAAGAAGAATTGGCTGATGACATCATTCTGAAACTGTCTTGACCAGAAATAGCTGAAAAAGCCAGGTAACAGACTAGACAGAAAAATCAGAGAGAAACAAGAGACTCGAATAACTCAAGCAAAACCAAACCCTTAAAGCCTAAGAATGTGTGTGCATGTGTGTGTATATTTAGTTCTGAGTTTCTTTGGCTCTAATTGTTCACTCTCCCAACAGATAATTATGGAGCTCCTCTTCTGCACTAAACATGATGCTAGACAAAGCAGGGATTCTAAGAAGATAGAATATGTTTGTGAAGAGGTATCACTCTAACCCTCATTTACATTTCCTCATCTGTAAAATGGGTTTGGGGGTGAGAGCACAGTAGTGAGGGAGGGGGAATGAGCCAACGTTGGGAAATAGCTCTATTGCCAGCACTGCTCCTCACTAGCTGTGTAGATCGGGTCTCAGTCTCTTCGTTGGTAGAAGAGGAAGCTCTTCCAACCCTAACGGTCAATGATTCCATATAATACAGAGGGCTTTGGGAAGAACAGTTAATAGTCCCCAAAATATAGGAGAATATGCTAAATGTCAGTTACTCTCCTGAAATACCTTTACAGGGTCATTTGGCCTGGGAAGAATGGGGCATTTTGGGTTGTTAGCAATTGGTTTTTCCTCCCTCCCTCCCTCCCTGCTTCCCTCCCTTCCTCCCTTCCTTCTTCCCTTTCTTCCTTCCTTCCTTCCATTTTTCTTTATTTTGAAAGGGAGAGGAACACATATCCATTATCCTCACCTTTTCTTCCTGTGGCTTCCTAAAGAAGCCTCTCCAGCCCTTGCTCTGGTGATACAGTGATTAGAGAGGAAGTGCCCTGTTAGTCTGACGATGGGCAACAATGTGGAGACAAGACAAGTCTCTGGGAGCTGACGTTAGAATTCAAACCCCAAGCAGAAGTGATAGATTTAAAATTCTGAGCCCAGCACAAAACTCTTCATTTTCAAGTTCATTTACCCTTGGCAACACGCAACCTCCTGTTACTAAGAGGGAAAAAAAAAGCTTTAAAAGGCTCATTTAGAAGGCTGAGGAGCCTTTTGGGATCTCCTCAAGCTCTTTAAAAACATATTTTGATGATACAAGTGTAAACAAATCAAAAGCATATGGATTGAATTTCCCTTAAATTACACAGGATTTTGAAAATGATGGGAGGGTGGAAATGTGTTTGGAAAAATATGTTTCTGGTTTTACTGACTCAGAAACATGCGAATGAGCTGAAGCTTTGGACAGACCCCAAATGATGGCAAGTTTGTCCATCATCTGTCTTGGAGGATCTGTAGTCCTTCACAAGCCTTCTCTGGTTTTTAACCCAACAAATAGAGATTTCTGTCAGTACAGAGCCATGCAGAGAGAAAGACCAAAATCACGCTTTGCAAGTTCTGCCTTCCCCTTGAGCTAAAGAGCCCCATTTCATGGGATCTGACAACATGACTCCTCTTGGACCAGCGAAAGGGATTAGTGTCCATTTTATAAAATACAAGTCTATACAGGACTGTCTAGCCTGGATCCAGGTGCCAACATCTGCATCCAGGCTGACCCTCTGTGTCCCCCGGCCTGGGAGCCACACCTTAGCCTTCACCTCAGGCTTCTCAAAGTACTCTGGAAGTCACATTGTCATCATTATAATTCCTTCATCTTCCAGCCCCAACACACAACATGGCATAAAAATGGGGTCAGCGGTCCAGGCCCCTGAAGCGTTGCTGATGCCTGGGTTTCTGAATAAGGGAATGTGAGCCAAGAATACACAGACAGGGAGCAGGGTGGTTATGTCCTTATGACCACTGAGGCTTCATCTGCAAAGCAGAATATTGGGATCTTTTAGTTTGATGCATCTGTCTAATTCAATCCTAAAGGAAAATATTTCAAAACTCTCTATAGACACTTTCTCTGTTTTCCTGTTTCCTTTATCTGAACATACATAGTTCAAGGGTTGGAGTAATCCCAGAGAGCTTCTGGAAGATTCAAGAAGGTTCTAGATGGGCTTAGTAAACCAGGTTCTTCTGAAGGCACTTTTAGTCACTCCATTCATGGCCAAATGAACCATCAGAATAACTTGAAGGCAGAAAAAAGCTCTGAGCTTCCATTTTGCATAATGATCTAGGGAAAACTGATTGGACTGCCTTGAAGAATCTTCTATTTGGAAAGTTTAGTTGGAAACATAATTACAGGAGTGCATGACTTACCTGTGGTAAAACAACAACAACAACAACAACCACAAAACAACAAAAAAAAACAAAACCAAAAAAAGAACTTTGCATCATTTTTCTTTTTGAGGAAACACTACGAGCGTACCCCATGCCTTCCTTTTGACATGCACTCAACTAGAGAAGTTGACATTACACTCCCCTCTCTTTTTCAATTTTTTTTTTGGTTTGTTTTACTTCAGAGGAATAATGTGAGAAAGTACTTTGGAAAAATAAAAGGCTCTCTAGTAAAAATAGCTGCTACCCCACCCCCTTTGTGCCTCTAGTGCTAGAGACTTCCGTCCCTTCACTGCAATGGTAAATGCCTAACCAGCGCATAATTTTAACAGCACAATTTGCATTGCCCAGGCAGCTGTCTGCCACACCAATGTTTTATGAAATCCACCCACGGCATTTGACTCAATTACCTCCTGCAGCTGCAAATTCCACAGGTCGACCACACTCTGCATGGAAAAGTATTTCTTTGTATTCATTCCAAATTTATTAGCCATTTGAACCATTTCTTTTAGTGACTTATATATTTTTAAGTGTTCATATATCACCATTTCAGGCCCAAGTCTCATTTGCCTGTGTTTAATATGCAGTTCAGAATATTAGAGCATGGTCTTCAAAGGATCCATATAAACAGACCTGGTGTGATGACCTCGATTTGAGCTTTGTTCAAAGTTCTCCAGCCATGAGCTTCCTCACAGCCCATGAGCCTTGCAAACACATGATCCTGGACGGAACAGTTCAAACCACCACTGTGCTAGAAATATGAGTTGTGGCCATATTTGACATACAGGGACATTCATAAGAGGTGGGTAAGTATACTGTTTCACAGATGAAGAAATTGAGACACAAGTGAGGTTGTCTGACCTCAGTACCAGAGATGCTTAATGACAAGCACGGCATCCACTAACCAGGCATTCTGAAGACAATTTCAATGTTCTTACCCTACCACAGAAGGTTCATGGGAGAAGATAAGAGCAAGAGTTGTGGATAAATAAATTCACATGTCCTGGTCCAGTAGCAATAGACAGTCATGCTCCCTGGAGTCACACCCCTGCTCCCTGAGTGTCCTGCTTCTCTCCCCCTCTGGCCCCTAAGGATGCACCATGGAGGATGCGGGTAGTTCCTCTCACTCTCCTAGAAACAGGCCTCAAAACACATCCATAAGCTTGGGCTTTGAGCATCTCGACTTAGTCTGGAAATTGACACTCTTGGTTATTTAATTCTTACCTCCCTGCCTTCCTCCGCCATGTGGAACCACAGGGAGGTGTCATTGCTACCTCCACACAGGAGACCTCAGTTCCTGTCCTGGCCAGGCTGTGCAACGTTGGACAGCCCCTCACCTTCCCTCACTGCGGCTCTTCTACTGGAAACTCAGGGAGTGTATTACATGGCTTCCATGTTTCCATGCGTAGTGGAGAGCCTCCACGCCTCGCTGTTCAGAACTCTCAAACTGTGGTGCCACTCAAGTTCCGGAACCTCCCAGAGCTGTACTTCCTCAGCTCCAGCACAGCAGGAGAAATTCCCATCTTGCATTGTCCTTACAAAAACTAGCCATGATGTGCCCAGCCCCGTGTTCACCCTGTAATAGAGTCTCAAGCCATGTCAACTGCTTGCCTTTTGCAAGTTTATACTCTACTTTAATAAGTGGTACTAAAGGATGCTAAAGACACAAGAGACCATTACATCCTACAGCTTTTGAAGGGGTGGTCCAACTTACTTAACAGCCTTGCCTTAAAAAAACAGGTGTAGCAGAGACAAAATCCAGAACTTTGGTCTATTGCTTAAACCTTTCTTCATAATGAATGTATGACCCACAATTAACTCCTCCTGACATAGACAAAAACAGGGCTGCTTGATTAACAGAAAAGGGAGTTTTGTGCCAAGACCCCTCCCTCCCCCAAAAGGAGAAGCAAACACCAGTTGGAAGTGAATTTAATAACGACATGTTAAGTTGGGCGCATCTGCTTCCACTCCATGTCAAGAAATTACAGTCCATGCTTGAATTCAGCAATTTATTCTTTCTCTAAAAGTTTCTTTGCTGTCATGTACAGGCTATGTTTAGGGTTTAGTGTTTCAAGATGGTTTTACAGCAATGGGAAATGAAAACGACTATGGGATATAGGGAATCTATTGATCTTTAGCATTTATAGAAACAGACTTTCCTTTGCCTTTTCAAATAATGCAGTTGTTTTAACCACATTTTTTTTCCTTCAAATTCTGAATCAGAGTACTGTTTTCTGATGGTAAATTTAAAAACCTGCTGTTAGCAATTCAGAAAAACTTTGAAATGCGCCCCCAATAACATGGAGTCAGAACGCTACACATTAAAAAGGTTTTAGCCCTTGTTTCTAAATTCAGCTCAAATGGCCCAAGTGGCTTTGGGCAAGTCACTGAATACATTCTACCTCAGACTGATTATCTGCAACAAGAGGAATTCGGGGCTCCACCCACATCATCCAGCCCAGATTGACATCCTACTCTCAATAGCATGTTCTTCATAAAACAACCAAGGTTTTACAGCTTCTTTTTTTCCCTGGCCATTAGAAATCGAATCATTCATATATTTAATCAAAGAATCCTTAACCCAGTTTCCTATCTGTTTAACCCCACAGAAGCTGAGGTGGTGACAGTCAAATATCCTCAAGGAACAAGGCTAGACAAATCTACATTTGAATTCAGGTTAGGCCAGGTCTACATTAAAAGTAGGCCGAATGAGAATGTCTCCCTGATCTGTCTCAAAAAGGATGCAACTTGAGGCACACCTGCAATTGCCCTTGAGGCTCTGTGTGTTCAGCTCTGGGAAAATCAAGGAATGATGCTGCCCCAGTTGACTGCCTGAATCAGCCTGGACAAACGGCTTACGTTCTCTGCACATCCATTAAAAAAAACAAAACAGGTAATCAAGAGATAATCTGCATAACACATGATTCACCCATTTAAAGTGTAAATTCATTTTTGTGTGTGAGTGTGTGTATATTTACAGGGTTATACAACCATCACCACCATCAATTTTAGAACATTTTTGTCCCTGCAGTAGAAACTGTGTACAAATCAGCCGTCACCCGCCATGTCCACACACACCCTTTCCCAGGCCCCCGCAACCACTAACCTACTTTCTGTCTCTATAGATTTCCCTGTTTCAGACATTTCAGATACATGGAATCATACTACCTGTGGCCTTTTGGGACCAGCTTCTTTTATTGGGCATACTCCTTTTAAGCATGTATCAGCACTTCATTCCATTGTATAGGTGAATAATATTCCGCTCTATAGATATACTACATTTTGCTTATTTATTTATCACTTGATGCCATTTGGGTTGTTTGCACTTTCTGGCTGATAGGAATACTGCTGCTATGAGCATCTATGTACAATGTACAATTCAGCACATCCATTTTTGCACCTACAAAATTGTGCTGCTTTCCTCAGATGGCTATTTTGATTAATGTAAATACACTGAACACTTTACCTGAAAGACACACTCATCGTCTTCCACATTATCACCTGCCTTTCTGCCCTTCCCCAATGATGCCACCTTTGTTCCAAGTGTACTAATGTTTTCCAGTATTTGAATTGTCTCCTCTCTTTGTACTCTACATTAAAATAGTTTCTGAATTCTTCTAAATACTTAGGGTATGTCTTCAATTCATACTTTTCTTTCTTTGTGATTGTCTCTTTTTAAATTTCTTGTTAAACTTTTAAAATTACATTTGGCATAGGATAGTATATTAACTTGAGGTATACAACCTAGTAATTAGATATTTATATAATTTAGGAAGTGATCACCCCAAAAGTCTAGGACCCATCTGGCATCATACATAGTTACTACACTATTACTGACTACATTCCCAATGCTGTACTTTACATCCCCAACGATTGTCTCGAAGTCAAAACCTCATTTCTTACCACTTTCTCCTTCTCACTGAATATTGTTCTCACTATTCACTAGTCACAAAACCCCCAAGCTCTCTTCCCATCTTTCTCCAACAATGTTTTAGTTCTAGTGAATGAGTGCTTAAAAACTCTTAGCAGTTCTCTACCAAACGATTAACTGTACTGAGTCCTTTACCAGTGACAAAATTTGCAAGCCACAAACTTGGGTACATAAAAACTGTCAATTTGATTATTTTTCTATAAATGAACTGAAATTACCTTTTAATTCCCCATTTAGTCTACTGGCAAAATAGTTAATTTAGTTATAGCCATGTAAATTCAGACATCTCAGTGATTTCTCAGTGCTTTTGGGTTTGATATCAGTGTCTCCTCGGTTGGCCTCTCATCACATCTCCCCCTGGCTGGGCGGGGGGGGGGGGGGGGGGCAGGGCGCGCTGACAACATGCAGGCTCTGTATCAGGGAGGACCTGCATCCAGTCCACAGGCAACCTCTATTGTCCAGGGTCCTGATGAGATGTCCCCTACCCTAGCCGCTCTAGAAAACTTCATACCCGCCATTTTGCATTACCTGCCTAGAACTGGCATGATGGCAGTTCTGCTCTGTACCCCATGGTGACATTTGGGGCTTTTTCATGGCCTAATACCCCTCCTGGCATCCAGGCAGTAAGCTATGTGCCCACTCCTTTGGAATTTCCATTGTCTAGCCCACCCCAGCCCAGGGCAGTGGGTGCAGGGAACAGGACCCCTGCTCAGAAAAAGCTGCTCGCAGGCTGTCTTTACTCTCTCTGTATAGCTCCTCCTCCACCAGCCCTGCCAACCTTTGTCTGGTCTATGCAGACAGGCTAGTTGAGCCCTTTACCAATTTTCTTTCCAATGTGTTTTTATATCACAAATTGAAGGCTCACATTCCTTTAGGTGTTTTGTTTTCCAAAACACTCAGCTCTTAGAAATTAGGAGACTTGGCTCTCAAGGCCATTGTCCCTTCTACAAGTTTCAAGAGCCCTTTGGGGAATGGCTAGTTCTCAGGCCCACTTGATTCCCAAGCTGTGCCTTGGACCACTATGGTATGCTGCCTCCAAGTTCCAGAGGGCCTCGAGGACTGGAACCCAGTAGCCAACACTTCAGGCCTCTCCAGATTCTTTCAGGGCACAGGGGAGCAGCAGGGAACTCCTGGCCAAAGCAGCTCCTCTAATTACATGAAAGTTGATTTCCTGTTGTCGTTCAAGTCACCAAAACATTCTACCCAGTGCAGTTCAACTTGGCCATGCTCTCTGATTGGGAGGGCCCTGGCTGGTCTCCGATTGACCTTCTCCTTGCACCACACCCTTTTGGAAGGTGAACAAGGTGTCCAGAGGACTGTCATATCATAAGGCACTCCAGCCCTAGTTCTGCTTCTGCTGCTGACTTGGAGGGCTGGACAAAGACCTCGGGAGCCAAGACCCTAGGAAAGTGAAATCACACATGTGTGTGGAGCACATTCTCAGGAAAGACATATAGCAAAAATGCACTCTAAGTATTAAAATTTGAGAAGGGAAGAAACAAAGAAGCCATCCCAATACGAGCCCGATGTGCCCACTGCATGAAAAATACACAAGAGTAGAATCCCGGTTCATTGTCCTCTGAGGAAAGTGTCCAATGAGTAGAAAGCAAAAGAACATGGTAGTTGATTCCATAAAAAAGAAAAGGGAAAGCCATAGAAGAATTTTTTGTTTTCGTTTCAACTGGGCTATTCCTTGCTATTAATGGAAAAACATAAAAGCTATGATTGCCTATAATCATTGTTGTGAGTTCTGGCGAAGCTGATGTTCTGAATATCTAAGTTTTTACTGCTCTCCTAAAATGGAAAGAATGTAAACTGATTGGAGCGAGCAGAATCAGGATTTGAATTTTTTCCCCCTCTGTGTGTCCTTCTAACTTCTAACATAATTGAAAGGATGAATTCATTTGGCGAGCAGTGCTGCTCAAATTCAAATTTGGTTCTCTCCAAGAAAGAGACCAAAACAGATTTTTCTTTGAAGTTAGGAAATAATGAAGCATAGCGATGATATATTTTGCATATTTGTTTGCAAAAGACACGATGTTCTGATACATACATTTATATATACATATTTTTGTCTAGAATGTGGGTTGCTGGAAAAGAAAAGTCCTATTGCAGGATGACTTCATTTGGCTATATTGCTTTAAAGACTTAAGGGCAACTCTGTCCATATTATCTGGCGACAAAGCCTCTGTGAGTCCCTGCTAAAACAAGTCTCATTGATAGCGGATAACCCGGGCTCAGCCTTCTTAAGTTTTATTTAAATTCATCTCTGATTCATGTTAATGATCTTTCAACTGTTTTATTCCTTCTGATGCTGGGATTCTGTTGTCATCTTAATGCGCTTACGGCATACCTAATCCACCCCTTTGTGTCCTTGCTCAACCATGGCCTGCATGATTTCTGAAATCTCCTTCCCGTCTTTGGAGCTTGCTACCTGCACCCCCACCCCCAACCCTGCCCAAGGGCCCTTGGAGAATTTGCTGAGATCAAACACCTTGGATGTTTGGCTTCAATTTCTATAGGTTCCTAGTTTGAAGAAATCACTTTTTTTAGTATGTGTGTATGTGTGTTTATATATTTAATATGCTCACTCCTGCATTTGTCTTTAATTGTCATTTTCCTCAGGAACCATGTGCCTCCCCAGTTGATTTCTCATGACCCATTTGCAGGGGCATCTGTGCCCCAGAGGGAGCAGCTGACTTAGATTATGCTTGAGTTTGCGCAGCAGGAGCCACCCCTGGCCTAAACATCGCTCTCCCAGCGCTGGCCCAGGCACAGCCGCCAGCCAGTGGCTGTCCAGCACTTGGCCTTCTGGGCTTAGGGAGCTGCTACTTCTAATTATTTCGAAATTATTTTAATTGCTTGAAGCCATTAAAAACCACACACTCAACATTTGCGCATTTTGAAAAGAACTGCCAGAGTCGCCTCAGACCAACGTTTCCACTGACACAACATGACTTCGAAGGAACATCAAAGGCTTGCAAAGAGACCACTGAAAGCATTCTTGCTTCCCCACCCATCAGGGCTTGACAGTGTGTAAAACAATGTGATTTCCAGAAGGAACTGGCTAATACCGGCCTTATGAACTCTGGGAAACCTGGCGAGGGCAGAGTCTGAAGGAGCTGAGAGTTAGTAAAGGAAAACATGGAGCCCCTTGGCTAAGATGTTGGTCTCACGTTATATTGGAAAAAGAGCCAATTTGGCCGTGGTCCAAAATCTATACTCAAAGCATTGGGTTCATAGAGTCTCTAAGGCTTTGAGGAGAGTTAATGTGTCTCTGGGGAAAATGTTTCAAATTCTAGTATAACTAGTGGGCGTGATATTGAATTCAGGAAATGGGATATACTGTGCAAGTATACTTTCTGACAGGTTCCAAATCTTCATGGAAATTTCAGCTTGACACGGGTGATTGTGGGGAAGAGTTATGATGGTGGTATAACATGCCTGTTGCTCAATATTTGGCAATCAGTATTGTTCACAGGAGTAGATGATTGAATGAGCTAACAAGCATGAAGTTCAAACTAAAAATAAAACTAGTCATGAGTATATCTATACGACCATTCTTTCTTCCTTTCTCCCTTATTTGGAGAAGCAGTGTACCTTTTCTTACTCAACATTTAGCCTTCAGCCAATACCCTGGACCCATCTACCCTGCCATCTTGGAGACTTTATTCCAAGAATTGATGTTTTCCCCCCTACATAGTCAATGATTATCTTTCTTACATAAATATTCCATAAAGTCTTTTTCTTTAATCCCTCTCATTGCTAGTGCCTTGGTTTGGGGCTTCATCATCTGTCCATATGAATTATTTCAATGTTATCCTAACTGAACAGCATTTCTGACAATGTAGCTTTGATGGAGCAGCCTTGCTTCCTCAGTGTTGAATTCATTCTTGGCCACCTCCTACCTCAGAGTCACAAGATGGTAGCCAGCAGGTCTTAGGTGCTTCCTTCTTTGTCACATCTAGCCAGAAGAAGAAAGCATCCTTTCCACCATCTCCAATAAAATAAGGGGAAATTTTTCTTTCACAGATATCCCAAATACCTGTGAAATACATCCCCTTATCTCTATCTCTGGTTTGCCCATCTTTGAGCTAATCACTGTAGCTGAGAAGGGGATAGAATATGCTTGTTGGCTGAAGCCAGTTGGCTTAAGCCAGTTAGCTACCATCTCTAGAAATAGAGATGGAACAATTTCAACCAAACTGAAAAACTGACAAGAGAAGGCAGGTGAATTCTCCAAAAGTAAGCCAGGATATGTAGGTGAGAAAAGGAGAAGGATGCCTGTGAGGTAGCCATTGTATACTGCAGGGATCTACAGAAGAGAATCAACAGCAGGGTCTCAGCCCAGGAACTGGTGTAGGTTGAAAGGGAAAGATCAGAAGTTAACAGCCAGAAAATTTAGTAAAGGCAGAAAAAGCTATCAGAGTCTATTAGTCAGAGCATGAAATAAGCCAAGTTCCTAAAACTCAGTTGAAGCAATAGCTACCTGAACTAGCTAATCATTAGACTCACTGGGAGAGTTGTTTTTGTTTTTGTCTAATGCCTTGGCCCCATTCCAGAGATACCAATTTGGTCTATCAGAAGCTCTTCGAATGTGGAGCTGCTGTGTGAGGATGGGCTAGCCTGAAACAATGGGTGAGCCATGCAGTGATCCTTGACTGGAATGGTCACCTGAGAAGAAAAAGAACCAGTTCCCTTCAGATTAAGTGCAGAAAAATGAAACTATACTACCTTCCTACACTATACAGAGGAATAAATTCAAAATGGATCAAAGGCTTAAATGTTAGACCCAAAACCACAAAAATCACAGAAGAAAACACAGGCAGCAAAATCTTGAACATTGCTCATAGCAACATTTTATCAGCTATATCTCCCCAGGCAAGAGAAACAAAAGAAAAAATAAACACATGGGACTACATCAAGCTAAAATGATTTTGCACAGCAAAGGAAATCATCAACAAAATAAAAATACATCTGATACACCTGATAAGGGATTAATATCCAAAATTTACAAAGTACTTATAAAACTCAACAACAAAAAAAACAAACTACCTAATTAAAAAATGGGCAAAGGACCTGAGTAGACACTTCTCCAAAGAAGACATACGGATGGCCAATGGACATGTGAAAAGATGCTCAGCATCACTAATCATCAGAGAAATGCAAATTAAAAGCACAATGAGATGTCATCTCACACCTGTCAGAATGGCCATCATGAATAAATCAACAAACAACAAGTGGTGAGGATGTGGAGAAAGGGGAGCCCTTCTGCTCTGTTGGTGGGAATGCAGACTGGTGCAGCCACTGTGGAAAGCTGTATGGTGATACCTCAAAATATTAAAAATGGACTTGCCTTTTGATCCAGCAATCTCACTCCTGGGAATATATCCAAAGGAGCCCAAAACACTAATTTTAAAGAACATAAGCACCCCTATGTTTACTGCAGTGCTATTTACAGTTGCCAAGACATGGAAGCAGCCCAAGTGTCCATCAGTAGATGAGCGGGTAAAACAACTGTGGAACATTTACACAATGAAATACTACTCTGCCATAAAAAAAGAAGAAAATTTTACTCCTTGCAACAGTATGGATGGACCTGGAGAACACTATGCTAAGTGAAATAAGCCAGTCAGAGGAAGACAAACACCATATGATTTCACTCAGATGTGGAATCTAATGAACAAACTGAACTAACAAGCAAAACAGAGACAGACTCATAGATGGAGAGCAGGTTGATGGCGAGCCAGTGGGGTGGAGATGAGGGGGTGGAGGGACTGAGCAAAAAGGAGAGGACACACAGACATGGAGCACAGTGTGGTGAGTGCTGGGGGATGGGGGTATGAGAGGCTAAATGGCAATGGGAAAAATACAATAAAGGTTAAATCAAAAATTACAAAGATCCAGTTTGATTTGCTGTGCCTCCTACCCTGCGATGGGGGTATGAAACTCAGACCGGGTTATGCTTTTCTCCCCAGTGGGAAACTCACAGCAGCAAGTTATCAGTCCACTTTTGAAAGGTCACACGCAGAGGGCTGGCAGCCACGCCACGTCCAGGGTGAGTGCCTCTTATTTCTTAGGTACACTGACTTGATTTATTTGCCTAAAATGGGTGAATTCAGAGCTTTTCATAATTTATCAAATATATCCACATTTTGTATCTTGTACATATAAATTGTGTTTGGCAATAACTACTTAAAAATGGGTACATATGTAGACTCTACTAAGAAACTAAAACATTTAATAAGATAATTTGTCACCTGTTTCCTTTTCTGCTAGTTAGGGATATGTTATATTAAAAATATTAAATTATATAAAAAAATATTGAAACTACAGAGACTAGAAAAATCAGAAGTGGAAGAGTGAGCTGGGGCAGTATGGCCTTCATCACCCTAGTTGATGGCATTGATGCAATAACACATTTACTTTCGATCAACTCTAATGCTCCTTCTTAGCCTCTGATAAAAGGGAAAAGAAGGGTTAAGGAACCCGAGGGCTTGGAGGAGATTTTGCTGTTTCCAGTAAGCAAAGGGAATGAAAATGGCTAAAAGAAAGCCTAGAACCCTCCAACCCCTCTTCCAGCTCCCCTACCCCTCTGACATAGAGCATTAGTCCAGGTTGGGTGAGGTAGGAACCCACAAAATAATGCAGGTCCCGTGCTGGCCCTCAGGGCCCCAGCAAGCGCTTCCTGCCCGAAGTCCTGCAAAGGGCATCATCACCTATGGCCACACGAACGGAGGAAAGATGAGAAGCACAGGAACTTTCTGGTGAATTTTCTTATGTATCTGTTCCGAAGCTAATGGAAGTTTTTTGGTTGTTTCCCTCCACTCCTTTTAAGGACTAGTACATCCTCTTTGGGCTTCTCGCCTTCCGCAGGGGTACACACCGCAAATGTTCTAACTTTCCATCTCTGCAGTCCTTCACTTCATTTTGGCCAAAGATCAGCATTGATCTAGGTTGTCGCCAGCTGTGTAACAGCTGTGCGATTCAGGAAAACCACAGTGGGCTCAGGAGGCTGAGACTTTATTAAACCAGGAAGGAAAAAAAAAAAAAGAGGCAGGTCAAAGTCTCCTTTCTCGCTCAACCTCTGCTAAATAATTCTCTCCAATCTTCGATGACATGGTATATGGTGAAATCAGGTTTCACACCCCTCCAGAATTTAATTAAAGAGCTTCATTTCTATTTGGAGGAAGAAGCCATGGAGATGACAATCTCTTCATGCTCTCTTTTAGAGTTAGGCTGGGGATGGGGTAAGAAGTTCTCCTTTGTTGTAGCATGTGGGCAAAGTTTTGGTGGGCAATGTCTTTTCTCCCAAAATTCAGGGACAGGAGGGGCCTCTACAAAGAAGTGAATTTGGGAATTAAAACTGTGTTCTTCAAATTGCCAAGGCTTCATAGCATGCACATTCCCTTAATACCTTAATAAAATTCTTCTCCTAGAGTCCAAAATGCACTTAAAAATTATAGAAAGGGCCTTTCTAAGAGATTTGGTAATAAATCCACTGGGCTGGATCTTAAATGGATTTATGTTTTATTTGTAATAGGTCACATAGAAGGTCGACAAATAAAGGATATATTCACACCAGTTACTATTAGCCTAAGATAAAGTAAAACATCTAATTTGTAAATTCATGAGAAATATATTCATTCCTCAAAAGGGAGAGGCTCAGCTGACTTTTTGACTTTAATAATACAGTAGTGGTCATAGTCACACAGTAAATAAGATGTCACACTTGAACATCACCTGAAATGATAAGTACAGGCAACACATAGTTCACCACCTTTGAGCTACATTGCTGTCATCTCCAAGACCTTTGTATGTTGGCACATTAGTGTTGGTACTTTAAAATTGTTTCCTGCTTGGCAATGTCAAATATGAAAATGAAAATCACATAGAATATGAAATGTAATATTTTCTTAGCAGTAGTTCCCTTCCAATTTTCGAATGGGATGAATGGAAGCTTCAGGGAAGTAGAATCCTGTTTTTTAGGAATCAGAAGTGCCATCTTTGGGGTGTGAAGGTGATAGCATTAGTTGGGTGCATGTTGTGAGATACACAGCGAGAAGAGGAGATGGGTTTGCTTCTCGACCCACCTGAAGCTGGACTGGCTGAAGCTAGGGGTACAGCCTGTAGCTATGGAAGAAAGAGTTGCTGCCCAACCTTTGCAGGAAATAAATCTGTTGACCTGCAACCAAGTAGAACTCATTTTTAAATCAGTCTATGCATTGATTTAAAAAAAAAAAAAAAACAAACACAAATACCCATCTTGCTTTAAGGATCCATGAGTATTTTATGAGAGAGATGGACATATGCTAAGTGGTGGCTTCCTGTTCATTTTACATTTAGTACAATGATAAATTCATATCTTTTCCTTGTTTGACAAGTAAAACTTCTGATGAACAGATGGAAAACAGTAGTGAATGCCTATGTTTTTAGCCCAGCTTACAGGCTGGAGGCAGTTTGAAACTTACTCTAATGTATGGATTTCTTTCTACATTACTCTGAAGACTTTTCTAAAAGAGAATACTTAAGCAATTCTTAAAATTAAAAAAGCTTTTTTTAAGTTCCCTAGTCAGCATTTATCTTTTTATTGCATGTGACTTTATTTAACTGCCAAAAAACATATATTAATTAATAAAATGCTAGAGATAAAACGCAGGGCCTGGGCTCAACCGCATGGCTGGGGCCTTTTGCCATAAATGACCAGTCATGCGCCCTCTTCAATCTCCCTTCCAGGGAAGTCGCTGCTTGGTCCTTTGAGCGGGCTGCGGTTAGGGAATGAACATGCAGGTTGCTCCATCAATCCAGATGGGTGCCGCCTCTGACCTCCCACCCACATCTTCCACACCCCTGTTGAAGTGCTCCTACCCAACTTACAGCTTTCAACAGCCCTGTTTTCCAGACCCACAGGTTTCCAGCTGGCTTGATACTTTCCTTTGAGCAAAATAAAATGAGTAGGGGATCTCACCTAGGATGTTTGACCTTGCTCTTTGTCTCCTACAGGAAGGGTATTGTATTTGCATATTTAAGGTGCCCAATGCCTCTTGGGGATAAACTACAGATGAGACTTGGGAACCTGAAAACCCAGGGAAAAGCTACGGGGTGGTCTTCTGGGCACAGCTAGAAGAGCTGTGATCAGCAATTTTCCAGTCACTGTGCAGGTAGGAGAAAGCTACCCTCTGCCCAGGTAAGAAAGAAATCTAGAGGGAACTGTTCCTGAGAAAGTTCAATAATGTTTAATGTGGCCTCTGATTTGAGGTCTGACTCAGCCAAGCTGATGTCCAGGAAGCTGACCAGAGTTGATCAAAATACTGACACAGCAATAACTGACCCAGAGAGAAGCACGTATGAGTAGCTCAGAGAAAAAAATTGCTCTCCAGCAGGGCAGCCCATGAGAGCTTGCTCACTCAAGAGGCAATGGACCACATGCAATGGCCCTTGGCATTGGCCTGTATTATAAAAACTGAACTTTGCACACACACACATACATACCAACATCTCCCTCCCTAAACTAGCCGGAGTGCACCCAAACACCTAAGTGTCTCACAAGGACATAATGCTAATGGACAAAGCAACGCTGGATAGGATATCTAGTCTATTCCCACACTGATGCTATGAGGATACTTACATGCAATCCTCAACTTGCTTACAATATACATTTTCAACATTAAACATGGATAAGCCTAAGCCACCTATCTCCAGACAAATTTGGCCTTGCCAAGTCTGTTGGCATAGGAGGACTTGAGCTCATCACCATGGAACTCCCTGAGGACCCCTGTTGCCGGGGGAAGAAGGGGATCTTCGCGGGGAGAGCTAAGTTTCCACTGAGTCAAAGAAACTAATTGTCAGCAGGTGTTTGTGACAGAGGAGAATTGGAGCATCTTCCATTCCAACGTCCAGCACCTCATAAACCCTCACATATGCACGCACACACGCGCACACACACACACACACAGAGTCCCAACCCTCACACACAGCCATGGTTGAATTTCAACCACCCCCTCAGTCAGCATGAGTGGAGCTCTGCTGGGCTGACTGAAATCTGAAGACCCCATCTGTTGATCACGTCAGGACAGGATGCCCCCTCAGGAGGCCTCAGACAAAGGCTTGTGAGGGTGGCTCATTTGTAACATGTCCCCACAGAGCAGAAGTGAACAGTGAGGGAGTGAAAAACAGAAAGAAGGAAAGACAAGATAAGGGTGCATGCAGGGTGAGCCACCACGTGGGCAGGACATGGTCACTGATGTGGGGCTCCTGAAGAGCCCTGCGAGGCAAATCTCAGAGCCGTCCAACTGATGGATAGACACAAAGGACAGGCATTTGTCTTGCTGTTTCTGTCACCCATTGGCAAAGGGTTGCTCCATGGGGTTTCAGCTCCCTGGCACTTCCAGGTTATTCCTGTATAGGTGCTAAAGCCATCGGCACGCCACACACCACAGAGTCAGGGGAGTTCTGGGGCCCTCCCCTCTCAGGCCTGGCACATGCACGAGGTGAGGTGTTGAGAGCACAAAGCAGGAACTCTTGGTCACAACCAGAACCAGAGGGTGTGAGGCAGTGTGCAGAGGCTTGGAGTGCACAGCCCGCCACCATTGTACTCCATTGCTCTCCTTCCCGTCTCTTGGGGTAATGGGTACAGGGTAGGGGGTAGGGAGTGTGAGCGGCAAGCAGCGCAGGAACAAGGATCCTCTTCTATGGCAGAGAAAATAGCCAAGGCCACTTCCAAGTCTTGATACGGGAGTGAAGAAAGACCATTTTCCTAGCTCCCAAATTGCCAGTGTGGCTCAGGGGCTACCAAGCTCTCTTCCTTGACCTCTCCAGGAAGACCAAGAAAAGCAAGAGGGCGGAAGGTATGAGAAAGGCAATGGTGGGGCTTGATTTCCCCAATCCTTCATTCATCTCATTTACAGCCTCGGAGGAAGCTGCTAAATGACCAAGCCCATTTCCTACAGACGCAGGCAGGAACCCACAGAGCCACTTCTGCCCCCTTAGGAGCTTAAACTCTCTGGCTGACCAAGGCTTTTTGGCTGCCCTTGTAGAGCCGAACCCCCTACCCCCTTTCCACCAGGGTTAAGGGTTCTCAGTCTCATAATCTGGCACCTTCAGGGACCATCTTTATAGATTCTATAGTGAGAATAAATTTTCCCTCCTCCTCTTCACCAATAACATGTAAGTCTGTTGTTCAAGTTTGAGAAATTCTACCTTCAAAGAAATGTATTATGTAGAAAACTAAAATATTGTCTATAGAAGAAAGATCACGTTGCAGGGGATGTTCTCAGAGAATTTCTGGTATTGGGGTTTTAGGGGACTCTACTAGGGTTATTGGAACAATATCCACTTGTTAATAGTGAAAGATTGAAAATATAAGCAGATTTCAGCAAAAGATGAAGCAGCTTGTTCCCAAATCACTGCACATTCCATAGAGTGGCTCACCTAGAGTTTCCATTTGCTTTGTCTTTTGCAAGTACTAATTTCAATATACTACACCTTCATTCCAAGAAACCATTAAAAATGTGCCAAGATTTGGAATCAGCCGAAGTCCTCATCAGTAGATGAGTAGATAAAAACGTTGTGGTACATTTACGCAATGGAATGCTACTCAGCCATAAAAAAGAAGAAAATCTTCTTGTGATATCATGGATGGGCCTGGAGAATACTATGCTACGTGAAATAAGCCAGTCAGAGAGAGAAAAATACCATGTGATTTCACTTATATGTGGAATCTAATGAACAAAATAAATAAAGTAGAAACAGGCTCATAGATACAGATAACAGCTGTTATCTGACAGCTGTTAGAGTGGAGGGCTTTGGGGGGGCTGGGTGAAAGGTGAAGGGATTAAGAAGAAATAAAGGAGAAGCAGCAGAAGCAGAAGAACTCATAGAGGCAGACAACAGCATGGTGATTACCAGAGGGAAAGCGGGCTGGACGGAGGTGGAAAAGGATAAAGGGGCACTAAATGGTGATAGAAGGACCCTTGACTTGGGGTGGTGAATGCAATACAATATACAGATGATGTATTATAGAATCACACACCTGAAACCTATATAATGTTATTAACCAACGTCATCCCAGTAAGTTCAATAAAAATTAAAAACTAACAAATAAAATAAAATAAAAATATAAAGAAAAATGCACTAGAAATTTGAATATGTTGGTTTCTACACTGCCTCTTCCAGGGGGCTTCTTCTTCTTGGACACCAAGTATGAATTTTGGGACTTGATTTAGAAAATATTCTCTTCATAAATGAAACCATTTGAAGTTCCACTCCAGGCTTGATTTGGTGAAGACCACAAAAAGGGCTGGGCTGGTCCTAAAGCCACGACGTCCAACGTGGCAGCCACTAGCTACATGTGTCTGCTGCAATAAAATACACACCAGATTCCTAAGATTTAGTACTAAAAAAAAAATACACTATCTCACCAATAATAGTTTATATGGATTATATTGTTAACATTATAATGTCTTGGACAGAACATGTTAAAAGGATATTATTAAATTAATTTCACTTACCTCTTTTTTCTAATGTAGCTAATTAAAAAAATTAAAATGACAGATGGGGCTCACAATATATTTTTTTGTTGCTTAGCACTGTCTTAGAAGTATAATAATCTAACCAAGTGTTAAATAAATATAATTTGAAAGTTCCACTAGCCTCCTGGGAAGGCAGCCAGTTTAGGACCCGAAGCCACTGTTGGCACTAAGCAGTGCTTTGGTGGCTGGGAAGTACCAAAGGCTTGAGGAGAATCCTAGACACCACGGAATGTGGGGGTAGGCGTGTGACAGATAAAGCAGCGTGGGCTAGGACCTGGGAAGCCTGCTCACTCATCCTCACTCAGTCCCTGACTAAATGCGCCCACCAGAACATTACGTAGCAGTTCTGGCCCTATCTACTCATCTACAAGATAGGGAATTTGAACTGCATTAACTCTAACTCCTCTCCACCTCCCCTGCTCTATGCTCCCACGTCCTGTTTGTTCCCACAACACAGGGACATGACAGGGGTAGTAATCAATGACAGCGACTGACCAAACAAGAGACCTCAAGCCAGCGTGAGGAGAGGAACTGTTGCCGTTTTCAGTGTTTCAGAGGTAAGGAAGTATGCTTCAACGACAGCTACCAGAGCTCTGGCACTTTGGCTTAAAAGATGAGCTACATCTGGGATATGCTAAGTTGAGTCAGCAAAGACTTTCTATTTCCTTGAAATGACTTCCTGAAGTCATTTTTTTTCACAAGGTTCCAACTTTCTAAGATGTTCTGCCATGAAGCCTTTGCTGTCAGCAGGCGTGGAGCCTGCCAAGCTTGGCCTCCCTAGGGCTTTGTGCTGGGTTCTCCACTGTTCCCATGAGGTCAAGAACCATGTACGCTACCACCCTTGGGGCAGTGAGACTCATTATTTCTCCTCCTTTGATCATATGCAATGAATGTTGTGGTCAGTCCCAGTGTCCTTGCTGAGTGAGACACACTCTCTGCTTATTCTCATGGGGAGACTGGCGACGCAGAGAGTTGCTAAAACAATAACTCTGCTGATTATTGGAAAATAAATATGCACCAAATAGGAAACAGAACTGCTATGATGAACAACAGAAGAGGAGGGGGGCTGCAGAATGCGGAGCAAGCCCTCAGGGATGTCAAATCATAGAGGATATGAAAACCAAGTCTTCAGTAGGTGCCTCTCGCAACACTGTTGGTTGGACCGCTCACTCCATCATGCACACATTTTCAGGTGCTCTGTTTGTCATAATGGCATTGAAGTCCCCCCCTTTTAAGCCAAATTTGTGTTTTCAACCAGGGTGAGCCACAACCAGCTTGTGTAAAAGAGAAAAACCCCAAACATGCATTACAAATGGAATGTTTGGAAGAAAGATTGAAAAATGGAACTCTAAATGGCTGAAGAACGAATAGGCCAAAAGACCCAAGTTTACTCCTACAGTGGGGGAATTGTCACATAGATATTTTAGATGCAGAGTACCAAGCCAAGTTCCACTTCAATTCTGAGGACCTTGGAAAATGAGAACAAACTTGCTGAACTCATGAGCCTGAACCCCACCAGGTTGTTAGTGGAAAACAGTAGACTACCTCTTCATTTTGTGGTAGTAAGTAAACAAATGTGACACTGAGGCTATTTCTCTCTGTAGCCCAGTGCTGAGCACAATATCTGGTCATACCCATGTAGGAAAGGTTAAATCAATCAATTGATCAAGTATAAAAATAAGGCTTCTAGGCTCATTGTTCTTTGCACTGAAGCCAGTCATTTTTACCTCAGTCATTTGCTGATTGTAAGCAAATATCATGTTGAGATGAAATACTATTAGTGCTGAGATTCGTATGCATAAAGATGTTCCTGGACCACATCATTCATAGGAAAAACTTGCAGTGAGTCCCCCATACTTCTTCTCTTTTCCTTTGAGGCCATGACTTACATTTGGGACATGGCTGTTCCAGGTTAATGTCACCAAACTCACACTTCCTGAACTAACCCCTTGACATTGATCACTCACACATCCTGGGCTTTAACCACACAGATATCAACCCTAGACAAGGCAACTTCTCATCTTTCTCTCTACTGCCACTGTTATCAGCAACCACTAGACAAAATTAAACACTTATTTCTTTGCCAACAGTATACCGCTCTTTAGCACTTATATTGGCATGAAGGTTAGTGGTTGACATATACCTCTTATGTACAGAAGTTTAAGTTTCTTATAGAGAGGGATAGTTCCTCTTTCTCATCTTTTAAGTCCCCCTTTGTATCAGCACATTACCATAGCACAGTGCCTTTGCCAAATAAATACTCAATAATGCCAGTTGAGTTGAAGAATTAGGCAACGTTGCTAAACTTGCACGTTGTCCCTTTAAGATGGAATTTTAATGCTGATTTTCTCTTGCCTTCTAAAGTCTGTCCCTCTGTGCTCCACAGGTCTGTATAACTGTGTTTCTGAGAAGGTGCCATCTGCTACTGTGAATTTACAGTCTCTTGCAGCAAATAGGGTAAGTAAATAGGGAAAGAAGAAACTAAATTTCTTCAACTGAAAAACTGACACGGCACAAATGTGCCCTGGAGAAATATTTTCCATTGATGTGCCCAGTCTTAAATGGACAAATTCCAGGTACCCCTTCTTTCACCCTGGTGCCTTCCTTCTGAAAGACAACCATTGGAAACATATGACTTGTCAACTGAGTTCTGATTTCCTGCTGTCACTCCGCATGCCCCAATCTTTCCACTGAGTGAAACACAGGAAATTTAGCTTGAGTCTTTCTCCTTACTCCATGAGTCTGTGGAGAAACCGCTAAGGTTCCCTTGCATAAATGTATTATGTTATTAGGCAGTCTATGGACTGTTTGGGGAATATCAAGGATGCTTCTATACACATAGAGTGCTCAGAAAGTACATCTTGAAAAGGACAGCATGTTAGGAAGATGAATCTCTCTCAGTGGCCCTCTCCCAATTAAGTTTCTGCAACCATGACAGCCTGGTATCTGAAAAACAATGTCAGGTCAGAGTCAAATATACTGAAGAGGAAAAATTTACTAAGACTACCCTTCTCTCCATGAGTATGTATTTACGAATTGTGTGTAGCATCTAAGAGCTTGTTCTCCGGAGTTAAGCCTACTGAATTCAAATGCTTTTTTTCTAAAAATTGATAGTAGCAAGTCCCTAGGAAAGGCACTTGAGTTCTTCAGGTCTCAGTTTCCCAATCGGTAAATACTGATAGTAATAGTTGCCACTCTCCCACCATGTGTGAAGTGATAAAACACCAGCAAGATCCCTCTCAGTCCCAAAGGCACGGGTGTTGACTTGAGGGACCTGAAGCCCACAGTTCACTCCCTGCCCTCTAGATCCTAACTTAATAGTCATTCTTGAAGTCACGCGATCTTCCTTTCTTGAGAACTGTAATAAAAGGATTCTCGCTTGTTTTCTAGAAGATCTCTTGTTCTCTTGGACAAGAGCATCTGTTCTGGACAGAAGAAAAGCCTACAGAAGAGTCTTAATATTCCAAGAGTTTGAGATCAATACACCAGCCACTTCCTTTTAAATAAAGGCTGTTACTGTCTAAAGTCAGAACCAAGGCCGGGATATGGAGGGGTGTTTATTCCCAAACTCCACTGGCTTTGTTAAAACCTATTCACATCTGCTACTGCACTTCGCAAAGTCATCTTGCTTTATGCAGAATGAATTCCAAACTCTCTCTGTCACCCGGAATTTACCACACTTCATAATCTAGTGCCACATAGCCCCATTACGTCACCATTTTATTGATGTATAATTGACACATAACATTGTATACATTTACACTTAATTTGAGAATGTATGTGCATATATGTATATATAATATACATATATATTATATATACACATGCACGTGCACGTGTGTGCGTGTGTGTGTGTGTGTGTGTGTGTAGAGGGAGAGAGAGAAAGAGGGAGAGGGGATCACCAAAATAAGTTAATATCCATCGCCTCATAGAGTTATATTTTTATTCTTGAGGTGAGAACTTTTAAGGTTTGCCCTCTTAGCAACTTTCAAATACATAATACAGCATTGTTAACTATAGTCACGAGGCTGTATGTTATGTACCCAGAATGGATTTCTCTTATAACTGGAAGTCTGTTTCTCAACAAGTCCTAATTCCTTTATGCTTACGAGTTCTTCTCTCAATCTATCTCACTCATCTTGAATTTCACTAGCAGCACCAGGAAGAATTCAGACAGCACCTTCAACACTTGGCTTGTAAATCTCCTCAGCTCAAATCTCCAAGTTCATTCTTTGCCAGTTCTGCTTTTCACACAACCGTAGGGCACAAGACAACCAAGCTTCTTGCTGCTGCACAACAAGGACCTCCTTTCCTCCTGCTTCCAATAACATGCCCTTCGTTTCTTTCTGAGCCCTCACCAGCAGCACCTTCAGCCCCACATTTCTACAAACATTCTGTGTGTGATTGTTTGGTATTTTCTCTACCACACTTTTAAAAAAAATAGCTGCTGTCCCATAGAATTTTTGAGAAATGTGCATTGGACACTTGCATATTAAGGGCTCAGCCTATATTCAGTAGGATTAAGTCAGTACCTCTGAGCCATTGTTCTTACTAATAAAAATGCATTTTTACATTTCTATAAGTGATTTGTGGTAGAGCCTCACAGATACTGTTTAATCCAGTATCCTGTAACTTGGAACCACACCACTGATTCTAAGATTTGCAATATACTCACAGGCAACTGGAAAGCACTTTCTATGTTTACCATTTATCTTTGCAGTTTGGAGCTACTGTTGGGCCACCCAGGTCTGAGCTACACTCAACTGCGTGTGAAGAAACTCAGAACAAAGAAATATCTGCTGCCCTCTTGAAAGCATGGTTCATTCGCTCTTGGCTGGTGAAGGAACAGGCTCTTTGACCTGCGATGTCTGCTGGATTTCAGCCCCATCTCACGTAACTCCCCTCACCCAGAAATGACAGGCAACTTGAAGCACAGGTGCAGAAAATCACGTCAGTCTCAACAACCTAAAGGGATGTGTTTGCATCTGCTCTCCTCCAGAGGAATCGTCTAGGGAGTGGGGGCAGGTTTCACTTGGGAACCTTTTGAAGATTACCTCAGACTCATTCTCATTTTGAATACCTTGTTATCACCACAGAGGATCTTGTGCTGTAAATGATTTCCATCCGCCTTTGCGGAAAATGACACGGTCTGTCCCACGAGCTGTTCGAGGAGTTGCTGTATCTCGTTAGTGGGGGTTGAGTTCATTGACACTTAAAAGCAGCAAAGGCTAAAAGTTCCCAGATTTGTAAATTCACTTCCTTTGAAGGTAGGTCTGAGAATTTTCTCACTTTTCCTTTTGTCTCTTTAGCTCCTTTCCCCACCCCCTTTTCTCCTTTTCTTTTTTAAACAATCAAGAACACAAGTAACTGTCACCTTGGTATCTGAATGCGGAGCTCTAGAAGGCTCTTTATTCTGGGAAACACGTAGGCTGAGAGAGCATTCCTGAAATGGAATCAACAAAACCTGTGCACTCCCAGGTGTGAAGTGGTAATTGCAGGTGCAAATCGGTGATGGCACAAACGACAGTCAACTGAGTATAATAAGCAAGCTGCGTCCCAAGCCTCCGTGCGGCTCCGCCTCTGGACGCATCTTTTCCCCTTGAATTCATTTGCATTCCTCCAGCCTAAGAGGTGCATAACAAAATGCTCCTTATGCATTTCACCGGGTTCATCAGTCTACTATAGGACAGGAATTTTTCCCTTCAGCTAGTCCGTGTAACAAAAAGGTGTGTGTGGGGGGTGAGCGTGCGCGTGTGGGAGCGTATGCGCGTGAGTACACACACACGTGAACTCAGAGTGGTAAAAATGAGAGGTGGTGCATATGGTATCAATGCTCTGATTTGGGTCTTTCAACATAAGTATTGCTTGTTTGAAAATCCTGTCAAAATGCAGGCGTCTGAATGATTTCCAGAGCTCTGGGGCCACACGCGGACCGGACCAGGAGAGCGAAAGTCCAGAGGGAGTGGGGGACGTACCCAGTAAGTGGCAGAGAGCTTGACCCCATTCCAGGCCGGAGCTGAGCACATGGCCCTGGTCTCCACAGCGCCAGTTCTGTCTTACCCTTGTCCCGTTCACCGAGCTTCCTTGTCCTATTCTCCCCCTCACCTCCCCCCACCCAAAAGCAAGCAAACAAAAACCAGAATGGACTAGCCCCCTCGACAAAGATGGAGGTTGATTAAAAACAACAACAACTGAGAAAAAAGCAAGAAATTTCCAGTTTCTATTTTTGTCTCCAGGTCAAAGTTTAGGCGAAGTAAAACACTTCCTGGGATGCTCAAGGTACAAAAGACAGGGTTCGTCTCTGTCTACCCAACCGCAGGAGATGCCCTGTGAGCCCACGCGCCCTCCGGGCGCAGCTTTCTACCCCGTGGGAACACTGGGGCTGGGCTGGCAGCTTTTCCTCAGCAGTGCAGGAAGGCAGGGCTCACCTCAAACAGGTGACAGAAAAGAGCTGTGGCTGAACAATAAAATTGCCGAGGGCATATTTGTTTTCTAGTGCTGTAACAAATTATCACAAATAAGGTGACTTAAAATAATACAAACTCATTTTCTTTCACTGTAGAATACAGAAGTGCAACCGGGGCCTGGCTGGAGAGCACCGAAGCTGTCGGTAGTGCTTCATTCCGCCTCGAGGCGCTAGGGGAGAATGTCTCCTTGCTTTTTCCAGCTTCTCGGGACCACCTGCCGTCTTTGGCTCATGGTTCCTTCCAACATCTTCAAAGGCAGCATCTCCAGGTGCCTCTCGGATTCAGGCTCCTGTTCCTCCTCCCTCGTCCATTTGGAAGGAGCCTTGCGCTTGCGTTAGACCCACCCAGGGAACCCAGGACAATACCCCTACTTTAAGGCCATCTGAAAAACAAACTTAATTACCCCTGCAGCCTTCATTCCTCTTTGCCATGTCCCGTTCCCTAGAGACCAGCTCTGGGGACGAGGATATGACCGCTTTGAGGGGGCGTTTATTCTGCTCACTGCAGAAGAAGAAAAAAAAGATAATTCAGAATTACATACCTACAGAAAATGGAGATACGCCAAAACATATGACCCTCAAGCAGAGAAAAACCACAACCTAGGATTTCAGTGCAAGCTAAAGGGCACTAAGGAAATAACGGAAGCCCTGAAAAAAAAAAGGCAGTTTAGATATAGAAAATCTTACAAGTGAGATGGCTAAGCAACAATGAGCAATGAAAATATCTACCAACTGCAACCAAGCAAGGAAAAAGTAATCTAATACTTTAAATTCAGCAAGTGACGTCCTCAGAAAGAAACAGTATATTTGCGAGGGGACTTGAAGGAAGTTTGGCTCTTAATGTCACCCCAACACTTCCTCCTCAAAGTCATACTATTTGAGGTTGAAAGTGCTTGCTAATAGTCTCCCTAATTAAAAAAAATAATAATAGGGAAGGATATTGAATGATAGCACAATCTCCCTCCGTTTCTGACTGGAGGGGGCAATGAAGGAACTAGAAAACTAGAGAACGGGAAAGAGCAGAGCGTAGCCATCTCACACAGCATCGGGCGAAAGTCCTGGGACGCGTGTTAAGCTGGGAAAGGACTTAAAACCCGAGAACGTTCTCCTCGGTGAGCGGGATGAATCTCAAGGGCGGGATAATAAACTTCTGCATGAGACTTTAAAGGTTGTCTCAAGAGGAGAGAGCAAATCCAGGTACTCTAAAAAAGTTATTTTTGCCTGACCTCAAACAGCCATTTGCTCAAGCTACACAAAAGTGGAGAATAAAAAGTACTCAGCCCTCCACCTGGACCTCAGAAGGAAGGGAAGATGAGAGAGAGGAAAGACTGAGGTAAAAAGTCACTCACACAGCATCAGTGTAAATGGGAGACTGAGAGAGAGCTGCTCAGCCATGAAAAATGGAGAGGAAAACAGCTTGTCGATTTCATCACTACATCCAGCATAAAAATTACAAAAAGGACACAGGACAGAGATATGCATAAAAACAACAACCTAGAAGAAGAGGAAATTAAGAAAAATAAAGACTAGATTCACAATGCCTTAATAGCAACTAAGAAAACTTGGCAAATTCAACAAAATAAGATCTCCAAGTTAAGAGGTTAAGCAGCCAAATGAGATGAGCAGAGAGACAATAGAGCTAAGGAAACAAACTGAGAATCAGAAGAACAGCATAATAGATATAAGAAATAAAAAACAAAATGAATAGTATTGGAAAAATCTATCAATAATATAAAAGACAGAACAAATCATCACAGTGAATGCAGACGAAGAAAACAATCAGAAAATTAAACATATTGGATTACAAAATTAAAGATGGACATGTATAAAAATAATTAGTGTGAAATAAGCCAGACAGAGAAAGACAAATACCATATGATTTCACTTACATGTGGAATCTTAAAAACAAAATAAATGAACAAACAAAACAGAAACAAACTTATAGATACAGAGAACAGACTGATGGTTGCCAGATGGGTGGGGTGGGGAGGATTGGGTGAAAAAGGTGAAGGGATTAAGACGTACAAATTGGCAGCTACAAAACAGTCATAGAGAAGTGAAGTACAGCTTAGGGAGCATAGTCAATAATATCATAATAACTATATATGGTACCAGGTGTGTGCAAGGCTTATTGGGGAGATCACTTTGTAAGTTATTATAAATGTCCAAATTAATATAAAACCGAAAAATAGAAAGATGTTTTCAGTAAAATAAAAAAAATTATTACATCTAAAGCATAAAAACCAACAAATGGAAAAGAAGATGCATTCATAGATATAATGTAAGAAAATGAACTCAACAAAAAGCAGCAAGGGTACATCGTGTTATAAGAAAATCTGATAAACAACATTTATCACTAAGACGTGTCCTAAAAATCAAGACTAAAGAATGATACCATTCGTCATGCAAATGAATAAGCAAATAATTTTCAAGAGAAACTGTCACTATGCGGTGACTTGAACCTTCTGCAGCTAATACCAGAAGACAACAGTATCAGGTTCTTAGGGCAAGGCTGACCCAAAATATCAAATCAGCTCATAGCCACTAAAATGAAAAGGAAGCCAGAAAAGCTTTCAAAAAGCATCACATGAGCCCTCCTCTAAAAGGAATTCCCTTCAGTACATTTATCTCTTATAAAATTCAACTAAAATCCACTGCACCTCAACAGCTGGGAGGATAGCTACAAGCCAGATCATGGTTTCTCATTATCCTTCTCTCCTAAAACTAATAATGATCCTGTGGGGATGTGGCTGGACACTGGTCTGTGGCAGGAAAAATACAAGATCAATCTAGAACTCTTAGGTAAGAAATCAAGGAAAATCTCAAAGACTGATGAGAACTGTCAAAAATGCCCAAGACCCAGGTTGAAGAAGTTCTCACTGGACAAATTTGGAACAATTTGAGCAAAAAAAAATAAAAAATAAAAAAAGCGGTAACGAGTTTTAATGTTTTGAATAAAGAAAGAATTCATGGGTTTATATTGATACTAAAAACAGGGGATTGGAATACTGTCTACAAATATAACATCATCAACGTGATAATTTATTCTACCAAGGATCATCAGTGGATGCTGAAAACATCAGATGAAAAATTGTGGGAGAACAGATTATATACATAATCCGAACATATCACCCAGGGGTCACGTAATTACAAAGGGAAAGGGGTACCTTTACAATGGAGAAATGTGGTAAATAACCTCCATAACAAAGTATTCAAATTTAGCATCACTGAGATAAATTATCCATGTAGTTCTCCAGAAACCTTCAAATATATCAATTTTATGAAGACTAAAGAAATTTAAAGACACATGACAACTAAATGCAGTCTATGATTTTAGGTTGGATAAAAACCAAAACCATATAAAGAAAAAAGTATTGAAAAGTATCAAAAAACTTAGATAAATTGGATTATGGGTTATATATTAAATAACATTATTATTGCACCAGTATTCAATGTCATAGTTTGATAATGACATTTTTGTTTTGTAAGAAAATACTGAAGCATTTACAGATAAAAATCAGAGGGGATGTTTTGGAAAAAGTTTCTCAGTATAGGTACAACTCTTGGATTAGCAAATCAGAAGGAAGAAGCGACACAGGAATATTTATTGTGTGTGTCATGAATGATATGCCATTGGGTATCTAATTCTTTAGGGACATACCAATGACATTTAAAAAAAAGTACCTGTTCTTGATAAACTAACCCAAAAAAATGAGGTGAAAAGCCAAATGATAATGTTTAAGTGTGAGGACATAAGAAGGATCTCAAACATCATCAATAGGCATTTACGACCCACTTCTTGCTAACTTTTTAAAAGTATAAACTTAAGAAAGAGACTTCAAAACATAAACCTCTTACAAGTATAAAGCGTGGATAGCGCTCATGTACGTAAAAGTCCAGTTGGCGAGACATAACTTGTGCACATGAAACAATTCAAAAGCAATGCGAGACATCATGTTTTCAAATGCCAAATACTGTGGTTTGAGCTAAAAATGTAATAGGAATTTTTGGAAGGAAGAGATCAATGTCTGATGAAGTAACTGGGAATGGGGGGCTTGTGACATTAAAACAAGTACAGAACTTGATCTTAGTGCAAAAGCTACCCACATGTGTACGGAGGAAATTCACTAATGGGGAATGTGTGATTAAAGCCAGGTTTTATTAATCAGGAGAGCTTTTGTGGGGGGAGAATTTTGAGGAAAAGTTGAAAGAGAAATGCAAATTATAGGACTCGCTAAATATATGTTAGAGAGAAAGTGACCTCAGAGATCATCTTTTTGGTTTCATATGTTTATGAGTAAAGCATATTGGGCCCTGAGAAAGGCTGTAATTTCTAAGAGAAAAGAAAAAAAATGGGTCAATGACAGGAGCCTGGAAGGGACTCCAGCAACCTGCTCAGCGTTTCTAAACCTTTGGGAGTATGGGACAGGGTTCCTCAGGATAAGATGTGCCTGTTCCCCTCCGATTGAATCTGAGTCCCTTAGTGACTCACATGACCAACTGAAGGCAGTAGAAGTGACACTGTGGGACTTCTGAGGCAAGGTCACTGAAACACTCATCCTTGGAGCCCTGAGCTGCCATCCAAAAAGTCCAGCTGCTCAGAGGCTACCATGCTGTGTGGAGCTAGAGCTCCCCTGAGAACAAGAAATAATATGGGGCGACAGAGAGAAGTCAGGGAGCGCCAAGACGCCAGACATATGAGTGAAGAAGCCACTTCGGACGTGGCTCCTCCAGCCCCAGCTGCTGTAAATAACGCTATGCAGGTTGGAGACGGACCACCAGTCCAAATCTGCCTTCGATTCCTGACCTACCCCTGTGAGTAAAATAAAATGGTCGTCTTAAACCACTAAGCTGTGAAGTAGTTTGTAACAAAGTAATAGATAAGCATGAACCTACTTTTTATTATCCTGCACAACGCTGCATGTCTCTGCATTTATGAAATTCCACAAGAAAAAGTTTACAGATGCCTAGGTAAAGAAGTACGCAGGTAGAAGATAGCAAGTTGGTTTGACTAGAATGGTAGATTGTGGGAGAAATAACAGGAGGTATCTCTGGGAAATAAGGATGCCAAAGATTAAGGTTCTTATGTCATGGAAACTTATTTGCCATTTACAAAAATATCCTGTTTCCCTTCTATCCATATACCTGATTGAGAGTCTTCTTGAATCTAATTGTCCTTTTCTGTCTGGTCTCAATGGTAATATTGGCTCTCCTCACCTCAAAGAATGGTTGTGATAGCAAAATACGGCCATCACCAAAGATCTTCGCCAATCATTTCTAGGTCTTCGCTTAACACGTACATGGTAAGATTGTCCTTCAGGCCCTTTGTGGTTGAGCGAGGCCATGTGATTAGGTATTTGAGTTGTGAGAAGTAACACATGTCACTTGCAAACCTTGATCTTTCAGAGCCCTGTTCCCCTTGGGCACAATGACTGACGGCTGTCAGAGTCCGGCTCCATCATCCAAGATTCCCAAGTAAATCTGGCGATCAAGCCTCCCCACGAACCCACAATAGACACTGAATATGAATGAGAAAGAACCTTTGTTCATTTAAGTCACAGAGATTTTTGAAATCACTAGTTACTGAAACATAATATAGCCTATTCTGACTGATGCCTCAACAGAAATTGAAAGCGTTATTGGAAACAGAGAAGTGATACCAAAGTGCGAGGTATTTTTATTACAAGGAAGGAACCTAAATATTTCATTCAGCTGCCTAGTGCAAGTTTTTATTGCTCCGCCTTAATTAACAAGTTATCCAACTTCCCTGAGTCAAATTTCTCTGTATAATAGTAATAATAACAGCAACAACAGCAGCCAGAGTATCCCCTCTTTATTGAATAGAAACTCTATGATTGGTAACCATTTTCTACATAATGTCTAATCCTCACAGCATATCAGTAGATGGGTTTACTCATCCATATTTTTTCAGACATAGATACTGAGGCTAAGGAAACCCAACACTGTGTCCTTGCCATTTCCTTCCAATCTGTGGATCTCCACTTAGGGAGGAAGTCTAAGTACTGTGGTAAAGAAAAGCGAGCCCGTTTTCTATGAAACCCATATAGAATATGGCAAATGTTCTGAACACACTGTAGGCTTGCTTTCGCTGATGTTTTATAGGGAAGCGAAAACCAGCCGAGACAGCTCTGTATCCAAGGCATCTGGTGCCCATGTGTGGAGATGTGCGTGCTTTCCCGTGTCCTCACGGGATGGCACAGATATTAATTGCTTAATATGTAAGAGGCAGAGGCTGGGAACAATAATCTTCAATTCCAAAGTCAGCTTGGTTTCACCTTCATGGGCCCCAGCATGGTGCTACCCACAGGCCTCTTGGGGCTTGAAAGCACCAATTCAGGGCTTGGGGTGGGGGGTGGGAGATGACATGGAGACCAGAGCATCAGCCCAATTAAGTACATATGGTAAACGTGGAGGCCAAAGATGTTCCAAATATCCCCGGCCCCACCCCGAGTGTTGGGTGGCCACAGCCCAGCCTGGAACCAGCATTTGCATGCAGAGATCTTAAATTAGAGCACGTCAAATAATTAACGCAGAGTGTTCCCATTTGGCCTAGGGTATGAAGACATGCAGAAGGGTTTGGGGGAGAGGACAAGAGAAACCCATGCTAGCGTGATCCCTGTCGGAACAACACAGATCTGAACAAAATGTCACTGACTTGGTCCAACACCGCCCCCCAACCCTGAGACACCCACGCAGGTGCTCTCTCTTCCACAGATAACCAACTCCCTGCCTTCTATTAGATCTCGCCCTAAACCTCAAACCTTGCCCTTTCTTCCCACCCTATCTTCTACGCTTCTGAAATTCCACGTTCTCCTCCAAGGCACCTCCAGAACATGGAGCCTCCTGTCCACACACCTTGTCTGGCTTGAGAACTCCTGGATTTCAACTTGAAACGTTTTCTTCCCACAGTAACTCCCCAGAGGTGTGTGTATTACACCCTGTAACCTCCCTGGGCTTCCTGGTCAGGAACACTTCCCTCATTCACACCTTCCATTAATATGAGGTTATTACACACTGTAACTTCCCTGGGCTTCCTGGACATGAACAGACACTTTCCTCATTTACTCCTTTAATCACTGAGTTTATGGGCCACCCAGTGTGCACGCTTGGCATTGGGCACAGCCACGAGTCACAGAGACACCAACCCTGTCCTTATGGCACTTCCATTCTGGCAGTGCTTTATCGTCCCCACCGTCTCAAACCTTCCAAGCCTCTACCCCCAAACAACCTTCCTCATATGCTTCCCTCTAGTTAGGTATCACCCCTTTTTGATGGGGTTCTTATAAGCTTCTATCAATTTCCTCTTAGCTGAATAGTTGCTATTAAAAGAAAAAAAAAAAAAAAAAAAAGACTAACTCTGGCTGGTTGGCTCAGTGGATTGGGTGCCGGCCTGCAAACCAAAGGGTTTCCAGTTTGATTCTCAGTCAAAGCACATGCCTGGGTTGCCTGCCAGGTCCCCAGTAAGGGGCACGTGAGAGCAAGTACACATATGTTTCTCTCCCTCTCTTTCTTCCTCCCTTCCCTTTTCTCTAAAAAGAAATAAGTAAGATCTTGGGGGGGGGGGCGGTGGGGAGACTACATCCATTGAGTGTATTATATTCATAGTATAAAAAATACAAAATAATCATTTTGATAGAGTTCGTAGACAATGCAGAGTGGAGAGAGCATTGGACTCCAAGACACCTAAGGTTCTGATCAGTCAGAAATTATTCATTACCTTGACAGACTTTGTACCAAGCGCTGTTTTAAGTGCTGAGGATACAGCTAAGCAGACAAGATTCTTGCCCTCAAAGAGCTTAGACTGTACTAAAGGGTATGACCGATTCGTTGCCCAGTTTTTCACACAGCTTTGCACCGTGCCCTTTGGTAGTACCCTCCCACACTGACTCCAGGTTTGGTTTCGTGACCTATTTTGGCCAATAGGCTGAGGCAGAAGTGACGCGAGAGGCCTTGCACACTTCACTCTCCCGAACTCTGTCTCTGACGTGTGAATAAGCCCAATCTAGCCTGCTAGAGGATGAGGGAGGCTGAAGAGGGGAGGCACAGTGCCCCAGCTGAGCAGACAGCCCTGGGAGGCTGATGCCTGAATGCCCAGCTGAGACCTGGAGAACCACCCTGCCAGTCCACAGACTCATAGGCAGTAGAAAACAGATAATATTAAATGGGTACTGTTGTGAGCCATGGAGTGCTGGAATGATTTGTTACATTACAGTTAACTCATGCAATAGGGAAACATACAATAAGCATGCAGAGGAAGGAACAAATCATATACATTCCAGATATATACAAAGATATAATAAAGAAATGGTATAATGAAGTCATGGAGAGTGATTAGTTGGGGAGGCTGTAAAGGGTTAACTTTACAGGTCTCAGGGTGGCAGAGAAGGTCTTACTGAAGAAATGACACTTGTGCAGAAATTTCATGAAAAGGAAGCAATTGTACCTCTATGTAGAAGAACTTCATTCCTCATAGAAGAGATAAGGGGATGGCTGGGCATCCACACGGAGGTGCTGAATAGGCAGCTGAAGCTCAGGGAAGAAGTCCAGACTGGAGGTCTACATTTGGGGTCATAGGATGAAGTGAGACCACTTAGAGACCACCTGATGAAATGTGCATCCCAGACATAGTATCTGGGGTTCTGGAGGGTATATTTCAGAGGTAGAGTCAGCTTCATGAAGTTCTAAAAAATCAGGATACTGAGATAGATATTCCTCCATGTGATGATGCATAAATAGGAGGCTCCGACTTCTGAAGTTGATTAAGGAATATGAGGATGTGAGGATGTCGGGAGTGTTTCCTGGACAACTGAAGACTGAAAGCATGGGAAAGTGGAGATTTAGGGCATTGCTTTGTCTGCAGATGGAGAGGTTAGGGCAGCAGGGAGCTGGCTGAGACTAAAGAACTGAGGATGGCCAGTCCCCCTCGCCCAGAGGGAAAAGGCTGACTCAGGAGCCCGTGCTGCACTTGAAGACTGGGAGGTAGTTGGTCTCATCACTGTCCCATTAACCAGCCATCTGGTTTTGAATAAGTCTTTCTTTTCTCAAGGCTTCTGTCTCTTTCTCTGTAAAATGAAGTCATAAGCTTTCTCCAATGGTCAATATTCTTTAAATTGCAAAGAGAAAACTTATTGGCTCATGTAAAGTACAGGAGTTGCTCTGGTCCATAAGGACCTCAAATGGTATCACAAATCTATTTATCTATCTATCTATCTATCTATCTATCTATCTATCTATCTATCTATCTCAATCTCTCCCTCTCCCCCCATTTATTACCTTTATTTTCAGGATAATTCTCTATGCCTGGGCCTATAGTATCTCTAACTTAAGTTACTCTACAGTTAGTATTGTTGGAAGAAAAAGAGACTCTCTTCCCTGATAATGCAATTCAAATCCTGGGGCTGAGTATCAATGATTGGGTTGCATCATGTCCAGTCTTGTCTTATGCACTACGTTTAGGAAGACAGAACATACTAATTAGCGAGGCCTAAGTCCTGTGCTCATTTCTGGATGCATGAGTGTATGGAGGAATAGGGTATGAGAAATGTACAATAGACATTTGTGATGCTCCTATTACAGGAAAAAATAAATAATAGCGCAAGGACTAGCACAGCCCCACCTACCTAGGACGATGGGCAGCTGATCAGTCCTGGATGCCCAGCACACACATGCCTAGTTTAATGCTCGGTCCATTTTAATAAATGTTACCACTTGAATCCTCATGACAACTCTACAGAAAGGCATTATTGATATCATGAACCACCGATAAGAGAAATGTATGAAGAATCCACCTCACGATGTTCATGCTTATCATTTAGTTTACACTTCTGGGTGTTGTTTTATCCATTTTCTCTTTATTTCCATCTTAGTGGTGTTAGGAGGGAGTGTCATGCGGAAGGGCAGGAGTCTGAGGAGAGAGGCAAAGACCTTCCTCTAACTTGTCGAGCTGAGAAGGGGTTGACGCAGGAAAAGTTCCCACTAGGAGAGGTGATAGGGAAGGTAAGAGGCAGCTGGGGGCAAGAGGGGGTGCCTTTCACCTGTTGTGGGGTGTGGTCAATCACACTGCAAACCTATCTGGGCATTGCAGCGCGTACAGTCCCCCTGCCTTGCCTTCATCCCGCGTCCTCCCAGGGCGTTTAGCCCACATCTTAGCTGCACTGAAGCCCGACTGGGTAATTCAGGCCCTTGCGGTTTTGCCTTCACCTTGCTCAATATCCTTGGCATTCATTCCCATGTTTCCACCCCTTGTGCCAATCCTGGCGCACCCTCCAGCACCAAACCCTGGCAATGCCCTCCCCTTTCTCTCCATTCCCACCTTCCTCTGTGCAGCCACATTTTATCACATACAGTCTTCCCAGAGACCAGTCTTCTGGAACATTCTAAACTGTACATTGTGCGGTTTCTCCCTCTCCTGCCTTGCACATGAGTGATCATTTCCACAAATGATAACTTGTCTTCACAAGCGAATCACAAGCTTAGGCCTCGAATAATATTATAAACCCGGTATCCCTGTTTCCTCACAGTGTCCAGGGCCCCAAGTGGGCCACAGGAAGAGTTTTCTGGCCGCTCCGTGAGCGCCTCCGGTATCCACACAGCAGTGTGAGCCCTGGGCCACGCCTTCGCGCCACTTTGAAGAAAGCAGACCAGTTAATTGAAAATAACTGGTCAATTCCATTCTTTAAAAAAAAAAAAAAATCAATTCAACCATTTGTTTAATTGAATTAACTGGTTAATGCAGTTTTGCTTATATCGAACTGAGTTAAAAGGAAATGACCTCAGTAGTTTTCGTGTCAGAGAAAGATTATTTCAAATTGGCAACTTGCAGTGGAAACTATTTCACATTGCCATGTGCTTTCTCCCCTTCAATGCCTGACTGTTTTATTATTGTAGGATTGCTTATATGCATGGTCAGAATGACCTCCGGGTCTGGATTCTAAGTCAAATGGCCCTGGGGTGTTTTTTTTCCAGACTTACAAGGCTGAATGGAGACTTGTGTTTTACACTTTTAATAAATAATAACAGGAAAAATCCTGTGCTATTTGCTGAATGTTTTCATGAGAAAGCTTTATCTAATTAACCCAATATCATAAAACTATGTTAAATAATTTATGTGTGTTTTAATTTAACAGCTGCAGTAATAGATTTGTGGGAGAGGGAGACATAATCTACAGGCTCAACAGCTTGCCGACTGGTACAGAGGGGACTTGAGAGAGAGAAAAAAACATATTTGCTTAAGCGTCTACGAATTAGCTCCTCTCTTAAGCCTTTTTCTCCATTTAGCCTGCCCTAAACATGGTAACTGTTCAGGCCTACCCACCGGCAAATTCATAGACCGACTCTCAGAGCCCGGGGGGAAGGCCAGCCGTGGAAGCTGGCTCGGATAGTCTCGCCCCGGTGTCCATCCCCAAAAGGTCAGCCTGGCTTCCTGGCAATGACTGGCTGTCTGGCCAACAGAAAAATAATAGGAGCCAAGTCGTTCTGACCTCTTTCATCTGACTCATTCCTCTTTGGCCTTCTGTGAACCTGAGGCTTGGAGTTACTTATTGCGGGAGGAGAAGAATCAGAAGCCGCCCCGGGGGGTGGGAGGCCATGGGCTAGAACAGGACAGAAGGGACCAGATACGAGAATGCCAATGCGTGTCTGTGTGGGAGAGCTTCAGGCAGAGGAGGGATGGATGGGTGCATGTGTTGAAGTGGGTGCTATTTGCCAGGCACTGGGCTGGGCGCTAGGGAGCTGGAGAGGAAGGGTGGAGAGGGATGAGGCCGGAGGGGAGACCAGCAGGTGTATCCGAAAGCAAGGGCAGATTTCCAAGGGAGCTCGCCGAAGAGCACCTGCTCCGGTGGGACAGCTCTGTGGAAGGAGGGGTGCGGGGCTGCAGGGATGGGCACCGAGACCAAAGTGGGGTGAATGCCAGGCAGACAGCACAGCAAGAGGGCACACGAGGTGCTCTGCGGGGGCTGAGGCATGGGGGCCATCGCTCTTAGTCTGAACGCAGCCTGCAAGCTTGACTGAAGCTATGGTTCATTGTCGGTGTCCCCAGACCTACTGAGCAAGAATCTCTTAAAGCCGGGAAATGCTTAGACAGTTTTTAAAGTGCTGGGTAGGTGATTCCAATGCAAACCCCTTGCTGAGAACTTTAGCCTTAGCAAGCTGCGATTTTGGCCGGAGCGAAGAAAGTAGTCTGATAGCGGAGTCGAAAAGCCTGAGCAAAAGCCCTAAGGAATTTGAACTTTTATCCTGAAAGCAATGGCCAAGCAAGAAAGGATTTTAATTAAGAATCCATATGATTAGGTGCACACTTCCCAAAGCTTGCTTTGGCAGCCTGCGGAAGAATGTGTGTGGGTGTGGGGGCTGAGGGCCGGCGCAGGAGGCTATTTCAGTGCGCTGGGCAGGAGGCGGCCGTGAGAGCCAGGAGGAGGTGGCGGTGAGGGGACGCGTCAGCTGCTTGGATGTGAGCGGGGAGAGAGCAGGGTCTGGAATGGTTTCCGTACGGTGCTCTGGAGAAGAAACCGCTCAGGTGAACGTGCTGGCTTCCTCTTGCTCTGTGACAAACTGCCACACACTTAGTGGCTTAACACCACACATGTTAATTACCTCATGGTTCTGGAGCTCTGGCATCCAAAACACATCTGCAAGGACGTGCTCTTTCTGGAGTTCCTAGGAGAGGAAGCGCTTCCTTGCCCACAGCTTCTGGAAGCTGCCAGCGTTTCTTGGCGCATGGTCCCACCTCACTTCTCTCTCTGTTTCCATTCTCACATCTTCTTCTCTGACTGTGACCCTCTGCCCCCCTTTTTAGCTTGTGATCACACTACGGAACCCCTGGGATGTCCTTAGGCCCACCTGGATGATCCTACATAGTCTTTCCATCTCATCAGCAAAGTCCCGTTTGCCATATGTTCTGGAGGTGAGGGTGTAGACCTCTTTGGAGGGTCATCATTCTGCCCAGCACAGGAGGCCGTAGAGAGAAACAGTGTAGGCCTGGGGAGATGATTTCAGTCTGGATGTATGGAAGGTCATATGCTCCGAGGGCATCTGAGCAGCATTGTCCAGTCTGTGACTGAGTGTCGAGAGTGCGGTATGCCAGTGGGGATGGGGGTTTCTGAGGCAGCCGCACGAGTGCAGGAGGCTCTCTCAGTTTGCCTGAGGTTATCATACATCATCACTCCAGACAGAAATCAGAGCCTTGGTGACACAGGCATCCAAGCGGCAAGGAGAAGAACAGACACTATACTCAAAGAGCACTGAGTAGACATAGGGAGTGTTGGGAAGAAACCCAAAAATTGAGGGGAGGAGGAGGAGCAACTAAGAAGAGGAGAAGGCATGACATCAGTGTCAAATACCACAGACAGGACAGAGAAGACATCAGGGAAAAGGCCCCCGTGGGCTTGGGCAGCGCAGAAGTCGCAGGAGGACCAGAGAGAGGAGTTTCAGGGAACTCTTGGGAGAAAAAGCCAGATTGTGCTGGGGTAGCAGGTAAAGAGAGGTGAGCAGTGAACTGAGAGATAAAAATAAACAGCAGACTTCTCTGTAAAATGTTTATGAAATATTTTAAACATAAGAGAAATATAGAAAATGTTTTAAGGAGCACCCACTGAACAGCCTTTCCAAAGTTTAACATTTTGCTGCATTTGTTTCATATTCTTAAAAAAAAAAAACAACAAAAAAAACCAGGTTTGAATGTGCGGGTCCACTTATACACAGATTTTTTTCAATAAATACTGTAAATGCATTTTCTTAATAACATTTTCTTTTCTCTAGCTTATTTTAAGAATACATTATATAATATGTATAACATAAAAAATGTATTAATTGACTGTTATCAAATAATACATTTAACACACACAATATGTTATTTGACTATGTTATCGATAAGACTATGTTGTCGGGTAGTCAACAGTAAAGTCTCAGTAATTACATTTTGGGGCTAAATTTATATGATGCTTTTCAACTGCGTCAGGGATGGGGACCCATTACCCCCACATTGTTCAAAGGTCAACTGTAATTACTACAGTTGCCGTAGAAATGTCGTTACCTTCTTTTACCCCATTCCCCTTTCTCCTGCCCCGGAAGAGTTTGGGATTAATCATTTTGTGTTTAATCATGTCTCTAAAACCACTACATATGTACTGCATCATTTCATGTGTATTGACTATTTCATTTTTTTCCTATGAGTTTTCATTTCTATCCATTTTTTTCTGTTTGAGTGGTATGTGTTCTTTTGGTTGGATTTCTGGTTTTTAAATACATTCGAATATTCTTACTGAATTTTCAGCTTGCTAACAGCTCCAAGGAGTGACAAGGCTTCCCTTTGTGGGGGTGGGGGTGCCAAGGCTCTGGCTTGAGCAGCTGAGGTTAGGAGCCATCAGAGAAGAGGCTGCAGTCTCCCTGCATGAGGTTCGCCCTTGTCTTTGGCAGAAACCCCAATCCTTTCACATGTTCTGTTGCACCCTACAAGCTGTGGCCCTGCTCCTTGGCCAGGTGTGAGTGTCCCCCACGCCAGCTGACCTTGCGCCCTCCCACGTGTTCCGTGGAGAGTCCTGCAGCCTAGAAAACCCCGGTCTCAGGCCAACCAGGCCGGCTGGTCACTCTGCTTTTCACAGAGAGTCCCCTTGCACAGAGCTCGGTCATAGTTATGAACAAAGAGGAGATTCTATATTCTCAGAGCCTGTATTCAGGTTCCCCAACTCAACATCAGGGTTGTTTACTATTGCTCACCCCCATAGTTATCAAACTCCAAGTAGATGGCAAAGAAATCAGCTCTTCTAAAATTAATTCCCAGAGACTGGCACATATGGGGCACTCAAATGCATGCATTTTAAAAGAAGCGGGGACAGAAATGCAGTGGATGAAATATTTTTATCTCTTCCAGCTGCACTGGATGTTTTAACGCTAGTTAGTACCTGCATCAGTTTGCAACATGAGGACAAGCTCTTATTTCAGGGAAGTCATTTTCCAGTTCTTAGATGAAACTTGAAGAGCAGAGAAAATTTCCCTATTTTACCCAAACTAAGTTTTTTTTTAAGGCATATAATTTGGAGAATGAATTTCGTCTTTGGAATTTGGTCATAAACCTTTCTAAGTCTCGCATTCTACATATCGATTTTCCCTGGCGGCATCACACTGAAATCTGATTAGCACCAGATTAGAGGACGGGGCAGCTTTTTTAAGAGCCTCACACACCAAATCCTCGGCAGCGGTTCAAGGGATCTCGGAAGTGGGCCTCTTCAAGGGAGCCCGTGAACCAGGCCGCTCGGGTGGCAGGCATAGGAGTGAACATGTGACAATGCTTGTCCAAGTCTTGAAAGTAGAGCATCTGCTTCTTGGCCTCGAAAGTGAAACAATCCAATAATTACAGTCCTTGGTGCTTTTTTTTTCTACCTCAGGAAACATTTTGCAACTAGCTAGCAATTTCCAAAAATATGGCTCAAGCAACACGTCTCCTATCTGTTCATGTAGGAGAGGGTGTGAGCGCTAGCGAGGCAGGGGCCTGCTATCTCGGGGGGCTCTGGCAAGGTGCTGCTGAGGACAGCTTCTAATTGGATAAGCATGTGGTGTGCTTTCTGGGTCTGCGGCCCCGAAACTGGCTTCCAGAGAAGCTGAGGCTCCATTTCCCAGGCGTCTGGTTGGGACAATTTGCACAGGCAGCCCAGGTGGGTAGGCACAGAAACCCACAGGGAAGGACAGCAAGTAAATAGCTCGGCATTTTCATACCCCTTTCTGGGAACTAGGGTTTTGCTTTCAGTTTTTCAGCGATCCCAGGTTTTTGGAGTCGGTTCAGGGAGAAGGGTAAGAATTCCAGGTGATCCACCCACTCGCCACTATAAGTAGCAGGTAGCCAGGTGTGGGGACAGAAAATGCTGCTGTCACCCATGGCACTCACGGAGTCCATCGGCAGGTATCCTTTTTGCTTAAATCAAAGAGGAACAAAAAACATTAACATTTGAATTGTACTTATCTCTGCTTTGGAGTCTAGCTGGGAGCCGCTTGCAGGTACCTTATTCAGGGGCACATGAAATATGGACGCCTCTTCAGTCACAGCCGGACCAAATTCTGTCTTAATTTCAAGACCTTGTATCCAATACCAGTAGTTCACAAATTTCAGGGAGCATAAGAATCATATGTGAGCTCATGAAGAACTCAGACTCCCAGATTCGGCTGAGCAGCTGCCTCTTCTAGGCAGTGTTCCCTGCCCTCTAAGGTCCCTCCTTTGTGCTCTTGTGCTACCCCAGGAAAATCGAAAACAAGGAACCTTGCCTATCTTCCCGCAGACGGTTGAAGATCACTATCGCTGGCTGATTGAAAGGCTCAGTAGACACATTTGAAACCAGATCTGTTGGACTCACTGTGTCAGTTTACTAAGGTGCGTGAAAACTGTCCAAGGCACAGGCAAGCACTGGTAGATTTTCACATCCCCAGCTCTCCCATGGACGGCATGTTGCCTGCGCACACGCCTGTCTGCCCGCCCGCCTGGCAATTCACTGCAGTTTAATTGTTCACCCCGTCACATCTCACCTAGGGACAGAGCCCCAGAGTGTAAGGACCTGCAAGAGCAGGAGACAAGGGGAAAATGGGGACTGCGGGGCTCCTGAGAGAGGGCTTTGTGGGGGCAAACCCAGGGGGCGTCCGAGATAAATACCGAAGGCTGGCAACAAAGCCTTGCACCTTTTTTTAAAAAAAAGAATTAATATTCAACAGAGAGGTCATTGTTAAGGGTACATACGCTTTTAATGGAATCAAAAAAATAAAATCAGATTCTTTTTTTTTTTTTTTTTGAGGGTATGTTTGGTTTGCCTGATGGGATTTTGTGATAAAAGTAGGCTTTATTAGCTGACATGGTGGATTTCTGTGTGCGTTTGTTTGTTTTAAGCTCCAGGGTCTCACGGAAAGATACATAAAGCATTTAAAAAATAAGAGCATTTTTACATCAACCAAATTATATTGACTAAGGTGTATTAAAATGAACAATACTTCCACTTTCTCGACTTGTCCTGAGAACAAACAAGGCACCCACGTGGCAGAGTAGCAGGTATAATTCCTGAGAGTTGCTCCGTAAGCTCCGGAAAACCTTTCCGGTACGTACTTCCCAGAATCACGAAGGCGAACGACTCCGTTGACCGGGGAGAAGCGCTTTCACAAGCCAGGCCGCCGGCTCCGCGCCCTCCGCCCTCCGGCCGCCGGCGGAGGCCTGATCGCGGTCAGCTGCGGGAGGACCCGACGTAGGTTCTGATGCGAAACTCCCTCGGCCAAACGCTGCTGGCGCGCAACCCCTTCAAACTGCGTGTTTACGGGAACACGCTTTCCCAGTGCGCGAGACTGTAAAACCAAAAAAGGAATTGAATAGGTGCTGAAGACTCGTCTACTAAAACAATAAGCATTATTTATTCACGAACACAGAAAATTGAGGAGGAGAAAAAAAACCTTCCACCCATTTCATTAGATGTGTTTTCATTTATTTTTTTTTCATTTTTATGCCTAATAATTATTTACCAATATTTGTACTGCATTTATAATGTTTTGCTTAGTTGGGTACTACTAATAATTGAAATTATAGCTCAGTTCAGAATAATTCTATTAAACCATTAGAGCATGCTGGTGATAAGGAATAAAAATAAACTTCAATTATATACATATTTTTGATGCAGATGTGTCTGACAAGGTGCTCAGTAAAGACGATTTTAAAGTCTAAAACTATGTTCCACTAGGAACGAGTTATGTAGCAGAAGTTGAAGGGATGTATAGGTTTAGGGAGAAAAAGCATGATGTAAAATTACCTTGTGCTAAATATGAGCGTGTTGAACATTTCCGGAAAGGATGGTGGTGGGTATTAAATTGCTATTGTACTTAAATTTCAATAGGTGCGCTGAAAAGATTAATGAAATTGTTTCATTTCAAAATGCCTGTATTTCCAAGATGTCATAAATTTTGTGCTTTGGAGCCGTTGTAAACTGAGGCTGCGGAACCTATGGCGTTAGAGACGATTCTGACTCTGTGAGCGGCTGGCTCTGAACAGCCCAACAGCCGGCGAGGCAGAAGCTCCCGCTCAGTGCGGGAAGCGACTGCGTTGACCAGCAGACGGTCACTGCCCAGACCCAGAAGGAAGGAAGAAAACCTTGCGGCGGGGGGGGGCGGAGGAAAACGTCGTATGTCTTCCAAACTATAGGACTTACATTTAAATCCAGCCCCTCAAGCGTGGTTTTCCATAGTCTCCCCCTGGCAGAGGCTGCTAGTTGTCCTTCAGTGTTTCTCCACTTGATTCCCATAGAACCCACAAATTTTGGGAGACTCGTGGGTTTTAAAATGAAGACTGTTTTGCAGCCTCTTTGAAGCGAAGCATGGGCATGTGACCAAGTTTTAACCAGTGCTAAGTACACAGAAGGGGCTCGTGACAGCGTCTAGGTCCCTTTCACACGGCCGACGCCAGCCCTTGGCTTCTCATTTGTCACCCCCTCCTCCGTCCTGCTGCTCCCACGTGGACTGGCCGCAGAGCCCCGGGAGCCACGTGATCGCTGTGGGAGTGGACAGCAGGCCCCGCGCAACACAGAAGCGGAAGAGCCAGGGTCCCCAACGTGGCGGCCATATCCTACCAGCCCCCGACTGCCCACCTCTGGGCCCTAGGAATGTGAGAGAGACGTCAACTCGAATGTTTCCTAAGCCATCGTTATTTAGTGACTGATGCTTAGCTCTCAAGTGAACTCACAGACCCACCTCTGTAGCCTGCCACCGCTGCGGGCCCAGAGCGCTGGGCTCCCTTTGACGGAAACACTTCTCTTTTGATGCGTCCTTTGGGGCTGTTTAGGCAAGAGTTGCCTTCATCTACCGCCTTCCTCAAACCCTTCTCAGGCTGGGACTGTGGGTAGTGACGGCTCAGAGACCCAGAGCTCCTCGCGCTCATCCACCTGACTCCCTCCCGGGCTCTGCTCCACGTGGAGGGGGCGGTGGCCCACGCAGGGGCCTGGGATGCATAGGCAACCCCGGCTGCCTATGAGAACCCACAGGGGACTGCTTAACTTGGACGGCTGCCCGGCCCCAGCCCGGACAAATTCAATGAGAAGGGGGGAGGCAGGCAGGGAGGAGGGGGGCGGGGCATGATTTTTTTTTTTTTAAATCTTCTCAGGTGGTTCTAATGTGCAGCCCAGCTTAAGAACCACTGTCTTGGAGGGAAGCCTTTCTTAAATTCTTAGCAGCACTACAAAACCCAGAAGGTTAACCACCTTCAATACATTTTTGGGAAAGACGCACAGTGGCACAGGCCAGGCAGGGGCTGCTTGTTCGCCAGTCACGCCTGCCTCGGAGAAGGACTTCGTCGGAAGAATTTCATGGCGTTCCAACACACTCTCCTGTTAGGAAGGGTATCTTGCCTCAGTTTCCTGGGCCTGATGTAGCAAATTACCGCAAACTTGGTGACTTAACATAAAAATATGATCTTGCACACATCTGAGGTCTGAAATCTCCGTGTTGGCTGGGCCATCACATTCCGTCGTTTAATCAAACACTCTGAAGATGTGATTAATTATCTACATTGGTGGGCTTTAAATCAAAGAGGTTACCCTTGATGCTTTGGGTGGGTCTCATCCAATCACCAAAATAGCCTCAGGAGGAAAAACTGAGGTTTACCAGAGAGGAGATTCTTCCGGAAGAATCAGCTCCTGCCTGGTTTCCAGCCTGCTGGCTGGCCCTGAACGTTCCGGACCTGCCGGGGTGACAAGGCCCCTCAGGGCAAGGAAGGCCTGCGGCTGCTGCGCAGGAGGCGGGGCGGAATTCGGGAGTTCGGAGCCTCCAGCTTCTTCAGAATGTCCCCGTGCTGATGTGTCCCCATTTTCAGGGTCCCATTCCTTTCCAATCAACGCCCTAACTTTAACAGAAGAGACTCCTGACAAGAGATTGGATATTCGGTCTGCTTTGTCAGTCAGACCCCTGCAGGATTAGACTTTGGTTTGTTTTTCAAATGAAATCATGCAGTTACTGGAGACACAATTTCCTTCAGGATAGAAGATGCATAAGATCCCTCAGGCAGACGTTGAGCTGGGAACTGAAAGCCCTTCGTTCATCATTTCCTTTTTCCCTAGTTCTTTAGCACAGTTAGAAACAACCAACCAAACCCACTGTACTCTTTATTTTAATTAAAATGTTCTATGCCAGCAACTACCTCGTCACCCCGAGCTCTGTGCCTTCCGTCAGCACTCGGTGACAGTTGCCTACCAGGGACAACACGAGTAGCCCTTTTCCCTTTGCATTCCACGGATGCCCACGCCGGCTTCTTGCTGCAAACAGGGTCCTTAAAGCCGCTCAATCTAATCAGATCACAGAACCCATTCCCTAAAATGCAGAACCAATTCATAGAACTCATTATTCATATCCTGTTTTTCTGGAACACTCTTGGGAGAGCTGGTTAAGAATCTGAGGCTTCTCGCCTACCTGTCCTGTGTCCTCCTGGGGTAGAGCAGGAACCGCTGGACTCTTCACTTGGAGCAGGAGATGAGGGCGGACGGAAGCTGGGTTGTCCCGTCTCTGACTTGGATGGTGCGAGTATTCGGCCACAGGAGGCCTTCCCCACAGAGGGCCAGAGCGTGGGGGAGAGGGCCTTCTCAAACACAAACCTGGTCCAATCACTCCTCTACTAAATTCCTCAGTGGCTCCCACTGCTCCACAGGACAGTCTTTATTGATATCAAGAGGCCTGCCGCCCCCTGTTCCTCCCCCATTCACACCCCGTCCCTACGGCTGACTTGTCTGGACTTGCTTGGTGCTCCAGCAATGGGATTTGCAGCATCACAATGTACATTCAATTTTCTTCCTTAGTTTTCCTGTATGAAAATTTCTTTCTTGTTCCGCAAGATTCATCGCAACTGCTGTGTTAATTGCGAGGCCTTCTCTAGCTACTTTCCTCTGCGTCCTCGGTCCCCAGCCCTCTTCTGTACTCTCAAAGTGCCTGGGTGTCTCTCCATGGTTACACATTTCAACTCTTTCTCTCTCCAGCTCCCCTTCCCCCAGGATTGTGACCCTCCCACCCCACCCCTCTCCCCCTCAGTGTCTCTCCTCCCTAGACTGCCGACTTCTTAGCGGAGGGTCAGCCCTGACTGCTGTTGTCCACCCCGCACATACCTACTCAACAGGTGCTCCCCGGAGGACTGAGGAATGAATCAACATCTGATCTGTCTACTTACAGGCTGCAGTGACCTTATAAAATAAGATGATCACAGGGCACCGAATTAAATGTTTCTCTTTGCGAGTTCCCGGAGTAAACTGGGAGGAAGCCTGCTTGTCCTCCTCGCGGGGCATCAGCTCTCTGCCTCAGGTGATTCAGAAGGAGGCCCTTTCAAATTGCTCTAATTGCTGGCAGAAGGGACAGGGACCACTTTACTGAATGCTTGCTTGTACTGGGCGCTTCAGAGGACTAACTCTTCCTGCTCTTCTCACAGAGAGAGTGTCTCCCTGGGCCAGGGCCTCTGCTCTCTGCTTTTCTCATCATGGTCTAGGGCCCTAAATGCAGACTTTGGTGTGAGATGGTTCTGCATTTCAATCCCTTCTTAGTCATGGGCTGGGAGCATGATCTTAGTAACTTGCTCCAGGGTCTCTGGGCTTTGTGTTTCTCTGTAAATCTCACTGAATTATTGGGAAAATAAATAGCTTAGTAATTATAACACCTCCATCGCATAGCAAAGTTTTGACTGATGTCAGGATCAGAAGTCAGACTGCCTGACTTCCACATGGACGCGTCTGCACTGTACCTGACCGCGCCTCTCAGCCTCAATGTCTTCATCTGTGACACGGGAATAATAAGGATATCCAGCTAAAAAAATTGGGTGGATTAGATGAAATGAAGCAAAAACTGGTTTTGGAGGAGAGAGATGCTACGTTTTACTTATTTTGTCATGATTTAGCTCATTGAGATACGTACTTTTTGAAGTGTTACGGTCTAAAATAAGAGCTCAACAATTCCCGTTGTTTCTCTCTCCATGTATATACTTGCTTGTATGTTTTCTATCTGCAAGAAATTTTAAGGTTCTTGTGGAAAAACATTTGCTTTTTTCCTGGTACCCAACACAGTGTCTTTGATCCATGATCTATGGTCCCCAGATGTTATTAAATGGTTTGTTTTTTAAGTTGATAGGATGATCTTAAGCAGAATCCAGACCATGGCAGTGATGTGGTTTAGCCGCAGATGAAGAGAAGGGCCCTGGGATGAGCAGAGACCCCGGGGCGGGCGGGCTGCCGGGAGCTGCGCCGTCCTGCTGGGGACAGGCTGCGGAAGCTGGGTCAGCAGAAGAGCGTCACTAGGGAGGGCGGCAGCAGGCTGGCAGTCCCGCCAGTGCAGCCATCTTCCCAATTAGAAAGGACTCTAGACGTGCTGTCTGCCAACCAGGGCCCCCGCCCCCCGCCCAGCGCCTGGCAGCTGTGGGATGGCACTGTGTCCCGGGGCCTCACCAGCAAACAGCCCTGGACTTGCTTCTGATGGCTTCGCCTGTCCCTTGCCCTGACCACAGCCCCAGAGCCGTGCTTGCTCTCCCTCTAAGGTGTGGGTGTCACTGGCTTCTTAGGTTTGTCGTGAGGCTTAATTAAGTAAAATGTCTGTGGAAGGACCCTCATTCCGGAAGCAGAAACATCAGGTGGAGCCTCAGCTTGAACACGTTCTTTTTAAGACGACAGATCCTTCCATTAGAGGCTTCTGTCAGTTGCTAGGTAGGCATTCCATTCCATACAAGAGAAAAATGGGGTCACAGTAGATTTGGGGACCAAGCATACCATGATCCAGATGATTCTTCCTATGAGGGGGGAGTTGGGGACAAGAGGTTGCAAACAGAGGCGAGTACTGCCTCTGATTCAAGCGTAAATATATAAATATCTACCTGTCATTCAATCTCTATGTAATGTGTTATTTTCTAGGTATCAATATTGAGTGAAGCATGCCACGTAAACTCCAAGATGTAAGTACTAGCCCCGCTTCACAGGTGGAGTGGAAGGAGCGAGGTTAAGTGGCTTGTAGAATAGCGCATGTCTTATACAGCATATTATGAGGCTAAGGCCCTGACCCGCTAGCTTTATATTGTGCTGGTGGGCAAGAAAGCTTTGCTCACCTTGCTGTTATTAGAGGTTGTCTGTGTGATCTCCAAAGCCTTCTAGAACAAGGCTTGGTAGAAATCAGTTAGATGGTAATGACAGTGTTCCCTCACCCCGCAGGCTATGCCCACCCAAGCATCCTTTGCTTATCGCCCTCTGTGTACCCACTCCTGACGTACCCCGCATCCTCACCAGCCAGCGTGCCCTGGCCTCCGCTCGGCATCTTTCCCGTCCTCTCAGCTTATCATGTCCTTCATGAAGGCTTCCCCTACTAAGTCCCTGCCCTCCCTTAGTCTGGGTATGATAGCCCAGCATTCTTTCAATCCTCAATCACACTCCAGAATTCCTCACTGTAGACTGTACAACCCTGTTAGTTCTATGGGGTCTGTTTCGGTTGCTAACACATGCCCTTGGGTTGTGGGCTTCTGGAGGGCAAAGTGGCATTGCATTGACATGCTGGCATATTGCAAAGGGTCCCCGGGCAGGGAGGGAGGAGGCCTGGCAGGAAAGGACTGTGGGAAAGAGCTGTGCTCCTGGCCAGAGTTCTCCTTCAGCTCCATTGTCGTCAAAGGGAAGCATGCAGTTGCTCCCATGACTCCACATCCTCGGGCTCTGCAGACATGAGCCCTGAATAAGTCTGTAGACCAAAGGGTCAGCTATGAGTGTCTAGATATTGCTTGGGAGCTTGGAAGGGGATGAAAATGGAAAAAATGCACTTCCATGGTTTAAGCCACCAAACCCCTGTTCCTACAAGGTTACTTCCTAACAGCACAGAAAGCAGTGCCATTGTTTTAAATCCGTGGCCTGCCCGGCCTGTCACCATGCATCACCCCTCACGGTCACTTTAACAGATGTCTCATCCGCTCTAGGACCTGCCCAGTGCCTCTCTCCACTCCCTAGCCTAGTCCATCCCTGCCTTGTGACAATTACTTTTGGTTATACAGGTTCGTGTTGTCTTCCAACTGAACTTCTTAAAAGTTAGGGACTCTCTTCCCTTGAAACTCCCCAGGACTCTGACCTAATAAGACCCAGAAGTAAATCCGTTGATGAACCACATGTGATCCCCTATTTGAACTATTCGGTTTATGGGCGCTGTAGGTTTTCCCTCATTCCCTTTCTGTTTCTTCCTGTTGCCCCTTGGCTGTTCAGTACCTGTCATAAAAGATCTTTGAGAGAAGGCACTAAGTGGGAGGAACTGTAACAGGCGAGTCTACTTTTTACTGTAGCTTAGTAAGGGGGTGAATTCACCTCGGTAAGACCCTGAGACCCTAGGATGCTGTTCAGACTCCAGCTCTGCTGGCTGTGCTCACAGTCCGACTCAAAGTGGGTCAGCCACAGCAAGAGGGGGTCCTGGGAGAGATTCCAGCACAGGGAAAGGAGACGGGTGGGAAGCTGGGGAAATTCGAAGATGAAGCAGCGATGTCAAATCTTCGTTTTGACAAATGTATCATGGTTATGTAATATTTTACCCCTAGAGGAGGCTGGGTAAAGGGTATGTGGGAACACTATGTATTATCTTTGCAACTTTTCTGTAAATCTCAAATTATTTCAGAATAGAAAGTTTATTTTAGAAAAAGTGGGCCAGAGTGCAAATTTTAGTTTGGCTAGCAGTCTCATATTGCATGAACATTCTTACATCTAGTTATATCTTAACAATTTGTAGAAAAAGAATGAAAATGAGAACTGCAGAGAAGTTCAGAAACTATTCTGTAAAATAACCATTGACAGGCAACAGCAAAGACAAAAACAGAACAAAATATGGACCTAGAGGCAGCTAGGGTCAGGGGAAAGAAGGGTTCAAATGTGAAGCCAGCATTGGCTGGGTGGCTCTGGTGGTCGGAGCATCATCCCATGCACTAAAAGATTGTGGGTTTGATTTTCAGTCAGGGCACATGCCGAGGTCATGGGTTCGATCCCCAAACAGGGTGTGTATGGAGGCAACAGATTGCTGTTTCTCTCTCATATCGATGTTTCTCTCTCTGTTCCTAAAATCAGTAAAAACATATCCTTGGGTGAGGGCAAAAGACTGTGAAGCCAGACTGGTCACTTGGGACAGGTGGCCAGCGCAGCGACCACTGGGCTCAAAGTTAGGACACAGGCTACTTGTCAGCTCTGACTTGAGCACGTCACCGGGCCTTCGTTTCCTCATCTTAAAAATGGCCCCACCCAACTCACAAAAATAAGTAAAAGAAATCCTTACACAAAGCAAGTTGTTCTATTTTCAAAATTTGGTCATTTTTGCTCAAAAATTAAAGAGTTCCTCACCCAGGGGCTGGTTACCATCAAAAACCTCAAGGCAGCAGGTCTGATTCTGCATGAGCGTTTTCACTTGCACTTGGCAAGTGTCTGCTTCCTCTTACAAGGATCTTCATGCCAAAGCCAAAGCCATTTGACTTCTAAATATAGTGTAACAGATGTGAACGAGGACTGTATTATTTTCAGCATTACACACAAAGGGTCTTTCTTTTACCCTCTTAAGCCAGACACCAGTCCAGTTCTGGATAGGCTCAGCCACTTGGTCACAGGAAAGGGGGTCGCTCTCTACCTTTTTTCAAGCACCAAAGCTTTAGCTAACTTATAGCAGATTCTCTTAATCCGGGACCCAGGAACCAGTGTCTATGCCTAGACTCTAGAGATTCATCCACTCCTTAAAGCTGAATGTGCCATTCATGTAGAAGAGTTCATACAGAATGAAGTATGTCCAGTACTTCCTTCTATGGAGTGGTTTCATTCACCTTGCCGAAGTCCACAACTAAAAAACGTTAAGCAGCACCACTTTTGACCTACACTACTTTCCATGGCAAAAAGTCATGCTTTTTAATAGTATTTTATTCTAAAAGAATATAGTAACTATAAGATACTATTTTAGGTAAAGGTTCGGTCACCTAAAGGTCTCACACTAAAAAAAAATACCCAGATAATGGCTGGCTGGCTGATTACACTGTTTTGACCCAACGTATTTCCAGGGTCACCCCTCAAAGCACTTAGGCTCGTTACTAGTGTTTCCTCCCAGCTGTGGCAGGGAGTCTTCCTTTTCTGGAAACTTGCAGCCACCTTTGTTCATCAAACCACCTCAATTTAAAGGACCTCTCAGGAAGACCAAGGCGACTCTGGCTTTTCCTGCCCTTCCAGTCCTGGCCGTGTTTCTCATGGCACAGGCACGGCTACGGCTATCTGGTTGGAAGCAGGAGCATGCCTAGCTTCATGTGAGATCTTCGGGCGAGCAGCGCATTAAGGGTCCCAAGTGCAATTGAAATGTTTGGCCCTGGGTGATCTGAATGTCAGCAGCACACTAATTCTTTTTGTTTCAAGCTCCCCTTGAAAGTGGCTTACTCACCGTCTCAGGCTGTTAGCTAAGAGAAAGGTGGTCTGTAACTAAAGCCTAGAGTAAAAATTTCTCTTGGTGTTGTATGAACGAACCCAGTTATAAGAATAGAAATAATTGTTTCACACTTCTTTGGATGTTCTTCATTTCAAACATAGTTGAGATCTTAACTTTGGGATATTTTAATTTCTCCAGCAATTTAATTTCCCTCTGAAGAATGACCCAAAGTCAAAGTTTAATGTGGTCCTTTGAGATAAAACATGTTAATAGACTGTAGAAGACTCACTGAAGTGCTGCCCGAGCTCACTTCCCCCGTTTGGCAGGTTACATGATCAAATATAATACTAAAAGACTAAAGGCTTGTGGCTCTTTTGTATATATTTAAAACACACAGTAGGAACATAAGAACATCTCAAATCATTTAGAAGAAAAAAGGGTTATCAACCAAAATCTTTGGAAATTTCATAAAATTTAAATATCGGCAAACATTCCAACCAAAAAGAAAAAATTCCAACATTTGGCTATGGAGGGCACTTCACACGTGAACCAAATGGTGTTATAACATTTTCCTTCAGGGAAACTAGCCACTAAACCCCATTAGAAAGAATACAAGAGCAAAAATGGAGACATCCCCAAGATACCACGTATTCGATTGGAACATTCTGTTATGAAGCGCTCATCTACCACGGGCTTTCCTTTCCATTGCATACATTACTGTACATTTCTACAATGCAATGTTGAAACAGCCTCCAAGTTTTGCAAAGTAGATTGATGTCCATTCTACAAAAATATTAACTTACAGTACATAACACTGAATAATTTTAATCTGTACATATTTTCCCTCCCACAATAGGTGACACACGTCAGTTTGTACAAGTTAGACAAAAACCATCTGGTTGTTTACATCTGGATTAAGAGTCAAAAGAGATCAACCAGAAGTAACGGGGTGGGTATAGTTTGAGAAAGTATAAATACAGTGTAATAGTAATTGTGGTTAACAATATTCAGCTCTTAACAAAGTGATACAAAATAAATCATCTTAGATTTTTGACTGCAAAGATCTAGCTGCGAAGGTTCTGCCAAACAGTCGACCAACTGATCCAAAAGGTTAAGGCTGACTTGACTTAGCAAGCTGCAGCGCAACCAAAAACATTGGCGCAGTTCAGAGCTCTTCAAATGCATAGCTTCAGTGTTACACGCACATTAATTATATTCCTTCAATTAGTTAATCCTCTAGACAGTTTCCTTTTTGTTTTGCATGCATCCCGTTCCATTTTCATTAAGGGCATCTCTTCCTTGGTCAATCATGTGCTTTGCTTTTCAATTTGCTTTTGTGATTTTTTTTGTATGTTTTGTTTGTTAAGCTGTCAATACCTCCAACACTTGGAAAATGAAATATAGATGTGGTTTTACTTACAGAAGAGAATCAGAGTTACATGGATAATGCCAAATGAAATGAAATAAGTGTCAGAAACAGTTTATAAAAATGGCACATTTATTGCTACAGAACGGTCATGTACATGACTTCATCGAATAACTACAGATGGGAAACAGGTAATGGCCTAGACCAAGCTGGGTTTGTTTTTGTCTTGAAGGAACTCCAGCACACAACCTGTTTGGACACTTCTACAAATCAGAAATACACCAAAAACATGAAAAAATCGAGGCACTCAGCCACACATTGAAAACAAGGTGTAACTGTTTATCTTTTTTTTTTGAAATATTTTCCCTTTTTTTCTTTTTTTAACAATTTTTTAAGTTTTTAATGCTGCAGCTATGTGTATAGTCGCAAAAAATTTCCCCGCTGCGACCTACAACTAAAAAAAACAAACAAACAAAACAAAACAAAAAACAAAAAAAGCTACCATACAGTTTCATCTCAATAACACATGGTAAAATAACATCTTTTAAATAGTAAAATAAAGTAACAAACTTTTACTCATAATGATTCCAAAAATCTACAAAGAAGAAATATTCAGAATCTGACAATTTTTTTTTGTAATATTCATGGTATAAAAGGATTGCTCCTACGAAAAATAAGCCAAATATATTTTTATTTTTAAATTTAGTTTTTTTTTTCTTACTAGGGTGTACTACAGTCTATTTTATAGCAAAAAGAGCACTAGACAAACAAAGCTTTATAACAAAAAGCCAGGCACTGATACATGGTAAATCTCTGCTTTTTTTTTTTCTTATCTTCACTTAATTGCATCACAAGTAACAAGAATGAAAAAGGCCACAGTTCATATATTTTCACCATTACATATGTCTATAATACTTGAAATGAGGATGGCAAAACCAGCACTGCACAAAGATGAGCCCACTTCAAGTCCCATGAGAAAGAGCATGTCTCTAAAGAAAAACAAACGAAACCAAAGCAAAAGAAAACACGAGGCCTAACGGCCTTGGTGCCCCATTGTGTTGGAATTCATCATATTCCATCTTGACTTTTTTTTGTTTCCAGTCAGCCAGCAGACTAAATTTTTGTGCTTGTTTATGCTGAAATTGTTTCGTTCCTGACTCAAGTTCACTTTTGGACACAGATCATATTCTGCCTGTTGGATCCAAGACGAAAATCCTCTTAACCCCAAGTCTTGGTTCAACGCCCTCCCCAATCCCGAACCCCTCATCAAAATAAAGATCACAAATTAAAAAAAAAAATCAAGATATAGGAAAAAAGCGAAAAACAGAAAGGAATTGGAAGACTGAATCAGAACCAGTTGCGTTACTGGGTGGACTGACAGTTGTATAAACATTAGTGTTCCTTGCAGCTACACAGAAGACAAATGGTAAAACTTTCTAGATGAACAGATCCCTATTCTGCATATTCATAAATTACTTGAATGTGGAGGTGGATCAACTGTTCCAAGTTGCTTTTAATGTCCAAGTGTCTTAAACAGATCCCCAGCCTATGTATCATCATATATATATAGCGTAGTATGGACCCTTATGACATTTTTGTATAGTTCTTTCATCCTGTCTTCTGCTAAATTTCATTCTGCAAATCCAGCGCAGGATACCAATATCTTACCTGGGTTTGACAATTTACAAAACAACGAGAAAAAAAACACACTAAAAAGGCCACATTCCCTTTCGTCTTTTTCTGTTTTTTTTTTTTTGTGGTTTTTTTTGTTTTTGTTTTTTTCAAATGGGGATACAACCCAATTGATACAGGTGGGTGCAGATCATGTTTCCCCACAGAGCACAAAGTAGCGAGCAGCTTTTGGGGGCTGTCAGAGAGTTTTCCACTTACTTCCAAAGGGAATTCAACAATAGAGGTATTACATTACTGAGTAATGAATACATCAAAGCTGGTGAACAGTTACGTTGCAGCTTTTACTCGGTTTTAGTGAGAACAAAATATAAAGCACCAATTTAAAAAAAATCAAATAACTACAATTTAATTTTTTGCTTTGTTTACAGATTTGAAAAACCTTAAATCACCTCTATTAAGCACCTTTATGATAACATGTATCAAAAGTGCCATTCTTAAAATGTACATCGATGCAGGGAGTGTTTCCAGTTCCCTAAAGAGTAAACACCGTATTTTCTTCTGTACACTTATCCTGAATGTGATCGAAGTATACCTGCTTCCTATATAATATTGTTCCTAGGGATACCCGCCTTGGTAGACTATACAAAATGAGTGCAGAATGTACCACTAAAAGGAAATCTTTACATACTGAGGGAACAAGTACACATGGTTTCCATTATTCAAGAGGAGGGGAGCATATACAATATTGTCTTCCACGCCCTTCTTTGAACCCCTTTGTTCGTACGTTTCACAGGAAAGCCTCAAAATAACTTTTCATGGAGTTTGATTTCTGCTCTTCTCCTAAGGTTTTAATCCACCTCCACATTTTAGGAACTTATCAACAAATCAAAGTATTTTAGTTTTATCGCTACTGAACATATTTACAGTTTTCAACACACACACACAGCTAATCAAAATGTTTATGGGTTTGTAAAAGATGACCACGTGGTAACTATCTTATTTGTTCTTACATTTTCAGAAATGAACATAAAAATTCAGATTCTTGTAGCTCACTATTTCATTTAAATGAGACATTTTTAAACCACAGTTTAAAAAAAAAACAAAAACCAATACAATGTATTAAAACACATAATAACAAGAGTCTACGTGTAAAAATATAACTTTTACATACACAATTTCAAAATAATGATACGTTTGCCATTTGTTGCATAAAATTTACAAATGTATTTCATTACTATATAACTGGCAAAACAGGAGAACAGATGGAACATTTAGACCATTTTGATGGATTTATGGCATTTACTCAGTGCTGATAGGTGGAAAAAACTACTTGAACAGGGATTTTTTTTTTCTTAATACATGCCAAGATTGTGTGGCTGTAAAATAGAAACGAGTTAGAGACAAAAGGATGCTGACAAATACTTAACTAGGAGCACTATTTGTTTACTGCACTATACACCAAAGTCAATCAGTATAAAGATTCACGATGGAAGTTGGTTCAGTTGTGCCCAGACGTCAAAGCTAGCTATCTGATGAGTTGCTGTGCCATAGCTTGATCTACGCTTCTATCAAATATGTTAAGTATAAACTTCATTCATACTGGCCAGAGAAATACTGCACTACCCCTCCTCAAGAAAGTGCAACTTAATGCTTTAGGACTTATAAGGCTTGTTATAATGCTGCATGATGATTGAATATTGGCATTTTTCAGACGAAGGAGGAGGCAGTTAAGTCATCTACATCTTAGTAAACCCATTTTGAAAAAAAAAATCAAGAAAGCAACAAAATCAATCAGCTCTGTCACACTACTTGCAATTTTCTCATTTTAATGGTTTTTGAACTTTACTTGTTTTTTTTGTTTTTGTTTTTTTCCAAAAATCTGACCATGTATTCAGAAACGCCTCACTGCACACTACTTCGGCTACACATGTAGGTAACACTTTAATCATTTTGTTAAATCACAGCCACTTTGATTATGTTATGTTTCCGATGATATAAACATTGGAAGGCACAGTGGTAACATTGTAGCATTCTAACCTTGTACCTCTGAAAATCCCAGAATAGGGTCACAAATGCAACATTACAATTCAGACAAACTCTTTTTTGCCATGTCTTAGTAATGCTGCTTGTAATATCTACACATGATGTGACTTTTAAGTCCTGTGTTCCCAAAAGACTGGAGAAACAACTTTCTACTTATTTATGAATGAAAAGCAACATCAGGGTCAGCATTTCATCCTGCACCGCCCCTCCGGAAGCAGAGTTGGCACTACAGGTTACAATAACAAACCGGGAAGAAAGGACAGAAGTAAGACCAAAAAAAAAAAAAAATCCATATTTACAGTAAAATCTTTCTTTTAAAAAAGTTAATCAGTACTATTTTTTTTACAGGAGAAAAAAGTCTGAAACAAATGAACAAAAGCTTACCATAGTCACTAAATTTTTAATATATATTTATATATATATTTATATATATATTTGTCATAGGTCTATAAGATCCATCTGTTCCTCCTACCCTAAGGAATGGCTAATGTCATCACTTTGCTGTCATCAGGACGTTTGCTGGTTTTGTTACGAGGGCAGCCGAGCTTCCCTTATTCACTATCCAGTAATTATAAACACTAGCTGACTTGAATACCAACAAAAACGTTCATGTAGTTTTCTTCAGAAGTACACTTTTTCATTATTGCAAGTTTACAATTTTTAAATTAAATATTTTTTTCAGACTTACAAATTAATTATATTTTTTTTTTTCCAAAAGAAGTTTAGGCACAAATGCATTGTTCCACAGTGTGGAAAGATTGCCATTCAGTCTCTGGGCCGCGTCCCAGCCTGCACACGCTGCTTTGCACGTTCTGAATGATATGTTAAAGAGAGTCATCCTGCAAGTTGCACTTTTTTTCTTTCTTTTTTTTTTTGTTTGTTTTTCGGTTTTTTGATAATTGGGAATGCTGAAACCTCTTGCGTCTGCGATTCATAACTACTCAGACTTGTCTTATATTACAAAAAAAGGGGTTAAGGAGAAGTGTTTATGTGGGCTTAAGATAATACAGCTGTTAAGGAAGTGGTCTCTTGTATTAATGAAGCAATGTGGCAACTTGGACCTGCGAAGAAAAAAAAAAGGAGGAAAATTAGTTAACACATTGATAACAGAACAGATAAATGTTTTATTTACAAAACCTTTTTGTTAAGGGGAAAATCTGTTAATTTGGGGAAAATGTGACCATTCTGGCCACTGCCCTGGCGGGAGTAACAAAGGGAGGATGTCAGACGCAGCTGAAAGCACACTTGCCCTTTACATCTGTCCCATGTGATTCGACGCGTCTCCCATTCCAGGGTGGGGGCCCGCCAAGGACAGCGGGGGCGGCTCCGAGGACACCTTCTCTTCCTCCCTTCTTTTCAGACACGCGGCTTTCGGGTTCAGATTCCTTTCTGTGGAAGAGGAGCGCAGGCACTTAGTGAACGCCCAGGCAGCCGGCGGCGGGCGGAGGTGCTCTGCCGATGGCCCCCGCTCGCAGTGTTTACACTACGGGACAAAGGCCGGCTCGCAAGTGTGCACCGCGGAGACTCCTGTGCTCAGTCACCAGGAGAAGCTGAACTGCATGGAGCACCTGCAGAGCCACTTTACAGTGTAACAAAGTGGGAAATGCAAATATACTAAGCTCCGCCGACTGACAGCCCACAGGGAAGCATTGTATCGTGGCCTCCATTGGGAAGAAGCCTGTAAACCTAACTACAGGAGAAAGGGGAGCTGCCTTATAGGTTTACATATGCTCTGCAATGGACGTAATTATTCTGAATGATGTTTACTAGTGTCCTATCAGCTCCTGCTCAAGGCAGGAGAGCCCGTCAGGGCCCCCTCCCCTCGGTGAGACAGAGGCTTCTGCAGGGAGCCGCCAGCTTGCACTGACCTCGGACCTGCTGCTCCAGGCTGAGGATGACAGCCACGGCCTGGTGCAGGATCAGGAGCTTGGTCTGGGGCTTGTCACTCTTGAGGTGGAGCTGCACCATGCGGCCGAGCTCCTTGAAAGCCTCGTTGATGTCGCGGACCCGCAGGCGCTCGCGGGCGTTGTTGGCCATCCTCCGCTCCTTCTCGCGCTCTGCCTTCTGCTCCGGTGTCAGGTCCTCATCATCGTTATTGCTGCGGGACAAAAGGGATGCGACATTTTCTAATGGTGTGGGGGAAAAGACGGTGTCTTTATTACTTCTGTTTTCTTCCACCTCAAGCTCTTGTCCTTGGTAGAACTGTCCAAGCACTTGAGCCTGGGCTTGCTTTAGATGGCTGTCACCGTCCCTAGATAGTAAACCCAAAGCAAACAGGAGAGGTTACAAAGTTAGGGCCCAGGGTGCGTCCATCCTAACGTAGGAGGGCAAAAGGCTCCGCTCTGCAAAGCAGGCCACGGTCAACTTCGGCTGAAGTCACACTGCCTGACCACAATTCAGAAAGAATTTTAGACTGAAGCTTTTTCTTTTTTTTTAAACTTTCATACCATGACATCTGAAACTGAAGGAAAATAAGTGACTGTAAAACATTTTGATAGGTCAAAATTAACATGGTGCAGCTACACAGGAGTAAGAAGAAAGTCCTGTCTTGAAGACACCAGAGAAATGGGAGTGCAGACTTTTGTCCCGGTCTCACCATTAATTTGTGTGAAAGGCCTGGTCATTCTATCGAATGTATCTGAATCTCATTTCCTCCATGGATTACATAAAAAGATAAGAAAAACATGATCTCCATGGCCTTTAATATGATGGATGTGTATGATCCCAGAAACAAGTTAGGGGAAACCTGAGTTGACATGAGCCATAGAAAACAAACAAAACAAAACAGAAACCAAAGATCTACTGGTTAGATCTTTCAACTCATTGTGAGTTGAAAATGAAGCCAAAAAGCTAGTCTCTGACTGTAAGAGCAGGAATATTACATGATTCACATTGAAGGCACGGTTGGACTCTGTAGAGTCTGGAAAGGCGAGACTACTTCTGTTTGTGGGTGTCATGCTGACAAATTAGAAGAAACGTTTGAATGGAGGGCAGATAGGCTGATGAGCCATCTGGAAAGAATATCATATAAGGAAGGTTTCACAGAATCAGGGCTTCAAACTTTTCATGGGCGATTATGTAAAAAAGAGAGGCGTGGGAGATGTCTTGTTTCAGGAAGGCAGAACAGAAAGAAGAACTCTGAGCGAAACAGTTTGATTTAACATGAGCAAGAGAGTTTTGGGGCATGAGTGAGATGAAAAATAAAATAAACTTCAGCAAAAGTAAAAGGTTCTCCATTATAAGAAACAATATGGAAGGAGACCATCTGCAAGGATGTTAACCTAGAGATTTAGGCATTGATCTAAAGAACCATGAAGGTTGACCTCTAGTTTAAAATCCCATGAATCTGAAATGGTCACAAGAAAAGATATTAATCACAACACTTTGGAGCTGCAGAACATGCGCGAAGTTATCTAGTCAATTAATGAAGTTGGCTTAAAATACATGGCTCCAAATCTTCTACTTTGGAGAATCTTTTGGTAACTTCCGAATTGCAGTAAGGATCAACTATGGTAGAGGGGCCCCAACAAATCAAAAGTGGAAGGAAGTGATATTCTTGGGCTGTAAGCACATGCTGCACAGAGAGATGACCTACATAAGCCAAGAACACATGTACGGGAGGGGAGGAGGGAGACACCAAAGGAAGATGCTGTAAGACTTGGCTCATCTCCCCAAAGGTTAAACTCTCTTCCAGATGGGACTGTCTGCTGTGGATGCGTGCTAGCGCACATACAACGGAGATGAACCAGTCAGAAAAGGCTCTGACATCTGATCCTCCTGACTTCCTCTGCTGATCCTTCTCTCCTTCACCCACGACCTCTGCTGATGCCAAGGAAATCAAGGTAACTGTTAATTCACGTCCACATTCCACTACACCAATAAGATGTAGTAAGTGAAAAGAGAACAGAGTCAAGTTTCTGCTGGGCCTGTCCTGAAGTTAAAAATTTGGGGTAACATTTTTATATATCAAACATGTGCCATACCTTTGGAAGAGTGGGCCTGAAAATGGCAATAGTTTTCCAAAGGTATCCAGGCGAATGGCTAATTAGAATTGGTTGTGCAAATAAAACTGCCTGGATTGGAAAAGCACTGCCTTATAACACAGTTTTGGAGGCGTAAGTAAATGTCACAACAGTGACCTTTTAAAATAAGAAGGTCCTTAACAGGAAGTTAAAATGTTGTCCTGAAACTTTAAAGGATCCACTAATATGCATAAGTTACGGCCACTACTTACGTGACCAAGAACTGGCTGAGTTAACAGAGAAGATGGTAATCATGTGAGAGCCCCTCCTTGGGACTTCTCACCCATGTGGCCAAGAGTCAGGAAGCCGTGGTGATGGTGGGAGGTATAGGCTGGAAGGTTTTGGCAGTTTTGGAACTTGTGGTGGGATATGTAATAAAATTTATCTCAATAGTTATGAAGGCAATATGAAAATGTGGATGTTCTTAATTCCTACCGGACACTAGATACAACCCTGAGCACAAGAGCCTTTAAAAGGAAGGTGTACTCAGCCCTGTCTGGGTAGCTCAGTTGGTTAGTGTTACCCCCATATGCCAAGATTGCAGGGTTGATCCCCGATCAGGGCACATATAAGAAGGAACAATGAATGCATAAGTAGGTGAAATCAAAACTGATGCTTATTTCTCGCTCTCTCTCAAATCAATTTTTAAAATATCTTTCTTTAAAAAATAAAAAAAGGAAGGTTTATTCTGAGTACATTTAATTTGCAAATCAAAAAAATCCAGGGGAATTGACATAAAGCATGTGGGTGCCACGGTGTTCAAAAACCACCTGATTATCAGATTAAAGTTCAAGGACAGAGGTTCTAATTTAAAGACGCTGAATGCTGTATTTAAGAAAACCAACCAGAAGACATTTCCTGCAGTGGATGTTCTACAGGAGGGAGGATAGGGAGAAAAACAATTAGCAATTTAGGTGTTGCATATATATATCTCTCTCTCTCAACATGTTTAGGATAAATCATTTTTTGCTCTTTTAAGATAAGTAAAACATTACAGTTGCATATATATAAATTGAGATTTCAATATCACAAATTTCTCTTTTTAAAAATATTTTGGAAAAAACATTTCTGACCAAATTTGTGGAATAAGTATCAGTTGCAATTTGCTTTTACTGTGTGTAATTAGCACTGGATCCAAATTCATAACTGCAAAGGCATTTCAGGCATCGCTAGAGTACAGACAGGTATCTTAAACGATACGCTAGTACCTCTAGAACAGGCCTTTTGTTTTAATTTTACCTGCCAGGAAAAAACTGAATAGTTTCTTCCTGTTCTGTTCACTTCATCAAAGTCCAATAAAGGAATTAAATGAAGCGACAGTATTATATACTGTTACCTAGATCTTGACCTAGTAATTGATTTGATATCCTTCTTGTCGTCATCTAATTTCTTGTCCTCGGAAGATTTCGTGTCTTGCAGGTTCTCATCGCCCTCCTCGTCGGACTTGATTTCCGAGCTGCCGGAGGACACGCTCTGGCCCTGCAGTCCCGGGGGCATGCCTGCAGGGAAACGGAGGCAGCTGACATTTCCACGGACGACTTGGGGTGTAAACACACACCCCCCCGCCCCCAGGCTGCGGAGCTGCCAGCCACACAACTCACACGGCTGAACTGTGATCCTTCTGGCATTTTGTGTGTGTGTGTGTGCTACCTGGCGAAGTTTCAAAAATGCACCTGCGGAAACAAGTTTTCTCTTCATTGGCTCTGAGGTTAAATTCTATTTTGCAATCTTTTGGAGTAGATGGTAATTTCACTGTCTACAAAACATCAACTTAATTGCAATGAAAATCATAATCATGAAAATCACACACCTCAATGTTCTGATTAAGAACCCAAGTAAATATCAGCTATTATATTGAGTTTCTTCCATATGCAATGATTTAATAGAAAAATGTCCTTAAAATATAATTCCCACGGAGTACACGAAATATGTGCAGTCAAGACTTCAATAGATACCCTAATGATATTCTGAAATTAGGCTTCTCTTATCCTCAAAGAATAATCAGCATTTAAAAAACCGATGCCTATGGAAAGCAGATAGCTGCTCAAAGAAGAAATTTCTAGCTTTAGCATAGATCACAATACAGTTTAAAACTTGACCCTAATGTAATCATTTGTTTCTCAGGTAAGAAGCATGTTGAATATTACTCCCTATTTGTAATCTGGGTGGTCTAGGACCTTGTCATTCAAAATTGGGTTCATGGGTCAGGAGCATCCTTACCACCAGGGAGCCCATTAGAAATGCAGACTCTCACACCTATTGAATCAGAATCTGCACTTTAACAACACCACATGCTTACACATATTAAAGTTTAAGGAGCATTGATCTAGGATAGAGAAAGAAAAACCAAAGGCTTGTTACAAGATCTGCCGCCTTATTACTACTCAAATAAAAATGGGGAGGCATACCCATATATAATTAACACTCAGATTAGTACAATGTGAAAGAATGCTTATACATACTCCTGTACCAGTGTTACCATTTTTATGCTAAGCGTGAGGGGAATGAGGTGTTATTTGTCCCCTCACCACCTGGTCAGCCAGCCATACAGGGAGCAGGGCACCTGGGTCTTGCGCCACAGCACGATCTCCTGGGGCCAGGAAAGGCCCTTTGCGGTCAGTGGCCTGAGGCGGTCATTACAGGCCTAGATGACTCGATACCGAAAATCATCCAGGTTCCATTTTTTTAATGTACCTATATTTCCTTCAATCTTCAACAACAAAAACAATTTCCTTCCTTTCTATTCATTTGGAAATACCATTTTCAAGCTACAACTAACCACATTAGAGAACCTGAATGAGTAAAATGGGGAAATGGCTAAAATAAAATTTCCTCTCATCAGCCTGTTGTCTCATTCCCTGCTGAAACAGTACCAGGATTTCAGAGGATGTTTGAGAAAACAGCTACTGAAGAAACACAATTTGCGGGCTCCGTTGTAAATCCTTTCCCATTTACTTACCATTTTTGTACCAAATTTGAGTCTTGGTTGTCTGCCAGCACTTCCTGAGGGATGAGCGCCAAGTGAGATGGGGATCAACACTGGCTCTATTGTTGTTTAAGTGAGGCCAGAAGTGCCCTCAGAGGCGGACCTACCTCGGTAAGGGTCCTGGGGTGGGTTCAAATCAGGGGAAGTTGCAGACTGGACCGGAAGCTGTGGAACTGGAACCTGGTTTGGCACAAGAGAATGGTTGCCTCTGAGGGCCACGCCATCTTCACGATGGGCCCCAACCTGCAAGGTGAGAGGAACCACAGAGTTTAGTGGGAACCAGCTATTTCCTGGGATAGCCAGGACCTGAGGAAGACTGGCCTTTGAAACACAAAACTCCCAAATGCATTTCACTAGAGGGCGCTGAAGGACCGCACAGACACCTATAGAACCCTGCAAAACACTTAACACTCCATAAGATGCCGCGCTGTACGTTCAGTGACAAACATGGCAGAGTAGCTCAGGCAGGTAAAACGTCAAATTGTCTCCCAGGGTGCTGCAGTGGAGCGCACTGATTCGTACCCATCTGTCTTCTATCATGTCCGCCAACAGATCTGACAATTATCTTAATGCCCATATGCTTAATTGTGGGCTTCTCAATTCCCCCATTGCTATCGGAAATCCTACAGGAATTTCAATTTGGCATTCGACTTTCATTTCAGGGGATAAGATTCTCAGGCCTGCCATTTTTTTTCCATAATGCCAGCTAAGCCTCTGACAGCGGAAGCTACAGCAGTATGGGACATAGCCCCTGCTCGGTACAAATATAATAAAATGTCACCTGGCTTTCCAAAACTGGCAGCCCATTCCAAATTAATGTTTACTGTATTTCATCAGCTGCTGAGTTCCAAATCCAAAGGGGGACCGTTTCTGCCAATGCCACCACACCGGAAAATGTACCAATAAAGGTTTTATTAAACACACCAGTAATGCCATCATTGCCATGCAAAGATGTTTGGACAGTTTTCCATTTTTTTTTTCCCACTATCCTCATCCTAGGAAGACACCATATTGTAAACACTCTTTATGCTTCCAAGAATAAAATTATAGCATACAGCATGATGACTTGGTCTGGAAAAAATACTGCTGAGCTTTTTATTAACAACTACTACCTACTCTGGGTCCAGCGATGGAGAGCTCATGGCATCGAGGCAGCAATTGCTGACTTTGTAGCGTGCGCCTTAAAGCAGAACCAGTAAGCTTTTGCAAACTAGGAGGAACCTGAGTAGTTGCATTTTCATTTGCATAGTTATTTTCTTAGCTTGTTGTTAGGTGAACACTTACACAGGACAATGAGTCTAATATTGGGAATATTTACCCATGACTTTCGATTGCTGTAAGTCAAAAACCTGATTTGTTTCCAATCCAAAATACAGAGCCACAAAGGTGAACCTTCATTCACTCTTTTGCTACCAAATGTTTTTAAAAAGAGTATTCTCAAGGAATGCAACAATTAGAATCTGACCTGACAACAGTAACATTCACAGAACTGAACACAGCCCATGCTAGCTGAAGGCAGCCTAGTGTAAAATCATCTCCTTTACACGCTCCAGAACAATACAGCAGAAAATAATTCAGGGGCAGGGAAAAGATCATGTAAATCACACTAATCGCCCAACTTCAAAATACAGCAAGACTGGTACACGATTTAAAAACTCGTGAGCATCAGGGAGTACGAAAGAATGTTGTAGCTAAGAGACGGGAGGAGCCCCGTGCCGTCTGCCACCTGTGTGCCTGTGTCCCTTCCGGGATTATTCTGAATGGTGGTTCTTCAGCTTCTCCGTGTGTGAAGCCCATGTGCTCAGAACTGACTCTCCCCCAAAGCGGTCCATTCCATTCGCACCACAAGTCTCCTCCCTGAACCCTCCCTCGCTGGTTCTGCTTTCAGCTGCTGGAGTCGAAGGACAAGCGCTGGCCCATCTCGCACACGGGGCCCCTCGGCCATGCCCCTCCTGGCTTCCGCCGGTGACGGAAGCCCGCCCTCTCACAGCCCATACCACTCCTTCAACCATTTCTCAATCCCTGTGGGAATAGGTTTTTATTTTTCCTTCCCAACAAAGACTGACAGCTGTTTTCCATTCAGGTTTGGGTTCGCCATTTTTATATTTGTGCATTTCCCAGACTGATTCAATCCATGATCATCCTTTCAATCTAAGATGTCAACTTGTAAGCATGAATTTTACAGGCCTTGATCAAATGGTAGCTCTTTAAGCCTGTCAGTCAATGTTAACCTAAATAATTACCTTGGTGCTGATTCATATTTATTGATATTCCCAGTGGATTTAATTTCTTGAATTTCCAGGGAAGATGGTTTTAAGTTGGAATCACAGATCTGAGCATTGTAGAGATGTATATTCCTTCTATTTTAGAATCATTCTATTAAAACATACAAGCCTTCTTTGTAGACATCTATGATATAACTTAAGGTTAATATTTTGCTTTTCACTTAAAACATACTCAGACATTGATCCTGCCATTTCTTTTTTTCCCTTCTGGGTCACATTCAGATTAGTTTTTACAAGAGGAAAAATGAACGCACACCAATTACCTTTATATTTTCTTTGCCTCAACTATTATGAAAGACAGTGTAACTGAGTGAAAAGAATACAATAATGAGAGTCAACAATAGCTAGATTCTAAGTATAGCTGGTTTCTTTAATATCTGTATAACCATAGATTAAGTTACTCAAATCCAAAATGGAGAAAATAATACTAGAAGTTTTGGAGAATAAGTCTTATATTTTTTGGAAGAAGGAGCAATATGCAAAACAACTGGTACACAGTAATTATAGATATTGTTATGTGTTCTAACTGAAAGTACTTGTATATTACATAACAATTAGGGTCTATATAAGTTCAAGAACACTCAGAACCCAATTACAATCATCTCTGCACTTTTGTCTCTATTTTGTTCATATCCATTCGATTTTAAATCGCTCTCCTGCACAATGGCAATAAAATCTTAAATGATATTATAGATATGTTTAAGAACATAGTTGTTCCAACTATGTTTTTGTTCAGATTTGAGCCATACATGTTATCTAATTTTATACATTTTATATAGATCATTTTAGATCATCTCAAGTAATACATACTTCCTTTATGGAAAGGACATAATTAAGGACAAAGTTATGCCTCATGTTGTAAGACCTCTCTTGTAAACTATGTGTATTCCAGGTCAAACCAATGACTGATGATAGGTTCAGATCCATGTGGTAATGAGCATGAGTCTCCAGGATCAATTCCATTGCTTCTGGCTATAAAATATTCTAATCTGAAGAATTAGCTTTGCCACAAACAGCATGTTTCCTTGACCACAAACACCAAGTCCTATTTACTTCTCTTCCAGAAACACCATTTCCAGAAAGACATAAAAGAAAGGAAAGAAAGACACCAGATGGCTTTGGGTGGTGGGCACACAATATACAGATGATATATTATAGAACTGTACCCCTGAAACCTATGTAATTGTATTAACTAATGTCACCCCAATGAATTCATTTAAAAAAAGATTTATCATGAAGGTTTCTGTAACTTAGGTTTTGGACTGGGCCAACTCTTGGGGCCACGAGTGATTCCAGCCTACCTCCTCCCTCTGACGGTACCTCGGTCTCTCGGGCTTCTGCCCCCTCCTGACTCCCGCCTGGCCTCTCCCTTCATGGTATCATGTAGAATATTCTTTCAGGTTCGGTATCTGCTGCTAACTCCCTCTCTGTCTTAGCATTTCTCAGTTCAGAGTGCGAGGCCACCTGATGGCTCAGTTCATCATTTTGAAGCAGACACGGACCATCCTTTTAATGGGCCTCCCTAGGATTGAGTGTCCCCACTCGTGGTCCGATGAGGTGCAAAGAGGAAGAAGAGGCCAGATCATGTGGTCTCAACACGCCTGCGCCTTCTGCGGCCCACAGATCACGGCTGTTATGTGTAAATATCTGAGTTACATTTCATCTTAGCTCAAGTTATAGTCAAATTGCAACACAGCTACTTAAATTCTCCAGTGTGAATTTATCATTGGGAATAACTAAATAACTTTAGAAGTGCATTATTTCTTTTGAATCTGTAAGCACCATGTAATTTTTAAATAACCTTACTTTCTGAGGAAAAGACTGATAAATCAGAAGCATGTTTAAATCACAGTATATAGAGTTTAAGGGCTTGGAGAGACTTGGAAACCACTTAGGCCAAATTCCTCCTTTGACAGAGAAGAAAGCTAAGGCTGGAAATGGTTAAGTGATTTAGTGAACATCTAGTTAGAGGATTAAAAGACAAGTTTTGAACTCAGAAAACTTAAAGCGTGGAACAATTTGGGTGTATGTACAGGGAGGGGCAAAGGTAGGTTTACAGTTGTTCATATGGAAAATAATACAGTAATTAATAAGTAATAATATAAGAATAAACTGTTTCATGTACTCACAACTATAAACCTACCTTTGCCCCACCCTGTATATATATTTAAGGGACAAAAGAGGTTTACTTCCTGTAACTTCTGTTTTAAAACTGTGTAGATACGTGTGTGTGTGTGTGTGCATGTATGTGTGTATATATATATGTGTATGTGTGTATATATATATATATGAGTTTGTGTGTATAGATACAGATATGGATATGAAAATCATTTTAATTTTCTTTATCATAGAGGAAAAAACCATTACAGTTCCCCAACTCAGGCCAAGACCAAAATGTCTAACTAAATTACAAAATTTAATATCTGCCACAACTCCTCCAACATAAGCAGATTTAAAAGATACGCAGCTTCAAATTACGTGGCTGTTGGCAAGGCTGTTTTTATGTGGAGATGCATCCAGCACCCTGGTAAATAGCCTGATCCTGATCCTCAAGCTAACAACAAACACCACAAACAAAAAAGACATTCAGTGTTTCTGCTCTCTTTGTTTCCAGGGAGTATTGTGAAAGTAATTATTCTGTTGTATTTAAGAGGCCTATTTCATGGATGGGAAAATGTATTAAATTTCATTTGGCAGTTATTCAATCCTTGTTAATGTTATCTCCAGAGATAACAGCTTCAAAACAGGCTTTCAGACCCCAGTTCCTTCTCTTCTACCACAATCCTTCTAAAAGAGTGCAGGGCGTGACATTTAGGACACTTGTCATCAGTTTCTAGACCAAGTGATAATGACACAAAGCCAGATCTATGCTATTAGAAACATTTTGGTATCAACAAAATGAAAGTTTGTCATTAATGGCATCCGGTTCCAAATTTTTCCTTGGACACAGGTGATTTTTCAAAAGAACTGGACAAAGAAAAACGTTCTGGGAGCTTTTACTTTTCTCTCTTTTCTTTCTTTTCTTGTTTTGCCATATTCACGAAAAAAACAGTTGATGGGCTTTTACTGTAATTAGACACCCATTGACACAGAAAACAGTTTTGGTGTCTGTAACTGTAATCTCCCCATGAAATATCAATTATACATGACAGTTGTAGAGTGCTAGATTTCAGTTTCAATTATCTTGGCACATCTCTGTCATAGTAGAGGAGAGCAAACTTATTTTTCCAAATGTGCAAAAATACCTTTTAATCCAAAGGAGAATCTTTTAAAGTGGTGGGAAGGGGTCATGCCAACTTTTTTAATCGCTGATGGGTGCGGAGCCGGAAGCTTCCGCAAGGGCAGGAGGAGATGGAGACCATGAGAAACACCGTCAGGGGCACCAAGACTCTGTGGAAAACAAGGCTGACCTCTAATCATCTACTCTTTTGTGTGAAAAAGTTCTCACACCCAGGATACTTCTCAACCACAAATATAATGTCCAGTTTAAAAAATTATCAGAGTATATTTTTAATTCAAGTGAGTAAACATTTGAAGGACTTTTCACTCAAGTAGGATCTGGATTCAATTCCTTTGTCTGAGTCTTAATGTTGGGGAAATATTTAGTGGGAGAAGGCTTCGTAAATAAAGGTCTTCAGAACACCTATCCTCCCTGTCCCTGCCCCCCAGAAATCTCACAGCTTCACTTCCACTGGGCCTGAAATTTAAGGTAATTCCTTACTGGGCAGTTCTTGGAGATTTATTTAATGCTTATTTTCTCCAGAGGATAAGTCGCAAGAGAACTGAAACATGATCTAAATGACCTTAATCTTGGTAGTGCTGACTGGTCATGTGATCAGCGAGGCTGAAACTCCCATGATGTCCACTGAAATGGTTAAAGTGAATGAGTCTGTGATCTAGTTTGAGAGATGCAAATGGCTGTTATCTGATTTCGGTTCAGCTTTTTTTTCCCTTAACTCATGTGTTCCATCTATTAAAACTGTTTCATTTCTCCCCTCCGTACATCCACCCTTTGCCCCCGATTTTCTACCTCATTTTTCTACAGGGGAAACTGTAACCGGATGCACCCGCCAGGCAGGCACTGCAAGGGGTGGTTAACAGAGCCCCTTCCCTACCCCAGGCACAAGTTAAGTAGGGAACTAGTGAACCCATGCCTGGTGAAGGAGCCCATGGAGCAGAGAGCTCACGGTAAAGTTTCGCCGCTCCCTGGGAGCAGTTTCTTGGCTGAGGGTGAAGGAAAGGCAGGGGTCGCTGCGGCGCGAGCACACCTGTGAGTGCCCGATCGCGCGGCTGCCTCCCCACACAGCGCCCTGCGGCTCGTCCAGGAGGCCCTTCCGCACGGGTTCATCTTTCCCTGACTGGCTGCTATTTTTAAAATGCTTTTCTTATTATCCAAGTAACACATGCTTCGTATAAAATACTTGGAAAGGAAGTGGAAGTGTAAAGAAGCTTACTAAACAAATGAAACATTTCTTCCCCATCGCTTTCTAAATACTCACCTATTAAATGCCGTATTCTCTGCCCATCACTTGATCCCTTGCATCAGAGCTGCAGCATGGCTTTTCCTTAGTCTATGAATCAAGTGTAAGATCAATACCTATACTTGCGCGTCCTTCGCCTGGACACCCTAGGGCCATGCTACCTCCCCCCTGGTTTTGAATTCCTTAACGTCGTCAACCTTCAGCTGCCTTTCCGGCCCTCTCATCTGTGGGCTCACTCCCACACGACGAAGGCTCGGGCAAAGCAGCCCCTGCTCTGTCTCCCAGGGTCGGTTTGCCCGGCTCCGCCCGCCAGCCACTTCTCCCTCTCCGGCCCCACTGAGCGCCATCCTCAGACTCCTCCGGGGCTGCCTGGGCCTCCAGAAGGCTCACCGCCTCGCTGAGCTCGGGCAGGTGCTCTCCTGATCGCTCACTATGGGTGCTGCCCTCAAAACACACTCAAGGACACTGTTTCGCGTGGCAGGGCTTTCACTTCAATGAGTCGGTTTTGCTGCTGTTCGCAAAGCCTCCACGTCTTGAGATGCATGTGTCCCCTGGGCAAGGGCTGGGTGTAGAGGTCACTGTTAGAGGACTATAATATGAAATGTGCAATTACATGTTCCCTAATAGTAAATGATGACACAAATGACATGTGTTTGTGAGACTATTTATGAAACCTAACACCTTTCAGTATTGTAGAATAAACACGTAGCATATCTCTATCAATTAAGACACATTTCATTGAATTCGACAAATGCCTTTTGAATGTCTACTCTCTCTGTGGCTCTATTTAGGCACTTTTACAAAAAATAGACATAACCGTTACTTTATAAGCTCTTATGTTAATGGTGAAATAATATAATTACTTTATAAGGCAAATAAGATGAATGCCGTAAAGGGATACAAGGCCATGCAGGGCCTGGAAGGACGGGTGGAATCATGTCAGACTGAGAAACCAGGGGCTACTTCAAGAAGGCGGGAGGCACTGCAGATAGGTTTCTAGTGATGGGTAGCATTTTGATATAGATTATCTAAAAACATTTGCTAAAAACTGACATTTAACATTAATAGCATCTCAACTTTAAATCAAAATTACAATTTTAAATCGAAAAGTAGCATTATTTAGATCTGATATGTATAAGCAGCTAAGGATTGCATATTAATATTTTCATATTGTCATCAGACTACATATTTCAGACAAAAAGCAGATTTTTATGTATCCCTTTATAAACCTTGATGGCTCTGCTACAAAGTGAACAACATAGGGTATTTGGACACAAATGGTACCTCACTGTATGTGTGTATTATTGGCCCAAATGATTCACTCTTATTTAACTGCAATGGAGTCTTTCATCTCCCAATAATAGTTTCCATATGACCAGTGGCTCTGCTATAAAGAAGATCAAAAGGGAAAGAAAGGATTTAATAAAAGAAAATGACATTAAGAGTAGCATTAAATCTAGGAAAAAATACCAATATCCAACTCTTTTTTCTTGTTCCTTTTTTTGAATAAAGCTCCATAGAGTGCCTAAACAGCTTCCCCAATATGTCATGAAAAGGCATTTTATAAGCAGTAGGCATGTGCAAAACCCATTTGTGTGCGCCTCAGAGTGGCAAAGATTAAGCTGGGGGGAAGCGAGGAATGGGGGGTGGGGGAGGAACGCCCCATTTAGAGGCAGCCTGGAGAGCAGGTAACAGACCAAACAGCCAGCTTCACATTTACAGAGTATAGCGGAATGTGTCGGTGGCAGACGTCCATCCATTCCGTTCCTTTCCTGTTGTATTTAATGGAGATAGACTTTTTGGTAATCCAGAGTTTCTCAGAGAATCATAACATTGCTCAACTTGAGTACATGAGTTCTGAGAAAGGAAGTTTTTTTTGGCAATGCACAGTGACTTGATATGAAGAGCCAACTTCCCAAACAAATTTTCTTCTAGTTCTTAAAAAAAAAAAATTACAATGTTAATCTCTATTCCCGGCTGGATAAACAGCTGCTAATAACCTCCAGCTCCCAGGGGAGGAGGCTGTTTCCTTTCATCTTCAGACTGGTGGATATCTGAAGTGCACTGGATTTTAGTGATTCCACATGTTTCTTACTTTGCCTTTTTCAAAAGTGCTCCGGTGCTGGTCTTGCCAACTCAGGTTTCTTTTCTTCCTTTCCCTTAGATAGCATCCATAAACTCAAAACACGCACTGGGTAACGGGACTACTTATTTGAAATTGTAGTTCTTCTACGGTTGTTGTGTTTGAAGAGGAAATGCAAGTTCTTACAATATCTAAAGGAAGCTGAAGTCTTAGGCTTTTGCATTTGAAACCCTGTGAGGGAAATGACCATTCTGGTTTCTTTCATACTGAGCTAATTATTTACTCAAGGGTTGGCTATGTTCAAAGATACTCAACTTCTAATAGCATCGCTAATGGGGTTACTTACTTATATCTGTTTGTGTCCTAAATAAAGGAGCCAAACTCAACACTTTTTCCTCCAGAAGGAAGTACCCTGCAGAAGGTGACAGGGACGGCAGGTCCCCAGGGCCTTTCTCACTTGTTCCTGAGCACCTGCTGTACTGGTGACCTCAGTTCTACACCTCAAGATTCAGACATTTCGCAAAACAGCTTTTTAAACAAAAACCAGCTGTTTCCCATCTAGACTACGGGGGGAAAAGTTTGGGCAGCTTACAGAAACATTACCCAGAGACTACCATTCTCCAATAACTTTCACACACTTTCAGCTCCAAAGGAGACCCGGCCGTGAGCAGAAGCCAGGGAGAAGGCAAATGAGAAATTAAAACGCGGAAACTCAATACCTTGGTTTTTGACAGTATGTCCAATTACCTACTCGAAAATGAACGTGGCTATTGTATCAAGACAATGCTTTCCCAAAGATGTCATTTAATTAATATTGGACAGATCTTGTGGTTAAACTTAACTTTATGGATATAAAGGAAGCTATAATTACGCACAACAGTGAATGGCAACCAATTAGGTAGAGTCCTTCCCTTTCAGGAATGCTGTTAAAGCTTTTTCTTTCTTTCTTTCTTTCTTTCTTTCTTTCTTTCTTTTTCTTTCTTTCTTTCTTTCTTTTTTAAGGTTTTCACTCCTAAAACTTCTTTGCCTAAAAAACCCTTCTTATTTTGAACCCATTTTACACTTGTTTTCTATGCAATTAAGATACTTTTGATTTTAAAAATTTACAGCCACAATAAAAGTTAAAATAACACAACGACCACAGATTTTGAAAAAATATAAAATGGCCAAGGCCTCGTCTTGGCTTTTAAACAGTGCCAAGTTGCTCCAGTATTTTCTGTTTTGGTATGAATGACATAACTGAATTACTTCATGAGCTGCTACTTTAATTCCTAAGGGTGGAAAATTCCATGAGTTAATTTAATTTGGATGTAAAAAATATACATGAAAACTTGCTCTTCCTGTGGACTCTCATGTGAAATGTCGGAGCCAATTGTCGGAGCTGCTGTGCTTCGAGGGGGGGCTGTCCGCTCGGTGCGGCCCTCATGGGCGCTGCTGCAAGAGCTGGCACCACCAGGCAATTTTCTTACCTCCGTCGGGGCGCCTAAGGCCTTCTACTTTCTGCATTTTTGAAAATCATGCTCATCCTATGGCTCTGCAGTGCCCTTTCTAGCCTGCCTCTAATGCCTGAAGTCCTACAGACCCGAATGGGAACTCAACGCCAGCTTCTGCAGAAAGCTTTTCCTAGCTGTTCCCTACGGCTGGACAATGTTCACCCTCCTCTGAATCGCTTCTTAGGTCACTTAATAACTCTGTTTTGCTTCATGGTTCGTCACATACTTGGGTTATCGCCCTCCCAGAGCCGCAGGCCTGCAGGCTCGGAGATGTTCACGTCCCCTGCAAAGGGCCCGAGGCACCGCACGAGTGAATGAACCCCTGTGCATTTTCTCCTATGCGCAGCTTATATACCCCCACCCGCAATTTTCTCTCTTGAGAAAACAAGGGTGATATTCTTTTTTTTTTTTTTTTTTAAAGTGCAAGCGTTGTTTGTGCCTTTTCTAAGTTACGGATGGTTTAGCATTGTGCCCTTGTCCCGAATAAAAGTTCAATAGAAATATGATGAAGGCCATGTTATTAAAAGGGTTGACTTGCTTTTCCCTCTGTTACTTAAGAAGAAAACAAAATAAAAACACGATGAGGTCGTTGGGCCTGTTTTAAATGTTTTCATATTTTAAAAGTGGGAAAGACAACAAGTTTTTGTTTTTATTTAAAGTTCACGGTGCCAGGGTGCTAAACACATATTTCAGGGGAAAAAATTAGAAAATGTGGCTTGGTTTGTCCTAGAAGATGGAGAAAGATTGTTCTTTGGGTATGATGGTCCAGTGCAGACTGACTGTTTTGTTTCTAGTCATAGGGCCTGAATTTTAGTAAAATAAATATTGGGGGAAAAGAGTGATACACCTAATTTGGACCCCCTGCTGTGAGATCTGGGCACGGGTCACAGCCCAGCCACTGTCTTAGGGGATGCTAACGGAGCGTGGGTGGTCACACCGCTATGGCTGTCGTCAAACGCTCTTGACTTCTGTTTGAATTAATTCATAAATAGCAAACGGGGAGCTCAAGGGTTCTGAAGCGGTTTGTAACTGATCCATGGTTAAGAGGATTTCTTTAAGTCAGCCAGAGGAAGGAAAATACTGCCTGTTCTCAGTTATATGTGGAATCTATGCAAAACAAAACAGAACAAACAAACAAAAATACTCAAAGATATGAGAGAGTAGAATGGTGGTTGCCAGGCCAGCAGCGGCTGGGGCCAGGGAGCGGGGGATAGGGAGATGTTGGCCCAAAGGCACAAATCTCCAGTTTTAAGATGAGTAAGCCCTGAGGTTCTCATGTAGGGCACAGTGATGGTAATCAACACAGAAAAAGGTCATTATGTGAGCGAACGGAGGCATCACCTGACCTTATTGCAGTAACCATTTTGCAATGTGTCCGTGTATCGAATCATCGCATTGTACACCTTCAACTTTATGTATGTTAGACATCAATAATATCTTAATAAAGGTGGGGAAAATTTGTTTTTTTAAATAAAGAGAATCTCTTCAAGTCCTTTTTTCTCTCTGTTCTGTTTTTCTGTTTTCTTAAAATAAAATACCTTATTGATAATAGTTAAAAACTTTCAATGGAGGATGTTAATCTACTCTCAGATATATTTGATAATTGTGGAGATTAGGAGAGATGGTGGAACGTAAGAGATAGGCAAATATAGTTAATTAAAGAAAAAAAAAACAAGAGCAGCTACAGAAAGATGAAATTATTGAATAAGATCCTGGGTGAAAGTTTACAACAGGCTCTTTAAAAGAGAGTCTGAAGTGCTCTGAGATAGAGGCAGTGACCTGTCAACCTCACTTTGGTTCCACCAAGAACAAGTCCTTTTGGACAAACCTCATTTCCCCATCCACGGGAACGCTGTGCGCCTGGAGTCTTGTGATAATGCCGCAGGCAGACTGAGGAAAGGCGGACCGCGTGAAAGGAAAAGTAGGGGGGCACACCGGCTGGGAATATTTAAACCCCAAGGGCAGCGGATGATGTGAGTGCAGGGAGGGTGTTTGCAGTATTGAACCTCAGGCTTTCGGCTCCATGTCCTCCCTGGTCAACATTTTTATTTGCGGCTTTGATGTGAGAGCATCATGGCACCCTTCAAATTTGCCATCCATAGAGCTGGCAGCGTATGGGACTGAATAAGGACCTAAAGAAGGCCTGAGACTAGGGACTAATGTGTGGAATATACCACAAAGTGCACGAGGACAGTTGAGAGACATGTGGCTTATGGACTGCATCTGATTACCAGTTCAGTATTTGTCAGCGGGATGATAAAGTCATCAAAACTAGCTACCTGCACCTTGTTCATTGTCCTTTAATGAAGATACAATATGCTGAATGGGTTTAATGATAGATTTGCCCTAGTCCACCCTGATAATTCCTTGAGCACTGTGTTCAGCTTGAGAGTCTACATACTAAAAGGTCCTCAAAAAAGAAAAGCATCCTTTATATGCTAGAGAGAATGCACTGGAAAGTCACAGAGTCGAAAACTATTTTTAGGGTAAATATTTGAAGATATAAATGTCTTGCCTAGAGAAAACATACAGAATAGACTGTCTTCAAATGACTGAAAATTTTTCAAATATTTGTTGGGCTGACTTAGGCTAACTCCAGGCAGAAAAATGGGGACAGCACAAAGAAATAAATTTGGGCTGGGCATAGGAAGAATTTCCTAACATTTGCTGGAAATGGGCTCTGTGGTCATTTGGAGCTACTCTGCCTTGGAGGAAGGAGGCTGATGGAGACTTGCTGACCACTTGGCAGGGAATTTGTAGGGGGATCTGGATGGAGAGGAGTTCTAAGGTCTCTGTGGCACCATGGTAACAACTGCTTAGAAATGAAGTCTGTGCTAGAATATACATGGGATTTTTGTGGAATCAAGACCCGGGGGAACCTAAGAGCGAAGATGGTGATGCCTCCCTGGGGCCCTCCCTTTGTTGGGGACGCCACACGGAGACAGGGCTTTCTGACTTGTGCTGCTCCCAGGACTGCACGCCAGTAAACGCTCCCCAAGGTGTCACATCACTGCCCACTCCCCTCTCTAACTGCCAAGTATTGTTGGCACAGCTAGATAGCAACACGTGGCAGGGAGCCAGGGGGCAACTGAGGAGTTTCCTTGAGTTCCATAGTCAAGTCAGAGTAACAGAGCGGTTTGTGACACCAGCCACCGTTTTGAAATGGTTACGGTGTCCGGGCAGAGAGGAAGTGTGGTGCAGCACTGCGGTATTTAGCACAAAGAGTGCCGGTCTCATCGCTGGCCTGGCTGGTTTTTAATTCTAGCTTGGCCATTGCTGGGGGAGTATCCATGCTGGGTGCACTTCCCCTTTCTGGGCCTCAGGCTCCGGCAAAAATGAGGACCATGAGCTAAATTGCCTCTGGGGTGCTTTTAGAATCTAATTTAAGTCATTTGTCTTCTGATGCCCTTGGGGTCAAAGTTCTCCTATATTTAATGCCAATTCAGTAAAAAGGTGCTTCTTCACCTCATGAATGCTCCTCTGCTAAATTCTTTTTAATCCAAAGTCAAGCTAAGAACATTATTGATAAGAGAAAAGCTGGGCAAAGACCGACTGACATCAGTGCTTTCTGACACGTGCCATGTCCGACTCGGGGGGCTGTGGGATGGGGGTGCAGGGGATGCCATAGAGGACAGGTGCGGGTGCAAGTTCACAGGGCTCTCCCACCCCTAAGTCCACTACAGCAACTAGGTCCTTGCAACGTCACTACCCCTCTACCAAGGGACAGTGGGATCCTTTCTCCTGGAAAACAGAGCTGGGTCCATCCTCTCTCATGGAGCCTAACTCTGCAGCAACTTGTTTTTAAATACGTGTCCATTCCTACTAGACTGTGAATCTCCTGAGAGCGGAGACCACCTACTAGTATTGAGCCTGACATTTGGTTACCATCTGATAAATGGTTTTGAAATGAGTAAGTGGACTTTAAGCAAAAAGGATCTGGGAACCACATAAGCATTATATATTAATAGTGCAGGAGCTTTTTAGCTAAATGATCCTGTCGTTGCTCACTCTACTGACAAGTAATTAGCAGCACATACAGAGTCACGTGAAGGCATGTTTGGTAAGGGTTTTGGTAAAAGAAGAGATTGGGTCATCTGAAAGGGTTGCTTTCAGGTCTCGTCTGTGAAACTGAATACTGAATGATTAATGGAGAGATTTATATTTGGAAAACTGCCACTTCAATAATTTATTTTAAAAATCTAATGATTTACTATCAGGAATAACCATGGAGATAGCGGAGGCACAGAGGAGATTATATCTGAATGAGAGCTTCTGAGTAGGCTAGTGACAAACCCAGAAGTTTCCAAATTCTCCCACATTCCAAGCTTTCTGCTTAGATTCTATTAGAAAAGTGAGTGGCTATGGTAGAAAAATTAACTTAAAATTTATTACTTTAAGGAGCCTTGTAAGGAGAGTTCACATCTCTTGACACTTTCCACTGACAAACTGACTTAAGAGTAAGTGTTTTGACAATGTTGATTTTAAATCTAGAATGCAACCACATTGGGGGGAAAATTTTTTACCTCCACATTTGGGTAGAGAACTCCTCTGGGAACTTGGCCATGAGATACTGGGAAACTTCTTTCATCAATGAGCATTTATCAAGATTTGAAAATCACAAGCTCTTACCTCCTGAAATTAATTCTTAAAAGGCGTACCTACATACTACATAACCTCTGGGAAGTGCTCATGGTAGTAAAAAAGAGCATGGACTTTGCAGTCAATGTATCTGAGTTTAAATCTTGCTTCGTGACTCGAGACTAAAGGCTCTTGTGACCAACTCCTAAAATGGACACCATTATCATCCTCACTGGGCTCTTGTGAAGACTTCCTGACACAACGCATACGATACTTGCGGCAGTTGGGCTGGCAACTGGTCAAGCACGCAGAAAATGTTAGTTTCTGTTCTTCCCTTTCTGTTTACTGGGGGGGAAAACAAAATGCAATACACAGTACTTAAGGAATTTACAGTAGAGCTGGTAAGGCAAAAGTCATGCCTACAAAAGACACAGCTATGCATAACTGAGTGAGATTAATACCCTGCCGACGGTACGAGTCACAGTGCTATAGGTGTAAAGAGAAAGCAATTATCACAGGTGGAGGTAGCAAGGCGAGGCTTCCTGGAAGAGGCAGAATTTGAGTCAGAGCTCTGAGAATGGGTGGGATGAGATGGACAGAGGTGGGCAGAGCCAGCCAATTCAGATAGATATTAAAGAAGTAAGTACTAAGAACACACAGGGCAGATTCTGATAAATGTGCACAGGCTGGTGTTGCTGGAAAAGCTTCTGTATACTGAAATAGCTAAACATTCAGTTTTTGGTAAATGGTAATGGGACTTTATAAGCTGAGCTAGAAAAGTGGCCTTCATCTTGTAGATAATGGAAAGCTGGGGAAGGTTTTTGAACAGGAAAGCGCATGGCCAAATAATATCTTCTAGAAAGCCCGCAAGCCTACAGCATTCACTGAAGTGTTACGAGCCGTGCTGCTGTGAAAAAAATCCCTTTCATTATACTAATACTTAGTAAATCACTGAAGACCTACTTCAGAACTCCAAGGAAAACATTTTATGAATCAAAAGCTAAGTACAATATGTTAGCAATTAAATGAGATAACATAATAGCCGAGGCAGAACCATGGTTTTCCCCACCACGATTTCAAGCTGCTGCAGAAAGAAATGCTTATATCATCTTCCAAGTTATCAAGCCATTTCGTTTTGATTTTCGAAAGGCGTGGAGAAAGGAAACGAGAAGAGTAAGTAGGTCAAGAGGATTCAAAGCTGTCTATTCTTTAATCAGAAGGAATTATTAAGGAGAGCTATAAAGGAGATTTGCTAAAGAAAAAAACAAAACCAAAAAAAAAAAAAAGAAATATATCCCCTGCCCTGAGATGGTGTTAGGTTACTAGCACTTGCTTCAACTGCAGAACAACAAATGAAGGTGTGCAGTTGGGAAAGAAAACTCCCTCCAACGCTGCTCTGTGGAGTTTCCGGTGCATACCTCCCACTGCTACTTTATTTACTGCAGCTGGCCAAAGTTTTATAGCCTGTTTCATGTATTAAAATTCAAATGTGGAAAACATTACCAGTATCCTCCTTGAATTTTTTTTTGTTGTTGTTGAGGGGGAAGGGGGGTGCGTTTTTTTTTTCTCTTCCCCTTCAACTTCCTTTTTATTGTGGAATGTATCAAATGGTCAAAGGCTAACTTCAGACTGACTAAATTCAAAAACTATTTCCTTTGTTCTTATGTTTTTGTTTGAAAATTCATACCAGTTTGCACAAGGAAAGAAATGGCAATCCAATCTAATTCACACACGTTATGGAGTTTCAGGCGGAAGAGCTCAGATTGTGCGGACCTGCTAAATATTTTTGAGAAGGAAGAGGGACTGCACAACCCCACTTTGTTTAAGGACAGCAGGTTGTCGCCGTGTCACATCTTTAAAGTGGCTTTCTTGTCTGGTGGGCTCTGCGGTTGCCCTTGATGGAGTTATAAATGTCTTCAGAGGAGCGGGCGAGAACTTCTCCTCATCAGCAAAACTAGTCACTTTATTGCTTCTGTGTACTTTTTCAAAATCAAAGACACTGGCTAATTATTTCCCTTTTACTGTTGCTCTGTTTCATTCTCTCTCTTTCCCCTCCACCTGGGTGAGCTGACTCTAGTCTCTTCCTCCTATCCCACCTCTGAATCAGACTCAAAGAGAAGGCAACTCAAAGGTCACACAGTTCCAAACAGCATCTATGTATAGTTTATTATTTTAAAGAACCGCTTAACCTACATCTGGTATTTAAGAGCAAACTTTACATATTTATGGAAAAAAAAAAAACCCCAGCTCTGAAGCAATGCCCTGGGTGCATGTTGCATCCGTTTAACATATGCAAAACGAACACAGCTACAGAAATTAAACTATTTTTCTCCTGATTGAGAGCAGATATACAGAAATGGTTATAAGTCACAGATCTGGCTTTTAATAAAGCCAGATTTCTTAATTAAAAGCAGTATTGTTTAAACATTGTAGCTCAAAAAAAAGAGCTGTACAAACTAAAATCTCATATTATATGCATCCCAAGTGTATTTAACACATTACCTGAGGCCAAGCTAAATTAAAATCTAGCTTTTCCTTTTGTTAACTCTTAGCAACTGCCATGAATAGACAAACAATTTCTACTCAATGATGAATTTTGGGGGTAGAGGTCAAGGAAAAGCAAAAAAGAAAAAAATGATTTAGCTTTGGCATTCAAAAATATCTTTCCACGTTTTAGAAGTGAGGTCATTGCTTCTATTTATAAACCAGTATTTTTGGTTTCAAATTGGTTGCAGGTTTCCATAGTACACCACTCAGGATGGTGCTCTTAGTCTCAGTCTTTTATTAAGGGGAGAAATTGAAAGGAGGGCAGAAGAGTACTATTGAGCAAGGAGCCTCCGAAGAACCTGTGCTTATTTTGCATTCTCCTTTTGGAATTATCTTTAAACAAGAGACACTTTAGGGATAACAGGAAAAAGGCCTTCATCCAAGAAACTTTGTAAGAGTCCGTAAGGTACAAAAGAGAACACTAAACTTTAAAAGGAGCTGATTTACACAGAATCACTGGCAATGTTAAATTCTCCAACCATTTGGACACCTCATTAATTGTCATCACTTAATATTTTATTAGGAAGATTCTCTGAATCTTCATAATCATCTCCAACAAGGATGCGCTCCCAAATCCTTACCAAAAATAGTGGGCAACACTGAAATTCCAACTGTAATAAGGACAAATCTGCTTACGGAGCATTCACATACAGCCCTATTTATAAGGAGGCAATGGTAAAACTACCATATACTTCAATTACACAGTCCCACTATGCAGTTTTACCTCCCATACCCAAAATCAAAAACATTCATTTGGTTTCTTTAATTAAAAAAAATTCAACCTATTCACCTCTGAAATGTCAGCAATGCACCATGAACATAAGCTGGTTGGGTCTTTTAGCTAAAGTCACCAAGATGAAGAATTTAAAACACCAGTAACGACCCAGCAATGCTCTCTTGGGTATGTGCTTAAGTGAAATGAAGACGTGTCCACACAAAAACCTGTACATGAATGTCCAGAGGAGCATTTTCATAATAGCCAGAGTGGGAATAACCCAAATATCCATCACCTGATGACCAGATAAAGGTAATGTATACAATTAAACATTGTTTGTCAATAAAAGTGAACGATGCTCTGATATATGGTAAAACATGCATAAACCTTGAAAACATCGTGCTAAGTTAAAGAAGCCAGTCAGAAAAGACCACCACATGTTGCATGAATCCATTTATAGGAAATGTGTAGACTAGGCAAACCTATATTAGATCAGTAGTTGCCAAAGGCTGGAGGGTGGGGGGCGGGGAGGCAGACGGGAGAGTGACCGCTAATGGCAAGGGGGATTTCTTTCCTTTCTGGAGGGGGCCGACGTGTTCTAAAATTAGACAGTGGCAATGGTTGCATAACCTTGTGAATATACTAAAACACAGTGAACTGTAAACCTTAAATGGGTGAATTTCATGATAAGTGAATTATATCTCAATTAAGCTATTTTAAAAAGATAAAAACAGCAGCACTAGTATTTATATTTGAAGGTCTAATTTTATATGATAACTACAGAGTCTACAAATCGTATCACTTACCATGAGTGAATGTCTGTTGGCTGAAAGAAGACCGGTTCCATACCCTGAGCCCAGACCACCCATCGCTCCATTATGAGAAGGTCCAATGATGCCATGCATGTCCCCATGGCCACCAGGCATAGCTGTGGATGGGCCCACTGCATGATTCCGGAGAACGTGAATAGCATCATCCAGTCTTTCTAAACGATCTTCAATTCGGCTTTGCTGTTGGTTAAAAAATGATGTGAAATTTAATGTAGTTTGAAATGTATGCATAGGTCACATAAGTAAAAATTGAGTTGACACAAACTACACTTTGAGTTTCTAAATATGTTTCCAATAGAGTTTATTTCCTTAAGATCATAATAAAAATAGTTTCCTTCCTAGACAATGGGTGAAAAATGTTCATGTTATAATTACAGTCTTATTTTTCATGAACAGAAACAACTCAGTAATTCTTCCAGGACATTCTAATGTACATATGCTAAACTATATATTGTGTTAGCTTGAAAGAGAATTTGGACTTACTTCAGAAAAGAAAAACATTTATTGAATTTAAATAAGATTCTGACACGCATTGGTTAAAAATTAAAAAAACTAACAATGGGAAGCCAATTAAGTTATCTTCTTGAAGGCAGTATTTCCTTGGTCTCCCGTGATACAGGATACAGTCCTAAGTATCAAGTCAGGGACAGGTAAATGCATATAGACAGTAATTTCTTGAGTACTATCAATTTTCACTTGCATTTCTTGCTTTCTATCTATTATCACCAGCTTGTGGGTGTGCATGTGTGTGTTTGTATAGAAGGGAATGGGGACTCAAAATGATTACAGAAAAAAATTACAATAATTCTGTCAATCAAAGTGGTATGAGATTTCAAGACTGAAGAATAACAAAAATTTGAATTAATGTTCACCAGGGGCTTCTGAATGATTTCAAAGTCGTTACTATAGTATAGAAATCACTCCCTTATACAAATAAAAACCAACAGAACTTCTTTTTTTTATTCCGGTCATTTTTGTTTGAAAATTCGTATCAGTTTGCATAAGGAAAGAAATGGCAATCCAATCTAATTCATACATGTTATTGAGTTTCAGGCGGAAGAGCTCGGATTCTGGGGACCCGTAAATATTTTTGAGAAGGAAGTGGGACTGCACAACCCCATTTGGTTTAAAGGACAGCAGGTTGTCACTGTGTCACATGTTTAAAGTGGCTCTCTTGTCTTGTGGACACAGGCCCTGGAATTTTTCTGCAACTAGATAAGGTCTATACTATAGTTTTTGGTAAAGAAAAGGGACATGTAGACGTGCCTTTGTTTTACTGTTTATTTTCAGTGTGATCAATAATGATATCAAATAAACAGCTGCATAGGAATCTCCAGTGTGCACTTTAACATATACCATTCCATTGGGTCCTCATTGTACATAAGTGAGGCAGGGAGTGAGGCAGGCAGGAAAGATGGTATTATCCCTGCCATATAGATGTGCAAATGAGACTCAAAGAAATTGAGTGAATTAATTAATCAGGGTCACATTGCCAGGAAATGGTAAAGTCAGGGTTGAAATCTAAGTCTTTTGACTTCAAATCTAATGCCTTTTTGTACTACATCATGCTACAATCCGCTTTGATTTCCAATGAGCTGTGCGAACAGATGTACTAGCTCTACTGTATGAGAAAAACAAGTTCAGATTATTCTATACTGACAGGAAGAATGTGTGTCTAATACAGTTAGCCTATGGTACAGAGCATTCTGATTTGGTGGGCTTTGGTGTTAGGGGACCTCCCCTAAACTCCTAGCTAGGCTACTAATGTGACCTTGGAAAAGTTATTAACATCTTTGAGTCTATGCTTCTTAATTTATGAAAATGGGAATGAATATATATGCACTTCCAAGTGCAAATGTAAGCATGAAAAGAAATAATACATGTGCCTCCCATCCCTTCTGGCTCACGGCTTCTGGGTGGAGAGAGCAGTTTGTGCTTGCGGATCCCCTCTTGAGTGCTGAGAATTCAGAGGAACTGAAGTAGTTCCCAACTATAGACCTAGCCTTTGCAATTTTACAGCTGGATTAAACCCAATTTTGATAGATGGGTCCAAGGGAATAACTGATGGCGGCCACCATTTAAAACAACTACGGGTCACCTGGACGGAGGCTGCAGATTCTTTGGGCCGGGCAGGCGGTGCATGCGCCATCTCACCCTGTCCTGCCCCTCAGTGGCGAAAATGCAGAGCTGGATGATTCACACACCACCGCGAGGAAGCGCACAAAAAAGGAGCAAACACATCTTTGTATTTTAACTTCTAGATTTTCCTTAATTTAAACAGTAAGCCAGAAGAGAAGGAAGGAGACCCTGAATGGCTGGCAAGACGACAGTAATTTAGATAGAGGGACAAATCTACATCTTCTTCCCTGGTCCATCTCAAACTATGGGGGGAAAAGGGAAAACAACATGAGAAGAGTGAAGAGCTCCTTGCTGCCACCCCACCCCATTTAATTCACGTACAGTCTAGACACTGCCCGGAGCAGTGGTGTTTCATGCCCCTACCACTCTTAGTTAAGAAAGCTGGGAGCATCAGACACTGAATCATCATGTACTTATAGAATTAATTAAACATGCAAATTTTCAGCTATCCCTTGCTGGAAAAGCAGAGATGCAATGATAATTATTAGACTTCTATGAGAACCAAAGTGAATGAGGAAATCGTTGATTTCTTATTCCAAGGTCAAGAGGAGAACTCCTGTAAACCTGTTATTCTGGAAAGCAGAGCAGGGATATATAGAATCTTCACCTGTTCCAGCTGCACTGCTTAGCTGGACCTTCAGCAGTTCATATTAGAGAAGTTATTTAATCATCAACAGGGATCTTTCCCTAAGATGGGAGGGAGCCAATATCCTTCCAGGATTTTTAATCTTTCACCTGGTCCCAGGTTTCAGAGCCCTGGGGCCTATACCGTATCTGAGTTACAATATGCAAACAGGACCAAACACAGCCTAAACTTGGAGGGTGAACTAGAGACAGAAAGAGAAACATGGTCCAAAAACGGATCGAGCAGAGGCTAGCAGATGAGACTTACCAAAGAGTGCAAGGGTCCTTCATAATTAGGAGATGACGAGGCCTGTCCTCCATTTCTAGACCAAACAGCTGTGCCTGCTGATATTAAAATGGAGATTACAATGCAATCGATGTAATCTTAAAAACAATCTTACCAACATGATAAACAGTTCTTTTAGAAATGGCAATGCTGACTTCCGTGTGGACTATAAGGTAAATACATGTAAACTTCCCATCCAAGAATTCCGGGGCAAGGAAAACATTTCAAATGTAAAACATGAAGACTTTACATACACTCAGCAGTCTCTCAGGTCTCCTTCTAACAGGGGGAGTTTTAGCTAGGGAGGTGTTCCTCGATAGAAAACCACCACTACAGAGTCAAGGTACTTCTCAGAGTGCCAAGGGGGGCTCTTGTTACATCTTCATGCAAGGCCAGTTTGTTAAACCAAAATTCTCTCACCAATGAAAAACAGCTTTGCTACTTGTTATTAAAATGATCCTTGAGAAGGAATAAGCCTTCAGAAACTTTTTAAGAAAATAAAGTTAGTTGGCAGTGATCCACAAAACTAGAAATTTAAAAACTCGATATAACAATGGTAATAAGTAGTTCTTCCGAAGTTCTTTTATGATTCACCAAACTTGCAGGTAAAGAAAGATTCCTGCTCTAATAAATATTACGTGTCTAATCTCCTACTTTTAAGTTTAAAATAATACAAACTCAGTATAGAAAATAAATAATTCAAGCTTTCTCCCTCAAATCTCATGCCCCAACACAGTTATCACTTTAAATATTCATTCTTCCTGTCATTTCTGGGTGTACATGTATTTTTATGCTGAATAAAAATAGAATATTGTGTTCAATTACTTTTAGTGACAGAATCTGGACAGAGCTATCAGTGTGAAAATAGTAATCTGTCCCCATATTTACATCTTCATAGAGTTCTTCCTTGCTAATGTGTGGTCTTTAACTATGAATTACTAGGACCCCAAAGTGGCCTTGTTCCCATGTCTTCCACGGAGAACATACTACTCAGGTTTAGGTTATTCGGGGAGTTTTCTGGAATGATTTGTGCATAATGTCCCACTCTCGTGATGAGCCTAGGGGTGGGGTGGCAGAATGGTGAGCAATGAATCTGTCTGAGCTCCCACATTGTTACAGATGTAACCTCAACAAGTCCCGTGCCCTTCCTGGGCCTTGTACACTCATCTGTAAAAGCAGAGCATTAGACTAAAATACCGTATTTTGCTGTGTATACTGCACACCCATGTTTCTGTGTGCATTATACGCGGGATTATCCTACCCATTCTTATACCTATGGTATGTAATCATTATACCCATGTATAAAGTGCATCCTTATTTTTCCCTCAAAAATTTGGGAAAACAAGGGCACATTATACACAACAAAATACAGTAGTTGTTCTCATGCTTTATTAGACTCCAGAATTGTTTTTCCAAATTATAAAATAGACAAAATTAAGAGTTGTTTTGCTCAAAACGGGGAACTTGGAGTTCTCCCTGCTCTCTTGCCTCATTGCGAACCTCGCTGGAGCAGATGCTGTCTCGGTCCTTTCCTGGTGCTGGACAGGGAGGCCTGCGATCATTTTCCAGAGCCTAACAATATGGTATTGAACCTAACGACTCTGGACTTTCCTTTTTTTGTCACTGGGGATGTTTCATCACTGTTCCATTATCCTCTTAATATCATCTGTTTCTTTCCAGTTTCAACTTTGTCCCTCTGGACATTGAACTTAAATGCCCGGCTACCCGCTTCCATTCGGTCAATGGAGGCTGGACCAGCCGATAGTAAACCCCACCTAAGCCACGGCCATTGCCGCAGACAGCTCTGCGGCAGTCTGAGACCTCCCGTGCTCCACCAGGGAAGCCAGGCCGCAATGGGCCATGTGAGTGCCGCACACAGAGAATACTATAAGGATGGAGGGGCGACATTTAGGCAAGTGACTCCACTATAAATTACAGTTAAGGTCAGGTTTCAATCAGGTACAGATGTGATTTAGTTTTGCTTTAGAAGCCACCTGTCCTCTTTCCAAAGAGCAGAGAAACGGGCCCCAGACAGGGCCCTCTGGAAGCATTTATATTGGAAGGGCAATGAGCCTTCTAAATGGACCTCTGAGAAGTGAAATGCTTTACTAACATAATTTAAGAACTTACAATTTTATTATTTGAAGCCATAGGTCATATAATTTGTTATTTTTAAAGGCAAACATCCCCTTTTACTCCACATACTTGCTTCACAATTTATTTTCAAGATTACAGTTTTCCTCAAACATCCTAATGACACGGACTTCAAAGAGAAAATTTGGAAAGTCTAAAATTTCTGATGGAAATGATCCTTTTGAATAATCTATCTTTGATGAGTGTATAATCATATTCATGACTACATTCACTGCCTTTTCTCATCTGAGACATCTTATTGGAGTATGTTATTCAACTGAGTGTCTTCTAGAGAGCTATGGAAAGCTTAAGAAATAAGTTTTCTATATGTCTGTGTATTTTAAAAACATCTAATTTTTAAAATTTTTTATTTATTTTATTTCTAGAGAGGGGGAGGGAGATAGAAAGAGAGGAAAACATCAATGTGTGGTTGTCTTTCGCGTGCACCCTACTGGGCACCTGGCCTGCAACCCAGGCACGTGCCCTGACTGGGAATCGAACCTGTGACCCTTCGGTTTGCAGGTCAGCACTCACTCCACTGAGCCACACCAGGCAGGGCTAAAAACATCTAATTTTTAAGAAAAATGCTGGGTGTAAATGGCTGTACCTTGCATGGTAGTCTGTCTTTCCCACTCCTTTCTATTTGTCTGTTTGGAAATTATGTATTGAGCTTTAGGAGGGGGTGAGTTCCCACATCCTAGAGCAGGGAGACTAAAAGGGCAACCACTCTCCCTAGCTGGCAGGGTGAGGGCACGGGAGTCAGCACAGTACCTGAGAGAGAAGGAGGAGAGCCAACAGGAGTTGAAGGGTTTGATGAAAAGCTGTTGTTAGTGTGATCTGGAGAATAGATCTTAAAACAATGGGGAGAAAAGAAAACAAATCCTCCTTATTAGGACCAAATAATCAACAATTTTGTAAATTACAAAGTGTCAATGCAATTCATTTGAAAATTACATTACAATATAGTCACTTTAATTTTTCAAAATCAGAATAATTGAGGTAATAGGAGACCTCGGAGAAGGACTAGTCTGGACATCGGCAGACCTGAGTTCTAGTGCTCTACGCCTGCCCCCCGCCCCCGCCTCTCCTCCAGTGGCTGCGTGGCTGTTGGCGAGCCACAGAGATACACCGCAACTCCCTTTCCCTCCCCAAAACGGGTCAGACCACACCATCTCTCAGACTGTTGCCCAACTCCTTCACCATGATTAAGGCATTTGATTCCAAGATATAAAAATATTTAGATTAAATAAACTTTTACTTGGTCAAAATGCTGATATAAGTCAAACATATTTCATGCTCCTGATGATAAGGAAAAAACTAACTGAAGAGATAAAAAATTAGAGCAACGAATCTCCACTTACATTTGCAAACGACCATGTTTACCTTTTGAAGACAACACCAAGTATACTCCCTCACACAAATAAGGTGTGTCATATGTCACCAGTAAATATGCAGGACATGGTTAAGTTTAGCCTCTTGGCAGTGGGCAGTAAAAGAAGAAAAGGTGAGTCCCCAGGTGCCAAAACACATGACAATTTCTCATGGACCTCAGTAACGGTCTTTTGTTTTTTTAACGCCTTTTCCAAAGTGTGTTAGAATCACTGCTTGCAAAGTCAGTCTTAGTGGGTCATTGAGCACCCACATGACTTTAGAGAAAAATGATAACTCAAAATGGAAAATCTATACACCTAACAGCCCTGAGAATATCCATGAATCCATAGTTCAGTAGCATTGGTACCGCTGTGAGGAGACAAGATGGAAGAGACCAGCCATGCACTGTAGGAAATTATGCATGAAAGCTAGCATTTCCAAAATCAAAGCTGTCTGCCATTCATTTTTCTAAAATTCCAAATGTCCACATCTGATTAAAGTTCAGCCTTCTAATACAATGCCACACATAAAGTCCAAAGTCAATATTTCCTCACCGAGGCGAGTGCTTTCCCCAGAGCGTCTCCAGTCTGGGAGCTGCCTGCTGCCCCGCTTCCTCTATTTGCTGCAAAAACAAAAGGCAGAATATGAAAAACTAGGCAGTGAGACGTCTAACAATTTTCTATTCCTGGTCCATTTACTCACAACTTAATTGCATTTTTAATGCTAATTATGACACATTAATCTTTAATTAGCATTAATTTGTTTGCTGAGGTAGATGTCAAATATATTCATGTTACATTTTTTACAGATAAAATATAAACCTGACACCTTGGTTTAAAGATAAAGTGTTTTAGTTGCTATTACCTTCCACCTTACTTAAGAGTAGTTGGTGGGGAATGATAGTTCGCTGCTAAGAAGTATACAGTGCTTTCAGGTCTCTGAAGTTCTCAAAGTTTGGCTTTTTAAAATATTTTAGATAGCCAATTAAAGTCTCCTCATGCATAATTTACATCTTTTAAATTAAAAAAAAATGATACCTCACAAAACGAGGCTCTGCTCTAAGAGTTCCCCAAGCATACAAAATAAGATCAAGAACTACAACAGGCCTAGCTTTCCAGGAGAAAATATTTTTAATATTTATATAACATACTGTCCATGTATTTAAGTCAAATTAAAAAAAATTGAACTGTTATGCTTCTAAAATTCAATAGGGTCTCAAATTCTGGAGACAAAATTAGTCCACATAATCACGAAGCTGTATCTCCATCTTAAATACTGGTATTTTTATCTACAAAATAAATGTTGAACAAAGAGCACTATTAATAAAAAGACATAGATTCTAGTATATAAATCAAAGCCAGCTCTATTTAGAAGGTGTGTTCTGAAGGTAATTTGCCTTGATAAAGTGGTACAGCTGCTGTTCTTTTAAGGTCTTCAGTATCAACACAATGCATATATGCGGTATATTACATTTATTAGGGTCTCACCATTAGCAAGTTGGCAAAGTATTGAAATAAAGCCTATTAAACTCCAGGCAAAGGTATTTTTCAATATTTCGTGAAATAAGAGAAAGAACTCTTGAAGCCACCGATTAATCCAAGCAAAACTTGATTACACAAATACATTTTTAAAAATTTGCAGCCCTATCCTTGACCCAAGAGAACAGCCTTTCTGGTAAATGTGTCCTCAACTTCCAGACCTGTGAAGTGGAGGAGAGGTCAGATCTCAAGTGGTCAAATTCTCTGCTTCTCTGGGCTATAATTTCACTCTCTTGACCTCTGCTTAGCACAGAGGAATTAAGCTTGCTATTTTTATATATTTGCACGTTGGGTATGTCAGTTAGATAATCTTTTGATGTGTATTTTATTTGGTTAACAAAACCCATACCTATATTCATGTATTACTAAAACTGAAAGAATACTGGTGTATGTTTAAAAAAAACACAATTACCTTTGGACAAGACATTCTTTTCATATCACAAATTAACATTTAATATTTATCATTATGAAGTAGCTGATGTGCTAAAAGAAGTGAAGCTATAATGAGTAATTTTGAAATTTTAAATTAAAAGGTCTGTCTCTGCATTGATTATTAGACTAGGGGTTATATGCAGAAGGAAATTGCTTGAAATGAGGTTCTGACAGCATACTGAGCTAGTAGAAGAAACTCCCAGATATCAAGAGTATTAAAAATATTTAGTATAAGAGATACATGAAATTTTATCTGGTGTGAAAATTATAATTGCTGTATTAAGGAGATTTTTTGTTTTTTAAATAAGGACAATTCTAAACAGGAAAAAAAGATTTTGAAAATACAGAAAGCACTAACATTTCTTCAGCTTGTATTTTGGGGCAATTTTATACACAAATTTTTATAGAAGTAACATTATCATATATACCTAAAAGTTAGATTTATTAGTCAAAACAACTTGTGATATCTGCTTGATTAGAAAACAGATCTTCATGATATGTAAGTTCACAGCTACAGCGGAAAAACTATATTACTAATAAAGAACTGAAACCCAGAATAGGACAAGTTCAATTACAGATAAAATTTGCTACCACAGCGTCTTTCGAGAGGTTAATTCTTCCTTTGAACAATGTTAAAATGAAGATAGTGTTTAAAACTATTTTTTCATGAAACCAAAGAGATAGGATTGAAAACCAATACAAATATTTTAGAAACATTAAACAAGTTTATTATATATAGCATAAAAAATCATACTTTACAAGAAACAGGATATGATCATTATAAGCACTTTCATGTTGAACTTTGTATTAAGTGCCTGCTATGTAGAAGAAGATATTAGGACTTAGGAAGGAGAATAAAAAATAGAATCAACTCCTCAGCTCATGTTATCATAAACATGACTCAGAAAACTAACTCGTGGGCGCCACTCTTAAAAACAGGCTATTTTTTAACATGAAGCCATTCTACCTGCAGCAGCCGGAGAGCCAAACCCAGGGGCTTAAATTTCAAAGCAGTTTACTGGGGCCGGTTTGCCCTTTCGCTTGGAATGCCTTTTGTTCTGTTCCAGGAAACTTGGGGAAGACACATTTTCAAGAATCCCTCAATATGTCAAGCTACATGGGTCCTTGTGTTAAAGAGTTCTCTTTTTATTTGTGTGACTGATATGTCAAAGGGCATAAATAATCAGGAAGTGAATATATTATTAATTCTCAAAGGTATAATTTCTCTTTTATTGAGGAATGTGTCATGTTTAGCAAAACGCATTTATAATTAAACTTTGTGTTCATCAAGTCCGTCTTTGTGGCTTCCATGTAATGGGACGAGACTACTACTCCAGGCCGAATTTTCTGTCAACTCCTTATATTAGCAATTATCCATGTGCCCATAACAGAAATAAAGATAAAAACTATTGCCTGTATTTGGTAAAGCTGGATTGACTGATTTCTTACATTATTTTAACTCTAATCAATTTCTCTTGCTCAAGAGAAAAAATAATCAGTCTCTAAGTGGGGCTGTAAAATCAGCAGGAGTATAAGATGAGCAGAGACTAAGAGGAACTGTGATTCTGCAGGGCACTTGGCACCGCCAGCCACCCGAGCAGTGCTCAGGTGGCCTGAGCCCAGGGGCCGCTGCTGGCTAGAGGACGGGGCAGGAACAAAGGGTTTGGTGTGTTGGGCTGCACACTGGACCGCCCTGGGGCTCCAGCTCGGCTCTGGGGAAACGGCAGTTCCCACTAGAACACACCCTAGTCAGAACACCAGTGTGAACGGTGCCTGGGGGTCGACTGCTGAAATCAAAATTCGGAAAATATGTTGACCCCTCATTGCACACCCATAACCTTAGGCTGGGAACACCATGGAGATATAAAAGGAACTAGAAGTGTAATTACAGTGTATCTGCCTGAAAGAAGATGACTGCTTTGACATTTTATTGAATTTATTAAATTATTAGAAGAAGCATAACAATGCCATGAGTTTGTCTGTAAAAATGACGAAAGGAGGAGTCCTCTCTAGCACTCCTGCTATATATGCTTTTAGAATTAAAACTCCAATATAAGCGGCAATGTATTAATTTTCAGCAAGAGTCATTTCTAGGAATTCACAGGGAAAGCTGGGCCCCATGGCCTTGTGCAGGAAATGGACCAGAAGACTTAAATCAAACCAGCCTATTGTTTTCCGTCGCTGGTCTTTGTAACCATGATGCCAGGACATCGCTGGATAAAATTCACACACTCTTATGCTCTGTGCCTGTCTGTCACCCAACTGCACTGGAAGGCTCAAGATCCTTCTAAAAGGCAAAGTGAATCTTATGTGACGACGCTCATAATAAAATTACTGAGAAACTAAGCCCTCAAAGGAAAATGGACACGTTTCTGCTAGGAAAGCCACACACTCAAGTGCATCATGTATACAAACATGTCATTAGAAGTGAAAGCTGTAAGCCAGATTAATTCATGAACCAGATAGATATTCCAGGGTAATCTTTAGCATATGTTGTATTAAATCCATCTTGGTAGTCTATTTCTTCCACACTGGTTTGAGGTTAAAAACATGAGAAATGCCATGTATTAGAAAGCAGACTAAAGACTACAATAAAACAGTAATAGTTTGTATAACCATTATGCTAGTTGTACGCTCTATTCCCTCTTAGGGGAAGGGAGGGTGTACAGCTCCAAACCGCAAGAGGTCACACCCTGGGAAGGTGTATGAATGGTGTCTTTCACCAGGGCACTGAGGCACTCTCCTCCCTGCTACTCTTAGGGGGCTGTGCAAGGTAGGCACTGTCTCAATGCTTTTGGTCAGCAAGGACTATGGCATATTGCAGGTAGGAAGGAAATATGTACATAACAAAGTGTATATGGTTAATACCATCTAGACATTTCTATCCTCTGTAGCTGGTATCTAATAACTTGCTACACTTCCTTTTCTGTTTGCAAGGTCACTCGTATGTAGAGAAGTTGGATTCTACTGCTTCTCAGATACACCCAGCAGTATAATGTTGGAAGGGTCTAGGAATAATGTTTGGAGGGCTCTGACAGTGGAAATCCTGAAGCCCCCAGACTTAGCTTCTCCCCTTAACTGGGTGCGCTACATCAGTTAAACTACTATGAATCCATGCTGTGTCCCATGCATTATATTCACATAATTCTAGGGTGCTTAAAAGTTCCCTGCAATTCAGAAATGTCTAATGCAGTCTCCAGAGTTTGCTGGCAAGGCTTCAAAGAAAGGCAGTGAATTGTGTGTAATAAGTAAAATATTGTACTCTATAATTCTCTCAAAAAATCCACGGATCGATGTGCCATTAAAAAAAATCCATCATTAATAAAACATGAGTAAGCTTTACCCTTCTTCACGGTTTCTCAGAAATGATACTGGAAATTAACAGGCAAAAAACAAAAACCCAGACACAAATGGTCATTCCTCCAAACCAAGCACAAGCCATCCCAGACCTCGGCAAGCATTTTGAGATGCAGAGAAGAGGAGCAGAGGAGAGGGGGCCTGTTCTAGAGAGGTTCCTTTCAGAGAGTTCTAGAGCTCACATCTCACCCCACACGCATTTTCTTTTCCTATGATCTGTTCAGGCAATCGTTGACCACCAGGAAGACACATTATAACATGAAACCGAGAAATGGGGCAATGATCTTTTGAACTGAAAAAGCAGCTTCCTAAAACATCCATGTTGTTTATGTAAAGACTGTACTGCCTTGCAACTTTACACCAAGGAAACTTGAAAAATATGATGTCCATGTGTTAGCGCTTGAACCCCATTCTTACGGCATTAGTATTGCTTATAGCCATTTTCTACAGAATCATGTGTGTAATCTTAAACATGTGTCAGGCTATGTGTTCCCTATTTACCAATTATTTAATTAGCTCTGTTTGTTCTTTGCGATACAGGCAATGTACTATTTCTTTATTTCCTGCATTTCAGAATGAGTGAGTATATGCCAAATATTTTCAAGTCTACAGATGTATTCTATTAATCCATACTGTTTGTTAGGGAAGAATTACTAACAGAAAAGAATTCTCTTCTTCTTATGCAGACATGCTGCTGTCCCCCGACTTCGATCTCACTCTGAAAATTAAGCCAAAGCCTAAGAGAATTAAAAGTGCAAAGAAACTTGAGCCACTTGGATACTGTGCAACACTAAAGCTTATTATCATATCTAAATTTTCCTCTGCATTTTAATTGAAGGAATCAGGGGACATATTTTAAGGGAGTAATCCTAGAGTAATAACTGTATTTATGCAAGTTAATAAAGGTCTGTTCTCCCAAAAAGCTGAATGGCCATGTCTACTTACTTCTTAAAAAGATGATAAAGCCTTCTCGCATTCTAGATTTGACAAATACACCCATGATTATGGAATAATTTATGTAATAATGTTTTTCCTAAAACAATTCCTTTCCTGGGTTCCAAAAACTCACACTTTTCCCTTCTGAAATGGTAGCTTCCCTATTATTATCTAAACCCTCCCTTCCCTTAACCAGGGCCTTCCAGTCTGTAACAAGTTAAACTCATCTTTAACCTATAGCTTCGCCCTGCTCAGGCCAAGTGTAGCTAAGCAGACATTCCTGTTCATCTATTAGCTAAAGTGGAGCCAACCAACTTAACTACAGCAAATCCCATTCCCACTGATTTCATGGCTGCGCTACTTACGGCTCATGGAAAACCATTACACCATCCATAAACTCTCTTTCTTCCCAAGTCTAGTGTCTGTCTCCTAGGAAGACTGTTTTGCAAATCAATTAACACAACTTTTTTTTTTTAAACAGTGCCTAAGTATGTTTTCCCGAACTCAAGCTTTTGCTCCACCTTTATACCTTCCTAAAAAAGAAACTTAGTCAAACCACAAGTAGACAGGAAATCTGCCATGTAAGAGGATGAATGACCGGTCACCCCTCTTCATAACTAGACCTCATGACTGCAGAAAGGGGCTTTCCATTTGCCAAACCACATTGAAGTGAAATATGCTTTTCTCACTCTTTCAGTTCTGCACTTCTTTCTTCTTGTTTTTCAAATCTGCCAAAACTGCATTGATAGCTACAAAACTTCCCCCATGTGACCTCTGTCCACAGCCCTCCAAGGTCAAACTGATGCAACATATTTGTAGAAGCTTTGTTACAAAAATGGAAACTCCTAAATTTGCTTCTTAATAAGACATGATAGTGAAGGGCTGCTAGATGGCTCATCTCAAGTGTGAAATACATTATTGAATAAAACAGGGAGGGCATTATTTAGTCAGGATTATATTTGCAGCATTTCAAAATTCATTTTTATCAAAAACTTTCCCACATAAGTGATTCATACTACTTTCCCAAGTTCTACACACTAGAGAAAATGATTCTGTCACACATTCTTCTCTCTAAAACATATAGAGTGTTCTTCTCATCAGTGACCCGATGGTCATCTGACAGCCCAGCAAGGGATGGGTCTGAGCTAGAACCAAAGCGTTGGTGGTCAGCGAAGTCTTTAGTTCACTTGGCTTGTTGAGATATGAGAGGCAAGGTGGTTTTGGTGTATGTAAACCCTTGTTCAATCTAATTTCAATAGATAAAGTAGCCAAATTTCAGTTTCTTGTGGGGGAAAAAAATGTGATTATGGTCAAGCCAAGGACTACTTCTGTTTGGTTCATTTGTTCGTTCATTCAGTTATATGACAAACATTCATTGCCTGACTGCTCTTCAATTATGAGGCGAAGAAAGAGGTCTTTCATTATTAATCCTGACACTGATTGCCGGCATCGCAATCAGCACTTCCGAGACTCACCCATGATGCCGTCCGTCCCGTTGGCAGGAGGCGTGCAGGAAGAGGTGCTGTAATGGTTGGTGCCGCTGCGGTGGAACGTGGACATTGGAGGGAGACTGGAGTTGATGTCTGCTGAGGAGTGTGATGGGTAGCTCTGTGGCAAGAGGCAGAGAAAGGACATTCTCAACCGTAAAAAATTTAGTGCATTAGTTTTTAAATACTTCTTTCAGAACTCTCCATTCTGCAATAGAGAAAGCCCTTAGCCTTTCAAAATATCCAAGAATACATCTTGCTCAGATCTGACATCTTCCATTTTTCAAATAATAAAATAAAAAACCAAACAAACATTGGGTTTGCATCAAATATAGGGGAATATAATGGCAACGTAGGACACTGAGAAATGACTACTGACTACAATCTCTAATTCTGAAAATTACTGCTTAAAAGCATCCCTGTGGCTTCAGCGGCATCATAGAGCATTGCTACTATTATTTTTTTGTACAGCCTATTGATCAAGTAAGACTCTATGATATAATGAATAAAACAACATCGTGGCCCACAGGGTTTACATTACAGTTCATCCTGACCTTCTGGACATGAAATGGCAAAGAGTAACCAGTCTCAGCTCTTTTTCCTGCTAAATTGGATCATCTTTCTGAACTCCAGTGAGAACAAAATGGTAAATAAAAAACTTAAAAAGTCCTAATGATTAGATACAAATATGTCTCCAAAGTATCAACATGTAAAGCCTTAACTCAATGACGACACTGAATTGAACCAGAACAAATGAACAGAGAATAACTATTTGACTTCTTACTTCATATGTCCTCTCTACTACCAATCTACCATATCACTGACTGTGAGAGAAGGTTATCATTACAGAATCATTTGGTTTAAGGCTTGGCTTTGAGTTCAATTATTATACCAGTTGTCCAAGTAAACTGCTTTCCTTGGGGCATATCACAGTGCCTGCAAGGTTGGCAAATTAGGTGCTACTCCATCTGCTTGGAGATGAGATTACTAGGAGGGTCATAGTAATTTACAGAAAAACATGAAGCTATTTTCCCACTCAAGATAGTAAGAACAACTTTAAAAAGCTCTTCTAATAGCCATCTGAATGTGTTAACAGACATGTAATGGAAAACATTTAAGCTAAACTAGGCTTTTTCCTTATACGTATTATATTAATGGGCTATGGTTCTTTATTATATGATTACTGGATAGTCTGTTAATACTGTTCAATATAAAATTGAGACTGGATATGATGCTCGTAGGCAGAGGTTCTTAAAAGTCCAGGTGTCTTGGTATTTTCTTTTATTCTAAGAGGCCCATCTTAGGTTCTACCTCCTCCTTGATGATTCTTTACTACTTCTAATTCTTCCAGGATCTCTTGCCTCTGAATTCCTAAAGAACTTACATTCTGTACTGTGCCATGTAATAGCTATATGTTGCCTTTCTTTGCTGTCTCTTTCAAATGCATCTCCATCTATACCATAAGCTCATTAAACAGAAGGAAAAGAGCTTATACCTCTGCATCCTACAACTTACTGCTGAGTGCGGAACCCATGATTATCGCATCCGCTCCATGAACAACTGGTTACCCACTAGCATTTAATAAAGAGTAGACTGAAATGATAGTTATTTGAGAGATAACCAGAAAAGTCTATAAAATGGAACTATATTTCAGAGCCAAGTCTGCCACTACCATGCCTTTGAAAATATTACTTCCGCACTCTGAAAACAGTCCAAATGAAAGGTCAACTCCAGTGAAAAAGTTGACATGCTGCCCTTAAACCTTTCCAAGTTCCCAGAAATGCCTTTCAAATTTTTTAATTTCATGGACCTCTTTGTTTGACCAAAAAATTCCTTAGGCCACCTGTTAAGCTCATTTCTATTTGCTACTTAAAGAATACCCCAAGGAGTCCATGAAATTTCCTCCAAAGAATGAAAGAGTAAGGTTATTCCATAATAAAGCTCATCTGAAACTCTGAACAAGCCACAAGACACCAAACTTAGAAGAGCTATTTCTTCTCAAGAGCTAAAGACTATAATAAAGTAGATTAAGAGAAACAGAATAAGGAAAAAAGAAAACTAAAAGAAAAAGAGATGGTTTCAGTTCTGTTTCATGCTGAGTTTCTGAAGAATTGAGAAACTTTATAAGTCAGTCCTAACTATGCAAAATTCAAATACAGAAAAAATTATAAAAACTGTTTTAAATAACTATTAATAAATATAGAATGAAACAGAAAAATGATTATTTTTATCAGTGAGAATTTTTAAATCCCTTAAAGTTGGTATAAAATGGGCAGTAATTCGGGATTTGATAAAGGGTTAATACTGAGTTCTTAGACTAAAAAGTAAAGTTCTTTCCCATAGACTTTAATGAGGAAACCAACACAATTCACCTAAATCAGTTATTTTTTTAGAGACTCATAGAAAATAAGATGCTGAAAGGAATTAATGAGATTTACATCTAGATTATTTTACGAAGAAAAGTATCTTGAAAAGTACTGTCACTCAAAGTCATAGTAAATACACCATGGAGAATATTACTGATGTGTGAAAAATGTCTCTTTTAGAGTATTCAGGGATCAAATATAAAAGGTCCCTTTAGTCTCTCTTAGTCCAGCTACAAATTCTGTCTGCCCGGTTCATTACAAAGCAAAAGGGGAAGTATGATACAGTGTTATGGCCTTATCTGCCCACTATTTATTTATTTTTACACATAGCAGCCAATGATACTGTATTTGGAGTCTGTCTGACAGAGTAAGTGTTGAAAATGTTTCCATTAGTGATGTTTTTTATCAACCTATGGGTTGAGGATTCAAAGGTTGGAAACTATAATAATTGGCAGCACATATTAAGAATAAAATCAGGCTTCAGGCTATGGCAGGGTTTCATGACCTTGGCACTACTGATCCCTTGCGCCAGGTATCTTTTTACTGTGGGAGGCTCTCCTGTGCACTGTAGTCTTTTTACCAGCATCCCTCGCCTCTATATATTAGCTTCCAGTTGCAACTAACCCCAGACATTTCCAAAGGTTCTTTGAGGGGCAGAATCATACCCGGCTGAAAATTAGAGGGGTAAGGGTTTATGTTACAAAAATAAATAAAAGACAACAGAACTTCCTTTATATTAAAATTCCAGACTCCTCAGACTATTTTACTCTGTAGAGTAAAGACCAGGCCTACACCAGGCCAGACAGCAAGGACTCTATCCTATTTTTAAAAAGAACTCTGCCAAGTCATTCCAAACTTAAATCTTCGACCACACCATTCCAAAGCTTAACCACGAACTACATTCTTCTGAATATACACTCGTGACATAGCAGAGATTAGCTGTGGGATTTTGTTGTAGAGGCTGAAACTGTAAAGGGAATTTAGAGCATCAAAATTGGAGACTTGACAGTTGCCACTGAAATGTGTGGATTTCAAGCTTTATAATTACACATTCTATTATAACATGGTATAAAGGGAAGTGACAATAAAGTTTCTAAAAGGTTTTACCTTTAGAGACAATATGAATTTGGCCATATCATACCCAAAATAATACAAGGAAAGCTCTCTTCTTTTTCTGAAACTGTTTCTTTGTTCTGTATGGCACTGGTCAAAAGCCATGGGAGAACATTATAAGGAAACTACCATTATTTTCAAGTGAAAGGACACTAACTGCCTAATATTACTCTCAATCACCTGTCAGATTTTTAAATGTCACTTCAAAATATTTCCGAATGGTTACTGAAATTACAATGATTACTTGATATAATAATTCAACAGTTTCCCTATCAATGAGGAAGTTCATTAGGATACACTGCCAGAAACTCAATTCATTCAGTCTTTTTAAAAAATAAAACCCCTAATCTCTGAGATCTGCTAAGTGATCATGTTAAGAATGAAAACCCTGTATTTTGTTATGGATAAGAGGCAGCACAAATACAGCAGCTGATGTAATTTCCTGGGTTACTCCCTTCCAAGTAATCTTTCTTCTTGGTTGACAGTATCATTTTAGATTCAGCAAAGCTTTTTCGAAATGTGTTGGTTTCCTTTATAAAGTCACAGTTTTATGCATTTGAACATATTTTAAAGATACCTTCCTTGTGCAGTATATATGGGATAAAAACAACCTACCTAAATTAAAATTCTAGAGCATGATAGGGAAAGAAAAAAGAAATTTAGAAGAAAAATAAGTGTCAGATGGACAACTTTTGAAAGGACTGAAATTCCAATATATTAGCATAATGCCAAAATCTTTTATGTGTAATCAAAACTTGCCCTGTGCATAGGACACCTGTACATTTGATCATGAGTTCCTTAGAGAAGTGGAAAATGATGATGGAGAAATAACACTGTGAGCCAAGAAGAAATTCTAGTACAATAACAGTGATATTTCTCTAAGCTTTCACTCTAATGCCTCCAAGTAGGAGGTGGGAGAAGAGGATATTTGAAAGTAAATAATCTGCTATTTACTGAAAATGTGCTGAAATTTGAGGTAGTTTGTGATTTACACATTCCAACTTATGAGATGATACAGAAAGGTCAATTCCATCTTCTTTGTTCGTCTCTCATTAATGGACAGGTTAACTGACCACACAGTGTCTCTGTCACTAGGACAAATAAATAGTTATTCTCAAGGATTTCAGGAATCTTAACGTCTGGGATGTTTTGGGTTGTTAGATTAGGATATGAGTCTATACCTTTTCTCTATCTCTAGTGGTAGAGCAAAAGAGAAGACAGACCACAGAAATCTAGAAAGTGCTATATCCTATATCAGAACAGAGAAAGATACATAAATCTAGGCATTAGAAAAAAAGGGCAACTTAAAAGATGAAGAGAAATGATATAAATACCATTCATTATAAGTGGACTTGCCATACTCTTTTCCATTTGTAGGATTAGATAGCCACACATTTTTAAAGCTATGTTACTGCATAAGGGACTCAGTCCCACCCCATCTGCATGATCTAGAAGTAAGTACTCATTCCTCTGTTTAATGACAGACTTGAATTCGTAAGTGGCTTCTTGGCTGTGGTTGTTTTTGTGGCTAGAAAAATACCAGGTGAGTTGCTTCCTCTGGGATAAAGAGCAATACTACAATGGATAAGTGCAGGTGATGGGCAGAGTGGAAACTTTAGTAAAAAAAAGAAAAAAAGAAAAAAAAGGGTAAGGGGAACACTCTATAGCAGTTTTCAGCTGGAGTTGGAACAAGGCAAAACAGAGTGTCAGTCGGAGACTGGGGGGTGTGGAATTAAAGCTAAAATACAGAAATTGTGGAATCTGCTCTATACAGAAATCCCATGGTTGCTGTTACTGATGGGACTGTGTAGAAAAATGAACTCTTTCCTCCCAGTGCAACACAACAGGTCCAAGCTGTCTCCAGTGACAGGAGCCGGTCAAGGGCAAATGGAAATGCCCTTGGCGTGATCTATCACCTAGCCGCATAGTCTACTGACTGTCACTCTGCCCCCTAAAGTATATCCTTCAAACTACAGAGAGCAAAAAAAAAAAGGACAGCCATAGCCGAACTCTGCAACTCAAACACAGTGTGTATTTATGGAACAAAGGAAGCTGACATTGTGATAAACAAAGCACAGAACAAAACAGAATTAACAGAACAATGACAAAGAGAATCCAAAAGGGCTTACAAAGGTGATCTGATTCCATTACACCTTTGATCACAAAGCGATACAACTGTAAGGATAACGGGTGTGGACCCATTTTGCCAGCATTTACCGAGTCCTTGAGCACAGGCACGGAAAGACAGAGGATGAGATTTAATCACCTGGCTGTTTTTATCCCCGTTACCACGTAAGTCTGCCTTACCAAACGTTCGTGCGGATGCAGGCTGCAGTAGCTGCTAGACTGCGGAATGTGAGAAGAATTGCTCAACATCCCCCCGTAGCCAGGCTGATTCATCCCACTGGAGGAGCTCCAAGGGTCACTGCTGTGATGGCCATCTGTAAAGGACAAAGAAAACGATGACTTCTGAGGCATTCAGCTTTGCCGTATAGCAAATTTTTTCGTATACTTGAAAATGACCATCTCTTCTGCATTCGGCTTTGTGCTGGTTAGCTGGGTACATCAGAAGACAGTCATCGTGTTTTCCCAAATGACTCTACACTGCCAAACAAACATACATATTTAACATAGTAAAGCGTTCTTAGTAAAAATTCAACTGTAAAAGAAAACCAGAACACACTGCTACATGGAATTATGTCAGGTCAGCAGGCTACCGAATGTTAAAGGGGACATTTCTTAGAAGTACTCATCACCCTTTTTTTTCTATGAAAACTAACTAAAAAGTTAAATTGTTCCTGCATTTTGGGGTGAAAATAAAATACTTGAGAAATCACACAGTTGGCATGTTTACAAGTTTAAAAAAGCATGTAGTGAAATAAGTAATAATGAAAAAGAACACACATTGAAAAGGCTGACTTTCATTTCAGTAACAAATGCAGTAGATAGAGTTAAAGGTGAAATTACAGGATGGCATAGCGAAGAGGAGTCTCTAACGCACCGTTCTGAGTTTGTTCCCTTGTGACACTTTCTTGGTACGTAGTTCTACAGCTATCTTATGCCTTCGATAGCAATTCAGGAAGGACACACACATCACAAGGTAGATGGTATGCTACAGTCACTATTGAAAGTCTCTGGATTTTATACAGTTACCTCTGAGTTTAAAAGAGGATTAAAATAATACAAAAATTATATAAAGTATCTTTTCATATCCAGTCAATCTCTCATTAGTACCATATTAAAAACATTCCTACAAATTATTTTCATTCTCTGGGCCTATTGGACCAGAAGTTACTATGAGAGATGGTTACTGTTTGCTTCAGGTTTCTCCAGTTAAGGGGGAGCACATGGAGCAGAGGACCTGGGTTACTGCTGGGTTCATGCACTTTTTACCTTGTCAATAGTTGAACAAAAATTCCTGAGTGCCATATACACAGCAGGCTGCCAGGAGGTGTTACCTCTATGACAGATATTGTTTCGTGAAAGTAAGATTATTTTCACCATGTATTTTATTTAATAAAGGTCTTTTGAAAATTTAGTCAATAGCCAAGTTAAATCTGACATTATATTTCATGAGGCCTCCCTCCCCCACCCCCGAGATTTTAAACTCAGGAGTTAGAATTCAGAAAACGGAAATCGTTTCAGGGCACGGAGGAATAATCTATAGATTTCTTAAAACCTATGCAAGCCAAGTCATGTCTATGATTTTGATAATTGAAGTGTTGTAACTAGAAGATGGAAATTAAAGTTAAAAATAAAGAGCCCGCATAGCAGTAGGTTTAAAACATGCCCCTGACAAGTCTCTGAGCATCTCCCCCTGAACGGCATGTTTCTTCAGGGCCTGGCTCCCTGGGGCCGCAGGCGCCCCTTGCGGAAGGAAGCCCATGTGAAGCGGGGCCAGGGCGCACTGCTTCTGAGGTCATACTGTGAACACCTAAGACTTAGAATGTTATTGTTCATCTACTTTAGACACAGCCTTGAGACTGAGGGGGTTTAGATGTCACCTTAAATTTAAATATGAAGTTTAAGACCGCTAACATTGCAAATAAATGGTGTATATGACAAATAAATTGAGAATATATATATCATTGAACAGGAGTCTCTTAAAACATTTTGACAACATGAGGCACTATATGGAAATGCATTTAGGACTTGTTAACACAGAACACTCAATTCAATGCAGACTTATAAAAATACATGTTTTACATAAATTATGCTTTTCACAGTAAATTAATATTTATCATATCCCATGATCTTGGCATAATGTTGTTTTAAAAGAATAGAAGTAGACATGTGCAAATTAGTTGTGCTCATCATAAATGTCAATTTTTTTTTTTTTGCATTTTGGGGTATTCATGTGCAGAAAAAAAAATTTGTTCCTCACACTTGGCATGGTCTGTAGGGAGAACCTATTGTTTTAATCTACCTGATCTCCTGTGTAGTGCGTACAATTTAGGAAAGCCACCTTCTTAAAGGCAGATAGGACAATCTATCCTTTTGTAAATTTTCTCAATGAAAATCTGCTCTGAGTGATGAATCCCTGAGTTCACAATCTCTACGAGCACCGGTATCACAGTGTCTCCAACTGGTCCCCAAAGAGGGAGCGGATGCCGAAGTGGCCACTGCTATAGCTGAAGAGGATAAGCCTTTTGTACATGGCACAGAACACAGCCCAGTGACAAACCCTGGTGCGCTCCTCTGAGAGTTACACCTAGGACAGGTCCCAAAGATAAAGGAACCCTGGGCACAGAGCTCCATTATGTGTAGAACAAATTCTCTCTATTCCTGAGGGACCCATTCGATTCAATTTTATAGATTTTCCATGGAATTTCACATGTTAGGTAATAACCTAAAAGAACTAACACTCTGAAGGGAAAGAAAGTAAATCCATTTTAATCAGAATGATTTGGAGTGTGTCCGCTGTAATCTAAGCGAGACCCCAGGCTACCCCGCGGGCGCCTGCTGCCCAGGTACGCCCCGCTTCCCTGACATGGCCCCTCCCAGCGCAGCAGGAAGAAGGAACCCCCAGGGCACTCTGCCAAGGGCACACTCAAACAGGGTTTTCACACCCAGGCAGAAAGACTTAACGTTCTGCATACAGGGGTGGTTGGTCAATTCCATGTCTAAATTTCAGAGTGTGAACTTGGTAAATGATCATCGCATTATGACAGTAAGCACCACAGACACATCAGCGATGAAGCCTTAGCTGCATCCTCCAAACTCTCTGTTCTGACAGCAGCTGCTGTCATTTCAACCACCTTTCTCACTTTTCAAGCAGCAGAAAGGGGCTGCGCTACCAGCGGCAGGGCCGTAAGCTCAGAGACCACACCCCCATGTGCTTTCAGTCACATATGCTGGCCAGTTAGGTAAGCGGAAACACTTTATCTCCCATGAAGCTATAATTTTCTACATTTGACTGGGGGAAAACTGGATCTTTTCCCCTATATCAGCTAGTATGGTAAGATAAAGCTTTTGCTGTATAATGAAATAATATTCCAGTCTTGGGATAGGTCACTTAATATATCCAAATGAGACTCTTGTTCTTACTTATAAGTGGCTAAAAATTTTATATAAAGTTATTCATAATGACAAGTTGTTCCCAGATGGCTGCATCCAGGATGCCCAAAATACACCCTGAGCCAAAACACTTTAAAACATAAATACACACTCTTCTTAGGGCAAGAAGATACTGAAGCCATCATGGAAGACCATCTTCCAGGACACATTAGCTCTTATAAAGCAACCCAGTCTAATTTTAACTCATTATTGTTCAAGGGACTTTCATTTAAAAAAAAAGTCTTCGGAAAGGTTTAATTAATTAATTTGTAATGAATGCAATGCTAAGAAGAACATGACCTTCAGCATTCTCTACGCGTCTAGTATCCTCCTTCTTGGGTATCAGTCCAGCAGTCATTTGTCCCACACATGACATGAAAAGGCCCACAAGACTCTGTCCCGCGGATGTCCTGTTAGGGGAGGTGACGTCTTACTTACCTTGCATGAAGAAGGAGCTAGGGAAAGTGCTGGCTGCTGGTTTCGAGGAAGGGTAGCCTGGCGAGTCCCTATTGTAGTCGGCAGTGCTTGCTGATGGCGCATAAACCTGCGGAAGGAGAGGCAGTTTAATTTTGCTGGCTGCATTGACCAAAGTATCTCAAGGTCCATTACTTTATAAGAAGCAGGTACAAAATGCTTAATTCCTACCATGTGCATTCTAAACCTGATGAAAGCCTGGAAACACGGCTCCTTTCAGAAGAACAAAACAAACAAACAAAAAAACCCTCACCAAAATGCTCATTATGTTTTTGCTAACGGGAGACCGGGTATGATATTTTTAAGTCACAGGCAAGAATATTGCGAACTATGTCTAGTTATAAATGTTATATAATATCAATGGGGTGGTCCTGGGAATTTAAACATCCTTAAAAAAAAAGCCTAGATGGCACAAGAGCACTTGAAAGGTAAAAACAGAAAGACACGAGTGAAGCCTCTCCTTTTGTTTTTTTAATTTTTCAATGGCAGTTGACATTCAGCATTTGATTAGTTTTATGTGTCCAGCATCGTGATTGGGCATTTAGGTAACTTAAGGAGCCTCTCCCTTTTACTCTACCTTTCAATTAAAAATCTCATTTTTGAGAGAGAGAGAAAACAAATGCCCTATTCAAACCATAGAAAGTGACAAGTACATCTTGGATTATTAAATTCCCAGTGTCAGCCTTTTGCAGAGATGCCTGAGAAAGGCCACTGAAAGCCGGATGGATCTACACAGACCACCAACAACCAATGTGTATACAAGAAGGGGGGAGCCCTCCTTTGCAGTTCTTATTCTATTTGTGTGTGCAATAAACTGTGCCAAAATCCTAATTTACTTACATTTGTTTACTAATACTCATGAGACTTGGGGAAACGGGTCTTTATAAAAATAACCTGTGTATTTTCTTGTTTATGTTTCCCTTAAAGATGACAGCACACTGGAAAAGCATAAATTCATAAGGTATAGTTTAACGTTAATTGGTTTCCCTTGCCCTTTTTTGCTAAATATAAATTTTTTAAATCCCCATTCTCTTTTGCTCCAGAAGTTCCTCTGTCCAGATGGTCGGAGAGACTGAAACACTGTCATCCTCTTGATGAAAATGGATACCTTCCTGCCTCCATTTTGAAGCCGGCAGCGGCTCACAGAATTGGCAGTGAGCCTACAGTGATATTCACAGGTCACAGTAAAAGAAAGAGAAATTCGCCAATAAAAAGGCAACGGCAGGGTTACCAAAAAAGTAACTCCCATTTTTTTTATAGTGCATATCAAATAAACACCCTAAGAAAAATTATATAATTGCTCTCAGAACACCATGAATCACAAACTAAGTATTAATATGAGGTTTAGGATTTCACAAAGGATAGGTCCACAGAGACAGATGTGGAAAAATACGCACATACATACATACATCAAATAAATGCTACACGTGCCCCACAGTGCCCTTGAAAGTCGGGAGGTCCTAGAGACTGAACAAAACAAAAAAGACCCCAGAAAAACCCATGTGCACTTTAGAAAACAAGGATTTTTCCTAAGTCATGGATGGATAGAAGACCTATATTTCATGGGCTATATTTTATTTTTAAATGTTCTTATTTTAAATACCAATTAAAAAACAGCTATTAGCTTCTATTTTCAAAGGGCTTACGATAAAGGAAATCTTTTTTTCTAGCATTTTTAAGGAGCAAAGAATAAAACTTAAGCCACGAATCCCCACACAAATCAATACTCTGGGTTCTGTGAAACAAATTCCAGTATTTTCTTGAGAACTATGCTACTCACAGTTTAGGAAATACTCTTAAATGTATTTGGAGAAGGTCATGCGAATAGGTTAAAAAGAAGAAAGAAAACATTACCTTCTAGAAAAGGGGAAACTGAAAATTAGGTCTCCTCATTCTAAGGACAGAATGAACAATAATATGACTATAATATATCTACAGGCTATTGGCCTGACAGCTATTTGGCCAGTCAGTGTTAATATAAGCTAAGTGTACTATGTGTTATCGCCAAATATCAGAAGTCAATATACTTACTATAAAACTGAAAATAAACTGATTCATTATTAAGTCATTCTGTATTTTAACATAAATGAAATGAATCATTTTAGGATAACAGTTTAATTTTAATTATATGTTCTACTACATTATCCTTAAATATGTATATTATTATGTCAATGCCATTTGATGGCTCCTATGAAGACTATTCCCCGCCCCTCCCCCCCCCCAAGTTGGGTAGAATTATTTGGCATTTCTTTTGTGAAATAAGGACAAATCTCTGGTAACTTTGCTGATGTGTAAGGAAGTTACTTTGACTATGAATTATGATCAAGCTCAAAGATCTATGGGTAAGATCACTTGCTCCAAATTCATACATGCTCTGCGCATGAAAAAGAATATCTGTGGCATTAAAATAATTCTTAGGAAATCTTACATTATCCAATTTGTTTCTCTGGTGTTAGAGCCAAATGAAGACTCTTTAGACAAGATGAAAGTCTCTGTTAACAAGAAATGGACCACTGTTTCACAGCTTTTTAAAAAAAGGCAATTTCTGCATGTTTTATATGTTTTCTTTATATCGTAATTTAAAGATCAGGTATAACGACATTTATACTTCATCTTTGTCACTGCAGAAGTTATTTTTAAGGTAAATGTTCTATATATCTGTTTATATAAATAAACCACATAAAACTATTATACTTTTAAAAGTAGAAGAAATCAAACAATTTACGTGGTTCAACACCTCCCACCCCCACGTTTTAACTATAAGAAAATTCAATAAAGAAATGGTCAAAGGAACTGCTAAAGCTATACAAGTTGATGAAGCTATACAACTATCAACTACTCTTTATTTTCCACTACTTAAAGGTTACTTTTTTAAAAAATGGAGGTGGAGGTAGAAGATATTTATGAAAACAGAGTGACTGTAATGTTCATACTTCAGTTATCCATTAAGGTTTAATCTTTAATAACCTGGATGACTGGTGAGCTGATTCATTATTTTTAGTTCAGTCAATTATCTTGCCAATTCCTCAAAAGACTTCAGAGTGTAGGTTTCCATGAGGTATTTAATAGAGATACTAAATTCAGTAAGAAAAACTCACATCATTTATTACTATTCTAGGTTAATAAAAAAACGACTTACACATTTGTTAAATATGATAGGTTTTTATTTAACAAGTAACAACAAATATGCCAGATAGCTTCAAATAGTTAGAATCATTTTTAATGACTAACACCAGACTAATATCAGTTAAATGAAACTAAAATAAAAATCTCAAAGTCTAGTTCAGGGCATTGAAGTGACTCCACCAATAAAAGATGAGGAAAGTAAAGGAAAACATAAATCTATGCTTAGTTTTTCTTTGGTAAGATAGCTTAGATCGAGGTGACTTTGGTATTCCGAGTCCTCCCATGTGAGTAACTAAAGAAGTGAGGAATTTTTGTTGCAAAATTGGAAATAGGGAAACTTAGGAAAAGCTCATAGGTGGCAGCTTTTTAGTGTACGATTTGCTGAATAAAAAAAAAGTTTCATGGAAAACTTAACAGCAAAGTATAGTCAATATTCAAAGGAGACACACTATCTTTTACAATCTTGAATTTAAAACAGAACCATACATATAAAAATTCTGAGTTTAGCAAAATACTTTAGATAACATTAAACCCTGAACTGATAAAAATAAGGAATCTTTTCACTTCACGTTTACTTTGTGTTATAATTGGAGAAGTATTACTATTGTACATTAGCTGCTCCAATGGTCCTGGTTATCTTCTGTGCAGCCATCAAAGACACAGTAACATGATACATTCTTTTAACTAGAACCTCTGCCCATTAGAAAAGAAGAAAACTAAGCACCCCCCCAAAAAAGGCGGGGGAGTAAAATGCATATCCTACTTTTTCCCTCTTGATGTTTTCATTTTTATCTGTCTTGGCTTATCAGTTTCACTTACAGAGATTTAAAAAACAACAATAATTATCATTTGTTTAGGGTCTTTTGTACAACAGCTTTTGTGCTAAGAGATCCACATACAAGGTGGGGCAAAAGGAAGTTTACAGTTGTGAGAACTCAAAACACAGTTTATTTTGTATTAAAATGTATTAATTATTGTATTATTTTTGCATGTGATCAGCTGTGAATCTATGTTTGCCCCACCCTGTATATAATTTCTAATCTTCTGAATGCTCATATGAGGTGGCCAGCATTAACCCCATCATCACTATTTCACAGGGCGAACCTGGCCTGCATCTGACTGCCAGTTCCACCCTCCATCATCTACACAATGACAGGCCTGTTACCTTAACCTCTGTGGTCTTAAGGTTCCCACCTGTAAAATGGGGACAATACCTGCTAGGCAAATTGCTTGTAAGAACTAAATGATATAATGTGTTTAAAGCAACTAGAATAATAATTCACACATATTAAGCATGCACAAAACCTCGGACAATAGTATTAATGTTACACTGTTACTGTTTTTCTTATGGGGACAAATGTGATTCAGGAAAGTTAAGCCACTTTTCTACGTTAAAAATTTAACAAGTGGTGCCCTTACTGGTGTGGCTCTGTTGGAGGGTGTCATCTGGCAAAGCGAAAGGTCACCAGTTTGATTTCCAGTCATGACACCTGCCTGGGTTGTGGGCCAGGTCCCCAGTTGGGGTGCATATGAGAGGCAACCAATTGACGTTTCTCACATCGATGCTTCTCTCCCTTATTCTCCTTCCCCTTCCCCCTCTCTAAAAATAAATAAATGAAATGTTTTTAAAAATTTAACAAGTGGTAAAGAAAGGGTTTAGACAGGTTATCAAAGTTTATGTTCTTTCCACTGAAAAAACAATTTCTTGCTCTTAAAGGCGAAAAAGAAAGGGTACTTAAAATTGTCCACACAAGGTTCTATTTGGCCATAGTTTGTAGAAAAATATTCTTGCAGGGTCTTGTAATTACCTTTTAAGAAAATAAAATGTGCTAAGGCATGCTCAGCGTGAAACCAATCCATGTGAGAGTGACTTGCTTCCGGAAGTGGGAAGCTGAACTCCGCAGAGCTCTAAAGCGGAGGGGCTACAGGCCTGCGCACGCGCAGTGTACGTGAAGGGGCTGGGTGGTAGACGCTGGCTCACACGGTGCACCTGTAACCATCCTGAGTGTTCTGCCCCTTTGCGATTCTGCCAGGACCATCTGAACACGCAATTTCCGAAGAGAATCGGTTCAGGATAACTAAAACATGTGATCAAGACTTTGAGGCCCTTAAAGGCAGTTGCTGCGTGTTCAATGATGAGTAGAAAATAGCAAAGCAGAATTATGCCTCAGATTCCCAAGTGCGAGCGAGGACACTTCGTGGCTCAGACCTCGGGAAATTTCACGAACATTCTAAAGTGTATTAGTTAAATACTCAAATGCCAAGAATTTATAGTGCACCCCTGATGTTTGCAGACCTAGGCATATGCTTTGATGCTTCCCAGCACCTACTAGGGCAAAGTGCTTGTAGGTGATCAGCTCACCCTAGTCAGGCATCAGACTTGCAACTCTCACAATACTGTTCATAGGACATGGGTCACAATAAAAGAAAAGACTGGTCCAGGGGCAGTAATACCTACCCATTTACAAGAGATCAAATGCGCCCGATGATTGTTCTATGTGACCAAGTTAGAGGTGTATCAAGTTAGCTGATCCATAGAGCGAGGGGAAGAGATACTTAAAAGGGATGGTCTCCAGATAATACAGAAATAGATTTGGCAGGATAGTAAAAATTACCCAGCCCTGGAGCCAGACCAACTCTTTTCAGATTCCAGCTCTAACAATTAGCTGTGAGGACACAAAGTAATTCATCTCTCAGAGCCTCAGTTTCCTTTGTTAAGCGAGGTTATTCTTATCGTGAGGATTAGAGATAGTTACTGGTAAGCATAATTCCTAATTCTGTGGTAGTCACTCAGTAAATGATATTATTATTTATATGTTGTTGTAAGTGCTACTTATTGCTCATAGCTATTTTTAACGTGTCTAGAACAGTGCTGTCCAATGTGGTAGCCATTAGTATTATGTGGTTCTCTGAATTAAGCTTAATTAAAATTAAATGAAGTTAAATATTCAGTCCCTCAGTCACCCTGGACACCACCAGCATAGACCTCTTCCACTGTGGAGGAAAGTGCCATTGGAAGCGCTGGTCTGGAGGAACGCGTGTCTGTGAGGAGTCCACTGTGCCATGCGTGTCACCCTCAGTTACAGCAGCGACTGCAGCAACACCAGCTCACTTAAGACTTGCTGCTCCCTTTAGGCTGCAAAAGCAGGAACTTGGCTGGCGGACTAGAGGGAGAGGCAGGTTTCTATGTATCCTCAGTACCTCGCATACACCTGGTGTTTGATGAATAATGTTACCATTTTTGAATGGCAGAACATTTAAATTTGTTTTGTTACTTTTGGAGGTCTTGTACTATTACACATTTAAGTCCTTTTTATAACCATCTGCCAATTTTTTTCCTATTGTACCCAGTAGAACGCTATGGAAGAGTATCTATGACCCCAGGTTTCTGGATGTATAAGAAATAAAAGTGAGAAACTCTTTAACTGCAATTTTGTCCTTGGTCTCTAATGCCTTTGGTTAGAATCACCTTTTTTTAGGCAGTAAAGGTGGAACAGATTTTTAACTTTTTCTGATCTTGTGTTTTCACATTATAGGTAATTGGGTCCCTCCATTCTACTCTCTTCATTTTTATTACTTTTTGTTTGTAAATCTTTTAGTATCGCTTCTTTACACTTGTTCATTTCTCTTTCCATGCAATTTTTCCACCTGCTTCCACTGTTTTATCTCTTGGCATAGTTCATTTAAAGCTCAGATCAATTTAACCTCATTTTATAAATGAGTGGAAAGAAGAGGTTAAAGGACTCACACACGGGCCGGGAGAGAGCCCCAGGCCCCTCATTTCTTGTTCGGTCCCCTTGACACTCTTCTTTTTAAAGTCTTTCTTAACTTGATAACTTAAGAATTCTAATGAACAGTAAAATCTCTTGAAAGGTTAATAAACAGATTCAAGTAACGGAGTTGAGTAAATTATTATAAGGTTTAAAGACAAGGTGAATAAAGCTCAAAGGTATATAAAAGTGAGGCAATAAACAACCTAAGAGAACAAAAAAACCCAAACAACCAAAAGCAAGTTACAGGAATAAAAATTATTCACCTGATATATTCTCTGTATAATTACCAAGCCGAGGAATATTTACTAATGGAAAGAGATCCTACTTCATTTCCAAGTGACGGTTAAAGGCCAATTTACATTATTATCACATAAATAGGAAATCTGTTTAGAGATAACACATAAATGTCTGCAATATATTGACAGAGAGATGGACAGTTAATTATAAATGGAAAAATTTGGGGTGTTAGCTGTTGAAATTGTGAAGCTTTTATTTCCTTTTAAATCAGTTGAAGCTTCCATAGGAATTAACTAAATAGTTCTAAGTGTCCTTAAAAAAAAACTCCCCTTGAGTTTTACTCGTCAAGCTATCTTTATTGGTAGTCTAAAAAATTTTTTCACAATTATCAAAAATGTGTAAAATGTACCATTCATGTATATGATAATTCATATTTTATTTCTGCTGACAAGTAATGAATGACCTGTCTTCAACTCTAACATATTGCATTGCAAAAATATATGAAAGAGAATATGTATATAATCTCCATAAAAGAAATTCCTTGAATATGTAATAAATTTAGAACACGTCATTTTGAACATACATCTATATCCCAAATCACAAATACTGCATGCAATTTTTCTACCCTTCTAAATATCAGCTGAATTTTGATGATCTGTTCACGAGTAAATTAAATCTGAAGCTAAATGAATAAATGAATTATAGCCAAGAGTTTTATCCTTCTCAGCCACCAAATTTCCTTTTCTGTGTTAAGAACTAGTAAAATTTTAAGAATTTTAATTTCCTTCTTTCTTTTGTCTTTATCAATCAAACTGTGTAACTGGACAATATCAAAAAGTGGCAGCAGAAGCAACAGGGAAGCAAGGCAGGACCGGAGTGACCCACCCAGGTGACGGCTTTTGTAAGCATGCAGGACGGGCCCACTGCCCTTCCGGAGCCCGCCCGCAACGGGCTCAGCGGTGATGCTGTAGCCGAGTGAGCTGGGCCTGCTGTTAAGTGTGGGCCCAGGAAGCTACCAACACCCTTGTAGAAGTTCTCTGCAGCCAGTCTCCCTTGTTGTTTCTTTTCTTCAGATAAAGAGGCAAGGATACCCTTTTAATCTTTTTTAAAAAAATTTACCTGGCAATAGTATATTTTTCAAATTCCTAAATCAAATTTCAAACTCTAAAAGTGAGTCCATGTAGCCTCTGATACTCAGAAATTTATGAAAACAACCCTGCTAGAATTAAAAAAAAACAAAAAACAAACAACTAAGAATCACTATTATATGAGGATATTACTGTAATTTCAATCTATATAGCATGCCAGTATTTTGTAAGTATCTTCAATGTGTTACCATTTGCAAACCCGAGGCAGAAAAATGCCCAGACCGGTAAGATGAGGCTCACTCTGCTATCATATCCCAGATGTAGAATGTTTGGGATTTTTCACATATTATCCCACAATGCAAGAAGTTACCAATTAGAAACAAAGAAAAACAGTCATTTATTACAGAATCATAGCTTAACACTCTCCAGAACTGGATAAGGACCTAGTTCCAATGCCTGCCAGCCCCAAACTCTTGTCACAGTTGGCATGACAAAATGATGACAATGATAAAAATACTAACAGTTACGATATGCTAGACACTCTTCCAGAAAAATTGTGCATATAGTCATTTTGTCTTTACACTAATCCTCTTGCTGTATTATCACATAACTTTTACAGGTAAGGAACCTGAGGCACAGTGAAGTGAATTTGCTCAAAGTCATACAGTAGAAAAATTAGAATTCAAAATCACGTAGTCTTGTTTCAGAGTCTGAGCTTTTAACCACTACTCCACCCCATCCTCTCTTGACAGCTACGGCTCCTCTCCAGGGTGTTCATGGACTCCTACCAAACCCCAGCTTCGCAGAGCCCTGGGCCCCTCTGCCCCTTGGCCGGTCATCAGCCAAGGCCCTGGGAATGCTGCTTCGGCAGAAGAGAAGAACACCAGGTGATCGCACTCAGGGAAGCACAAAGGGCCTTCTTGTGAGCTGCTCCAAGGAGGGCCATTGATCTGTCTTCCAGACAGGAGGTTGAGCAAAGAATCGGCAGGTACTAATACTCCTGCTTAAAAGGACTAAGGGCAGAGAGGTTAAGTAATCTATTGAGAGTAACACTGGGGTTTAGTGATGAAATACAAGGACACAAAATTGATAAAAAGCATGATATTATTTAAAGCATTCAAGTGAAGTGTGAATATAGTCCTGTCTAATATGTACTAGCCCCTGGCTACAAACACTTCTTTTTAGTTTGACACCTGCATCTCTCTTGCTCTTGGCACTAACTGAGCAGGCACTGAGCGTTTGCTGTTACTTTCAACGTGGTGTAGCACAGGAATGTCCACTGCTAACGTTATAAGTGCCTTGGCCCTGGCAGAGGATGCCTTAAACTGATCAAATTACTCCTGGCTAAAGAACTCTTGAAATACTTGCATAAAATTTGGTCCAGGTGAAACCTGACTTCTTCCTAGTTACGTTCCTTTTGTTACTTATTCACGTGAGAATTGGCTTCATCACCAGGCTTAGGACTGGCACAGCGAGAGGACCGCAGGCCAACTCTTTAATATGTTCTAAACACCTAAGTTGTTCCCAAGCTTTGATTTATCAATAGTCATCAGAAATTAAAGGTAATATTAAATATATTGTTGTTTCTATTATTTCTAGTTATCTTGAATCATAAACAGATATAATAAATTATTTACATCTCTATTTACAGCCACACATGAAATTCATGACTGTCAAGTTTTCTAATGGATCATCTGTCATCTCAGCACTATCTTTGCCTCTTTGGTTACCAGTCGTTTGCTTTTTTAACATGACAACTACTGTGTATTAGGAAGTGCTGGAACATCAAAACCGTGTTGGTTATACTGTCAATAAATAGCTTGGTGACCTCTACAGGCACTGTGACATTAATTAAATGAGGGCAGCATGTCTTTCAGATGACAACAAATTCTAAGAAGTTACAATAAAGACAGAAATTAATTTTACACTGATTACATGTTGATTATCACTGTTTCTTCTATATCCCATTCAATGATTAAGAAGGCCTGGTGAGGAGAGTCAATCAAAGAAACAGGTTTAAAAAAGTATGATAAAAAATGTGCAGATGGGCTGTGCACTGTGTGTATGTATGTGTAGTACCCGGCCCAGCCCAAGCTCAAGTAGTTCTATGTGCACACAAGAATGAACGAATAAACACATCACACACAAGATGCACGTCAAACTAAGAATAACATCATAATAGAGAATGATAAACACTCATTGTTTCTGACAAAACAGAATTTAGTGCATTTCATTTCTCGACATGTTTTAAGGAAGGCTGAGCTCTCTTTAGAAGATGGAGGCAATTACCTATAATGATCCATATTTAAGAGTTCTAAAAGTCCCATTCCTGCCCTTTTCTCTTTGAACCCGAGTCCATAGGTTGATGCCTGAAGTCTAGTGCTGACATCCCTCACTGGATGTTAATAGGTGTGTCTCTGGCAACACGGTCACACGCAAATCACTACAGGCCTTAGTTACTGTGCATTACTCTAAGGGGTAAAAGCCTGTATACCTGGAAAAAATACCACGGTCACAAACCTGCTTTCAGCACATCTCCAGTCATCGCTCATCTTGGGAGATGCTGTTAAGAGTTTGTTAGCAGTTAGTATACTTTGGTGTGATGAAATCTCAGATCTTTTCTTGAGAATTAATTTTGAAGAACAAGAGAGGGAATGGAGAAAGGAGGAGGGTGCGGAGAAGGCTTTACAAGAGGGGGAGGCAGCACCAAACAAAAATGCTGATTACTTTAGAGTTTGACCTTGTGAAACCCTAAATGTGCCATTCCTAGTCCTTCAATCCTCCGTGTCTTTAGTGTTGTGTGTGTTTGTATATGATCATCACAGATGGCCAGAAAGCCACTGTTCCTATGCACATACTCCTTCCCATGAAGCAAGCGCCATTAGGAAGAAAGCAAGTGTGACACAAAAGCAGAAAGATGCACCTTCAAGAACAGAGACCCAAGCAAGATCAAAAAGACAGGGAGACCTTGAGGTTCTAACAGATATTGGGAAGACAAGAGGAACACTCAAAGAAACAACTCACAAAAGGGAATACACACTTTTCTAGATACCTTCTTTGGCTTTGAACTTAACTGAATAAAAAGAAATTTGGTGAAATTCTCTGATTAATCATTGTAAAAGTTCCTATCTTCACAGGGTTTTAAATTTTAAAATCTTTCAGCATCCATTACCTTACTTAATAATCACTTTGAGAAAGATCATCTAACTGTATGATCAACTGTCTCAACCACATGACACATTAGGAACAGAAGCTCAGGACGGTAAGTGTCTTCCCTTCCCCAGAGCCACATGACTTCAGGAGGGCAGGAGTGGATCAGAACCTAGGTCTTTCCACTCCAGATCCCGGGTCGGAATTGTTAGCCCCTGATCAGCATAGAATATCCTTCTAAGTCATCTACAGTCTAAGGAATCTGGAAATCGAATTTTCATATTAGTAAGTAATGTCTACTAACACCAAGTACAGCTATAGATGACTCCTACACTGCACTTTTTGAAGCATCAAACTTAACTCCGGGTGCTCAAACAGATGCCTTCCTCTTCTGCTTACCAAGGGAATTGTTAGGAACACTGAGTTTCCAATCTGGTAAAGTTTTGAACAGTAATCATTGCCATGGTACACTGTAAAATTATTACCCATCTTCCCTATACAAAGCCAAAAGAGGTACAAATTATCTTTTTTCTGTCAAAACATATGGCCCCAACTACTTTCAACTAAAAACAAAAACATGGAATAATCACCAAATATATGATTCTGTGGCACAGATTGAAGTGAAAAAAAAAAAAAAGTGTGCAAATTGTCAACATCTATGTCCAATCAGCGACCTCTCTATTATCCATTCAAATACCTGCCCCTCCCCTATGCCCAGGGCAAACTTTTAGGTAAAAGCAGCCAGCAATATTTCACTGAGTTAACTCATAGAGTTTCTAGCTAGCACAAGGCCAGGTGCTTTAGTATATTTAAAAAAAAATTAAGAAGCCAGAATTTTCATTAGGAGCCTGTCGAGAGGTTTTAGATGAATAACAAGCAATTAGAAAATGTACGGAAGTAATATTCTGTATGTTTATATAAAAGAAATAACCCATTTGGATGGAGTTATTTAAAGGAGGTGAGGCGAGTAGAAAGGGCAATAACAGTCTAATACAAGTAGCTAACAATAAATAGCTCCTATCTTCAGATACATTAAAAATATAATTATGTTGACCTTCCCTAATATTTAAATTTCAAATATTTTTTCACTTGATCTACTTTTTCTTAATTTTACAGACATGCAATTTAAAAATTTGCTGACCACCTCACATACTGCTCTGGAATACCAAGTATATAAGCAAGTACATACAACAATAATTTCTTAAACAATAAGAATTACAGTAAGAATCCCCACTGACTTTCTTTCCAAGAAATTAAGTCTTTCATAACTAAATTACTTTGTTCAATAATTTTGAATGTCTGAAATAGAAATGTAAAATCCAGATGATTGCTTAACATTAAGATAAGGGAAGCAGTTTAAATTCTCAATGTTGATGAAAATAATGAGAAAATGTTTTTATAAGATGAGGAATACAGCAGTTTTACATAATAAAAGGCTCAGAACGGATATATGTCCTTTTTTTCCCTCGATAAATTAGTATCTAGTGAGAACTGAAGAGGAATATACAGATAGGTTAAAAAGAAGCAAAGGATATTTCCTTCTTTTCTTTTTTTTAATTTTTTTAAAAAATTTTATTTTAATTTATTTTTTCAAATACATTTGTCTCTGCCTCTCCTCCACCACTTTCCCTTGCCCCCTCCCTCCTTCCCTCCCTCAGCTCTTCCCCTTTGGTTTTGTCCATGAGTCCTTGCTATATGTTCCTTGACTTTCCCCTTCCCTTCCTTTTCCCCGCCCCGCTCCCTCCTTCCCTCTTGTCTCTGTTGATTTCTTTTCCTTTCAGTGTTGCTGGTCTTATTTCCCTTGCATCTTTGTATTGTTGGTTAGGTTTTCTTGGTGGAGAAACCTCTACTAAATTCAGGGTGGGGCCAAAGTAGGTTTATAGTCCTGACAGGTGTAGCTTAGGTGGTTGGGTGTCATCCTGCAAACCAAAAGGTCACAGGTTCAATTCCCAGTCAAGGTACATGCCTGAGTTGTGCTCCAGGTCCCCCGCTGGGGGCATGCGAGAAGCAACCAATTGATGTTTCTCTCTCACATTGATGTTTTTCTCCCTCTTTTCCCCTCCCTTCCCCCATCTCTAAAAATTAATAAATAAAATCTTTTTTTAAAAAAGTAGGTTTTCAGTTGTGAATACACGAAAGTTCATTCTTGTATTACTATTTATTAATTACTGCATTATAAGTATAAGCCTATTTTTCCCCACCCCTGTATACAGTTCTTTGCTTACACAATTAGGGCACATTAGGTCCTCTGTTTGGAACATCTTATTCTCGAGATAAGATCTGGACTTTTCTCTTAATCCTTCATAGACAGGTATGTATATAGCATGTGTATGCGTGCATGTGTGGGCATGTTTGTATCTATGATAAAATTAAAGGTTTATAAAACATAGCAGCAGAAACGGGAAGGAGCTGCTTAATGGGTATGGGATTTCCTTTAGGGGTGATAAAAATGTTTTGGAACTAGACAGGCATGGTAGTTGCGTGACATTATGAATGTACCGATCCACTGAACCAATCACTTTAAAAAGGAGTACTTTATGTTATGTGAATTTCATCTCAAAACAAAACATTGTGGCAGACTGATAATTTATGTGATGTCCTTTCCCCCAAAATATTAGTGAGGACCCGTCTGCAGGAAAATGGTATTCCAGCACTGGAGAGGCCAATGATGGGCCATATTTCTTAGGCAGTAAGCGCTGTCACCCATTGCCAGAGGGGACATTTAGGTAAACAATACAACCAGTATTGGGTGAGGAAGCTGCCTTTCCATCGACATAAAACCCACCCTCACTGAAGTCACTCATGGTCTCCTTGCTAGCAAATTCAACGCTCTTCATTCTACGAGGTAACTTAAGTGACTTCATTCTAATAAGTAATGAACTTAGGATTCTCCCTCCTTGTCAGAATTATCTGAAGCGACACCGCCTCACTGCCGTAAGTACACCAAGCAGCTACAGGAAATGGTCTCTACTGTGCTCTACGGAGCAGGAGACAATCTTCCCAGCTTTGCCTCTATCGCTAATAATGTTGGTCATTTAACCTCTCCCAAATTTATGATATTCCTTTGGAAAATACCTATTGCTACATAGAAATTCGGTGCAAATAAAACCAGTCCATGCACTGAGAAAACACTTTGAAGAAACATGGACCTCAAGGTATTTAATTTGTATGGCACGTTCAGCACCTTAGTTACAATTAAAATATATTTTTGATGGTGATGAGTCGGTTTTCTTTAACAGAAAACTTGTGGACAATCTATTTAGCTCTTTTCTCTAATAAGTTAGCAATATATACCAGTGGTAAAATATAGACAGGATTATGGGGCAAAATTTTTTTTTGGAAAAGAATGAGCTCAAAAAGTTTTAATTGAACATATTTAATATTCTAAACTTTCCCAGCACTACACTTTAGAAATTTGTAAAATTTATGAATTACACAAGTCTTATTTATTTCCTATAAAATACTATGGGCACCTAAGAGCCAAAAGCTGTGGCTTAGAGTACATTCAATGCAATTGTCTTGCCCACAGCAAGTGCCCCCAAAATATTTATTAAACAAACAAGGGAAACATGTAAAGTGGAAGAGGACCAATCCTTTCCTTCATTCACAGAATTTATAGCAGATTTTTACAGTATTGAAGTGCCTTACGGAACTGTACATAGGTATATTTGTTGAGAAAAACTGCCCTCAGAGTCATAAATGATTTCTTTGAGGTATTGCCAATGCTGGCAAACCTCTGGCTGCTACCAGGAAAAAGACATCACATGTAGCTAACACAGATTTAGAGATACTACGCTGTAACTCCACAGAGGTCCAGCACTGGATGTGCAAGATCTCTCAAGAACTCGTCCACATGGAATCTATAAGTGTTTCTGACTTGCTATTTTTGCGATATCTGTTCCTTAGTTTCTATGTTCAGATTTTAAAAATAAAGATTGTTTGAACTGATGACAGTCAGTCTGTGACTTTAACTTTTCAAAAAAGATGGAGAAATTTAAACAGAAGTCACAAGCGGATTAAGACCACATATTACTGTTCATGCTGTTTTCTACTATTTCCATTTGACGGAAACTCAAAAACAGATTAGACAGTGAAAAGGAGGCCTAACAGAGTAAATAAGACTTAAGCTGCACCCACCACTTAAAAAAATACAACTCCCTTTTCACCTGCCGTCTAATTCCTTCTCTTCTTCCATGAAGCCGTCAGGTCCCATTTATCCGAGTGGTTGGTACAGCTCATTTTGCCCCTTGCATGTCTTCTAACCTGCATTGCTGTTTTCTGTTTAATATTTACGGTCTCCTTTCCCAAGTATGTTCCAATCCCGGGCGGGGGTTGGGGGGAGTGGGGGGGTGGGGGGAGGGCGTGTCTCATTCTTTCCACCACTCTCTGTCTGGTAGATAAGGTGCTTGACGCTCATTTTCCAGTGCTGATGACAGTGATGACAGGGATGACGGACAAGCCTCTTGCTATGCTCTTTCTCCACTTCTGTGCTTTCCTTCCACACCCGCTATGCCAATGAAGCTGCTCGAGAGCTTCTGGATACTGCAGCCAAATATCGCTTCTATCTCTCAGTAACATCTGACACTGTTGACTATTTCCTCCTTCTAGTCAGATCTTCTTTCCTTGGCTTCTGTTGACTATGTCTTCCTGATGTTCCTCCTATCCCTCTGGATGTTTAAATTCAGTTATCTCATGGGCATATCCTTTGAAGGGCTCCTCATTACAGTCATGATAAAATCTCAACTCCTCAATTGGGTGCACAGGCACTTTATGATGTAGCCACTGCTTATCTTTTTGTCCCAACTCTTACTATTACCCTAATGCACCACGGTCTCTAGCCATTCTGAACTACTTCTGGATACTAAGATATGCCATGCCACTGTCTTCCTTGACCCAGTTATTACCCTTGCATTTTGTCTGCTTACTTTCCATTCATTCTTGGACTTCATGACCTCCAGGCCAAGCGTGGGATAAGAGCCCCTCCTGTGTCTACCTTCAGTAGCTGTATTCTGCTATGGGTGCTTTAGCAGACTAAATGTAGCTGTCTCCCTCATGTCTGTCTTGTTCAGAGCTATATTCTAGCACCTGACTCACAGTAAACATTCAAGCTTCTTACTACCACCTAAGGAGTTAGGAAGACTATATAAAAATGCCTTTTAAACAACGATAATAACTCTTCCCTAAATAGGAAAGGTGAAAGCTACAGCTTCTCTACAACTTGAAACCGATAATCGCAGGTAACAGGGTTTGTTCAAAGCACAGATCTAGGATTCTGTCCAAGTGCACATCAATGACTTGCTTTCCGTGGGAGAAGCCTAAAGCTCTGCTTTTGGTCCCTAAATTCCCCTGGGTTCGGCCGCTGTAGTTAACACCAGATGCCCAGAACAAGCTATCAAGGAGAAAAGGGCTCTAAGTGCACTGCAATTGTCCCAGGATTTAGAATCCCAAGTGTTAGCTCTCTCGGTGCCATGTGGGAAAGAGAAAGCAAACTGCCACTGCCCCCACTGGATGCTCAAGGAAGGTACCTTTCATCTTTCTGAGGTTTTCTACTTGGGGTGGTTTACACTTTGATTTACTAGGCAGCATCAACTTCAGGACCAGTTTCTTAACAATGATGGTTTTCTTCCGCTACACACACACCCCACCGAAGAGGGCCACGCCAGCAGGACTGCTCCTCAGGTGACATGGTCTGTGGTGTTTTCTACAAGAGCCTGACGTGAACCAGCTGGGTGAGAAAAATGCTAAGAGCTGCATTTCCTTGAAACGTGATGCTATTTTTGAGCTTCTAATTGAAAAAAATTGAAACTGCAAGTAATTAAGCATGGAAGAGCAACAGAGGATGGCTGGTGTTTAGGCGCACAGTAAACTGATCCGCCATTGAACTGGGAGGCTAATATTAGGACTGGGCAAGCCAAGCTGGGCTTTGTGTTTGTTCAATGTCTCATACTATTTTTCAAATGTCATGAGCTCAGCAAAACCCGAAACACATTTTCTCAGCACTTCTCTGTATTTTTCAGCCCATATGTATTTCGAGGAGTTTAATTCATATGTTTCTGATTTATTTACATGCAAGTCATCAGAATGTTGTTTTGTATGAACTATTTGATGTCCAGGAAGCCTGTTGAGCCTTTCCTTTGAGGTTTTTTTTTTTCCCCCTTTCCTTAGGATCAGGAAGCCACGATTTGCAAATAGTTAAAAAAAAAAAAAAAAAAGAAAGAAAGAAAGAAAGCTCATCAGAACTCCCAATATTTTTTCCTCAAAGGTTCAAATTTTGTTCAAAAGGTAGATGGCATACAGTCTGAGCACGATTCTACAGTTGGCAGACTGCATTTTCCTGTTCCTAATTGACATTGCCCTTCTTGATGTTAGTAATGTCTTCCTTGTGGACATAAAAGTGCATATTTGCAGTGTATGAACAAGAACAGATCCTAAAGAGAGGCGATGAGCTCTTCAAAGATTAAGTGAATGGATTCTGTAACATGGTGTCTAGGGACTGGGGCGGGGGGGGGGGGGGGGGCGCTTAGCATCCAGAGAGGAAGGAGTTCTCACCTTTCCAGGAGAGTACTGAGAAAACCAGCACAACCTGTCATCTCACCAGAAATTTCACAGGCATTCTCTTTTCCTAATTTCTAAAAGTACCTTAGATTCACGTGTGATCGGGTACTTGTTTGCATATATTTTTAAAAAACCCACCATAACATAATTTTATAAATATTTCTCCACTTGTGAGTAACTACAAACTAAAAAAAGAACACTAGTAACGTTTAGGACTTCCAAGGACAGAGTTGGTTGGAGGATCCCTATATTCAGACTTTTGACAAAGCAAGTTTTCTTTTCCTTTAAAGAGGATTAAGACACCATATATTAAGCACAAGTAGGAGGATTTTTTTTTCTTTTAGCATCATTGGTGTCTATATAAATTTGATCATTTTAAAAAGTCCAACAGAATGTTGTAATGCTTTAGGAAGACCAAATCAGATTTTAATAGAAGTGGATTTTTCAAAAAGTGTATATAAAAGGTTGCCTCCTCTGCAAGCTCTCCTAAATTTCGGTCCAAAAACCAAATTAATGTTTGGTTCAAAGTATCTAACATTATCTCATGCCTCTGTAGTGTGTGTCTAAAATATAAATGCACATTTCCCATCACTCTTTGTCCTCTGTTGTGGGGACAGCTTAGAAAAGCTGGTTAATCTGAACAGGAACTGAAAGATTTCTACCTACACCACCTTTCAAAACTGAGATATCTCTGTCCCCTAAAACTCTTTTCCATTTTCCCATTTCAAAACCAGAATGGCATCAGTGCTGAAATGATTCAAAAAGTCTTCTTGAATCAAATCTCTCTCCAGCACAGCTGCTGTTAAGTGACCCAACATGTTCTGAGACAGGCTAACAGCCTATACTCTTTTTTGCTATGAGTTCCCAATACTATATATTCCAGTAGAGCAATATATACTTTTTAAAAGTCACCAAACTGGACTCCTCAATACATGACTCTTCGAAAGCAGCTAATATGTCATAGCAGCGAATAGGAATGTTAAGTCTTAAGCTGTCAAACTGAAGGGTGATTTAAGGTTATAATATGTCCATTAAATATCAGTCAAATAACTAAATAGCCACTATTAACCTATGTTACTAGAGCAAATCAATTAATCACTGCTATGAATTCAAACAGCCCAGAAGACAAAATTTTATTAAGTTGTAGGAAGATTATCAAATAGCAAAATATAATCGTTATCAAGATTGTTAAAAAAAAAAAAGACAACTGGTTAGTCAACTAATCTGTATATTATGAGGAGAAAACTTGGGCAAAGAAACAAAAAGTAGCCCTAGGCAAATATCTTAAGACAGAGTCAATTACCATTGTAAAAATATGGTCAGTGTTCTCTACAGAGTCTATCATAGAGAGATAAAGCTCTACAATATAAATTTTTCCTTTTTACTACCTTTCAATAAAGATGATGAAGAAGTTGTCAAGTATTATGGTTCGGTTTCAATAGCTGGCCTTCAGAACTAATAATTTGTCTCACATTTAAAAAATCTTTTGGGGGAACATATTTTTGTTTTTGGTCCTGGTTTGTTGATTTTCAGTTTAAAAGAAGGAAGATTTTAATAGAAACATTCACTCATGAGATACCACATTATCTTTTGAAACTACATAAATTCCTAATTACGGGGAATATTTTGAAATGCAATAGCTGAAGTGAAAAAGTCAGCCTCATGGGCTACCCATCTGCAGAACAGATTACAAGACATGTGAATTTGAGAGCATTATAGAAAAATGTTACTTGGAAAGAAAACATTTTCATGGGTAGCATTAAAACTGTCTATAATGTTCTTCCCCTCTCTTCGCCTCTCTGTTCCCCAATACTAGACCTTCCCTCGGCAGACTCACAGATGCCATCCCTGCTGAGCAGCAGTAATGAGGAGCCTCTCCCTCGGTACCCCCCACTGCCACAAATTCAGTAATAGAGGAGGCACTGTGTTTGGGGGAGATGGGCCTCCCAAGTCTCCCTTCCGAAGCACAGAGACACACACACCACACTCCACACCTGCCTTTCCACTGCATGGCTTGGGATGTGCAGGAAGACAGACCTTCAAGGCCTCCTGCCCCTCTGCAGCCGATGCTGACACAAACCCAAAGAGATGTCCTGGATGAAACACACACGCAACTCTATTAATCCCTATCGCTGCCATTTTTCAGCATCATTTCAATGTTTAACAACCTGAACTAACAGCCATTTGAAAACATGTCCCGAGCTTCTGGAGGGAACCCACTCCCCACTACCCATTTGTTTTTTAGCTCTGGTATAATTCCGATCATCTTGATGCACTGACCTGCTCTGAGATTTTAACAGAAGGGTGGACAATTTTTTTGTTTGTTTTAATTGAAGGTCCTTAATGTGGGCCACATGTTTCTGGCGGTGATTTGGAAGTATGGAGGAGGCAGGGGCAGGGAATGCAAAGTGGTAGGGATTTGGGAAGGGGGGAGGAAGGGAATGGGGAAGGGCTGGATGATGAAAAGACCAGTTCCACAAGTGAAGCACATTAGCAACCCAGAGTGGAAAGGGCCGGAAGGAAAACCCACCCACCTCACCCCTGCGTTCATTCTATCAACCTGCAATTGCTGCAATCAAAACCATATGTCGGTTCTTCCAGATCTTTCTCACAGGACAAACATGCAGAGGGCCTCAGGCCTGGCGTTGCCATCAAATGGTAATTGATACCATATGAGTCACAAAATAGAAAAGCACATGCAAACAGCAACCTCTCTCAGTGCACCCCCACCGCCCCATCCCCTCTGGGCCCCTTGAGAGGGATGAAATTGCAGGTCTTGCCGGGCCGCTAAGTGCACTGTGCACCATGAAAAACAAGTGTATGTGGCTCCAGTAACCACCTGTAAATCAGAGAGAAAGGAGGGTCCACTAGCAAGAGCTAGTCCCAGAGAACAGGCGAAGGCGAAAGGTCACTCCGGGTTAATACAAGGTCATCGATCATGGGGAAAAATGAGCACAGGTGTGAAGCAGATCACAGGCCTGGGAGCAGGGAACGGCCTCCCGGTCCCACAGCACATCCGGCCTGGAGAGAGCTCGGTCCGCTAAGCCACATCTGTCTTCCTTTCCTCCTGCAAGTGCGATAGTGGGAAAGTGGAAACCACTCCCAATTACAAGGCAATTAGAAGAAAAGGGGCTCCACTCCCATATCTGCCGGTCTGCTTTTTTGAAGCTCTTTTGCATCCCATTGTTCTCACAGAAGAAAAAAAAATCAAGAAAACCCGCCGAGCCGGAGGTCCTGGCGATTGCGGGCTGAATGACTGTGAGGCAGGACGTAAAATCCGTCTCTTATTTCCACCGACACTGACAGAACTGCAAGTAGCACACGGCTCTCGCCTCTGCATGTATATATTTTCTTATTAACTCGATCGGGCAGAAATTTGCAGAGATTTGTTTGGATTTAGAAGTCACAACAGAATGTCAGTTTTACAAACCAAGGCTCATTCTGTGGTGAAATGCACAGCTCTGGACCCAGCCATTCACCGCACACAGCTAGCTATTTGTTCCAATTCCTCTCACAGCCGCTTCTGAACAAACAGCTAACTTACTCCAAACACACGCACTGCGTCTAATTTTTCTGCCTTCTGCCTATCCCATTATATGTGATATTTTAGTCTTATAGATCTTATAAAGTTTAAATATTTTCCAGATGGGACCAGGGAGTACAGAACCCTGTAAACATTCTAAGTTATAAAAAAGGACCGACTAAATACTTAAAACAGAAGAGGAAGATGATATAACCTTCTTTTGCGAGCAGTAACCTTGTGAGCTAACACTGCAAACTGTATACAGGGGGACACATAGCGACTATTTTGCTTCTCCCAAATTCTCAAGAACTGACTGATTCATCCTCATTTAGGTCCTGCCTATTTATATCTTTTCTAATTAAAACATTTCCCCCCAAAAGATGATTTAAGCTCAAATTACAATTCAATACATCTCAGTGGTAAGAAAGAAAACCATGGTTGTAAGCGAATGAAAATCCCATTGTCCCAGAGGAAAAGTAAATAAGGTCTATCAATTCCATCCCTTTGCCCAGATTCTCAGCAGTTGTCTTCCTAAAAGTGTAGCCACAAAAGCCCTGAACAAGTGGCATTTTCTGAGGCTCCTCAGCCTAGAGGCAAGCCAGGAACATTCATAATGACACTCAGCACCGATCCAAGAGCAAAGGAAGTGAATAAATGGAGGGGTAGAGTAACAAGGGCAGCAAATGAAAATGAAAGTTTCTGGTGGATGGCAGGGGAAGAAAGAAGGAGGGCAAAGCACATGGCAGCGCGCAAGCCAAAGCAGCACAGTGGAGCTTGAAAGGTGTCAGAGCAGGCAGGCTCGGGACAACCACTTTGGGGAGACTCTGACCTTACCTCTGCTTTCCCTTCGTGGTCCAGTCAACATAACCCTGTATCTGAGCATCTGCATTGTTTAAATTTCATCCTGTGGTGTTGTTTGCTGATTGGTCAGACATGGCTGACAGCATCAGAACTGCAATCTGACAGACAAGGAGCAAGCAGGACCACAGCACAGAATTCATAATAGGAGGGAGAGAGGGAACTTCATGCTGGATATATGAAACTCAGCCCCACAGATGTCTGCAGCACGGCCAGGGGCTTGCCTAGGGGTGGGAGGGCCTAGGATGAGACTGGGAGGAGGGCATGGAAAAGGGGAGGTGGGATAAGCCCAGCCATCCGAATGACCAAGTACGAGGGTTCCCCCTGGACAGCACCGCATCTGGACCACGTTTAACAGCTGCCCCCTTGCCACTCCCAGATCCTGTTCCCTCCGGGAAGAGAGGCCGCTGCTCTTCCTGCACTCCTTCTTTACAGAGTAAAAGTGGTGGTGTTTCCGGTTTGGGATACTGTAGTTGTCCTCTCATTTATTTCGTTTTCAATTTTTTTGACATTTTTCCAGAGGATACAGAAGCTACTAAAGAGGGGCTAGTTCACAAAAGCATCCCATCCTGATTTTTGCTATGGAAAATCCCATTTAATGGAATTCTTTAACTATTTGACAGCACTAAAGCAAAAAGGAGAGAACAAGACAAAGGTTGGAGGTATTTGGGAACAGTAAGTGACATTGCTGGAGAAATAGAGGAACAGAGAGAAAAGAATGAAAATAGCTTGCAAATGGAAAAAGAGAGAGGTTACGCCACTCCTGAGTTAATATGTCTTCGTTCTGACCCAGGTGCCTATTTCTGTCGTGGCTTGCAGAAGCCACTGAAAGAACAGTGGCTGGCCACACGGGCCAACCCTCTACTCTCCCCATCTTGCTCTCAGTGTTCTCGTTCTCTCTCTCTCTCTCTCTCTCTCTCTCTCTCTCTCTCACACACACACACACACACACACACACACACACACACTCAGTCACTCACTCTTCGCCCCAGTCTACTGGCCAACAGGTACAGCTGTGCTCCTGGTGTTCATGCCACACACACACACCTGGCCCCGAGCCTACCGATAGAACTGAGTTTACCCACTTGAAATGTAGAGTCACTTTCCCTCATGAACAGTTCCAGGCAGGGTTCTCACCTGCAAGGAAGGATCAGTTTGCACACTTGCCTTCATGTCCCCACTACCCAGAATCATGACTGCAGAATTTTAAAATCCAAGCAGAATCCTCAACGCTCAGTAAAGAACATTGTTTGCAACTTTTCTCTTTCGCAGCCTTATCTGGTAGCAGAATTTTGGGGAAGGTATCATGCATTCACTATTAATTACAAAACAAGAAAAGATATATGGTAAAGTGAGGGTAACAGAGCAATGAAAATGTGGTGAATAAAAGGGCAGGAAACCAAGGATAAAACACGGTCCTGAGAGATCAGGTTATTATAACTAGAGAGTTAAATAAACAGAAAAAGGTGTAAGATGCTTTGGCTGAGGGGAAGAAAAAGGTTAGCACAACATGAAAATCAAGACTTAATAAAAATTAATCCTTGAAAAACACCATCACTGACTTAACAACAACATAATAATAAAATGTCAGGACAGGGTTAAATAAATCCATCTGGCTCAAAATAAAATAACAATTCCACCATGATCTTTACTCCCAAAAAAGAAAATAAAGAAAAATCTCATTTTTTCCCTTCATTTGAAAACACTAGTTATATAGATTTAATTTTTGAAATAAAGCTAGAAAGACATACCACTCAAATCTGAACAGGCAAGGAAAGGTGATTTTCATAAAGGAATTTTATATGAAAATGAGAGCAACAAAGCAGGAAAAGAAATGAATGTAAGCCAAACTAGATGGGCGATGTGAACGGAGGAAGTTCTAGGCAGGAGAAGCCCAGGGAAGAAGAGATGCCCAAAGGGTCTGGATTTCATTCAAAGAAAATAAAAAACCATGATATGAATGAAACACACTGGACAAGTGCACACAAAAACTGAACAAGAGAAGGCACGAATAAGAGTACAATAATGTGACAGGAGGGTTAAGAGTTATAGTATAAAGGTAATGTAAGAGATCCACCAGACACTGGTAAAACAGAATACTGTTAGTCACAAGCATAAAGGAAAGTGCCTTAGGATTTGCAGAATTATAAATACAATTTTGCTACAAGTATACCACTTAAGAAAGGATAATAGGCCATGAAGACTATATGAAGACAATTTTATGCAACTTTGAGCCTACTTGCTAACTTTAAAAAATTTCCTTAATTGCCAGGATCTGCTTGCAGTTGCACAAGACAATAAAAATATGATACAATGGCCTTAATTTTTACACAATTTCTTGTGCGAAATGAACCCAAGTGGTGCAAACAATACTTCTATGGCACTTTTTGTTACCCATGACATCCAAGGTACCTGCCCTCTTAAAGGAGTATTCACTCAAGTGCCTTGCCCAGACCAAAAGACACCTTATGATCTTCATTCAAAACGCTAATGCTGCCCTGGAACCCAGGCACTAGTTCTATCAAAAACCGGTCAGGAAAATGTCATTTGAGAAGACAGCATTTCTAGTGTTAGTCTTGATGCTCTAAGCAGCCTTTCATGCTCCTGGATTGGTTTTTAAATCAGCAGAGAATCAAGTTGGTTTCACTGATAAACCAATAATTGCATATTTTGTGGAAAAGTCCTCAACTCTATAAAGTAGGAAGGGAAGCCGGCTGACAGCAGTTTCAGGTGCTGAGACACAATAAAAACAAGGAGGAAAGAAAATGTTTGCTTTTTATGTCAACTGAGATGTCAGTACCCATTAATAAATCTATCTGCTAAATCTACTCTTATTCATGTGGGACATCACCAATTTAAAGTAAAATAAATTACCTTTAATTAAATGGAATTGTCGTCTTCCTCCCGCTATCATCCCCGATTATTACAGTCTAATCAGCCCTTTAGGGAGAAGGCAGGAGAATGCTGAAAGGCACATGGACGAAAAACAATTTCTCTTTCTGTCAAGTGATAAAATTTTTATTTTAATTATTGTTTATAACTATAATTTGGGGATACAAGTAATAAAAACTACAAAAATTTTGTTATTTATGGGGGGAAATGCTACATGGTCAGATCCAAAATTTCCTTTTTTAACTCTGTGAAAATTTCAGAATTCAGAGAAGCCACTACAGACTAAAATTATTTATTTAAACCTAATCTATTACATTTATTTCCAGCACAAAAGTGCCAGTTTTAATTAATACTTGAAAATATATAGCACTATCTGAATGCCAGCTATGGTATTTTTAGGTTGTTAGGCTTTCGAAAACTGAAGTTACTGAATAGTATCAATTTATGCTTCCACAAGAAAGGCACACATACTTTAAGTATTAAGACATGTAACTGTATAAAAGGAAAAGACTGATCTATTCCCAAATACAGTGGGGGGGGGGTTGTGTGGCAAAAGCAGGTTTACAGTTTTGAGTACACAAAAGTTTATTATTGCATTATTAGTTATTAATTCTTGTATTATTTTCCTCATGGGCAACTGCACACCTCCCTTTGACCCACTCTGTAGTGATTCTCTCTGTCCCTGTTTCTGGCTCCCCCACATCCCTCTTTTCTTTCTTTTAATGGTACTGAGATTCTAAGCAAAGCAATGTGTTTTCACCCAGTGATCTATATGGAAGATACTCCATCCTCAGTTCTCACATTGATGCAATAGTGTCCTGCAAAAAAATGGTGAAATCAACAAGTAAATTAAGTAATATCTCACCACCACCCCAGAGGCACAGAAGTGAAACACATTCCCAAGAGTAATAAAGAATGAATTTAGACGTAATTGGGTTAAATCTCTGTATATATGTTGTAATGGTGCCTGCCCCATCTTTCTGCCAACTCCCAGTATGTTTTGTTTGTTTGTTTGTTTGTTTCATTTTTTTTATTACTACTGTGAACTTTGTGAGGGCAGGGAGTTTTCTTTTTGCCTTCTATGTAACAACAAAATTAACCACTGAATTTGGGAAATTTATCTTTCTGTTTAGAATAAATAGGTGGGGGTATTGACTGTTTTCTGACTATTTAGTGTTACTTTTAAAAATGTACTTTTTTTCAGGGTGTAGTACTGTTTTCACTTAGCATGCCTTTGAATTGCCGCCTACAGAAGTAAAAAAAAAAAAAAAAAAAAAAAAAAAAGAAACCACAGCTATACAAGCCTGCTGACTTTCTTATAAAAGAACCAGTTTTAAACTTGTTTATACTACTGATTCCAAATGAATTCAAGATGGTGGCTAGTTAAAGAAAGAGAACCCATGCCAGGGAGTTTGATCAAAGAACTTCAATTCAGCAATGTTCAGTTTTAATTGACCACTAATTAAGCTACATTAGTCCAAGAAAGGTCTGTATCACTTTGAGTAATAAAGAAAAGAATTAATTTAACCCTGTGTCAGTCAGCTTTAGTAAGTTCATCTGAAAGCAACTTCTCAAACGACAAGCATGAAAGAGGTGCCTAGTGTTAAATGCCAAACGTGGGCTACGGGATTGAGAGGCGACTGGAGCCTCAGTTTTCAAGTGCGCTCGTTACTCCGTGCGTGATGTCACCTTGCAGGTATAATTATCTTCATTACAGATACAAAGATGTCAGCTTTACTCCCTGGGTTGTAAAGGGTTGCTTTAAAATTGGATTCAAAACATGGCATCATACCAGCCACAGTTTTAACTTCCCTGTATTCTAGACAAAAATAGAGTGGATTTGCAAAATCATGAGAATTTTCAAAGGCCTGGAACTCTCCTTCTGGGAAAAGTGAGTTGAAGGCTGGGAGGGGGAAGCACAACAGCAGTACCACTACCAAAAAGCTCATTCTAATGAGGGACCATTAAAATCCAGGTATTCAAAGAGCTTAGTTCTAAAGATCTGGTTGCCCATTTTTTTCGTTTCCCATACACCGCCCAGCAAAAAATGTTATGCTGCAATTCTGATAAAGCATTTCAGGAAGGAAAAAAGTCCTCAAACTGCAAAACCCTGTTTCAGGACTTAGCATCAAAATGCAAGGCTTAAGAAGCCACTGCTCTTAGAAGTTAGTGTCAGTGACTTCCACAGTCCTTCACATGAACTCAGAGGTGGACCCCTTATTGCAAATTCCTGATGGCAAATGTCAAAAAGTAAAGTATGTTTCCATTTTGAAAATAAACCCAATGTCAATGGTACACTGGCTCCTATTTTACAGTAATAACCCTAATCATCAATGCCCGTGTGAATGGTACTGAATCTGATAGCATGGAATGCCATAGGGCCAACACTCTTTAAAAGGGATATCTTTGTGGCCTCAACACACATTATATTTTGTCTTAATGATTTTTGGCAACCAACCACTGCATTTTCTACAATAGAATTTAATGAATAACATTTTTTTTTACATTCTGCCAGTACTCATTAAAATGCACTTGTTTGTGAAATGCAATAGCTAGCTATATGAAACCAAAATATTAATGCAAATTGGCATTTCTAAGTTTAAAGCAGTATTTGCATAACAGGAACTAAACATGGTACGAGCTAAAAGAGTGCACAGAACACAAATGCTTCTTAACACCATAATTATTACCCAGAGAAACGATGGTTTGCGTACACCATTAAGAAGCCCAAGGAGAAAGCATCTGCCAGGACTGTAGGCTCCTTGTGCTCCCAATAAGAGGATGGGGAAAATTCTGCAATCACTGTACCTATTAAGCTAGTATAGGTTCACGGCAAAAACACACTCATTCCCTGTGCTGAACAATATTCTAGGGCTGGCCAATTCATCCGCTGCCATCCATAGTTATAATTGAAAAATAACTGATACAATTTTGAGTGTGCACATATGAATGAAAATGGCCATCAGCACCATCAGTATTCACCAGGCCCAAATCTACAACTTAATGATACAAAGAATAGAAAGGTGTATATTTTTATTCATTCTACCAATAATGTCCTATCAGGCTACTTTGGATAAGAGAAACCCTGAGAAACATGACATTTAAAAAAAGTTTCCATACTTATTGACTCATTTAACAAATGATATTTGAACACCTCTATATGCATAACTGTTGTGTTAATCTTTGAAGGAAAGATAGAAGGTAAAGTTAGTTTTCTAAAATGCTTAAAAGCTTGTTGGAAGATGTGAAAATTCCAAAACAATGCAATAAGCTTAGAGACTAAATAAGCATTAAAAAAAATAAAAGCAGCAAGTGAAAAGCATTAAAAAGATGTACAGACTTTTTCATTTATTTTGAAGATACTTGGATTATATGAGTAAACACTTATTATTTTTCTTTTAGTGAAACGCTACTTTTTACTAGGACAGCCAGAGCAAAGGCATGAGCTCTTAAAATTCTGCCCAGATCTTAGGCAGCATTCTACTCCGGGGACTTGCCTAACCAAACACAAGCATCGGTGGGTGTATGCATGGTGGCTATGTGACTCATTCATTTGGCTGCATAAACATTTCTTGGTTGTTCACAATATGCTAAGAGGTCTCAGTAGCTGATTCAGAGAAAACAATTCAGGGTCGCCACTGTGGACAAAGGGCTACATATCCTTTGAAAAGTCTGTTGAAATCAAGCTTTCTTTCAATTTAATAAAAAGGAGATGAACACAGATGAGATAAAGCATTCGTTAAAATGCTAGACAGCATTAAAATATTAATTCTTGCTTCAGGTGTTTCCTTACTATATAAAGCTATAAAAATTCAACAAAATATTGAAATGCACAGCAGAAGTGATTCTAGCTCTGTTATATTCCATAAGATCGTGTGCAACTGATTCAACCCCATAATGCTTCCGTTTCCCAGACTGGCACCATCTAACAGAACAAGGACACGAATGTTGAATATCTGCGCTGTCCATTAAAGTGACCACTAACCACATGGGACTTATGTGCACATAGTGTGACTGAGGAACTAAATTGTTAAAACTTTATTTTAACTAATTTGTATTGAATGGTACCAGCCACATGTGGCTCCTGATGCCCCCACTGAAATACACAGCCCTAGACTCTGAAATCACATGGCTACATGTGGTCTCCTATGTCACCGGGGGGCCATAAGAATTAAATTAGAAGGTGTTTGAAAAGAACTGAGGCTTGAAAATATATTTCATTGGATACTGATTATTACTACATAAAATACTTACTGCAACATTTATTTTAGTTATAAATCAGTTTCCTAATAATTAAAGAAAGTCGCAAGAAGGTTGATTTCAAGCTCTGTAAAGTTCCGACAAATTCCACACACTCACGCTTCTTTGTAGCACATTCTAAAAACAATGTGTAAGCAAGTTATTGTTCTAAAATTATTCAGTGTGTGGTAGTAGGATATATGGAATATAAGAGAATTCTTGAGAGTCTAACACAGATAATCAATGATAGATCAAAACTGAAACAAGATCAATGTTTCCTCATAGAGCTTTGACTTAAAGTAAATTTGCAATTTAAAGAATTACCGTCTTAATATTCAAATCAATGACATTATCATCAAGAAGGTAACCTTTATTACTTGCCTGGCACACACACACACATACTTACAATTTTTCTTTTTAGTTGCTCACTTTGAGTACAGATAGCCCTGTACAATTAAACGTGAAAAACAAAAATAAATCTTAGGGCAATCTTCTCACATGGCTTCAGCTGTGATGGGTACAGTTTTAACCCGATGGTATCAATGTGATTTTACTAGAACAGTGTTGAACCAAGCTGGTCACAGAAACAGGAGGATGCTCAGTACAGCCTCTGAGGATACTTGTGGGATGGAGTTGAAATATCATAGCCAATGGGCTAAACAGTAAGTGAAAGCATATCTGTACCCTAAAGATAGACTGCAAATCAGAGCTACCACTTCTGTGCCCAGCTGCCATCTCTAATCTGATCAAACCTTGGAGAACCTTGTAAGGCATGAGGAGGGAATTGAAGACTGGTACAGTTATTGTCAGACTTGACAGCTCTCTTCAAACCTTGGCATCAAAGAAACGAAGTGTGCTTCTGGGTTCTACAAGTTGGCAGGTGTAAGACTCTGCCACCAGACACTGCCACCTTCCTCCACAGGGGTGCTAGGGAAGACGACAGAGGTTTCAAAGTCACTTCCAAATCACTGCCAAGCATTATCCAACATTGATGGGAAGCGCAGCAGCGGCAGGAAGACAGCTCCCCAGTTGTGGGTGGAGAAAGAAGCTGAATGACTGGGAGAGCTGGAAAGAGTCTTTAATGTTGGTTTTAATCTTGAATCTTCCCTTAGTGTAGAGGATGTATTTCATGATAATGCAAACGATGTCCTTAATGTCAAAAATACTTAAATGTAATTAATGTCCTTAATGTCAAAAATACTTAAATGTAATTAATAACTTTCTTTATGCTAATTTATTTCCTTTTTTCTTCTTTATGTCCTAGAGAAAAAAATTAATGCTAATAAACTTTTTCTTTTAGAATGATGCTGAATAAACCATCAGTTACAGTGGGAGAGAGTTCACAATACTTTGAAAGGTAAGATATACATATATATTTAGGGTACAGAGAAATGTACATTATTGACTCCACATATTCTAACAGCTGCTTTAAAGCCATTCCAATTGGTTTACAGATAATGTACTACATATATAACACTTCAAATAAAATCTCCCATTTTCACCATAAATGGTGGAAAATACCTAGACAATACGACACTGTTCTATACCTAGAGAGGTACGTGTGGGAGGAAAAGAAAAAAAAAATTGTGAAGGAAAGGGAAGGGAGAGCAAGGTAAGGCAAAGCAAAGCAAAAGAAAGTAAGCTGCTATAATTCATAAGGTGGCTCACCATGCCGGGAATCAATGATTGAAGTCCAGATGTATTACTTCTAAAGCAGAATGTCTCAACCTCAGCACCAGCGAGGGGCAAACTGCACTGCAGGATGAGGGGCAGCATCCTGGCCTCTACCTACTAGATGCCACAGGCCAACTCTCACCCTACTCCTGCAGTTGTGGCAATCAAAAAACTTCCAAACATTGCTGTTACATCTCCTGGTGGGGCTGGGGGTTACCAGTATTCTAAAGGTGTAAGTATCTCATTAGAGTATGCCAGGGACAAATATTCACGTGGGTTTCTGAAATCTTCACATTAACAGTGACCATCTCTAGGATTATCTTCCTTCTTGCCAAACAAGAAAATATCCATTTATACTCATGACCTATTAAGACATGACATTTTGACCTTGTGATGTTGTGGTGTGCATCAGTCCTAGCTCTTAACTTAGAAATCAGTAATCTATGTTCATTCTGGAACTTGGAGCCCTCTCTCTGACTAAGTGATGGACAATGTTTACTATTTTCAGCTAACTCATTCGAAACTATATGCAATAATCAAAATAATGCATTGTATGTAAATTGTTGATGAATAAATTAGTTTTAAGTAATAAATAATTGACATTATCTATTACTGTCTAGTTATATAATCTATCCATCTATCCACCCATCCATCCATACTTTCTCTGATCCAGCCATACATTTATCATCATAAAATCTGTCATGCTTTCAATTCTGATTGAGTTACACATGTAAAAAGCCTAGGACCAGCCAAAGAGTTTAATCGACATAGCTCCCTATTGGCAATGCATCTGTGAAGGCACTACTATCTATAAATAATTCCACATCAGGCCAGCTGTATATTTTATACACTACATCATCAGACTAGCTCAATATTTAAATGTGAGTTTTGTCACATTGGTTATAGTGCTAGATAGGTAATATATTGCCACATTCAAGATTCCAACACTGATTATCCAGAGAAGGTCCACATCAAAATAGATCGGCTTAATGCAGGAAGTACCATCTAACCCTAAAACAGGTTAAGAGTTAAATGGATCAGAGAAGTGAACATTAAAAATGTATTAAAGATTCTAAAAACAAATGCTGGCATAAAACTACTTAGGCATAACTTGTTTCACATTTTCCATCTATTTTTCTTTTTTTCATCATCTAAAAATGATGGAGGAAAAGAGCCATAAAACCAAAACTTCCTCTGCAAGGAACAACTTAGTAAGGTTTTGCATTTCTCAATGTCATCTGAGAGGTGAAAAAGGTTAGAGGTTAGGCTATCACAATGATTCATATAAGTCATCTTTCTTGGGGTTAATTAAGTAAACTGAATCCTAAAGCTTTTATTCGCAAAACTGACACTATAAAGTTGGGCCAAGAGGGTCTTCTATTACATGAATTCTTTAATAGGTAAAGGCATTTAACAATCATGCACCTATTTCCAGCAGTTTTAGCTCACACCCTGGAAGCATCCAAGAAGTTTGCTGCACTTTGCAACCTCTGGGAAGTAGGATTACCAGATTCACATCAACATATCTAATTTTACAGTTACCTTATTTAAGTTTTTAATACAGCACAGGTCTTTTTCTCAGGTGTTAATAGGAAAATCAATTTTAAGTCCCAACAGCTGTGAGCGTTTTAAATATCACAGCTGTCATGAGTTGAAAATAACCAATATGAGCATACACATTTCTGCTGCAAATGTAACAAAATGAAAATATGATAGAATTTTATCTTTTACTCCCTCTGAAGCTGGATGTCTAGTACAATAGTACAGTAATAACTTATTTGGTTTCAAATAAAATCAGGCTCCCATGTCTTTGCTGACCCAGTCAACAGATGGCTTATAAGGACAGAAGAGAACATCATTTTAAAGATACACTCCTTTGGAACTAACTGTGGAACATGTTTAATTATGGAAATAGTATTAACTCTGGAAAGACAGAGTTAAATAGGTGATATCAAAATTGAGATCTCATTCATGTAAACATTTTGCTGTGAAGCCAGGGGGACGATTAAGTGGGATCCATGCTACATATTAAGTGTTATTAAAGTCTAGGCATTTCAATTATTATACAGGACAAAATCTAAACTCATATGAGTACTGTTAAGTAACGTCTTCCAGGAGATAATGGCATTTTAACTGCTTCTTTGCAAACTCAATCGATTTGTTTGATCAAACAAAATAAAGACACTTTTCTCCTCCTCTCAATCCAAATCTACTGTCATTACATTTTGAAGAACTTAATAACATTCTTAAAGAATCTTTCAAATAAGGGAAAACAGGTACAGGGCATTACTTATTTCACTGACTGCAGAAAGTTTACGTTTCTCTGTGTGCAATTAATTGCGGACAATGAACACCCAAGAAATTCTAGAAGTATCTTAAATAGTCATTGCCATCTATGTGACAGGAAGGAACAGGGCTCAAATGCTTGAAAAATGATATTGCATAATTAAGACAAGGAAGAAATAAACTGAAGAAAAAAGCACAATTTCAAACCAAAGCATTGGCAAGGTTACAGAACTTATATATTGTTTTAAAAATGTATTTGAAGTCCACCAACCTCCTGGCCCATATATAACCAGAAATTAAAAACCTACACAGTATTTCCATCCTTAATCTGCTATCCTATCTAAATTAGCTTGATATGCCCCTCTACTCCCCTTATTTTTTTTCTCTTACAGATTCAAAGGGTAGAAATTAAAGTTGATGCTGTTAGTTCCTAAACAACTTATACTAAAAAAGCTGACGCCCCCATTCTGCTCTGGAAGGCTTGGTGGATCAGGTACAGGAGAACTCTCCCCTCCCCTATTATTTGCATATTAATTTCAAAGCTGTGTGAAAAACCCTGTAGTCTTTTAATCATATCAACACACAAAAAGGCACTACAAAGTGAAACTACACTTGTTAAACATTTATCCCAACCCCCACACCACACAAAGGAAGCTAAGGAAACAGCACCCACCCCGCTCCCGTACGCAGAGCCTCCACTTCTGAATTGGAATAACAGGTGCAGAAATAATAATGTGCTGGGCAATCAACTTTTTTCCTCTGATTTGTCAGTTTAGCTTAATAATGCCATTAGGAATGTAAACATTTCTGCAATTTATATTTAAAAGTCAATAAAATAATGGGGTACAAAATTTATCCTTTTTAATTTTTTAAGTAATACATTTGATTATTTTAATCACGTCAGTACTTAACTGGATGGGGTTTAAATATGCATGAAACATCAATTTAATTTGTTTTATTCGTTAGAAAAGCTATTGAGTAATACAGCATTATTCTTCTTTAAAAAAAAAAGAGCACGCATTCTAGGGGAAAAGGAGTATAGACACTTCCACTCTTTGCTTCCTTTCTTGGAGATGAAATTCCAGTGCGCCTTCCGAATGTCTTTCATTATCAACCTTTTCAAATGGGAACCAAAGAGGTGAAAACCCAGGACACACTCACTAGAGGGATAACAAAAACAAGGAGTGTTTCCGTATCTTGGATCAACTTCATCGGGGCTACAGTAATAGGACTGTGGTTGGTAAACGCATCAACTATTTTTAAAACGGTGTGAGAGTTTTTCCCAACGTAGCCATTCCCACGTGAACAGGATCATTACTGGCGCAGGCATTCAGTACTCTATAATTCTCACCCTTAGGTTTGCGGAGGTGAAAAAGCCAACTCAAGTGTTAGCCTCCACTCTTAACATCCCCTGTTCACTTTCAGGTCAGCTACAATGGAAGCAGCTGGAATTCAACTCTCCCCACTCCGTCCCACCAATTACCTCAACGTGCCCTCTCTTGAGGAGTATAATTTGGTCTCTAGGAAAGCACAGCCCTGCAGGTCTCTGGAGGATGCCTGCATTTTTGCAGCAGAGTATAAAATTAAACCAACGTCTACATTACTCCCACTCCTGACTTCTCAGGTATTTGAAAGCCCTCTTTATCCCAATTTGGGGGTGGACTGCCTTTAAAACCATATACTCTCCCAAATAAAGTGTCCCTTTTAAGTCTCTGAATAAAATGCCCTGATTAGCATGTACAGATTTCTTTCAGAAATAAGGAAGAAGAATTTGAAGAAATCGGGGTATAGACTTGAAGCAACATGGAATTTAAAGACAATAATATCAGAAATGTGAATTTTTAAAATTCCAATCAGAATAGGGTATTGTGACATAAATCCACCTATTAATAAAAGGCTGTAGTATAAGCCATGAATCTTTAGCATTACAAAAACTCTCCGAAAGTTTGAGTTTTTAAGCACTAACCCAGTAACTTCAGTCTTAATTATTCTTCAGAAGGATAAACTGGCTCTGCTTACTAAAATACAATACCATCTATATGCCTAAGATGATAAGATAATATGCCAAACGGTTTATTATAGATTCTAAAATGTTAAGAGCCCTCCAATAAGGGAACTTCCCTGAAAATTCCATGCAAAACTTTTTTGCAGATCACTTCATACTTCAAAATGTGGTTACTTTATAGAAGTATCTTTTTCAGATTTGTCACTATTCATCTGTGTTTCCTAGTACACAGTTAACTGCTTTTTTTTAAAGGACTTAGATGGCTTCCTGAACAGATTATAAATATTTTATGAATATACAGAGCTCCAAATCTTTTTTTTTTGTAATCAATGCTGTTTACCACAATAACTATCCTATGTCATCCTACAAATATGTATAAAGTAGTAAGGGCTAATTTAAACCCAATCAAGTATATACAAACTCTGAAAGGCTTAAATCCAAGAGTCCCTTTAAATTATATTGATTGTGAAAAATCAGCTTTTTTGTAAGTTGAATAATATTGGAGAAAAATGGGAAAAAAGCTTGGTAACCTTGTGTGTGTCTGTCATGAAATTCTCAGTTACAAGAGATGTGTCTATAGGCTTGATATGCAGAGCAAGTAGGTCTCCACTGCATTTTCTTCCTAAGATAAAGGTTAAATCAGAATTCTAACAACTTTTAAAACTGCCACTAAAATCATATCTAAAATCTACATATTTTCACTGAATTGGAAATTAAAGATTTTTTTAAAAAATGAAACTTCTGAGGCAGATTGCTGACCACAGGTATGATCTACATGCTGATGATAAAGAAATAACACTGAAGCATTTTTTTCCCTCAGTGGTATCACTGTGACAGACGTTTCACGTTGGCTTGGAAACACACTCATATGACATTCATAATAAGGAAATATGACAATGTCTAAAATCCAACTATGATAACAGCTATTTAAAAATAAGTTGTAAGGAAGAAATCACTAATTCTCAAGCCTCTCTGGTGGTTCTGAAATTTTAGTGAAAACAAAACAAAAACAAATAGGGAGTGTAATGCAAACCACATTTATAGTGGAACAGGAAACAAACAATTCTTCAGCACAATTTCCTGCAGATCATTTGGAAAGGTATTTAAAGACTGCACCAGCTATTAGCTCTTTTTTCCTGGCCACTTGTCTCCCCAACCCTCTTTCCCATGTTCCAAAGTCCTTCTTCCTATTTCTTCTTGAAACAAAGCCATCGCCCAGCGCTGTAAGGATGCTTATCAATTATCAACACTACATTCAAAATGTTCAGACATACCAGAAATTAGGGATTAAATAAAATTAACCAAATATGTAACCAATCCTTATTTTCTTCCTAAGAAATTATCCCCAGAGAAACGTTCACACTGGCATCTGTGAATCTCATGCAGGGATTTTGGAAATTTAATCAGAGGCAGGAGAGCAAGACGTAGCCACAATATCAAGATTAAGCGTCTGGTGAATTTATACCAGCTTTAACCTAAAGAACAAAATCAACATAGTTTTGTTTTAAGCAATCAAGCACAGCGGGCGGGGGGTGGGGGGGGGGAGAATAAAATTTTCATTGTTATTTTAAAATGAGCAAATTAAAATGCTTTATATGTCAACAGCACCAAAAAGTAAGATCACTTAAAGCAAGTTTTTTCCTGCATGTTTTTCCTTTGATATGTTTTGTTTTCTTGAATCAGTGGGGAATTGAAAAAATTATATTAGTTTGTGACATAAGCCAATTTTTGTCTTTTATAGCAGCTAAACAATAATTTCATAAAGTAATGCATTTATACCAGCTACTTTCATTTATAATCATGGTTCTGAAAACAGTAAGCATCTGAAATAACTTTAAAAATACTAAATGCAATTTACACAGTTGATACACTCTTGAAAACTTGAAAACCCATGGCTACCTGCATGAGCTCCCTGTAGGTTTGCAAAGAATATACTGGAAAATATGATTACTGGTATTATCAAATATTAAGATTTTTATGTCAGCACTTCCTGTGGTATATGAAAAAAGGCTAAATACTTCATATCCTAATTTTTAGCTTTAAAAAATTTAGGTGGCTAACTTGAAATTGTCCCCAATTCATAGGAAAACTTTCCTTTCAGGAAGCATCTCCAACTGAGAGATTCTGCTGTTAAAGTGTTGCTACTTTTTTCTCTCTTAAGCAGGAATCATGAAAATGTTTTATCTTTTTGACCCCAATATCAGAAATAATCAACATCCATCTCCATCTCTAAACTTCCTGGAGCTGAAAAGCTGCATAATATGACCAACAGTCAGAATATAAACATGGAAGGCTCATTACCATTTACTTTCTGAGATTTGATGACTTGACAAATAACTATTTCAAAACAACTAGTTTGAAACATGGTTTGAAGCTTGTTAGTATAAAGCAAAAAGAGCAATTACAATAATTACAGGTTTCTCTATACGGTTTAACACATGCACATGCTGGCGAGAGCTGATGATGTGATCTTAAATTACCATTAGGAGGAAATTTCGCCACTTTTGTTTTCAATTTCATTTGCCATAATTTTATTTTTGTGGAATTGCTTTATTTTTAGATATGTGAAATTTGACCAAATAATTACTTATTAAAATTCTTATTCAATGAATAAGATGTAGGCAGTTACAGAAATCAACGTGTGGAGCTAGAGCCATGCTTCCAGTGGACCAGGTACTGCCTGGTGCTGCTTGCAGCCTGCGTGGGGACAGGCGCAGCGGCACAGGGGATGGAAGTTCCTGCTCCTGACACTTGGAGGGACCGTAGCGATCTGCTCTGCAGAGAACCTCTCTCCCGTAGTTAAGAAGCAATGCTTTCAAATTTTTTATTTATCCGAGAATGGGATTCATTTGTACTTAAACCTCTAATCCTTAGAGAAAAGAAAATCGCAAAATCTATTTGCTCGAGTTCATTAAAGTCTCACCTGAGAGAAAAGCTGGTTTTTAAAAACACATTCCAATTTATATTCAGCATTTAATCTCTGACAGCTCTAGTGTAATGGTTTTTGTAGGTTTTGGCTTCATGAAGTCTACACTTCAGGACACAGGTCCAGTATTTCACAGAAAGAAGAAAACAATTTGTTGTGGGATGTGGCCATATAAATAAACACTTCATAAGGTAAGAGGAAATTCACATTTTCCTTTGTCATGAAATATCATTTATTATCCTATTTCTCTTGCTAGGAAGTTAGAGAAAAAGTGATTTTACAAACCCTATCGCTGCCCGTTCAAAAGGAAGAAATCTTAACTGTTGTAATGTTTAATTATATTCTTCCCATAACCTGAAATCTCAGTGTTTTGAAATGATTTTACATTTTTCTTCTTTTGTTTATTCAGAAAACCTGCTTCCTCTGGCCTCTCTCAGTTCAGAGAGTTCAAACTGAATTTAAACAAGTAATTGACTTGTCACTGGGGGAAAAAAAAGGAGGAATTCAGTGCTGTGTTGTCTTCAGAGGAAAGCTTGTGTAACAAATAGCTGATCACACTTAACTCCAACAATTTAGGTTAAAACACACATTGGTCATAAGCGCAAACACACATGGAAATGCATAGATGCTCAAACCCAACACAACAAATGAAACCCCAAAAATGTAAAGTCTCTTCGATAGGCATTTTGAACAATTAACGCATGGCATACACAATCTCCACAAGATGTCTGGCACCAAATCAAAGCCGCTGAATGCAGAATTAGAGCCAGTACAATACACACTGTAGAATAAACAAAAATCTGCTTCTCCAGTATATGTATAAAGGCATTTTTCAAAATGGTATAGAATTGGCCCCATCCAAGGAACACGTACAACTGGACTTTGCTGTCTCTTTCAGAAAGCTAAAATAAAGAACTGGTGAGCGTCCGTGGTTTGAAAAGCATTCGGCTTGTGTTCCAAATGGCTATTTTTTCTAACTATAATGTATGTACAATTTGCCTCTTTCTAGTGTTTGAATCAATAGAGATACACATCACCAGATTTGTTTTTAATAAACGCCTTAAAACAGTTCCTATAAATACATTTCCTGTGACAGAGCGATCTTGATTTTATGAGTACCATCCTCTCAAAAAAAAAAAAAAAAAATCTAACAACCAAAATATTTGGCAACTGAGAGGGCATATTAGTGATATGATGTCATATTCAGCGTTTTCTTATGGTAGAGGCAACTGGCAGGCTGTGAGAATGAAACACATATTTTAAAAAATTCCTTTTGGCTAAAAGGGAGTTAAGATGCCCAAAACTTAAACTAAAATTTTGTAAGTTCAGATATTTAAGATGAAAAATCAACAATTAACATATAAAAATCACATCACTGGTAATTCCTAAAGATAAAAACCATGAAAACTTATATTCATTGTAATTCTCTTATAATGCACAAGGGTCTTATAATCCCTGCATCTATTTTACTGCTTCCGAAACACTTTTTCCTACTATGATAGCACCACTCACAAAATTTTCATTAAAAGTGCTTTAAAATTAAAGGTACGGAGTGACTGTTTTGTATGGAATGTCAAGGTAATAGGCAAAAGTCTTAAGAACTATGTATGAGTAACTATCAATTGCAAATTAAGCACTTGTTTTTTTTTAAAAAAGTTACATAATCCTAGCATTTATGTTTACAAATTTAACCAGTTCATTTGATTAGCTCACAGCATAAGGCATTTGTTTTAAAATGTTGTTTCCCATACCACACTTAACTAGTCTTCCAATTACACACTATGTTCTCTTTTTTGTAAAAACATAAAAACAGGACAGTTTTATGAACTTTTGATGATCTACTGGCACTTTTCAAAATAAAAGTCAATGTTTTTACTTCAGCAG